>NW_028258379.1:33492272-34105454 GCF_053883595.1 Heterocephalus glaber
CAAGACCTATCACCTCATGTTACCAGTGCTGGAGAAAGGAAGCATTATTTGTGTGGCTGCTGCACAGCATTCAGCAAGACAGCAATCACATCTCCAGTTCAGAAGGTCCTCTGTCGGCAGCAGCTTTATGGAATCACAACCCAGGATGCAGTACTTCAGTTGAGGATGGATGGCTTTCGAAACTTGTATCATGGAATCCTTCCCCCATTAATGCAGAAAACAACTACCCTGGCACTTACCTTTGATCTGTATGAGGATTTGTCTTGCCTTTCCCATAAGCACCTCAGTGCTCCTGAGTTCGCAACCCGTGGTGCAGCTGCCATACTTGCAGGGGCAACAGAAGCCATGTTCACTCCATTGCAAAGAGTTCAGACACTGCCTCAAGACCACAAGCATCATGATGAATTTACAAACACTTATCAGGCCTTCAGGGCACTGAAATGCCATGGAATTAGAGAGTATTATCGAGGCTTGGTGCCCATTCTTTTCCGTAATGGATTCAGCAATGTTCTTTTTTGGGGGCCTTTGAGGTCCCATAAAGGAGCATCTGCCTACTGCAGCAACTCAGGGTGCTCATTCAGTTAATGACCTTATCTGTGGAAGTGTATCGGGTGCCATGTTGGGGTTCTTGTTTTTTCGAGTTAATGTTGTAAAAACTCACATACAGTCTCAGATCAGTGGGGTTTCGGTCTTTCTCCAAGGCTTTCAAAACAATCTGGCTAGAACGGGACAGGAAACTGACAAACCTCTTCAGGGTGCCCATCTGAATTATCATCAGTCCGTCATCTCTTGGGGCACAATCAATGCAACTTCTGAATTCTTGTTAGAGATCATATGAAAAAAGTCACCAGTGAAGTGCCATGTATCAACTGAATAGACCTGAGAAAAATGCAGTTTGACTTAGGTTCAAATTGGCCCCAATACAAGTTGGTGTCAGTGAGTCCAGGCCGCAGTGAATTATGGGTAAGCCGTTTTCTCTGAGCATCAACAAAAACAGAATAAAAGGTTTCAGTAGGAAAAAAAAAAAGATGAGTAAACTGGCAGGTTATGAGATGAAAACAGATCTCCAAGGATGATAGACTTAAATACATCTATATCTCTACCCACACCCAACCTTTTGTTTATGCCCGTACCTGAGCCTATGCCTATACCTATCCCATGTAAAAGCATAAAGGTGTAAACATGGTGGTTTTCCCCAGATCCCCAGCCTTTCCACATCCGCCTGATGCCTGCAGAAACCAGGTCTCCCCAAGTGCTCTGGGGACGATTCCTGATTATCCCAGATTGCTAGGAAAACCTAGTTCACTGCTAGCCCAACTGTGATTTGTCTATCAAAAAAGGTTGATTAGAAGGCATCTGTATTATGTGGGAAATGCTGCTATTTAACAAAAAACCCACTTGAAAATATTTCACACACACATGCACACACACATGCACACGCATGCACACACACGGTCACACTCAGAGGGTGTCACTGTGCAGCACCAGGAGCCCTGAGCACACAGCAAGGAGCAGCCACCTCCCAAGCCCGGGCAGAGCTGAGCTTGGTGAGCCCCCAGCCCTCCCCTCCCAACTGTTCATTCCTGGGGTTTGGATGATCAGAAACTCTCCATCAGTCTGTGGTCCACCCAGCAGGATTAACCAAAGACCGAAATCCCATCTGTGCTGATGAAAACCTCCACCCCAGCAGCCTGAGAGACATGTGGGTGTGGTGCAGGGTCACATAGCTGGAGAGGGACCTCTTCCTGGCCACACCTGGCTCTCACAGTCTGCACACTTCGCGGGGTTTGGGTCAAGCTCTCGGTGCCAGGTTACTCCGCTCACTTTCTCTCTCCTGTACACGTTTATGCTCTCGGTGGCCCGTGTCATCGGGAGCAGGAACCTCCCAGGACTGGCCTTGGGGACACCCAGGACTCCAGTCTCTCCCTCATCCCAACATCTCCAATCTTCCTTCCAAACGAGCCCTTCATTTTCCACCAGCACTGCCACCAGGAAAGACCCCTGGCCATGAGCGCCTTGTGTACAAGTTCGTTAATTCTTCCCACAGCCCAGGGAATAGATTTTATTATCCCCGAGTGACAGATGGTGACATTGAGCCTCGGAGGTGTTACATGGCAGTTCTGTTGTCCCCAGAGCTAGAATTAAAACTAAAATCTGCATTTCCTGTTCAGAGGCCAGGATGTGCTGGGTTCGGCTCAATGCATCAGGTGTTTCTTGGCACCCACCATGGGCCACCAGGCCTCCCCCCGGGGTTTGCAGAACAGCAAGGGCAAAGAGTGACAGAGTGACCGCACAGCTTCCGTTTCTGCGCAGGACACAGCGGGCCTCAGCAGCCTGGGTTTCTGCCACAACGCCTAGGAAAAAATGGGAAAGTTACAAAAATTCTATTTTAAGGCCAGATGTGGTGACACGTGCCTGTAATGCCAGCACTTGGGAGGCTGAGGCAGGAAGCCCAGCCTGGGGAACTTGGCAACTTCACAAACACCTTATCTCAAAATAAAAAATAAAAAGGGACGGGACGTAGCTGAGCGTGAAGGCCCCGGGTTCAATCCCGGTGCTACGGATGATGATAGATAGATAGATATTTCTAAAATATCTTCCCATATGAAGCTATCAGTCTTTTGCAGAGACATTAACTAAATAAACACACATCTTCATATACACACACATTTTTCAAGAGGCAATGAATGCCTTGAAGGAAAAGGGGTTCGGGTAAGGGCACAGCAATGACCAGGAGGGAGCTTCTGGCAGGGCCTGCAGAGTTCTAGAACACTGGGAGGCACAGCTGACCTGCAGATCGGCTTTCTGGGCAGCTTGTTAACCATTTAACAAGCACCGTCCAGCCCACTGCCCTCCTGGCCCTGTGTGGGGTAAGGGGCCCCCAGGCCCTGGGGAGCGGTTTCCTCCTGGGGACAGAGACGGCCATGCAGAGCCTGGAGTTCCACCTTGCCCCTCTCCTCTGTCTCCTCTATAGAGCTACTGTTTCCTTTGCTTATCCTTGGAGGTAAGTGAATGAACATGTACACTGAATAGGTCTTTGATTTATTCGACAGGAGGAACTATTATTATTTCCATTTGTTTGTTTGTCTTTTTGACACAGGGTCTCGCTATGTAGTTCAAGCTGGCCTTGAACTCACTATGTAGCCCAGGCTGGCCTCAAACTCACAGGGATCCTCCTGCCTCACCCTCCAGAGTGCTGGGGTTACAAGTGTGCCCCACCACACACCCAGTTAGCTCCATTTTGCAGATGAAGAAACTGAGGCTCTAGGAGCTAGAGTGGCTTGTCCAGGTAAAGTGGAAGCTAGTCTTCCATCCCCCAAATTTCCTCTGTCCCCGGAATCAGGGCTGCGCTGGGGACGTACATAAACCTGCCCGATCTGCTCTTCACAGGATGGTTCCAGCAGGAAGCCCGCGAGTCTCAGCGGCACCCGCCTACCCCAGCAGCCACGCCCAGCCACCGCCACGGGCGCCTCGTTCCCAGGGACACAGCGCCATCTGCTGGTGCTCCGTGGTGCGGCGCTCTCTGCGACACAGCAAAAGCATTTGAAAACCAGGAAGGAAACTGGAAATTTGATGTTTTTCTGTTGAGTGCCAAATGTGAGACTATGCAAGAGCTTGATCCACTTAACCTTTAAGATAATGCCAAAAACAAGCATCGGCTATTTATTCAATAAAGAGGCATTGCGCGCCTAATAAAATAAAACAGACATGGGTTCTGTCCACCTGGACCTTTCACTGTAGCCAAGGGTAGCTGTGCCATTACACACACACGCAGATTCTACTGAATAAAAGTGATAGAAGGCTGTTGTTCTGGACAATCCCTTCACTGGGCCCCAAAAAACCACACGACAAACCAAAATGGAGTCACTTGTGCTATAAGGCTCTGTGTCGTCAAACCAAAACTTTGAGAAATCAGAAGACAGACAGGGAACAGGCACAGTCTCACCCAGCCAGTCCCAGCTGGCACAATCAGGATGTTCTCTCTGTTGTAGCCCTCACAGGGGTGGCCTCCTATGCTAAGCCCCTGGCTCTTTTCCTGTCACTTTGTCTCCTGGCCTGTTGCCTAAGGAAAGGGACTTTGAAATGGCTGCTCTGTTTTTGTTCTGTCTCTGTCTTCTTTAGCCCTTCTCGGTCCATAAAACCAGCTTCCTCTGCTCAGCCCATGAGGACATTTACTCTATTTTATGATGTGAAGGGTTGCCCAGTTCTACAATTCACACTTAAGATCGTCAAGTTGTTACAATTTTGTCTTTTTTTTTTTTTTTTGGTACCAGGGATCAAACTTGGGACCTTGCACTTGCGAGGCAGGCGGCGGCACCACTGAGCTAAATCCCTGGCCCTCCATTTTGTCTTCTGACAAACACATACACACAAGGCATGCTCGCACAGGCCTGTGTCCGTGTGTGTGTGCAGGGAGTGACACTCAGCGAGGGAGGAAGAATCTCCTGAGGAGAAGGGACAAGGGCAGAGGCCGAGTCCGAGCCACAGAGGTGGAAGAGTCCCCTGCAGTTGCGTGCAGTGAATGCCTGGCCCTGCTGAGGTCCACAGCAAAACACCCAAATCTGGGAGATTCTTTTTCCCAAAAATCATCTCCAAGAAGGAGTCAGCCTTATAGCTGAATCTGCAAATTCCCGCACCACAGGGCACCTTGCAGAGGCTGCAGTTGAAGCAACTGTTCTTCTCCGGAAGCCACGTTGGCTGACGCCACTTGAGGGCGCTAGCTGGGCCCAAAGCAGTTAAGCCTGGCGCCATCCATAGTCCCGCTGGGCGTTGAGGAGTCCAAGGAGCCTCTCAGAGGTGACTTCAAAGCAAACTGGTGAGTGCCGGCCCCCTGGAGACCATGGTTATAAAGAAATAACCCACAGGATAAAGAAAAACTCAAGCGTCCTAATGTGCTAAAGACAAAATACCCTGGAACGGGTAAAACAGCCCCAAAACCAACCTCTGGCGGCTCAGATAGAAGTCTGCAAAGTGTGCACCTGACCAGATTCTCATGCTTCACCCTGCAGGCAGAGGAGATGCAACAGTGGGGAGCTTGTTAGAAATGCACACCCAGAATCTGCATGATCCCGGGTGACTCCTATGTGCAGTGATGTCTGCAGCAACCGGTGGAGTACTACTCAGCCATAAAGAAGGTACATTCCAGTTACATGTAGGGAAATAAATGAGTCTTGAGACTGAAATACTGAATGAAATAAAACAGATACAGAAGCTTAAATATAACATGGCTTTCTAATAAGAGAAACCAAAAATATAAATAACATAAAGAGCAAAATAAAAGAAACAATAAGAAACAAGGAAGTAGACTCTGTGGAGATGGGGGGGGAAGGAGGAGCAGGAGGAAAAAGACCAAGATGCAATGCAATATATTTATATACATATCAATTCAGCAAGGGGAATGTAGTTACTATGTATCACAAACATACATGAATCAAAACATTTTTTAAAAACTTATTATGGAGCTGAAAAAAATGCTGTAGTCTTGGAAAAGTCTCTCATGTTACAAATGTAGACAGAGCATTTCAACAGTTGTTTCATGAATGCTAAGAAAAAAAGCAATATTCCTAAATTAAATTTTTAATAAATTTAATTCATTTTATAATGTTACTAATCTATATTAATATTAATAATATAATAAATATTAGTAATATATTATATATTATCTTACAATATAGTATGTGTAACTATACTAATAACACAGTGGTTAGGACAGTGGGCCCTAAAGTCAATGCCAGGGCTTATATTCTATTTCTTTCACTTTTCAACTGTGTATCTCTGGATAAATTACCCATATTCTGTTTCTCAATGCTCCCACTGGTAAAATTTCAAATGTATGCTTAAAATAGTTGATGTAGGGTATATTTAATATAACTGATGTCATCTACATCCATAAAAGATTTTATATTTACCTGGGTGTGGTGCCTGTAATTCCAGCACTTGGGAGGCTGAGGCAGGAAGATCTCTGTGAGTTCTAGACCAGTCTGAACTACACAGGGAGACCTTGACTCAAAAAAAATTTTTTTTAATTTAACCTATCAAATTTTTAAAAAGTCCTCCCTTTGGGAAAAATGTGAAGCAGTGATGCTTCTCGTTATGCTTCAGAACACACAAGTCCAATCGGGCCGCTCAGTGGAGTCAATGAATCAGTCCAGTGAGTCCTTACTTCTCCGCTTGCCCAGCCCAAGGCCTGCTGCCAGCGCTGTCTGCCTTGACCAACTCTGTGCCTCGCGCCCGCAAACACTTTTCTGGAGTCTCGGAAGGAGGCCTCATTAAACGGCGGACGCAAACCCAGGCGGCTTGGGAGGTGGCGCAGAGGCGGCCTGGGGCGCAGCCCGGTGTGGACAGCGGTCGGTCACCGTCAGGGCTCTTTGCCGGGACGTGGCTTCACCCCTGCGCCTGCCCCGGGCCCAGAGGCAGGTTTATCGGTGCAGCAGGGTCCGGCTCTCCGCGAAGCCTGTTAACCCGACTGCAGGCAAGGGCACTGCCACTCGAGCTCCCTCTACGGGAGCCCCCGCTGCTGGTTTGTGGAGCAGAAGAAAAGACCGGTTAGGGCCAGGATGGTCACACTGGGCCATCTAGGGTGGCAGTGCATGTCCAGAGTCTGGGGCCCACCGACAGGGCACCCTGAGAAACAGGTCGCCAAAGGTTCCCGGCAGGTGGCAGCAAAGGTGACCGACCAAGGGGTGAAGGTTCTGCCTGGTACCGTGCCCCCGGGGCCACTGTCCTCCAAGACTCAGCACAGGCAGTACCTCTCAGTGACTCCAGTCCGAGAGCCCCTGCCTCTGGCCTCCCTGGTACCCCAGCAGACGCACCCAACATTAGAGCTTCCTGCAGGTCCTCCCTAACCCTCACTGGCCAGGAGGGGCCACGAGTTACTGTGACATGTACCCCATCACCAGCCAGTCGGTAAATTAACACGGAGTGTCTGTCCCGGGTCAGGCAGGACTCTAAGCACCAGGGACCATCGGGGAACATAACAGAGCCCCCAGCCGGGCATGGTGGGGCATACCTCTACCCTCAGCACTCTGGGAGGCTGAGGCAGGAAGACTGAAAGCTCAAGCCCAGCCTGGGTAATTTAGTGGGTTAGCGAGACCCTGTCTCCAAATAAAACATTAAAAAGAGCCTGGAGATGCAGCTCACTGCAAAGCCCCTAGGTTCAACCCCCAGTATTGAACAGAAAAAGGCACCCTCAACCCCTTGAAGGTTTCCCGTGCTGTGATGTACCCGCCACTCAGTAAATGCTGAAGCAATGACAGGAAAGAAATGCATCAGATAAAAGGAGGGTGTAAGCCAGGTAGGAAGGGTGTACCGCTTTTTCTAACTTAACTTCCATGCAAACATTCATATCTGTGACCAACGCCACCATTTCTAAGAATTTACCCGTCTGTTTTCTGGGGCAACCGTAACAAAGTACCACAAACTCGATGGCATCAAACAGCAGAACTGGAGGCCAGAAATCCACAACCACAGTGCTGACAGAAAATTCTGTTCCTGGGCTCTTCCAGCTGTGGAGGCAGCCACTTCCTCAGCCTGTGACCCCTCCTCTCTCCCAAGAACATGGTCATCGTGCTGTAGGCCGCTCAGTCAATCCAGGAAAATCGCCTTTCAAGATTCTTCATTTTGTGACACCTGCAACAACCCTTTTCCCAAATAAGGTCACCTTCCTGGGTTCTGGGGATTACGACAAGAATGTCTATCTGGAAGCTGGCATTTCTTCCACTATATTGCTCTATGAAAAAACTTCTCAAATTTAAAAATTTTAAAATAAAACAAGCTTTCTGTGCAAAGGTCGTGAGCATGAACTAATAGAAAACAGCCTAGAGGCTAAACCGCAGGAGATAACTAAGTAAACTTTTGTGCAACACAGGATCAATTATTGTCAAAACATCTCCAGAAGTTTCATAACATAGGAAACTTTCATTGCAATACTATAAGTGAAAGAGCAAAACATAAAAATTATCTTTACAGACTGATGTCAAATGTGTACAATTCTTTGAAGAACAGTAAGAAGGAAATGTGCCTTATGAGTGGGATGACTGATGGAAACCACCCTGAGGGAGCTGCACATTCATATAAATTGGCTTTCATAGTAAAAGTCTGAGTCTGCCTCTTAGCCCACCATGCTTGCCTGAAAAGCCGGCAGCTGGTGTGCGGGAACGGAACAACTCCCCACACCACTGGTCAGAGCGGAAGTCTCAATGATCCGTGATGCTGTGACGTCTTGCATAGCAAGACAGTAGTGCCGCTAAGGGCAGCACAACTCGTACAGAAAACTCCTAGAGAGGCAAAATTAATCCGCTCGAAGAAACAAATCTCCCATTTATCTATGAGCTGCTCTTGCTAGAATGTCTCGTTCCCTTGTTGCTAGGACCCTGCTCAAATCAGCCCCCTCCACTCCACTGTTCGCTGCTCTGCCCTTACCCCTTCTAGGAGCTGCGTGTTCAGTAAATACTGGCGAGCCCCGGAGACAGTGTCTTAGCCTGATGAGAGCCATGACCGCCCTGGGCCCCTCCTTTATGCAGTAAGATCTTCTCTTTTTTAATCTCACCATCATACACTTGAGTAAGTGATTGAGGGTCTGATCAGCCTCCAATAGATTACTATATTTTTGGTTCTTTCTACTTCTGTGATGTCTAAATGTACACGAATTATTTTTATGATTTGAACCAATTTTGAGGAACATTTCCTTAAAAAGAGATATGATGGTGACTGTCTACCTATGGTTATTATGGCTTTCCCCCAAAACTAAAATGGGAGGAAAGGAAGAAAAATAGATTAAAAAAAAGAAACAATGAACATGATAAGTGATATAAAACCACAAGGATGGGGAGAGGGAAAGACAAAGCAGGGAAACAAGAGAGGTCAGGAAGTTTCCGGGCTCAGAGGGGTGTGGACAGAGGACACCGTGAGCCCACAGGCCTGGGGAACAGCGGGGATACAAAGAGGGAACCTGTGGGTGCCCCGCTGTCCTCCAGCTCCCCAGCAGGGCCCACCTTCACCCTGGGTCCAGGCGTCCAGGGAACGGGCAGAAGCCGAGAACGACTGAACTGCAGGCCTCAGCAGAGGGTCCGGCTTCTCCTACTCTATTCTCGCTCCCAAAGCCAGGCAGGGGTGCAAGGCTCTTCTCCGGAGAAATTAAACAGCTTCAGAGAAGCGACAGCCAAATGCTGGCATCCGGGCCACGAGAAGCCCAGCTCAGAACACAGTCTGCCTGGAAGCCGGCCAGGGGCTCCACCAGCCCCGCGCGCACTCAGGGCCAACATCCGATCCACTGAAGTCCTCTGACTGAGGCCCCGGGGCTCAGCTGGAGTCAGCTTTGGTGCCTGTCACAACAGAGGCAAAAGATGGAGAAGACACCCGTGGGCCAGAAAGGGGTGGGAGCAGAAACTTAGACAGTGGCTGAAAAAAGAAAAAAAGCTGTAAGTATTGTCAGAGTTAAGATACTTCATATGTACAAGAAGAGCAGGGGCCAGGGATTTAGCTCGTGCAGGCACAAGGACCCGAGTTCCATCCCCGGTACCAAAAAAATAAATAAATAAAGAAGAGCAGGGGCTGTAAAAAGGATTAGTCAAGGGTTAGGGTGGCTGCGATCAAAAGCCAAAAGCGAGTGCTGGCAAGGATATAAAGGAATTGGACCCTGCAATGCTGGCAGGAGAGTGAAATGCTGCTGCCGCTATGGAAACGGCACACCAGCCCCCTCCAGTGGGGTGCTTGTAATCCCAGTACTCAGGAGGCTGAGGCAGGAGGATTAGGAGTTTAAGGCCAGCTTGGGTTAAAAGCAATTTCAAGTCCAGCCTGGACTACACAATGAAATGCTATCCCAAAAGTAAAAAAAAAAGAGAGAATCACTGTATGATCCAGCAACTCCGGGAGTATACCGAGAATTAAAGTAGAAGCTAAAAGATATTTTCAAACCCGCGTCCATAGCAGCATCTTTCACAACAGCAGGGAAGTGAAAGCAAACCAAGTGTCTATCCCAAAATAAATGGATTCAAACTCGTGGCCCATCCATGCACCGGAGCGTTATTCAGTCTCAAAGGGAGAGAAATTCTGGTACCCGTTGCAACGCAGAGGAGCCTGGAGGACACTGTAAGTGACAAAGCAAGTGCTTTCAGGACAGATTTCTGGGGAGCGAGGGTGGTGGTGCTCGCAGACCGAGGTCATTGCAGGTGATGCCACACAACCATACAATGAAAACTGCGTAAAACGACTTGGGAGTGGTGGCACACATTGTAATCCCAGCACTCTGCAAGACTAAGGCAGGAGATCCCAAGTTTGGGCCCAGACCCTGGGCAACTCAGTGACTTAGCGAGATCATCTCTCAAAATAAAAAAGGCTGGGGATGTAGCTCAGTGTGAAGGGCCTGGGTTCAATCCCCAATACCAAAAACAAAAAAAGGATAAAATGGCAAATGTTATGTTTAATGTATTTTACACCATTTTTTTAAAAGGTTAATAGGTAATAAGAGCTCTCTCGGAAGTAATATGTTTTGCAGTTGGCAGAATTAAAGGTATTGTCTGTTTCAAAGAGCCTCCGCAACAACCTGATGAAATGGTTTGTCCCTTTCCCTTGCTGTTTTCTCAGCTCCCACCTAATCAACCCCCGGTCCTGGGGAGCTAGGCGGGTGGAAAGGTGAAAGGGAGGAGATTTCTGTTTTCAAGACTAGTGTTTTAAGTACCATTTCACTAATTAAATCCATGCATTGTCCACTTAAATCAACTAGTTTAAAAATTCAGGTGACTGAGACTATAAACCCTATACCTTCTTTGACCATATTGCCAATCGTCAGAGGGGAACGAAAGGTTGACTGTGGCAGAAGAGAGGACGGATAGGGCGGGAGAGGAAGACGGACCCCGCCAGGGCTGGAGCGAGGGATGTGGATGTGCCTGCCTGGAGAAAGCTGGGACACCAGGTGGCCCTCTGTTGATCTACTGCTGTTTGGCATTTCACCAAGTCGGTCCCGGGACTCTGCGCTGGCCTCACATCCGCGGGCCACCCCGTGGCATCCCTGGCGCTCGGTCTCACAGAAGGATTCCCCGCCTCCTGGCCTCCGTGACAGTGGACGGCCGGCCAGAGAGGACTTCCCGAGCGCCGCCTCCCCGCTCTTCCCTGCCTCTCAGGCTGCAGGGAGCCCACCGGAAGACGCCCTCACCACGCGCGCTCCGTCCAGGCCTCCGCGGGGTATAGGGTACGGCAGGACGACCGCTCGGTGTCCAGCCCTGCTACTCGCTGCGCGGTGACCTCAGACAAGCAGCCTGGCCTCTCGGAGCCTCTGTCATCCCCTGCAAAGAGGAGGTGATATCCCACATTTGCCTGTCCCTGAGAGGGGCCAGCTAGGGCTGTAAATGCTCAAGTTTGGGGTCCTGCTGCTCTGTCTCCTCGCACCAAGCGGTATCTACCAAAAAAATTACAGACTGGAAACATCAATGGACCGTTTTACAAGTCTAAAGACCAGAAGTCGAAACCCACCTCCCTGCACTGCAATGGGCTCATCCCGGGCTCCAGGGGACAATGAGAGCCCCGGTTCCCTGCTCCTCCACTCCACAGCCCTGCACGCGACTCCCCCCAGCCTATCCTCAGGGAGGCGCCTCCTCAGGACACTTGTGATGGCAGTGGTCCCCCGGGGGGACCATCTTCCATCAAAGACCCCGAGTTCAAACACAGACTCCCAGATTCCAGGGGCCAGGGTGTGTACGTCCTGCCGCGCAAGTATTTGGAAGTCCACAAAGGCGGAGGGGCTGGGGCCAGCGGCCCTGCCTCTTCCCTGTCCCCGTCCCAGGAGTCGCGCTGAGAGCTGGGGGAGACTTAGAGACGGGGCTCAGGGACAAAAACAGGCACGCAGATGAAGGGAGCCCAGGGGAGGATCCAGGACCAACCACACCGCAGTCACGTTACCTTCAACAAAGAAACCAAAACCATCCGCCGCGAAAAGGCATCCGAACACCGATTATCCATCCGCCCGCAGAGAACCGAGTCTACACCCACGTCGCTCACCCTGCACCAAAATCAAAGGGAAATGGATCGAAGACCCAAATATTAAACACGCAAACTAGAGGAAGATCAAATAAGTAAAACCCTTGACACAGACATAGGCAAGGACTTTCTGAACAGAACCCCAATGGCACAAGAAATAGTACCAGAATTCAACACATCAAAGTAAAAAAGCTTCTGCACAGCCAAGGAAACAACCAACAGAATGAAGAGAAAACCTATAGAGTGGGGAGAAAATTCCCAGCTACTCCACAGACAGAGGACTAATATCTAGAATAAAGAATTCAGAAAAAATAGATATCCCCAAATAAAAGGTCAAATCAAAAAATAGGCAATTGAAACGAACAGACACTTCTCAGAAGAAGTAAAAATGGCCAAGAGGTACATGAAAAAAGTGCTCAGCACCTTTGGCCAAGAGAGAATTGCAAATCAAAACAACACTGAGATTCCATCTCACTTCAGAAAGAACGGCATTATCAAGAAATCAAGTAACAAACGCTGGCAAGGCTGTGGGGAGAAAAAGGAACCCTTCTACACTGTTAGTGGGAATGTAAACTAATACAACCACTATGGAAATCAGAATGGAGATTCCTCAAAAACGAAAACTAGAAAATCCACTCGATCCAGTTATTCCTCTTCTCAGTATCTTTCTGAAAGACTTAAAGACATCATATTACAGTGATACACACATATCCAAGATGATAGCACCACAATTCGTAATAGCTAAATCTTGGGAGCAGCCTATAGGTCCATCAAAGTGTGGCATTTGCACAAAATGGAGTACTACTCTGCCATAAAGAAGGATGCACCTTGATACCATAATGCAAAAAAATCAGACACGGCAGGATAAATATTGCATGATTTCTGTTATATGAGAAGCCCAAACTATAAATAATTTAAAGAGCAAAATAGACAGATGATAGGAAACAGACTTCATGGGGATGGGAAGGGGATCTGGGGATGGGACACGATGACAGGGAGGGAAGAGAAGGGGGAGTAGGAGGATGGAGATGCCTTGGGCCATGTCCCAATTCCCCACGAGGAATGTACTCACCGTGTGCCAAGCATACACTAATAAAAGAACTGAGAAAGGGAAGTCATTGGAGGTGTGCCCTTGAGGGAACTGTGGGGCCCCAATCCCTTTGTTACTTCCTGCTGGCCCACACTGCCACCGTGATGCACCCCCTCACCACAGAGCCCAGCAAGTCCCTCAATCATGACCTGGGATTTCTAAACCATGAACCAAATCGTGCTTTTTCTCCATATCTCACATGTTTGTCATAGTGACAGAAAGCTAGCACAGGCACCCCAAGCAGACCTAAGACTCCTGCATGCTGGGCGGCTTGGTGCCACACTCCTATAACCTTGGCACTCAGGAGGCTGAGCCAGGAGGATCACTGTGAGTTTGAGGCCAGCTTGGGCTACATAGCAAGATCCTATCTCCAAAAAAAAAAGTCATGGACAAAAGTTAAACAGTTTAAAAAGTCAGACTGAGTGTCAGTGTGCAGCTTGACCCCAGGGTTACGACTGACTCGTGCAGGATCTGAACCACTGCTGAAGTTCTCCTCAGATCTGGGGCATTTGGACCCGTCTTTCTGCCCGTGGTTCCGCCAGCTTCGGGTGAACCCAGCACAGGAAGGCGGCCCAGAGTCGAGGCTCAGCATGACCTCCGAAGCAGCAGCATCCGACCTGCTGCCCCTCATCAAAGCCGGTCACTACTCGCTCAGGACTGCAGACGGGGGAAGCCGGGACCTGGGAATGGTTCCCATACTTCATCCCCAAGTTCCCTCCCAGCGAAACGGATCCCTGTGAGAACTGGTAATGAGATAGTGGAGCTCAGTATCACAACCCCTGCACAGTAAAACTTTACACCACAGGTCAGAAAACCCTCCACTGTAATATTAAACAGTAGCATTTAAAACATAAAAATTAGATGGCTGGGGATTTAGCTCAGTGGCACCGCAACTGCCTCGCAAGCACAAGGTCTGAGTTCGATCCCTGGTTCCCTAAATAAATAAAATCAGTAGATGGGTGTGGCACCACACACCTGTCACTACAGCACTCTGGGAGGCTGAGGTAGGGTGACTGCAAGTTTGAGCCCAGTCTGGGTAACTCAGCAATTTAGTGAGTCCCCGTCTCAAAACTTTAAAAGGGGCTGGGGAAGTAGCTAAGGGAGGAGACCCTGGGCTCCACAGTCCCCAGCTTGGGAAAAATAAATAAACCACTCTGGCTGAACGTGCCCAGACCCCTACAGCGGCTGAGATACTGCACTACAGTGACTGTCGCAGGGGCTGAGCCACCCGAGGCGAGCAAGCCCAGTGCACGGTTCACAGGTGGACCTCCCTCCCGCTCCTCCTCTAAGCCTGCAAAGGGTGAAGGACGCAGTGCAGTCCAGGTCCGGATGGGCCCACATGGCCATGGCCATGGCCTGGGAGCTCCCTGTGGTCGAGTCCTCCTGACAAACCGGAGGCCGCTGGGCCTTGCTGCTCCTCCAGTCGAGCAGGAAGTGGGCCAAGCTGTCCAGGTCAGCTGTGCACTCAGGAGCTGCACCCCAAACTGAGGAGCTGCACTTAGCTGCTGCCCTGTGCCCCAGGCTGGTGGGCTGGACCCGTGTGCCATTGTTAGATGTGAGCCCCGAGACAACAGGGAGAAGCCTTCAGGTCATTATGCACATTCGGGGAGCGAAGAATAGATGGATAGGTAGGTAGACAGAGAGACAGACAGACGGACAGACCTGCTGGCCACAGAGGAGTCCTCAATGAAGACAAGGAAAAGGAATTACTCCTGGTGCAAGGAGCAAAGTGGGGTGACTGCTGGGTCAGGGAGGCCAGGGGCGGCTTTCTGGGTAGGAGGCGACTTCACTGTGCCACCGTCCAGAGTCCAAGAGCTGCCTCAGCAGGAAGTGACATCAGAAGGGCCATCCTGGAGGCCCCACTGGCTGCAGATGGGCCTTGAGCGAGGGGACGTTCACCAGGATGGATGACTCAGACTCAGGGCAGCTCTGTGCTCGCTCAACCGCACTTGGCTCACAGAGCAGGAGTAGGACAGCCTCTGCTCCGGCTCACAAACCGCTAAGTGGCTTTAGGACAGGTGGCTGCCCAGGACAGAGGGCAGGAATAAAGAGACAATTCTGCAGATGTTTGACCTAGAGCCTGGTATCCACTCAGAGGCAGTAAGGTGGTGTGACTGGTGCTCTTTCCAAAGGACAAGGTCACCACCGCAGGCCTGACCATGAGCACATGCCCTCCTTCCCAGTCCCCCTCCTCGCCTGCAGAACACAAGGTTCACACAGGGCTCGGCTCTCCTCTAAGAGTCCAAGCCTAGCTCACCACCACCCAAAGGAAAGCTACCGTCAATGCCAAGAAAAGCCTCCTCCTGGAAATAATCTGCTTTTCCTCTCCCTGCAGCTGGGGGGTTGGGGACAGGAGGCGGGCGTGGCAGGGCTCTGCTGTGGCCCAGCAGTCCCCAGTGCTGGGGGAGCGCTACAGCTGAGCAGGGTGGCAGCAGGAGCAGTGACCTAGGAGGACGAGAAAATCCTGCCTGCAGGGAGGTGCGTCCCACCACCATCAACCCGCCTCCCAGAAGGAGTCTGTTTCCGGAGCTGCCCTCTCAAGGGGAGTTCAAGCTCACTGAACAGTGGACAGGGAACAAGCCAAGAACAGCTGGGGAAGCAGCCATTCTCCTGCCCTTCCTGCCCTTCCCACTGGAAGGAAAAAGCACCTTCTTCTCACCTCTGCCACCACAACTTCTCAATCCTTTGGCCTGTGATGAGGGGAGGCTTCCTGCAGAGCCTCCAGGACAGGACGTGTGTGTGTGCGTGTGTGCATGTGCATGTCCCGCTGTCACTGCGAAGTTCTCCGCTCCTTTACCCCAGTCTCGGGATGGAGAAGCGGAGAAAGTCTCATTGCGACACCATACACCAGAAGAGCCTCGGCCGCGATTCCAAGTAGTGCATGTTTTATAAAGGCCCCTTTTCAAATACATAAAGCACTCGTTAGATGCCATGGCTTGGTGGACAGCTGATGGCTTTCCCTATCTAACTGCAGGGCCGCTTGTGGCATGGAGCTCCCAGACAGGCAGCAGCCCACCTCCCCGGCCCTCCGGCCTCTGCCTCCCTAGAGAAGCTGGGGAGCTGCCCGGGGGCCACTCCTGAGCACTCTTAGCAGCAGGCATGAGAATCAATGCCAACTGTCCACCACAAAAGGCCCAGGCACTAAGAATCGACAGATGTGTGGCCTTCCAGATGAAGCACTCACACGTGTGGTATCTGAATCGGCAGTTTATTTTAAAAAAACAACTATCATATTTTCTTCTCTGTCCATCATTTCCCCTTAATAGAAGTTACAAAAAAGTAGAGGGGATAAAATCTTTGCAGCTAGAAACAAACGACTCCCGAGTCAGGCAAAGAATAAAAGACAATATAGGAGCAAATTCTGTGACAGCAATATCATAATACGACATGAATTGTTACAGTGCAGTGGTTGTCATGAAGTTCACAATAGGATACTCTCAGCCCAAACCCAGACAAACAAATCACCCGCAGGCTTCCCAGCAGCAGGAGAACCAGCGCGAGCAGCCCCGCAGGGACAGCGGGGTAAGGCTTTTCCGGCAGCGCAGCGTCTCTGCAACAAGGCCCCAGCAGCGGTCACTTTGAGTCTTCGTCTTTCTTTTCATCTAAGAGCGCGGAGCGAATCCCCAGCTTTTTCAGTTCCTCCACCAGGTCCCCATTCTGGTGCATCTGCAGAAGGATGTCACAGCCCCCCACGAACTCGCCGTTGAGGTACACCTGCGGGATGGTGGGCCAGTTGGAGTAGTCTTTGATGCCTGGGGGCGGGACAGAGAAGCGTTACTGTCGGGCGCGGGAAGCAACAGGACGCTCACCGCTGCCAGCAGCAAACCTACTCCCACGGGCCACGGCTTTAGCGTCCCACGGACCGGTGTTTAACTCTGGCGATTACAAACCCCAGCACCTCAGAAGGCCACCCGGTGGCCCCACTGCTGCTTCCCCCACTACCTTGGCTTCCTGAGAATTGGGGGTAGTAAAGCTCAGAGCGACCCCAGCCAGCGCCGACAGGGGGCGCGCGGGGCAGCGGTTACCCGAAATCGCACGCCAGTGTCAGGGTCGGTCACGTTTTCAGGGAAGCACAGCTAGAGCCAAAGGCATGGCGGTTTCACCGTTCGTGTCCGCCTGTCCCGGCTGGAGCGGCTCCTGGTTCTCGCGCTCAAGATGCTGAGCTGCTGACTTTTACCTAACAGTGACTTTACCCAGCCCTGTGCTACTGCTGATTACACGTGTGGGATGCTTTTGTATTTCTAGATATTTTAAAATAGCTAAAAGGAACATACAGATAAAAAGTAAGTAGGTCCGGGGATTCAGCTCAGTGGTTCGGGCACCTGCCTTGCAAGTGCAAGGTCCCGAGTTCAATCCCTGGTACCAAAAAATAAAAAATAAAAGCAAATAAGACTCTTCAACCAAAATATACTCTTATGCAAATAAAACAAATCAGCCAAGTGGTGATTTTTTTTTTTTCATACCGGGGATTGAACTCTGGACCTTATGCTTGTGAGGCAGGCGCAGCACCACTGAGCTAAATCCTCGGCCCCCAAATGGTAATTTTTATGTAGATAACTAAAACTTGTTCTTGATATCCTATCACTCCTTATCATTTATTTCCCAAATAAAATGTCCAGTGAGTTGTATCACAAGTAACAGTCCCAATTTACAATGTGTTTTTCTCTCAAATGTTATTGCCATCTAAAAACAGTGACTGTGCTCTAAATGACAGGGCTAGGGAAAGCTCCTGAGTCACTGCTTTTATCTTGCTTCTCCAGACATCGTACTTTAAGAAATGGCCGTGGCTGGGCATGGCGGCGCACACCTGTAATCCCAGCATGGAGAGGCTGAGGCAGGAGGATCACAAGTTATATAGTGAGACCCTGTTACCTTCCCCCCAGCAAAAAAGGAAGAAAGTCACAGCAAAGGCTGGGGATGGAGCCCAGCACTAGGGAGGTGTCCTCGGAGATGCCACCAACCTGCAGAAGCACATCCTCAGCCACTCTGTATCTGTAAAAAAAAAAATCAGCTAGAGGTCTGGGGCTATGACTGAAGGGTAAATTCTAACTATGGGAGCATCTTTTATTACCACCTCCGCTGAATTCAAGCTTTTCATCGTTCTGATGTTTGGTGCTCTGGAAACAAAAACTCTAGCACATGAGTTATGTGGGTCTTCTTTTCTCTCTCTCTTTTTTTTTTCAGTACTACTGGGGATTGAACCCCAGGCCTTTGCACTAAGTTTTATCTCCAGCCCATTTTAAATTTTGAGACAGGGTCTCACCAAATTGTTACGGTGCCCAGGCTGGGCTTGAAGCTGCCTCACAAAGTGCTGGGATTACAGGTGTGTGCCACTGTTCACTTTTAACTCTACCTCCAATACAGCCGACAGGATCTTACTTTACAACATCGCCTATTACTAGTCTTTTACCTTTATGACAACTGAAGGCAGGACGTGGGAATTAAGAAATGTTTAAAGAGTTGCTCCTTTTAATTCTACTGAACTTAAACTTTCTAAAATATCTTTTATATCGATGAACGCTTTATGTGCGAGCACGATGTATCTTTAATTAGTAGTATAAACCATCACAATAAATTTTTGCCGATTATTTTTAGTTTGTGCTACAATTTTGAAATGCAACAAAAATGAACAGAAATTTGCTCCTTGAAGGCCACCCAGACCTAAGGTATAACTGTTTCAGTAAAATCTCTGCTGAGTAGAAGGATGACCTGCTTTCCACTGATCATCTTACAGCTCATCTAATAGCACTATATTCAATCAAAGCATTAGGCTTGTCTGACCGCTGACCTTTGTTGCAGTGGACCACCCACCTGACCGTTAGGTAGAGAAGCACCAAAACCACAACACCGGGCCTTTCACACCAGGCTGGATCCACAGCATCCCCAACACCCACCGGTCCCACCGAAGGAAACTGGCCCCTCCAAAACAATGTCCTGGGCTGTCCTGCCTTGTAACCTCCTTTTCAAGAACTCAGAAAAACTCCTGGGGAGCTGATGTCAAGGCAAAGCTTTGGAATCCTTTCTAAAAACTATGCTATTTTCCATTTTTAAGAAATCTGGCACTGGGCATGGTGATGCAAGCCCGTAATCCCAGCACTCAGGAGGCTGAGGCAAGAGGATCGCAGAGAGTTCAAGGCCAGCCTGGGCTACACAGTGAGTTCAAGGTCAGCCTGAACTATATAATGAGACCCTGTCTCAAAAAAAAAAAGAAATCTGATCACGAGTTTAAACATTTAAGAAAATATCTGAACAAAATATCTGCATATCCCTGTAGAGTGAAGTGAGAAACTTCAATTAAAGACCAGGTTCTTAAGATGAAAAGTAAAATGAATCCTATGAATTCACAACTGTTTTTAAACATGTTTTTTTCTCTTACACTTTAGTTTTCAAAAACTCCAATGCATAGTGATAATTCCTAGAAATATCACTTGAAATAAATCAAAATCAGACAGCAACTCTCGGAATCAGAGAATCAGACCTATGAACAAATTTTAATGAAAATCGTATTTCATACGCAGTACAGAAGCGATTCCATTTGGAACAGAAAGTGCTGATCACAGTTATGCAGCAGAGTAACACTAGGACTGAGAGTTAGGAGGCTTTCTTACAAAATCAGTTCACACACATCTACTGCTCCATCAAAATAATAATAATGATGATGTTCTGGTACCAAGCCAGGAAGAGCAGAGAAAACGTACTTGGACATTCGCTTCCAGAACTTTCAGAAGGCACTTTCCAACACTCATCACGACGCGGAATATTGGACTTCACGCCTCACTGGACGCTGTAATTACTGCAAAGCACCGTGAACACAGCCACGTCCTAAGCACATCGCCTCCCGGACTCATTTTCCCTGAGTCAGAGAATGGCGAAGAACTACAAGAGAGGGAGACAGCAAGGCGACTGCACGGACAGGGCTCGGGCTGAAGGGTCACAGCCCCAGCTTGCTGCCTGGTAAGTGCAGCTCCAAGACCTCTCGTAGCCTCGGCCTCAGTTTCCTCCTCTGCAAAATGGACATAACACTCAGTACCCCAGATTTACCATGAAGGATAAATGAGACAGAACTGATGGAATGACTTGTGCTCCTAACACAGTGCAGGTCCAACGTGGACACTCGCTCCACGTCATTGTCCTCTACTCCACTCCACAGCAAGGCTTTAGGGAAATGTATGAAAGGAAGCACAGGGAGAGAACGCAGAACATTGCAAGCTGAGTATGCCACACTAACACAGGTACCATTTACTGAGCTAAGGATCACTGACTGGGTTTTATATCTGTGAAATATTTTCTACAAATACATATCCAGTCTTCACAACTGCCCCACAAAGTATGTACAATTATCCCTGTTTTACGGATGAAAAAGCTAAGGCCCAGAGACGTTAAGCACCCTACACAAAGTCACGGTGGTGACTCCATCAGGTTGAGTCAGGCTTTGCATCTAGGGTCCCAGGAGTCCAAACGCCTGGCTCCTAACCACATGCTAGCTGGGTCCCTCACCAGAGGCAGTCACCAGACTGCAGGCCATCTGTCCTCCTGCACTGTACAAGTAGCTGCAAACTGCGGGACTGTCTTCTAGGTGGAACATTTATGCACACAAATGGTGTTTACACATTATGCCATATCTCGAGGCTTTCGCTAAATAGGCTGGCATCAAATTTGTGATCCTCCTGCCTCAGCCTCCCAAGTGCTAGGATTACAGGCAGCCACTACCACACATAGCTTGCAACTTGCTTTTTTGACTAAATACTGTATTTTTGAGATTTCGGCATTCTAGTTTATTTTAATCTGAATTTTTAGTTTTCTAAACTATACTTTGCTTATCTAGTGCGCTACTAATAGACCAAGATCCCATTTGTCAGCTTTCCATTCTTACAAGCATGCTATAATGATCATGCTACATATGGATCCTCACATACATGGGCAGGAGTCCATCCCTGAGACCTGGCAGCGGCAAACCATGCCCTTGAGGCCAAATCAGTCCACTTCCTCTCTGGCTTTTGCACATGAAGTTTTATTGGAACTCAGCCATGTTTACACACCCCTCAAAGGTTGAAGTGCTTACTCACCCTGGGGAGAGGTCCTTGGGAGAGGAAGTCATCCAATCCCCAGTCCACAGTCCTACCTGGGAGTGGACTGGCTAGGTCTAGGCTCTGTTCATCCGCACCTTGCTGGGCACTGTTACTGCCCCTAAGTGCTGGTGCTGTGTTCTACTTCCACCCACAGCATGTGGCTTGTCCCCCACACATGCACACACCTACAACTTATTATCCAACTTCCAATGTTCACCTCTGTAATCAGTGCTCTCCTCTTGCCTTAAATTCCCAGACAATAGAAAGGCTGAGCATATTTTCAAATCCTTAATAAACACTACATGGTAGGGTATATGGAGAGAACCTGGTAACTGTGAAGAGCACAGATGGACACAAGGAACAACTTCAAAAATGCTCTGGCCGGTGGCTCCCCATGTGGACCACAACTAACAGCTAGGGAAGCAGATCTGGATGCTCCTGGCCCAAAGAAATGGTAAAGCCTGAGGTGACAGCTATGCCAACTACTCTGATCTGAGCACGCTACACACGCACTGAAATGTCACAGTACCCTACACGTATGGACAACTATGTAACCAGAAATTTGGAAAATAATAAAACAAATGAAAAAAGAATAGGATATGGTTATTTACTCAACCCATATTTAAATCCCTATTCTGTCAGATACAATTCCCCATCTGGGAATATAAAGGTGAACTAAACAAGCAGAAATCTTAAAATGTATGTTTATGAGCACAGAGAGTTTACAATACAATGATTAAAAAAAGAAGCCTTTATTCATTAAAACATTCCCTGAAATCCTAGCACTTGGGAGGCTGAGGCAGGAGAATCGAGAGTTCACGGCCAGCCTAGGCTACATATGGAGACCTCTGTCTCAAAACAAAACAAGAAAGGGCTGGGGATTTAGTTCAGAGGTGCTGCCGCCTGCCTCGAAAGCACAAGGTCCTGAGTTCGATCCCCGGTACAAAAAAAAAAACAAGAAAGCATTCATGGAAGGCCTGCTTTGCACTACCCACACACACATGTCAAAGGCAGTTGCACGAGACCTGCTCTCCCTCGGAGGGCAAACACCAGGCACGGACAAGCAGGATCTCTGTGACAGGAGAGGCCCTGAGACTCTGACCCACGGAACAAAGGTGGCCTGGAGGTGCTCTGGGCTCCAGCCTCCCCCAGGGTGTGGTTTCTGCCCTGAGTGTGCTCCAAAGACAAGGAAGAGAAGGTCACTCTGAGTGCCACCTCTAGACCCTGCACAGGAACCTGTGCTGCCAGGCCTCGGGCCCAAACTCAGGGGTGGGGGGCAAAGGAATGAATCTCCAAGCTGTAAATCCTGATGAGGGAAGGCAAGGCCTACTGTGGAGGTGCTCACATAACTGTGCCCATCCCAATGCTAGCACTAACACTAACCTTCACTGTTCCAAGCAACAAAGAGATGTACGAGCCAGATGTGGTGCTGCACACCTGTAAGCCTGGCACCCTGGCAGGCTGAGGCAGAAGGGTTGGAGTCTGAGCCCAGCCTAGGCAATTCAGCAATTTGATGAGATCGCCATCTCAAAATATTTTTAAAGGCTGGGGATGTAGCTCAGTGCAAAGGCCCTGCAGTCAATCCCCAGTACTGTAATGCAAAAAACCCAAAAAAACCCAAAGGTGTACATGCCACTCGATATTTAAGCAACATATATATTAACCAAAATAATCCTGTCTGGTGAAATCCAACAGTCAAGAAATATAAGGGTTAAATTCCCCTTGCTACTGTTTAAGCACTCAGATCAGAAGCCATGCGTCAGAGAAAACAGAAACATTAACATTAGCGCTACTGGTAATCATCTCGCCTCTGCTCCCACTGTCAGTTTATTAGCCTTATTCCAGGGTGTCTCCTCTCCAGTTTATGCCTAACAAGAGAAAGGAAATTCACAAGCTGAAGGTCCTCAAAACTTTATACTAAGCAAGGTATCAATAACATAACTTTTTGCTAGGGGTCATACTGGGAATTTGCCCCGGACCCACGGCCAGCTTCAGCTGAAAGACTGCAGAGCAGATACCCTTATCTTTGAAGCCACGAAGCTGCCGTGAGTGGCCACAGATGCCTCTGTGCGCGATAAACCCAAGCTTCGCAACCTTCGGGTTCCAGTTGATCAGCAAGACACCAGGGTCATGAGTGTAACACATGATAATGTCACAAAACCTCCACTCCCTCACTGAACATGCCTCCTGGGTTCCACCCACCAAAACTACCATGGGTAGCAAAGGTAGGATCAGCTGCCATGGAGAATTTTGTAAGGATTAGAAAATGGAGGAGAAAACACACTTTGAAAACCATACAGTGCTAATGAAATATGTGCCAGAGGAGGTGACACGCACTTTCTGTAATTTTTACTTTTCTTCCTTCCCTTCCAAAACTGCCAAGTTGGGTCTTAGGAGCCTCGTTTTACTGAAAAGGAAAACGCAGTAGGGTGACCTAACGCTTTATCCCTGACTGGCCAAGGACGAGGATTCCATCCCAAATCTGCTTTCCACAACACCAGCCCATCTCCCCTGTGCGATGCAAGACAACGTTAGTGTTAGTAATTTCAAAACAGAGTAACAGTCTGTCCTACCACAGAACCGGAGTCTCTTCATATTACTGTAACAAGACAAGAGCAAGACAGGCAGATACAGGGACCCTACCTTCCTCGCATTTCTCCACCTACCCGACCCGAACCTCCAGGAGGAGGAACAAGCGCCTGTGCCTGGCCATCTCTCCCCAAAACGGGAGAATGCTGGGCAGGTAGTGTTTAAAAGATGCCAAGGAACTGTCTGGGCTCTCCCTCCCTCCCTCCCTCCCCTCGGCTGCTTCTGGCTCCTGCTCTCTCGGGGTCCAAGCTTGCGGTAGTGCGTTCGCCCGGGGCCCAGAAGCCCCCTCAAGCCCCAGACCCCCTACCTTGTTCCAGGTGCTTGAATATCTAAATCCAAGGGGCCTGCCTCCCCCCACAGCACGACCACAGGATGTAGCCACGACCAGCTGGACTAGGGGCCACCGCTCTCACAAAACAGGCCAAGGCTTCCAAGCCCTCAAAGTGCCTACCTCTGTGAGTCCCCCCGTGGGCCCACTTCCCAGCCCTACAGGTCGGGAGCCACGCTGCTGACCACCCTCCTCGGAGCCCGCCGGAGACAACCGCCTCCAAGAGAAGATCAGGGAGCCCGCAGGAGGGACCCCACTGCCCAGGCGGGGCCTCAAGATCCGCTCAACTCCATGACGCCCTCGCTCCAATCTCCACCCGGACAACCGGAGCGCGGCGCGGCGCGTCGCACCTCAGCCCCGCGGCCTCCGCCGGCCCCGCGCGCGGCCTGACCTTGCCGGAGCTCAGGGTCGTCCAGCACGTTGTAGGCCGCGTAGTCGCGGACGCCGTGCAGCCGCAGGATCTGCACGACGGCGTTGCTGAAGCCGCACTGGGGCTGCTCCGGAGTCCCCTTGAGGAAGACCACCACCTTGTCCTTCTTCACCAGCGCGTCCAGCTGCTCCGCCTGGCCGCCGCCGCCCGCGCCCGTGCCCGCGCCCGCCGCCCGCACGCCCGCACCCCGCAGGCCGACGCCTCCCGCGCCGGGCCCCCAGCGGAGCAGAGCCGCCGCCGCGCGGCGCAGAGTCCCACTCATCACCGCTCGCCCGACGGAGCGCTGGACGGCCCGGATCCTCTGCAGCCACCCGAAGCCTCCTCCAGGCCGGTGGCCGCCCGGCCCGCCTCCCGGAGGCTCTCATTGGGCTGGCTCCGGACTGCTCTCCGTGATTGGACAACACTGGCCTACAAGTACTCGATGCTACCAATCAGGTTGGTTATTCTGGCTAGTGGGCGGTAACCCTCAAAAGTTTGAGCCATATCCTACGTCCATTCTATTGGCTGCCGGCACCCGCTTTGTCAGTTGATTGGAGAAGTGAATGTCCGTCAGAGTCCGCGCTGAGGGCATAGAGAGCGAAAAGTCCGGCCAGACCGCTTTCCTCCCGAGAGCGGACGCGGCCGGCTAGGATTCTCCGGGACAACGAGCGAAGGCGCTGGGCGGGGCCTTGCCGTTCCGCGGGACGCCGGGAAGGGGGTCACTCTCCGAGAGAGGTTCCGGTTCCGGGGCCGGCGGCCGATTTCCCCGCGGGAGTGGGCCTGGGGCGGGCGGTTCGTCCCCTCTCCCAGGTGAGCGTCTCGGGGTTTCGGGGGCCGCGGCCGACTCGGTCAGGCCTCTGCCTCGGCCCCGCCACGTTCGTAGGCGCTGAGGACCCGGCCGCCCCGGGACTCCCGACTCCGGCGCGCGGCTCTGTCTCTGGGACGGTTTTTACCCATCTCCTGTGTGCCGCGCGCGCCCTGACCTGTGTGGTCGCTGGGTTTCAGGCCCTGCGGCCATCCACCCCGCCTTTGCCCACGCGCTTGGCCTCAGGAAAGGTTTTTTGCACAGAGAACCACAGTGAATGGATGGCGGGCCCTTGGCGCGCGCCTGCAGTCTCAGCACTCGGAGGCTGAAGCAGGAGGATCGCTTGAACCGGGAAGTTCTAGACCAATCTGGACCATGGAGGGGGAACTTGTCTCGGAAAAAGAAGTAAATGGGTAGTACCGAATTAGTGCTAGCACGGAATCTCCAGGGAGACCGGGCTTGTTAGCGTGAGAAATGAGTAGCAGAAAAGCCGGGGCGCTTAGGAGAGAAGAAGCCTCCTGTTGCGTCCTCACCATTGTACATATCATCGCTTAAGATATAGTCATCAGCTAGAGCAGTGCTTAGAAGCTGACAGGTGACTCCTGGGTGAAAAGGACGAATCCGAAGAGTAGGACTCGGTGGAGTCTGATCTGTGGTCTTGGAGGCGCGCGGGGTTGCTGGTACCCTAGAGCAACCAGACTTGCAGAGAAAGCATACTCCAGAGGAAGCTGAGGCATGCCTGCTCAAGAACCAGCGGTTCCATGTGCAATGTTCCTCTGATAGTTTCTGGGTACTGTTGCCACGGTGATAATGGCTGTGCCGTGTCATTATCGATCCACCAACAGTAAGAGAAGCTTTGCAGTCAAGATATTGTTTAGCAGACACAGTGGATTCTGTTGGACACTGAGTACTGCTACAAATTAGCTTTTTAAAAAAAATCTTGAGTTGTTTAAGAAATACTTCTAAGAGAAGCTGAGCTCGGTGGTGCATGCCTGGAGTCCCAGCACTTGAGGCCAGCTTGGGCAATTTAGCAAGACCGGCCTCAAAATAAATAAAAAGGCCTGGGTATGTTGCTCAGTGCAAAGGCCTTTGGTTCAGTCCCAGTACTGCAGAGTGAACATACTCAGGCCATCGCCCGCCCAGGAGCTCTTTGGTGTCATCTTCTCACCCTTCCCGTGTTATTGATACTTGCTAATTTCCCAATATGGGACCTAAGTTGGACTCTTTTCGTTTTGCAGATCCATTGATTCCAGGTAAACCAGAGAAACAAGCATCCTGAGAAATGGTACACACGTGGAAAATGCTACTGTGCTGAAGCAACTTGTTTCAGAAGCCAGTGAAGTAGGGAATATACTAAATTCCTTCCAAAAGCATCCATCCATTTATTCATGCTTATACTGGAGTAAGTTCCTTTTTAAAAAAACAGTAAATATGACAGTTTGTTCCTAAAAACCTGCATTGTTTATTGGTTACTGTGAATTGTCTAATTATGCTTGTGTATGGCCTAGGAGAGAGAATTCACAAACTTCTGCGGATCTGAGACAGAGTTGTAGTAGGGAGTATCATATCCCTGACCTGGTATATATATATTACTGGCTTCGTAAGTACAGTTGTTTTTTCTAGTTGTCAGATGTTTTGTTAAGTTGCGAATACAGGTATCGTGAAAAATTGAAAGTAATCCTGGAGCAGGAAGAGTACAAAGCTGTTTTTTCAAAATTACAGTGGAGCCACTGGGTTGTGTAGAGTAGGGGATAAGAACATATGCGAAAGCTAAGGGATGGGAGGGCATGCCAGAGCTCTTTTGGGGAACTAAAGGGGGTGGCTTTGATAGCAAAGGCAGGAAAGCAGTTCCAAGTATCTCAGCCAAAGAGATTGAAATGACACGTCTAACTTTTTAGGGGGCTTCAGATGTAGCTGAGTGGTTGAGGGCTTACCTAGCATGCACAGGCCCCTGGTTTTGACATGTAGCACCACAAAAAATAATAATAGCAATTTATTTTTAGTAAAACACAACTACAATAAGCAAATTCTGGGTTTGAGAAAATACTATTCCTGGAGTATTAGTACCCAATAGCAGTGATCTTAAGCTGCAAAGAAAACAACATTCAAAGTATTTCTTCCAAAGCATTAAACTTTTATATATGACTCGACACTTTAGTCTTGAGATTCTTCTTTCTGTAACTTAATGATGAAAACATGACAAAATGTACTCGTAAAACAGTGGTCAGGGGTCTGCAGTTCAGCTGCAGTCATCTCTGTTGTTGGTAATGAGCCTGGGTTGGTCATCTCTCCCTGCAGATGAGACATCCACAGAAACTTAGTGACTCCTACAAGTAGGGCCATAAAATGAAATCACAAATTCACCACAAATTAATTCCCAAACTGGTCACCTTGTAATCATGCTGACTCAGGCATCTAAAAATGCTTTTCTTCTCTGTGCTTATGTATAAATAAGACTTCACTCGAAATGAATTCACCACTGAGTCCATAGCATGAACACTTGGGATTTGAGATAGGCTCTTCCTGTCTCAGCCCCAGCAAAGGGTCCCAGGGTCTGGGTGACATTTCATAGGGACCCTCAGCAAGGTGCTGTTTTCCCTCCCTTGCCTTCCTCCCATGGCAGCATTCTTGTTCCTCAACCCTGAGAAGAAGGTGTTTCCCAAGTCCCTGATGGGGAACTGGTTCAAGTGTCTGGAGGGAAAAGTGGCTGCTTGGGTTACACAAAGGGCAGAGGCACCAAACATTCCTGAGCTGAAATAGCTTTTGGGACCCAGCCCGGGAGCTGCAACCTGAAATCTTACCGTGTGCAGCCCTTGCTTTTACCCCATAACTTCATAGATCACTCACTGCAGACCCATAATTAACTTGACTCCCCAACACCAGAATAGTGTTACATGAGGAACAAGGCAAAGACCCGCCCTCCCAGGGAATCTAATCCCCAGTGCAGAGTTAAACATGCCTTTTGAATTCTGACTACCTCTGACAAGGCAGCTGCTTGTATAACTACTGTGCAGGCCTGGGAATGGCCTCGGTTTTGGTATTCCTTCTTGCCCACGGGAGGGCCAGTTCCCCAGCCTGCCCTCAGAGGGACCGTGTGCCTTGATGGGGTGTGGTGAGACCAGAGCAGACCCAGGAGGTGGGGGAGCATTTGTGAGAAGCCTGAAAGCCTCAAGAACCTGGTTCTGCCCTGGGATTTGGAGTACGGGGTTTGGGCCTGGCTTCCAGCCCTAAGGATCATGAAATACAACTTCTGGTTTTCCTCAGTGTTTTCCCACCCCTCCTAATTTCCCCTTGGTGGATTTTTGAAAATTGCTTGTGATGTCTGCTGAAGGTTATGGATATTTCAAGATTTCTTTATGTAAGGATTGCAGAGTGGAGGGAACCAGTTTGTACTCTGCTCCCCTGCTCCAAAATGATTACCCCAACATGATGTCTTGTGTGTTTACAGTCATTTTTCTTCTTCAAAACAACTTTTGTGTCCATAAATCCACTTGAACCTTACATTAATCCTGGGATAATGGTTCTCAGACATTTCGGTCTCCAAATTATGTCCCTTTGATACTTATTTATGACGTCTTGTTTATAAGACGACAGCACTGCTTCTCAACACATTTTGTTGCCTTTACATGCCATTTTATATTCCCACTGAATCACTCACTACATCACCAGCAAGCCTGGCAGAAAGTTCCTGTCTGAATGGTATCTGCTGGCCCTGCCTGTACAGATTATGGACAACAGTGATTTTTCTTTATGCTTTGTAAAATTATGGCAACACTTTCAATCCAAAGATGATGAAGAAATCAGAAGCACTGTCCTCACCCCATCTCCCCTGTTGTCCTCCTGCTTCTTTCTCACACTGAGGACCAAGCTCTCGGGCCTTTAGAATTGTAGTGTGTTGGACTTTATTCTACTGAGAGTTGTATTTTATTCCAAAGCAAAGAGCCTCAGATCTCCTGTTGTATGGTTGCATTTAGAATTTTCCAGGTAACCCTGCTCCACTGCTGGAGTGTAGACTGGTGCAACCACTGTGGGAATCAGTGTGGAGATTCCTCAAAGAGCTAGGACTGGAAGTCCCATTTGACCCAGCTATTCCCCTGCTGGGGATCTTCCCCAAAGAATTAAAAGAATCATACCATAGCGATATATGTGCACCCATGTTCATAGCTAAGACTTGGAAATGGCCCAAGTGCCCATCAACTGGAAACTGGATAAAGAAGATTTTTTATAAAGTGGAGTACTACTCAGCCATAAAGAATAAGAAACTAGAGACATTTATAGCTAAGTGGATGCACATTGAGGCGATACTCTTAAGTGAAATAAATAGGACACACATGTGTAATACCAAATAGCTTCTCTAGTGTGAAAAACTTAAAGTGTAAATAAAGATCAAAATGTATTATAGAAAATGTGAAATAGGAAGAAAAGGTCCAAAGGGGAAGTGGGAGGAGAAGGGGAAAGGAATAAATATGAGAAAAGGAAAAAATGGAAATAAAGTCTTTATAAATAGATGTGGAGGGGTTGAAGGGAAGGCAGGGGAATGGGGAACAAATAAGAATCAAGATATATCATGTAAAGGTACAAATTACCAATGATGAATGTCATCATACTGTATATCTAAAAATGTACCAATAAACTTAATTTAAAAAAAAAATTGCCAAGGGCAGAGCCACAATTCTGCAGACCCAGATACTTGGGAAGCAGGAAGATGATGAGTTCTAGGCCACCCTATGCAACACAGGGAAACCCTGTCTCAAAACATGCATGTACATTCATACACAAAGAATTAAATGGCAATCAAAAACTTGGTAGCCAGGCGTGATAGCACATGCTCCTTTGGGAGGCTGAGGCCAGCCAGGGCTACATACTGAGTTCAAGGCCATCCTGGACTACATAGCAAGACCTGTCTCAAAAAACAAAACAAAAAAACTTGCTAAGCCTTTTGATTAGAGGTGAGAGAAAAATTGGCTTTTCCTCAGCCACCTGCCTGTGGGGAACAGTGTTCATGTTTTGTGCTCTGTTCTTTTTTGCCAGCAAATAGTTTCTGTAACTCCACTCACTGCATTCCAGAACCTCTAACAGGGAGCCTAGGCCTCAGTGTGAAAGCCCCAAGGAAGATGCATCCAGCAGCGAGCTGCCCTCTCGGATAATCACTGCACCGCAGCCCCAAGAACACTCAGGAAGTTTGTTTTCTTTGGAAGCGTGGTTACACTGTACTGCCAAGGTCAAGTACTGTCCAGGATGAGGCAGAATTTCCTTCTTACACCCTCCTCAGAGCCTTCATAATTTCATGCCTTCAATATTAAATCTTGCTATTGTGGGAGTCCATTTCTGTAAACTTTCAACAATTCTTCTAGCAAAGAGGGAAGTACACCCGTTTTACTGGGGAGGGAGTTAGGGTTGGAGGTCAGTCGAGACCTTAACTAGTCGTTTTCCTTTCGTTTAGTTTAGACAGAACCCAGGGCCTTACACATGCTAGGCTAGAACTCTCTATCACTGAGCTACACCCCAGCCTGCTCTTATTTTGAGACAGGGCCTTGCTAAGTGGCCCAGTCTGGCCTAGAATTTAACAATCTGCCTGCCTCAGCCTCCCAAGTAGCTGGCGTTATAACGTAACCAACTCATTTTCCTTTTTAAGAGAAAATTGGAGGATTTTAAGTTTTTTCCCCCCTGCTTTTATGGCCAGAAGAATACCATTTGTTAATTCTAAACTGTATTCTTGAAAGTACAACAAATTTCAGAGAGCCAGTTTCAAACACATTTAATAAAGGACTATTATGAAGCAGTTATATCCAGCTTTTAAAACGTGCTGTAACCAAGCGTGGTGACGCATGCCTGTAGTCCTAGCACTCAGAAGCTGAGGCAGGAGGATCACTGCAAATTCGAGGCCAGCCTGGGCTACGTAGCAAGTTCAAGTCCAGCCTGATCTACATAGTGAGACTTTGTCTCCAAAACAAAGTGGAAAGAGGAAATCCTTTGCTTTTCGCTCTGTTTTCTTTTGTGTTTGGTGACTAGGCCTCACTTGCAAACTTGAACAACCCAAAGAGCCCTGAGATGGTACTGCGTGGTCTCCCCTCTCCTGTGTGAGCATCTGGCAATTCTGCCTCACAGCTTTAGCAGGGCGGCTCTAGCGCACAGGTCCGCAGTGCTTCAGCCCTTCACACCGCATACCAAGCCCGGGACAACTCACAGGCACTGTCCAGCCTTCTCCAGACGCAGCCAATACTCTGCCCCTCCTCAAAGGATTTTTTTTTTCTTTTGGGACAGGTCTGGCTCTGAAGTTCAGGCTGGCCTTGAACTCTGTGTAGCCCAGGCTGGCCTCCACCGTGAGGTGATCCAATCCTCCTGCCTCAGGCTCCCGAGTGCTGGGATCACAGGCACGTGCCACCACACGCAGCAACCCTGTCACTGGGTTTGGGACAGTTCCTCATGAGTCCCTGTCTTACCCTGCGAGGCGGGTAGGGGGCGCCCATCCATTGTGCTCAGGAAGCTGGGGCTGCACTGCTAAGGGCCGATTCCAGGCTGGGGACGATTAGTTTGCCCAGCTCTGGGGAGACCCTACTCTCCCTGAGACTAATACACTTCCCAGCCAGCGCTGATGCGAAGCAGTGAAAGAGACTGACACTGAAAGCAGGTGGGACCCATAGGAGATAAACAGTTAAACACATTGAGACTGGTTTTTTTTTTTTGGTACCTGGGATCAAACTCCGGTCCTTGTGCCCTTGCCCCTGCAAGGCAGGCGGCAGAACCACTGAGCTAAATCCCCAGCCCCACAGATTGTTTTTAAAGACAGGGTTCTGTAAGCATTTGATGCCAGAAGGAGGAAGATGTGCACGTCACTATTCCTGTCCATTAGAGCTTTGTGTAATATTTCCAGGGCACCTGGAAAAGGAAGTTACGTTCCAAAATGCTCTGGATAAGAACTCAAAGAAATATGCAACGCATTTAATGCTTCCTCTGTTATGCCCGCTGACGAGAGTTTTATTCCTCTGGGTACTTCATTTTAGTCTATGGTATGCGCCTTAGCAATACTGTATTACTTAGGTGGTGAGGGACGGGGCATGGTGGCACACGCCTGTAATCCCAGCACTCTGGGAGGCTGAGGCAGGATGCAGATAGAAGGAAGGGCCAGAGAACACAAGCACTTCACCGAGCTGCTGAGCCCTAGTGCACTGCTACCGGGGCCCAAAGCCCTCTAAGGAGAGCAGGTGGCATTTTATTTGTTTATTGTGCTGGTGCACGAGACCATCTGCTTCCGGACAGGACTCCTCTTTCGACCTTAGCACTAACCCTGCTCATTACATAAATCCTGACTAAAGAACATGTAACAGGGTCAGCAGTATGGGACAGTGTCTCAGCAAATCCCAAACTGTGACCCTCACCATACAATGGTCCCACCTTATCCAGGCGGGATAGGCCCAAGCCCCCTGGGGTGGAGTGAGAGCTCAGATGGCACTGACCCCATCTATGCACTCTTTTCCTAGGTCTACACAGCTATGGTAGAGATGAATTTACCAGTTATCCACATGAGAGATTAACAACAGCAAGCATAAAACAGAACAGTTGTAACAATATACTGTAATAAAAGTTCTTTAAACATGGTCTCCAAATATCTTGCTGTACTTCACCTTTTCACTTAACAGAAGTAGTTACCACTCCTCTTTGACATATCTGAAGTGCTGGCAGTGTCACTCTTGCTTATTGCGGCCACTATTAAGTATAAAATAAGGGTGACACAAACGTAGGTATTGCAGCAGAAGGTTTGATGAGCAGGTTGGCTACTAATCAACTACTGGGCAGGTGTGTTTACAGCATGGACACACTGGACGAAGGATGACTCACTTCCTAGGTGGTGCTAGACAGGATGGAGAACAGAGCCAGACACTCCCAGATCCCATGGACCTCACTGTCTTGGGATGGGGACAGAGACAAGAATGCCACCAAGCACCAGAGAGGGCTGGGTGCAGGGCAGTGACACTTACTTTAACAGCTTGTGGAAAGAATGATCAGGAGCTTCTGTGTAAAAGGGAGGGGATTCCAGGAAGAGGAAGGAGCCTGGGCAGAGGTGTCCAGTGAGCTTGGGGACATGGAGCCTGGGGAAGCTGAGGTGAGAGAGGAGACAGGATCCCAGCAGGAGTGTAAGCTGCGGAGTTGAAAGGCCGCCTGCAGGAGGATTGGCGGTGGGAGAGACAGGAGGTGGCTGAAGTGACAGGAGAAAGCTGTGCAATGTAACCTTTCCGGTGCTTGGGTGGCGTGGCCAGAGGCACCCGTGCAGGCAGAGTTGACACTGGAGGCAGGATGGAAAGCCCTTGGTGACTGGCACATTGTGGACAGGGCACTGGGTGTCCACTTAGCCCCTGGCGGCTCCTCACCGACATAGGGAACACAGGACAGGGTTGGGATGTCACAGAGGCCAGACCATGAGTTACTCTGGACATTCTGAGTCTCAAGGTCCCTGAGGCACATCTGAGTGGTCAGGTTGTATGTGAAGCAGAGGGGACATTCCTGTCTTAGCAGGTGAGATCTTTTGGTAAGAGGCCCAGGCAGGGAAAATGAGAAAGAAGGGAACAGAGAAGAGCCCCTGGGGATGAGCGCAGGAGGGGAACAGACTGAAAAGGAGGCAGGTAGAGAAACGAGAGCCAGGGGTTTGTGGACTGAGTGATGGGGATTGTCGGAGCCACAGGGAGAGGCCAGGTAAGGCCCCTGGGCCTGCTGCACTTGGCAGTGAGGTAAACATGCGTGAGCTGGAGCAGTCTCGTGTTCCCTAACCTCCCGGGGACTCTGGGACACAAAGGAGTTGGCCTGGGAATCTGTCAGGTCTTTACTAGGTTGTGAGCCCCTGTCTCAGGGCAGCTGTGTAGTCAGGAACGGAGCAGAGCAGATCCTGTCATCCGCCCGGGGTCATCAGTGGCGGACACGCAGACTGAGAAACCGCCTGGGTTGTGCAAGCTCCTGGCCTGAGCCGAGGCCCGGTGCCAGCAGAGACCTTGCAAGGCCCAAGGCCAGCAGGATGGGGTGACATTTTCTCTCCTGCCCTTTTACGAGGCTGCTTCTCTCTGCGGAACACGGCTTTCACGTCACCAGTTAGATTACAGGTTTTCAGATTCCTGGGCCACACACCACACCACTGCAGTTGCAGCAATCCGTTTGGAAAGCATTTTATCTGTGTGTGTTTGATGCCAGTCATTGAGACAAAATTCTAAGGTTTTACAGAATGAGGCTGTGCAATGAAAGTTAGCTTGGCTGTCAGGGAAGTATCACGGCTCAGTAGGAAACCAAAACAAACAAACAAAAAAAGAATTGTCACCCAGAGCGACAGGTTGTATACAGACACGTGACCTGCTTGACCTTCACTAGCCCACTGAGCTAAGCTGGCCCGAGTGAGCCTAGGCTTCCTCCCCGCTGCTTGTCTAGGGAGGCCAGCGGGCTCAAGCCTGTGTGGCTTACACCGCCCTAATTTGGGTGCCAAGACCATGCCCCGGGGCTCAGGCCCTGCCCCACTGCCTGGGCACCCTGCCTATCAGAGCTTCTAACATCATCACCTGTTCACAACAGCCACGCCTGGCAAAAGCCAGGAGACAAATCAGCAACTTCCAAAAATATGTCTCCAGGGAGCAGAAACATGAATCGTCTTCTGGAGAAGTCTTCCTTTCTGTTTTTTGCTTTTGTTTGTTTGAGACAGGACCTTGCTAGTACTAGGCTGACCTCGTGTAGCCCAGGAAGTTGTTTCTGTTGTGAAGTTTTGCACGGGGAAGGCATTTGCCGTGAAGGACATATCCTCGTGGATTCCCAGTTGGTAGCATGTGGTGGTCGTCATTATTCTGTACAACCCCCAAGGCAGCTGTCACAAGGAGGGCACCAAGAGTGGGCCCCCCAGCGTGGATGTGGGGAGGTTGGGAGGGTGACCCTGGGATGCCAAGCACAGAGAGACACCAAGTCTGGAGGGTGTGATCTAGCGAGCTTTTCATTCTGCAGCCCCAGGGCCGGAAGCACGGATGTTATGAAAGTTGCATTTGACTTTCAAACCAAAACCCAACATGCAAACAAGCCAGCTTCAGAGTGCACAGCTGTTGAAACCCGAAGGACAACACTCCAAGGGTGAGCACACATCGCCTGCTTAGGGACCAATGAGTGAGCCACACATAGGTGTGACCTGCAGTGGACCCTTGAGTTATAACTGAACTGACATACGAACAACTTGAGTTACGACCAGAATTTAACTGTTAACTTACAAAGTCTTGAGTTAGGACCCAAATGGCAGCTGCTTGTGTTTCCAGATGGTCTCAGATTTAACCCTTAAAGAGTTCTGAAAGGAAGACAACAGCAGCCTCTCCTGTGTGGGGTTAACTGAGAAATCCCGGGCCAGTGTCTCTCTAAGGAGACTTTGAAGGCTGTGTCTCTACACAGAGCCTGAGGCTTCAGTTGAGCAACCTGAGTTACAACCAGCCCTAGGGAAGGAATTGAGTTCGTAAGTCAAGGGTCCACTGTGCCAGGTAGGTAGCAGTTCCAAGAATGCAAAACCTCGCTCATTGTCTGAAAGGGGCTCAGCAGCCCTGGTACAGCTGGTAATTGTGTTTTCTTGGTGCATTTGCACATAACTAACATAACCAGAAGCTTCAGCCCTGCCCTTGGCATGCGCGCATGCACACACACACACACACACACACACGCACACGCACACACACAAAGCAGCCCTCTGGGTTGGTGCTCTCCCTCTGGCAGGAAATGTCACACAGAGACTTCTTTCTTTTCTCTTTTTGTTGAGACAGAGTCACATTAAGTAGCCCAGGCTGGCCTTGAACTGGTGGTGATCTTCCTGCCTCAGCCTCCTGAGTGCTGGGATTACACAGGTACACCAAGACTTCTTGCCTATTACTAAAGCCAGCGGTGTTCCGTTGCCAAATATTTTGACTTCTCATCAATAACCTGGACCCAGAAGGAACTCAGTAACAATTCTGGGTTGCAACAGAGCTCTAAGAAATAGACTGGAATTGATTCATAACCAGAAAATGCTGCTCCATTATTGCTGCCAGATAGAAGTCAAGTGATTAAGAGTGGGCGGGCGCTGGGCAGGACCCCAGGTGAGTCGTGGGTGATAGGCAAGTTATCACCTCTGTTCTGTCTTTTGTAAAACCCAATGATAAATAGTAGCCACCATGAAGTTGGTGCTGAGGATCACATTAGTCATATAGGTAAGCAAGACCTTAACATCCAGTATTACTGTTACTCATTCGAGATTAGCTCCCAGCCCACCCAAAGCAGGGGCCCTTCCCCAAAGACTCGAGCTGCCTCTCCTCTCTTTGCCCCTGGCTTCCTGCTGTCTTCACAACTAGCATTTGCTGACATGCAGCGCTGTTATCGCTATGTTCTGTGCATTTCATTGCTGCAACCCCCTCAGACTGAGATGTGAAGACTTGTGCAGAGAATGTGCGTGGCAGTTTTACACAGAAGGGCCAGGAGCTGGACACAGCAACCCGATGTCCAATCAAGGGGGCACGATATGTCCGTGCCGCGGGACACAACTCAGCAAGAAAGAGGAATGAGCTGACGGAATAGCAGCTGCCTGGGTGGCTCTCTGGAGGATAAGCTGAGGGAAGAGAGCCAATCCCGAGGGGCTGCATTCTGTATGAATCCATGCCTGTGGTCAGAACCTGAGTCCTGGTACTGCACCATGGCTTCGTGCAGTGCCACCATGGGGGAACCGGGAAGGTAGAACAGGGGCCATTCTGTGTAATTTCTTCTAAACATCTGTGAATTTACAATGACCTCCGAATCGAACACACACTTAAAACTGTCCCAGATAGAGTAGCCTGGGCTGCCCATGGATGCGAAAAATACACCAAGCCTCTTGTAGGAGGATTTTAGTTTTTTAGTTTAGCAATTATGTTTTAACACTCTTGTTTATACTGGTGCTTATTCCTCAGAGCATAGTAATGGCAATGTTTAGTCATGTTAAATGATGTTATTGTCTAATACACTCAAGACTCATAGTTTTTTAAGTTGGAGGACTGATTTAGAGATGATCTTTTCTACTTCTTTCATTTCAGATCTCAAAAGTCAGAAGTGACTCAAAGTCACACAGCTCATCAGTGGCATGAACAAGGGCCAGGTCTAGGGAGGGGTCTTCAGATCCTGTCCTGTGCCTCCTGCACACTTGATATTTATATTTTATAAAAGCAGCAAAGCTAGGTGTGGTGGCGCATGCCTGCAATCCCAGCACTCAAGAGGCTGAGGCAGGAGGATCGCAGTGAATTCACCAGCCTGGGCTACACAGTGAGTTCAAGGACAGCCTCAACTGCATAGTGAGACCTTGTCTCAAAAACAACAACAAGAGCAGCTCAATTCCACGTGCCTGGAGAAGCATCCTGAGTTACTGCCATCCCTGCACTTGCCACTGAGATGACTCCCTGCCACCCTCAGTGGCTGGGTAGCATAGGCCCCTGAGGTGAACATCCGACCCAGAGAAACCAACCAAGCAGGCTGGGGGGTCTCCCCAAGAAGCACGCGGGGAACCCCAGTGGGAAGGGAGAAGCCAACGCTTGAAGAACTGGGAAACAGAAAACAAAGAAAGAGCAGAAGAAGCTGAGAGCAGAGCTCGGTTGAGAACCAGCTCTCCATGCCCAGTCTGGGACTTCACTGATGGGGCACCCCAGAAATGGACACCCCCCCATGACTTACTCTACCGCTTCCAGGGAAGCCGGATAGAGACAGAAATGGGATCTGCAATTTCCAGAACATCAATTACTACCTGGGGACCCTGGGCAGGGCCTCTCCTTCCTGTGCTATGGCCTCAGTTTACCCATTTGTACAATGAGGGGCTACTAGCTGGAGAAGCCATTTCGGCTTTTCTCCTCACCCCGGTGTGGAGACGTAAACACACGACAACACAACACACCTACAAGATGAGAGCCATACAGACTGCAGCGGGAGCTGGCTGACCAATGGCCGGTGCGGAGGCAAACCCAAATTGTGCCCCCAGCTTATTATATCAGCCCCTGCTTCCCCGTGAGGGGTGGTGGAGATGCTGGCTGCAGAAAAGGTATGGAGAAAAAGCTGTGAGAACTTCGCTCTTTGGGAGACATTTTGTACATTGCACAAACAGCCCCTGCTGTCAAGTGAGTCAGAATTTCCGAAAGGCATAATTTTAGTGCCCTTCTTGCGGTTCCCTCTTCAGGCCGCTTCTGCAGGGGAGGCCTGGGCGGGGTTTCCTGTCTCATTCCAGAGATGACAGAGGGGTTCTCCCCCGGGCCTTGCCAGAGCTTTCTTTCCAGGCAGCCGTTACTGCGAAGAGGAATCCAAGTGTTTGCAGCCCTTTCCAGCTCAGAAATGGCTTACTTACCCTTTTGCCTTCTGCATGGTCTACTATATTTTATTTTATTTTTTTGTACTGGGCTGGGATCGAACTCAGGACCTTGCACTTTCCAGGCAGGTGGTGGCACCACTGAGCTAAATTCCCAGCCCTGCATGGTCTACTTTAAAGTGGAAAAAGACCACCACTGAACAAGAAAGTAAGGTCCCAGATGGGGAGCAGCTCAATGGTAGAGCGCATGCTTAGATGCACAAGGCCCTAGGTTCCGTTCCCAGCACCACAATAATTAATAATAATCGTAAAGTCCTATTTTTGTGCTTTGTTTATATTTTCAGTACTAGGGATTGAACCCAGGGCCTTCATACTAAGTACAAATAAAATAATAATAATAATAATAATAATAATAACTAGACATATCTGCTACTATTTGCAGTTTGTATATGTTTTATCACATTTCTCCCTGTGAAATTGTCATTGCTAACCCTGATAACAGATGGAAAGCCCCATGTCCCTGGAGGAGGTTCCATGGCTTGCAAGGTTCACCTCTGTTAGATAACAACAGGGAAAGTGGGGCCTGGAGTCCGAGTCTCCTCCTGGAGAGGAGATCCACAGCTCCCAGCTCTGAGCAGCAGGAGGGCCCTTTCAACTCAGCACAGCTGGCCACCGGGTCTGTGCCTCCTCCTTCTCCTTATTCCCAGAGATGAGCGCACAGTAGGTCTCAGATGTTTGAGGAAAGGTCCACAGTACTCAGACCTGGCCCAGAACCACCACGCTAGAGCTGGCTGAGGTGGGTGTTTACAAGGCCAGGCACAAAAACCGGTAGGAGGTGGGTTTCTATTATTAGATTCTTTCAACAGAGGAGGAAACTGGAGGGTGAGTAACCAGCCACAAAGTTGCAAATTGGGACAATTTGTTGCCATAGCCTGAGTACTTAACTCCAGGCTGGAGCTAACTCTTCCTAGAGGACAGGGATTTTCTAGGTGGCTGGCTGCCCCACCCCCAGCAGGCTTGGCAGGGCTGGCTCTGCCCTGTACAAATCACCTGGCCTCTTTGTGCCTCAGTTTCCCTCTAAGACAAAAGCAAACTTTTCCTAAACAGGTGTGGTGGTGCATAACAGCACGCTGGAAAGCTGAGGCAAGACAGAATTGCACACTTCAAAGCAACTTAGCTAGACTCTGTCTCAAACTAAAAAAAAGCCAGCAATGTAGTTCAGTGCAAAGACCCTGGGCTCAAACCCCAGTACTATCAATCATAATAACGAATACATATTAAATACATAAAAATTAAAAAACCTTTTTCTACCTGGATGATCTTTGCAGAAATTTAACAAGGAGACACACAAAAGCAACCTGAAAGGCGAAAAGTATCATCCAAATGCAAGGATAATGACTGTTCACCACTGCCTGTACCTTCAACGTGGCTGAGTTAACCTCAGGGCCTGTGGCAACACCTCTGGAGGAGGATGAGGTATTCAATGGAACACCTGGAACCAGTCAGGGGAGGAACAGCCGAGGAGGCCCGTTGTAGGGCCTTTGTAGGGTTGACCCTCACAATTACGATTTAATAAAAGATGAAAGTTGGGGGTGTTGTTGACACCAGCGTTTTAACTCCATGTTAATCCTGGGCTTTGCCTTGCACCACGGAAACACACACACACAAACACACACTCCATCACTACCTGCTCCTGTTTGACAATTCAGTGACCGACTTTCACACTGATTTCTTCTGCCAGCCCTGCTAAGAAACAAGAGGAAAACAGCCTCTTGGAAGTGTTGGATCTGGGCCAGTGAACTCCCCAGACTCCTCCCCGCCCCTACACGGGGGGGGGGGGGGGGGGGAGCAGCAGCAGCAGCAGATCCTTCTAGTTTTGCAAGTTGCATCCCCTCATTAGCAGTTCTTGTCCCAGCTGTGAAGGCAAGCCAGGATGTAATTACCTGGGAAAAAATAAAGATAAGGGCTGCCAAGGGGCTGTTCCAAGTGCAGCTGGATGCAGTTGGATGCCAGAAAGCACCCACTGCCTGGCCTTGGGCAGAGGACAAGGGCAGAGACCAGGGACACCACCTCCCAGCCACCGAACCCTGGACAGTGGGAGTTTGGCAGGAGGTGTGTGGAGGAAGCCCCGGACCAAAGGCAACTGCTAGTGTGAGGCACAGAGATAAGATTCGGAGGCTCCCAAGCAAAGTCGGGGCTGGAACCCGGGGCAGGGATTGGCAGAGCAGTGGGAGGAGGTGGTGAGCAGGGCCTGGGAACCAACTGGGGAGAGGCCACGGGGGAGCCCGCACATTCTTTTGTTTTTGTTTTACTTGCTGCCTGGTCCACACTGACCTTAAACTCACTATGTAGCCCTGGCTGGCCTTGAACTCACAGTGATCCTCCTGCCTCAGCCTCCCTTAATGCTGGCATCACAAGCGTGCACCGCCAGGCCCGGCGGAAGCCCGCACATTCTTGGGCCTTGAGTTTGTGGGAGTTTCCCATTCCGTGGGATTCGTGTTCCTCGTGGCCTGGGATTGTGCTGGGAAGGGGGCGAACAGGGTGCCTTCCCTCACCGAGGTGCCAGAGGGGTGACCCTTTCTTCTTGGACTTCCTGTGTCCGGAGGGGCGCCCCTGCCTGTGCCCCAGCTGGGCTCGGCTCAGAAGGACCAGACCTGCTGTCTCCTGGCGAATGGTCGCCCCGAGCCACCCCGGAATGAGGCCAGGCCGAGGCAGGCTGGGGACGTACCTGTAGGCCGGCGTGGACAGCGCTCCCCGGGTCCCCAGGCGCGCAGGGCGCCGCAGAGCGCGCATCCCCTGGCCGGGCTGCGGTCCCCTTGGGGCGGGATCGCGGTGTCCCCGCCCCGCCCGCCCCGCCCCAGCCGCCCGGGACGCGAGCGGGAGGAGGCTCAGCCGGCGCCGGCGCGCGCTCCGCAGCTCTGGCCGGTGAGTGGCACAGGCCGGGCCGGGCGGCGGGATCCGGGGTCGGGGCCACGGGGGAGGTCGACTTGTCCCCGGGGATCGCGTCTCCCAAAGTCAAGGGCCGGGCAAGGCGCAGCGCGGGGGCGGGGGCCGGCGTGACAGCTGCGGGCGCGGTGTCTTAGCTCAAACCCAGCCGTTCCGCGGCTGCGAACTCGGAATTCGGCGCCTCTGCGCTCGTCCCGGGACGTTCGTTCCCGGCGGGCGGCGCGTCCTGGCTCCGCCGCCTCCCCCGGGGCAGCGGACCTGTCCCCGCGCGTGTCCCCGGCTTGGCAGACCCAGGCTGAGGCGCTCTCTCCTGGCGACCGTGAGCTGGCGGTGGTGCCCGAAGCGGAGCGCGGGGAGGCGGGCAGAGTCCCGTCCCAGCGCGGTGTCACGGTGCAGCCTCCCGCGGCTCAGCCTCTCTGGGCTCATTCCCGCCTCCCTGAAGGTGAGAGGCCAGAGGTCGCCCTGGGGACCTGGGGAAGCTCGGATGGGGGCCGACTTCCCTGGGAGCCATCAGATCAGACCCCGTGGTGTCGCCCTTTGGTCAGCCTAGGATCAGGGTCCCACACCACCCAGTTCGAAACGGGGCCACCAGCCTGGGCGGCCGATAGCGAGCATTATTATCACATCACTCTGGCTCTGAAGCTCCTACTCCCGGCAGCCCTTGGACCCGTTCCCCGGGCTCTGGGCGCCCTCTTTCATCTCCTCTCCGGTTGCCAAAGCTGTGTGGAGGGGCCTCCCATCCTGCATGAGTGACCCCGGGTGGGGGAAAGCGATTGTCCTCCCAGAAAGGGGAGCATAGCACAAAGTCGCTGCCCTTCGGAGTTGGCTGGGAGGCCCTTCGACAACCAAGAGGAGAGGAAATCGGCCCTGAGAGGGCGAGTGATTTGCTCAGGGCTGCACCGCCAGGAAGAGAAGTGGAGCTGGTCCCCTCGGAGGGCTTGGCCTTGCCTCCTGCACATTCAGGCAGCCAGCAGCGCACAGGGTCTGGACCGAGGGGGTAGGCTGTGTGTGTGTGTGTGTGTGTGTGTGTGTGTGTGTGTGTGTGTGTGTCTGCATGCGCCCACGGGCATTTTGCTCCGTTTCATGCTAACTGTGCCCCAGTGGGACACTCCAGCACGTGGGGCTGCACATTCCTCGGGCAGGACAGCTCCTGGGCCGCCGATAGCCGCAGCTGTGCCAAGCCTGCTGCCCGGGCGTGTTTTCAGCCCCAGAGGCCCCTCTGGGGGAGGCTGTGCAGGGAGTGGGCCCAGAAGCCTGCTTGCTGTTCTCCTCACTTGCCTGAGTAACCTGATCTGATCATTTCAGTTGTGTTAGTCAACAGTGTGGCCACTTGCGTCCGGAACTTATATGAACAAGACACCAAGAATCTCCTTTCCCACCCGTCCTTGCGGGAGACTGCTCTGACTCGTCCTGCTTTTTGCTTGATATATTCATCCCCAAACAACGCGGCGCCCGTGGGGATGGTTACTCCTGTTTTCGTGTGGGGAAGCAGGTGCACAGAAGTACAGTGCTTTGTCCAGGGTCGCACGGCAGGTGACCAAGCCCAGTTTCACAGGAGGGGTCCTGACAAGATGGGATATTTTTGCTCTCCATGAGCTGTGTGCGCTCTGGACTTGGTTCCTGCTCTGTAGAGGCTGATGCTCCAGGCAGGCAGCCCCACCCCGCCCCGCCTGGCCTGGGTGGCTGTGGGAAAACGCACTCTTGGAAGACAGGTGGACAGTGTCCTCTGGTTACCTCCCGGGAACCTGCTGTCTGTGGCATGTGGGCGGGGCGCCCTGGGGCTGGGGACTCTGTCCTGTCCTATATCCTAGTGCTTCCTTTCCTGGCCACCTTCTCTGCTCACATTAAAGTTGCAAAGGTGCCTGTACGGCTAGCTGGTGGCTGATGCCCAGGACTGCTGGCTTCAGCTGGTGGTTCTCCTAACGCACAGCCCTGTTTCCTGGTGTGAGTGCTCAGCTGGGCAGTGTGGACCAGTGGGGACCTGTCCAGGCCCAGCCACAGCACTGGGCATCTGTTTCCTCTCTGCCTGACAGGGCTGGGGATCCCTTCCTGAAGGGCAGAGCTCCTGAGAGGACCCAGTGAGAGAGGAGCTTACACAGGCAAGGTGGCTTTCAGACACTCGGAAACAAGCCCTTCACACAGTGCTGGAGAGGGGGGTGTGAGCTCACAAAGCCCAGATTGAGTAGCCTTTCTCCACAATGCTTGGGCCCAGAAGTGTTCCAAAGTTTTGGATTTTTTCAGGTTTGGGAATATATGCATCACTTGATACTTGGGAATGGGAACCATATATGGTTCATATACGTCTTATACTCACAGCCTGCAGGTGATTTTATACAATATCTTTATCGCACCTGCATTTTTACTCCAATGGGTCACATGAGGTCAGGTGTGGAATTTTTTTCACTTGTGGCATTTGGTCGGACAGAGTTCATGAAGACTGGGATTTTGGAGCATTTCAGGTTTTCAGATTGGGGATGCTCAACCTGTATTTAGAAGTGGCAGCTGCAGTGGAGGACCAGCTACAGTCGAGATGGTCTTGTCAGAGCTTTTAAGTTTACATATGGGGAAACTGAGTCTCCAAAGCACAAATGACTGGCCCAGGTCTTGCTGGTGCCTTGGGGTCTAGAGGGTGCCCCCCCCACCCCGCATTGGCTCGGTGGTGAGAAGGGCAGGCTGGCTTTCAGGGTTGGCCCACATGGTCATGCCATGCCCTGAGCCACTGGACTCTAATTAAACAGTTTCATTTGGGATCTGACAATGCCTGAGCCCCTTCCATGTGGTATGTGCTGGAATACTACAGCTGACTCACTGGGGCAGCCTCTTTCTTTCATGATGGGAGGGACCGACTTTGATCTTCACCTGCCCTTTAAAATGGAAGGTTGAAATTAATTTTGCGAGTTCCTTGAAATGCAATGTTTTCTCCTGTTGGAGCGTAGTGAAAGGTGTTTGGAGACCTCAGTCTGGCCCCTCCTATCTGCCCACCCACCCCAGGAGGGACCAGATTACTTGGACAGGTGACTTCCTGTTTATCTTCCTTGTTGTGAGGATTAAATCTTGAGGAGTCCTCAGCCTGCCCAGCTTTCTGCAGCTGGGGCTGCCTCTGGGCCCCATGGATCCCCAAACTCATCCTGACTTTTCTCAGCTCTGCCTGTGTGCAGTGCTCACCTCTGCCTATTATCTCCCCCACCCCCATGTCTGGCTGGACAGCCCCTCCTCCCAAAAGCCAGAGATAGGAGTGAAGGTTTCTGTCTTCCTGTTCTTGGTGCACTTTACCATTGATATTTAACAAATACTTTTTTTAAACATATGATTCCCGGCTAGCTTGTGACTTCCTGTTCATCCTCGCATCCCTGCTCCCAGCCCGGAGAGAGGTGGTGATTATTATTATTATTATTATTATTACTGTTATTATTATTAAATGACTTTATACCTTAAACTACAACCTGACGAACTTTAGGGAGGTGATGCTCACAATAGCATGGAATGAAATCGTTTAGAAGACCCTAACATTCCCAGGACACAGAAGGAATAAGAGAGACCCAGAGGCAAGGTACCTGTCACCCCCACCGCCCTTCCTGGCCCTCGTCAGGGGCTGGTTCTCTTGGACAAATCCCTGGTTTCCTGGGGCTGGCCCTGGTGTCTTGAAAACGCGGTGATGTCCCTGGGACTCACATCTGAATTTCATTCTGTCACCTAAAGCCCCTGGCCTTTCTTCTTCCTAGAAAGCCCCTCCCCCAGGCCTTCCTGTGGCTGCTCCCTTGCTCCCTTTCTGCAGCCTGGGAGGGATCTTCCTACCCACACAATAGCACCTGTCCCACCTAACCCCCTGCTTTATTGTCTCCCTAGCACTTATCACTCTCTGAAAAAAACAATTTTTTTTTTTTGGGAGACAGGATCTCACTGTATAGTTCAAGCTGGCCTTGAACTCACTACGTAGCTGGGGCTGGCCTCGAACTCGGAGCGATCCTCCTGCCTTAGCCTCCCAAGTGCTGGGATTACAGGCATGTGCCACCATGCTCAGCCACTCTCTGAAATTTATTTATTTACTTATTTGCAGTGGATCGGCTACCTCCTCTGCTAGGACGCAAACACTGTGAGGGCTGAGGTTTTGGTCTGTCCCCAGAGCCCAGCCAGCATAGCTGCTCAGACATATTTATCTCAATATTCAGGGAAGTTGGTTCCAGGGCCCTCTGGGGAGGCCAGATCCGGGATGCCCAAATCCCATATGTAAAATGTGTCTTTATATGATCTACACACATCCTTCCAGTTGTTACCATCTCTGAATTATTTATACTACCTAATATGGTGGAAGTGCTCGGTAAATAGTTGTTATACTATATATTTTTTAAATAAGTCTGTACATATTCAGTAAGATGCATTGTTTTTCCCCAAAATAGTTTTTCTCTGTATCTGGTTGAATCCACAGCTGTAGAACCCGCTGTAGACATGGAGGCTGAGTGTATTTGTGTAATGAATGAATAAACAAAAGAATGAATACAGCAATGGGCTGACTGGGTGCCTCTCAGATCCCTCACACAGTGCATCGCTACAGCTAGCATCTTTCTGGCACCTACCGAATGCCAGCATTGCTCTGTTGGTGGATTTCAGATTCCACTTTGCTCAGAAATCACTTTAGAAAATGAAGTGTTCCAAAGTTCTGTCTTGTGGCTTCTCTCACCTCTGATTCCGTCTGAATAAAATCACTCAGATGCCAAGCCGTTGCTCTCACACTGCCAGGCCATTCCTCAAAGGAAATCCTTCCCGTGTGAGCTGTGTCATATGATCCAGGAATGCCAACACTTTTCCCAAGCCAGGGCCCAGCCTGGAGCACGTGCCTGCCTCCCTGCCCACACCCTTCTCTCCTGGGGACTCCATGTGTGGCACATTCACTAGCTGTGGAGCCTGGGTGACCACAGGCTGGTGGCTGCAGTAGCACGTGAGCCGTGCTGGGGTTGCCAGGTTACGCTGCTGTCATTTAGGCTGCGCTGAGCTGCTGGGGAGCTGGCTTATGGAACGTCCTATGTATCTGTTTGTGGATCTCAAACTCAACTTTTACTCAGAAATCACATTAGAAAATGGAGTTTTCCAATGCTGTCTTTGGCTTCTGGGGAGAACCACCCACATGCCCGGCGAGGCATCCAGGCCAGGCCTTTCCTCCTGGTACAGCCCGTGATCGTAGAGGAGGTGAGAGGATGGCCCTGTGGGTTCCGGTGTTTGTCCCCACAGGAAGCAGCAGGTTAGTCATGCCGCTCTTAGCTGGAGCCCACTCGGTTTGGGAGCCAGAAGGGCATGTGTTTGTGGCCTGGAACCCAATGCCCAGGGCAAGTCATGCCTTCCCGGGCGGGCGTTGGCTGAGGTGGGCCCTGGCTGGGAAGAGGAGCTTGGTGGGCAAGGTGGGGGCTCTAAACCCGGTCGTGTTGAGGCTGGTGATGGCTTGGAAAGGGAGATGCTCAGGAGGGCTAGGAAGGGCCCCAGGAACCAGAATCTCACTGTGCTACCCAAGCTGTCTCAAACTTCTGGGCACAGTAGTAGGGGCTACAAGCATGTGCCACAGCCCCTGGCCTGGGAAAGACTCTAGTTTTGCTCACTGGCACAGTCTTCTCCGTTCACTCCTCTACAAAGCGGGGGCTGGGTCGGTGTGCGCATGCGCAGTGAGTCACGCAGCCCGGTGAGGCAGAGGGCCTGCAGGATCGGCAGTTTAACCAGCAAGGCCAGCTCTCTTCTTATCCCCGACAGGCAGATGCTCTGTTTTATCATAGGTTCTCTGGGCCTGGGACACAATCAGACAGACAGACAGACCTGGGTTCTGCCACCTGCGGTGCCGTCTGGCACACAACCTCCAGGGGCCTGGCTAACTCAGCTGTCAAAGGGCTGGCCACACCTCCCTGCAGTGCCAGGAGGGCTCAGAGAGAAAGCAGGCATGGAAGCCCAGCCTCTCAGGGCCCACCCACCTCTCCTCCCTGCCCTAGCTGGGGAGGCGACTTGGTCTGTAATTCGGGTCCTTGGAAGGAAAGTCTCACTCCACCCACCTCTGCTGCAGCACCTGCAGCACGGGGCACAGCTGCCAGTACATCAGACCGGGCTTAGGTGTGCTTGGCCCGAGGCCTGTGGCCTGGCAGGTCGGGGAGGCCTGAAGGGCAGGAGCCCAAGTTGCCAAGCCTGTGCCCGCACGGAAAGACAGCAGCCTCCTTAAAGGGTCTGCAGGGCCCAGACCACGCGCCTCCCCCGCTCCGCACCTTCCCAGGCACCAGCCCTAGTGGAAGGGCGCTGCAGCTGTCTTCTGCAGGGCAGACTATGGTCCCGGGGCAGGTAATGACCCCACGCTAGGCCCTGTTGGCTGATGCGGGCACTGAGCCTCCTCAATACGGGGCGGGGCTACGCCAGGTCAGATCCTCGTGAACTGGGTCAGGGTCCATGAGGACTGACAGGATGAATGAGGTGCGCAGGACTGCCGCTCCTTCTCCATCTTCCTCCTCTATCCTCCAACCTTTCTGACTGGGATGTTCTCATAAGCACCCGGCCCGCTGTGGACAGACTGAACTAAACGACTCCAGAAGTGGAGCCGCTTATCTGTCTTTATAAAGCTCCTCGGGTGATTCTGATCACAGGGAGGGTTACAGACACTGGATTTGGAGCACATCTTTTCGAGGTGCCAAGCTGATTTTTTTTTTTTTTTGAGTTTTTTGTTGTTTTGTTCTTTTGTTTTCTGCAATACCGGGGATTGAATCCAGGATCTCACAGGTGCTAGGCAAGCACTCTACTACTGAGGTGCAGCCCTGGGTGTTTTTATGTTTTACTTTGAGAAAAGGTCTCACTGTGTTGCCCAGGTTGGGCTTGAACTTGGCAGTCTTCCTGCCTCAGCCTCATGGTGACTAGGATTACAGGGGTGAACCGCCATGCCTGGTTTGCTAGTCTGTGTTCAACAGTTCTGGAAAACTTGCCTGTTTCACTCTCTACCAATGAGCAGGCCTCAGGTGCAAACTGTCCACAGATAGAGTTAAGTTTTGTGTACATTCATCATATTTATTTCTTATGTTCTAATGTGGCAGTTAATCCCAAGCCTGGTTTGTGTTTAAGGTAAGCTTGGCTCAGTGGCACATGTCTGTAGTCATAGGTACTCTAGAGGCTGGCCTCAAAAAGATCCCAAGTTCAAGACCAGCCTGGGCAACTTAGTGAGGCCCTGTTTGTATTAGTTTCCTGTCACTGGGACAAAATACTTGACACCCACAGGTTAAAGGAGGAGGGTTTAATTTTTTTTTTTTTTTCGCAGTACCAGGGATCAAATTCAGGACCTTGTGCGTGCCAGGCAGGTGCAGTGCCACTGAGGAGGATTTAATTTTGACTCATGATTCAGGGGACTCAGTCCATGGTCAGCTGGCTCCAACACAAGAATGTCATGGTGGAAGGGTACAGCAGGAAAGCTGCTCGCCTCATGGCAGCCAGGAAGCAGAGGGTAAAAGAAGGAGGCAAGAAGAGAGATAAGCCCTCCAAAGGCACAAGGCAGTGACCTACTCCTTCCAACCAGGCCCCACATCCTAGGCACACTGAGCCATGAGTTCGTCAGTGGATCAACCCACTGATGAGTACAGTGTCTCCTTGACCCAAGGACCCACATTTGAACACATGAGACTTTGGAGGGACATTCTAGATTTAAACCTTAACATAATCTCAAAAAATAATAATAATTTAAGGTAAAGACAAAAACATTTCTTTTTAACATAAATTTAAATGGGTCAAATTTTAAAACTATTAAGAAAAAAGTTATTGTGCAGATGTGGCCAAAGTCACACAACCATGGCACGTGAAACTTGGAACCACGTGGCCTCTGAGGTTGCTCCCAGCCAGGCACCAGCACACCCTGGACTTGGCCCTGCCTGCTGTCAGGCCAGGGACATCTCAGGTGGAGAAGGACCCAGCCCCACTTCAGGCCTGATCTCTCCACAGGGCACTGGAAACACAGCTGGAAGGGCTCAGACCCTCCTGGCCGGGCAGGCCTGGTGACACCTACCTGGATCACTGGAGAGTCACCCTGTTTTGAGTGATTGTGGGGCCCCTATTACCCCACTATTTGAGCTCTTGAAAGGGTAGTTCTGAAACAGGCCTCAACTCTGTGCCTGCTGATGAAAATAGGGTTGGCCAGTGTGTTCAAATCTGTCCTGTCCTGGCCAGGTGGCTTGGCCGCTCTGAATCTTGTTCTTTCCCCTGTGAAGAGGTGTCAGGCTACATGTGCCTCAGCAAAACGGTCCCCCTAAGGCTCAGCTCAGTGCCTGGGGTGGGGCCTGCTCTCCCTAAAGGCCACTGTTTCTCTGACCTCTGGGGTTCAAGAGGGATACTCAGAGATGCACAGCAGTGCCTTCCTAATCCAGTCACCAAAACCCTGCACAGCAAAGGAGGCACTTTAGAAAGAAGGCCCAGGAAGTTGGGGAGCCTGGGGCTACCCAGAATAAACAGTGGAGCTACATAACAGTGTGATTCCAAGGACCCAGCTGTTTCAGTGTGACCCTTTTGGGAAGCTATGGGGAGATTACTTCTACCTGATCCAGGAGCTTGGTGACAGGATTAATTTGATCATTAGCATCTTTACCAGCGAAGCCAGGCTCTTGTTCCTTCATCTTACTGTGCCTCACGACATTCTCAGGAGGACCAGCTAGTTTGGGGGATCTCACAGACATTGGGGTAGCACCAGGCTGAGGGTTTTCTGTGAATATGGTTGGAGGAGACTTGGTGCTGTCCACTGAGGTCCTGGTGAGAAAACCCAGACTAGAAACAAGCATTTGGGGAAGACCTGAATTTTTTCAGAGTATCTGCAGAGACAGTGAGGAAGGTTCTAGAAGGTTCTAGAAGGTAAGAGTTGGTGGTAAACTGGAATCTGGTGGAACAGATACTGGAGGTGAGCTCCTCGCTGGTTTCAAGCTTGATTTTCTTTTCTGTATGTGGAAATGGGAAACGAGAAGGATCCTCATTAGCTGTTTATCGCCTCAGTTTGGGGGGTGTGTGTGTGTGTGTGTGTGCATGCGTGTGTGTGTGCATGCACGTGTGCGTGCATGTGTCGGGCTCCTACAATGCATCTGGCTCTCAGTGCACAAAGCAAAGCCAGGAGGGTATCTGTCCTTGATTGTAGAGCCTCGGATAAGACGCAAGGGACGCTGGCTGTGTAGCTTCTATCAGGAACCAGCAGTGCCGGTCGGCTGGGTGCGGGTTCCCTGCACTCCCCGCCTCCCCTGAAGGCCACTAAGAAGAGCAGGAGACACACAGACATTTGTCCCCTTCTTTTCCTCACCGCCTCAGAGTGGTGAGTGAACAGTGTTGATTCTTGCTTTGCAGCAGCTTCCCCTCCTACAAGCTCACCCTTCCCTCCCTGGACCACCTCTGCCTCCTTTGTCCGCCTCTGTCCTTTCTACCTGAGTCCCCTGCTCTGTGACTCCTCTCTTGACCACTCTTTGACCCTTTTTCTCACCACACCTAGAGCTGCTGATACCAGGTCCCTAGCTGAGCACTGTTTCTGCAGGGCACCTGGAAGGGTATTGTGAAGGAATGGAGAGACAGATTCTCTCATTCCCTGATTCACTCATTCATTCATTCTCTCACTGACCCCTCAAGGTGGCCTCCTGTGTGCCAGGCTGTGTCTTAGGCAGTGGGTTGGGAGCAACAGAGAAGCCTGGGAAAGTGATGGAATTGGCATTAGAATCCCTGAGCAACCCAGGAAGTAAACAACAAGGCTCTGAAGGTCACAGACCAAGGAGAAAGTGAGGGCAAGAGGCTCTGCCTGGCACCTGTGACGCCCTTCTCAGGAAGGGAAGCAGAGATCGCCTCTCCCAGGGGGTGGCAGGCCCAGTGCTCAGTGTGTTCCACTTGGGGACGGTGGCATTTGCCGTTCATACAAAGCATGTGGACCATGTGTCCTTCAAGGAAACCCATCAAAGCCAGCATTGTCTGGGGGGAGGGAGAAAATGCTTAGGAAGGTAGGTGGGAGTTTGCACCTGGGTTGGAAAGCCGGCACATGCGTGCATGTGTGTATGTGTGTGTGCGTGTGTGTGCATGTGTGTACGTGTGTGCGTGCATGTGTGCACGTACGTGTGTGTGTACGTGTGTGTATGTGTGTCCCCCCCAACACACGCACTGGGAGAACAAACAACGGGGCTCACATGCTGACACCCCTCTTCTCTTCTGGCCAGGGGCCCTTTCAGTGTGGCTGCCTTGAGAAAGGTCTGGTTCTCTGCCCGGGGCTGGAAGAACCCAGCCCTGGGTGGGACAGGACCTTGAGCTGCCCATGGCAGGGTGAGGGTCATGGGGAAAACCAGGCTGAGTGGTGCTCAGGCGTTTCTGTGGGTTTGACAAGGAGCTCAGCACCAGACACAGGCCCCTCACCCCTGAGCTGGTGCCTCAGGGGCCCCAAAGATGGCTGCCCCTGCCAGGGTGTGGGCCATAGCGGGTGCTGAGGTCCAGGGGTTCAGGAGGCTGCTCACCCCTGCTGACCTTTGCATGTTTGGGGCCAAGGAGAGCAGAGGAACAAAAGTCTGTCCCCGAGCTGCACACTTGGGATCCCAGGGATACATCGTAAAGCTGGCATCTGCAGGCCTGGTGGGAGCGGCGTGCACTAATTATAACCTGATCATAATCTGCAAGGTTCGTTGGCAATGCCCCTGGACACCGGGAGGTTGTGGCTCCCAGGAGAAAGGTGTGAAGCACTGGGCCCTGAGGCAGGCAAGAGAGATCCAGAAGATGGACCCTTCCAGAGGCTTGGTGCAGGTCACCTTGCAGTCCCAGCAGGATGGGGACCATTAAAAACTTCCTGGACTCTGCTAAGGGACTGTTGGGGGAACAAGGCAGCAGACTTACTTGTTATGTGACTTTGGCCAGGTTCCTTAGCCACTCTGAACCTAACCACGGGTTTTTTAAACTATAAGAAAGAGTGAGTTTTTTCTGGTTAGCAGTGGGCGGGGCTCAAAGAGCGGATGCGTACTGCCTGCTACCTGGGAGATATTCAGCAATGCTGGTTCCCAGGTCTCTACTCCCTGAAAAACCCCGCAAGGCTTCCTGGAGCCAGCAATGCCAGAGCTGATGGGTGAGTGTAGCCAGAGAGAAAAGGGCAGAGGGACCAGCAGGAGCAAAGACACGAGGAAGAGGCGCAGGGGAGGCTTCGGAGAGGCCCAGGTGGACTCCGGCTTGATCAGCACCCTGGCTGTCTTCGGTGAGGTCCTGGGGGCTGTCAGGGGGCCTGATTCTCCTTTCTTTTGCACAGGGACTCCGGGCTGTCTGTACCCACGGAAGGGGCTGATTCCCATGAATCTGGAGCACCTGGGGGTGTCCAGGCCCCCTGTGGTTGCAGACTCCTGGGTTCCATTCAAGGTCGAGGGCTGTGTGTGCTTTTGGGAGCGCGGCCTGAGCATGGTGGAAGGAAAGCAAAGGTGCTGGGCTTTCTAATCAGCCCCGAACTGCTTAGACCCAGATCAGTGCCCGTGGGAATGAGAGGCGCTGCTTTGTACAGGGTGCTCCTGGGCTCCGGGGTCCATGCCAGGCTCTCTGTGTGCTCCTATGTGCTATCCTCCTCCTCATTTTACAAGTAAGGAAAGTGAGGAACAGAGAAGTTAATAACCTTGCCCAAGGTCACACAGCTAGGAGACAGAGAATCCAGTTCTGTAGAGCAGAATGTGAATGCTGGACATAATACTCGTTTAACTTACTCTGACAATCTGATGGAACTATGACTATGAGATCTTTTTTTGTTTGGTTTGGTGTTTTGAGACAGGATCTTGCTACATAGTTCAGGCTGGCCTTGAACTCATGGCGATCTTCCTGCCTCAGCCTTCTGAATGCTAAGATTATAGGTATGTACCACCATTCAGGAAAATCTTTTTTTTTTTCCTTTTTTGCTGTAGTATAGGGCCTAGCACATGCTAGGCAAGCGCTTTACCACTGAGGGACATCCCCAGACCTTTTAAAAATTTTTATTTTGAGACATGGTCCCACAAAGTTGCCTAGGCTGGCCTCAAACTTGCCATCCTCTCAGTAGCTGGGATCCCAGGTGTGCACCACAAGTACCTGGCTAAAATCTTTAAACTTGTTACTAGAACACAACTTTAAAGACCGTCCACTGGTTACTGCTGCCCGAAGGGATTTGAAATTTTAAAATGTGCTGACACCCAGCTACTGTGAGAGAACACTTTTTTCCCCGTTCGTTTCCCTCTTCGTCATTTGACACCACTGTGCAGGATTTGTGCCTCAGGGGTGGGCAGAAGGTGCCCGTTGGCTGTGGGCCACCTGTTCCTCTGTCGGGTTTGGTGGAGACAGTCATGCTTTCCGCTAGGGTTCCTTTTGCACCACGGGGACACACAGAGTGGTTGTGACAGAGGCGGAGGCTGGCCAGGCTGTGTTGACAACCTGATCCCTTCTGTGAAAAGCTGGCCCTGCTGGGGTGTTCAGGCCGGAGCTCTGCAGCCTGCTCTTCTCCCTCAGCCCAGCATCATCCCAGGGCGTCCGTCATTGCCTTTCTCGCTGCAAAGGGCCGGGCATATTTTATGGACCAGAAGTCACAGCTTTCCTTCACCATCTCTTCTTTGCTGGACAGTTACGCTGCATGTTTGGGGGCAGCGTGGCACCAGGACCCCACCCAACAGCAGCACCTCACCAGCTGGGCTTCGCCTAGCTCCGGTCCTCCATGACAGCCAGGCTGCCAAGTGACCACAAATGCTGTTTCTTTGTTTAAAATGGCCCAGCTGTTCCTGCAAAAGAGAAAGTGCAGAGGCCTCAGAAAATAACGAAAAATACCATCCAGGTCTGATCATGTAGGAGTAGCCGTTGAGCTCAGCAAGGGCCCTGCTTAGGGGTCTGAAGGCTCCAAGGCCTGCTCAGTTGTTAAATAAATGAGAAAATAGCAAGTGTTCTAGTTGGGCTGAGAAATGCTAGCCACAAAAATGCGATATGACGCAAGTCCAGCAAAAAGGAAAGTTGTTGCTGTCAACTGCACTGAGCATTCTGGGCTGTTTATGGCGAGCAACTTCATGATCAATAGCAGGAATAGCACGTGGCCAGCTTGTTCTGCATTTCTCCTGGGTCAGGGCAGCAGGGAAGCTGATTACACAAGTTCTCACTGGGAGGACAAGGCAGCTCACAGAGCGGCTCAGGTTACAGGGTTCCCGGGGCCTCCTGGCCCACTGCGGCCCAGCAAGTTGTCAGAGGGGACAGTAAATCCTGGTCACAGGGACATCTCCCAAAGTGAAAGTAGACAGCTGTGAGGTGGGGGTTTCTAGGCCTCGTGTCGCAGAGACTAGGGCAGCACTGGGGCCGGGAGAGGACGGCCCTGGTGTGAGAAGCCTCAGGATGCTTTGCCGAGTCACCCCAGAGCACGAGCCCAGTCAGCAGGACAGGACCCTGCTTTGCTTGTCCCTGTGATCTTGGTGCCGACGACCACGGCCTGGAGTAGGTGTGGAACAGATTTGTCATCAAATGAATCCAGCGTCTCCATCTCCCAGCTCTGAAGAGGAGAGGGCCAGAGCTGGTGTGGTTGGCTGCGCCTGTGCACCAGTCCCTGGAAGGTGCTGCCCTGCATCTTCGCAGGCCGGGCTGGGTTTGCTCAGCTCAGCTTAGGTCCCTGGGAGGAGCTGGGCTGGGGACCCTGCAGGGCCACCCTGCTGTGCCCAGGGAGAGCCCACCGGGCTGCCTCTCCAGCCCCGCAGGGTCCCCCAGCTGTCACCACCAGGCATACTTAGTGGGGTGGTGCCCTGGCAGCCTGGCCCCCGCATCCCTGCCGCCCCGCCTGTCTGCAGCCCTGGGGTGTGCGATGAAAGTCTGTTCTGACTCAGAGGAGCCCCCTTCTCTGCCTTCTGGCCTCACTTCCTCATTTTGGACGCCGTTCTGCAGCATGGATTGGCTCTGGAGTTCCACAGGCCAAGGCCTCCTTTCTGACCCCGTGTAGCTGTCAGGCCTGGGCAGCAGACTCGGCCTCTCTGAGCCTCAGTTTCCTCATCTGTGAGGGGGCACAGCACCCAGTACAGTGATGGACACGTGGGTGTTTCCAGGCTGGCCTCACACGTGGGGGCGCTGGCTGCCGTAACCAGACTTGGTGATGTTTTGCCCAATCCCCAGGAGCTCCTGGTGACATCCGGAGACTACCTGGACACTGGACCGGCCAAACTCAGGGTCCCGGAGGAGCTGAGGTTTGGCCGAGGTGTGCATGGCTGAGTGTTTTGTTGGAAAGGGACTAGGGACAGAAGCCTTGGAAGAACTAGGCTGCGCATCAGTGTTTTGAGTTTAATCAGTGCTTGAGAAAAGATCCTTCTGCTTAACCTCTTGACCCTTTTTTGAAAAGCATGTTTATAATACAAAGGACGTCTCAGGATTCAATGGCTTACAAGGCTTTTCCTAGCATGTGACCTAAGGTTCCAAGCAGCAAGGACCTGGCTTTGTCCAATGGCATTTCCAGACAGTTGGTCATGTGCTGCCTCAACTGCTTATGAGACCTGTTGCTGACCAGTCCATGGCCCTCCCTCACTCTCAAGTCTTCACTGGCTCCCTACTGCCCACAGGGTAAAACCCACACGTTCATTGGAATCCTGTGCCACTCAGCGGCCCCCACCCCCGGGCCTTTCTTTGTTAACAATTCCACATCTGACTCTGCAGCCTGAACTTGGCCTTGTACTCTCACGTCCTGGCCTACCTAGGTATTCTGCCCTCCCCACTTCTCTCCACCCAGAGCCTGCGCATCCTCCAGGGTGAGATCAGAGTGCTCCTCCCTCTGCGAGCCCCTCTCTGCATCCCTCAGGCCCCCTGGCCCCCTGTGTGACACACACGTGTGTCCACTTCAAGGCAGGGGCCGTGGAGACCATGCACTGTGGAAGTCAGGTGACCTTGGCACGGGTGCCGCCCCTGTGGGCTGAGCACTGTGGTGCTGCCTGCTGTGGGGACGTTGCTGAGGGCCCTCGGTTTCCCCCAGACCACCTGGGGCAGCTGCTTCCTCCAGGCAGGCTGCGTTCAGCACCTCCTTTGGGAGGCAGAGTTCATTTTGTGCTGGTTTCACTGTTAGATCTGAAAGTTTCCTGTCCAGGCTGAGGGTGGGCTCGGTGGCGGGGTGTGTGCTTAGCATTGAGGGTGCTGGGTTTCAGCTCCAGCTCCGAAAAGGGAGAAGAAAGAAAAAACCCTTATTTTCATAAGGCCTGCAGGACCAGTGTGGACACAGGAATGATGTTAGGCTCTCCGAAGCAGCCTGGGTCATCTGCAGTCTCAGCACTTGATAGACCCAGCCTCAATCCCAGCCTTGTCTCTAGGGCATTAACAGGGACGAATTCTGAAGTTTTAGAGTCAAGATCTTCCGCCTCTCCGAGCCTCTGCTTCCTACCTCTGAAACAGGTAGCATGATTTGATCCTCTGTGACTGACTTCTTTTATGAAGCATATTGTTTTCAGGGTTCATCCATGTTGTTGCACATACCAGGAACTCCATTCCTTTTTATTGACAAATGGTATTTCATTATATGGATCCATCAGATTTCTTTCATCCATTCGTTAGATGGCGAGCATCTGGATTGCTTCCACTGTTTTGCTGATCGTGAACATCAGTGGACAAGTTCTTGTTTGTACATAGTTTCCATTTCTCATGGTTATGAACCTAGGAGCAGAATTGCTGAATCCTACGCTCAGATATATGACTTGCAAAAATTTTCCTCCCATTCTCTGAGCTGTTTTTTCACTTCAAATTTTATGCCTTTGAAGCATAAAATATTTTAAAATTGATGATGTCCAGCTTGTCCATTTTTTTCTTTTGTTGTTTATGCTTTTGGTGTGACATCTAAGAAGCCATCGGTTAATCCCAGACCAGGAAGAGTTAGTTAAGCCTATGTTTTCTTTTAAGAGTTTTATAGTTTGGACTGCATTTAGATATTTAACCTACTCTGAGTTAATTTTTGTATATGGTGTGAGGTTGGAGTTCAGTTTCATACTTTTGCATGTGGCTACTTCAGTTGTGCCCACACTGTTGATTGAAAAGATTATTAACCAGGCTTGGCACCCTTGTTGAAATTGTCTGTAAATCTGAGGGCTCCTCGTCCATGGGTCACTGAGGAATGGAATGCTCACTCCCCAGGTGCAAGATGTTTCCATACCGGGATCTGTCTTGGCCAAAGCTCTACCACTGAGGTGCTGCAAGATCTTGGGTGAATCTGTTTCCTCACTCAGCCTCAGTTTCCTAATCTGAAAAACAGCACAGCTAGACGAGAGCATTCCTAAGAACCGGTACAGTTGTTTGGCTTTATGAAATAGGGCCTTGCTATGGAGCTCAGGTTGGCCTTGAACTTTCGGCGATTCTCCTGCCTCAGTCTCCCAAGTGCTGGATTACAGGCATGCACCACCGTGCCTGGAGAGAAGTGGTCCAACTGTGACAGAAGAGATCTGGGGGAGTTTCCACAGAACGTTATCTCTCCAAGGCTCCTCACAGTGTCCCAGCCTTCCGTGTGTCCTGTCCCTGCAGCCTGAGGTCCAGGGTCTCAAATTGGGGGCAATCTCTGCCTGCTCTGGCCTCATGAACATCAGCTATGCCTTTTTGAGATGTGGGTGTCCCGCTCACTCACTTCTTCCTCTCTGGCTGCTGTGCCTACCTGTGGATACTTTTCCTGGGCTGTATCTGCAAGGTGAGGAAGCCCACTGTGTGAACGCCTCCCGGCCCCCACCACCCAGCAGCAGCTATTACTGTTCTTCCCAGTTGGCCACAGGTTGACCAAGTGAGTGCTGAGCCCATGTCTACAAGGACAGTGTAGAAGCACTCTGAAAAGGGAGACTGAAGAGGACATCAGAAAATGGAAAGACATCCCTTGTTCTTGGATAGGAAGAACCAATATAGTGAAAGTGGCCACACTTCCAAAATTGTTATACAGATTCAATGCAATCCCAATCAAAATCTCAACAGCATATCTCACAGAATTAGAAAAAACAATCCTAAAATTCATTTGGAACCAGAAGAAACCTAGAATAGCAAAGGCAATTCTAGGCCACAAAGGCAAAGCAGGGGGTATCAGAATCCCTGACTTTAAATTATACTGCAAAGCTACTGTGATAAAAACAGTATGGTAATGGCAAAAGAATAGACCTGAGGATCAGTGGAATACACTGAAGGATGCAGAAACAACTCCAAATATACTCAATCACCTTATCTTTGACAAAGAGCCAAACACCTTCACTGGAAGAAAGATATAGCCTATTTAATAAATGGTGCTGGAAAAAGTGGCTTTGCATATGCCAAAGATTGAAACTAGACCCCTATCTTTCACCACACACTAACCTAAAATCAAAATGAATCAAAGATCTAAATGTTAAAACAGAAACATTAAATTTCCTGGAAGAGAGAATAGGTAGAACGCTTGAGGACATAGGAGTAGGAAAAGATTTCATGAACAAAACCCAGACCACGCTGGAAATACTACAAAGAATCAACCACTGGGACTTCATCTTATTAAAAAGCTTTGCACAGCAAGAAAAACCACCAACAGTGTGAAGAGACAACCCACAGCATGGGAAAAAAATTTTACCAGCTATTCAGATAAAGGACTATTATCTAGAATATATAAAGAACTAAAAAAAAAAAAAATCAGACCCCTCAAATTTAAAGACCCTATCCGAAAATGGGCATCTGAAATGAAAAGATACTTCTCAGACGAAAAAGTAGAAACAGCAAATAAGTATATACAAAAATGTTCAACATCACTGGCCATTCATGAAATGTAAATTAAAACAATGCTGAGATTCCATTTCATTCTGGAAAGAATGGCTGCTATCAAGAAATCAGCCAATAACAAATGCTGGCAGGGGTGTGGGGAGAAAGGAACACTGCTCCACTGCTGGTGGGAGTGTAGATGGGTGCAACCACTGTGGAAATCAGTGTGGAAATTTCTCAAAAAACTAAAACTAGAGGCTCTGTTTGACCCAGCTATTCCCCTTCTTGGTATCTTCCCAAAACAACTAAAACATTCATACCACAGCGATATATACACGTGTTTATAGCAGCACAGTTTGTAATAGCTAAATCTTGGAAACAGCCCAAATGCCCATCAACTGACAAGTGGATAAAGAAGATGTGGGGTGTTTTTTTTATACAATGAAGTACTACTCTGCCATAAAGAAGGATGAGCTTCAGACATTTACAGCTAAATGGACGGACCTTGAAACCATATTTTTAAGTGAAATAAGTCAGACACACGTGTTTAAATACTACATTGTTTCCCTGGTGTGAGAAACCAAAAGTGGAAATCAGGACTGAGCTGTATAATGAATGTTGGGAAATGGGAAGAAAGTGTTCAAATGGGAAGGGGAACAAGGGAGAAGGGAGGGAAAAAGGAAGGAAGGGACAAGAAAAAAATGAAAATAGAAGGAAAAAATGGTAACAAAGCTTCTGTACACAGGGAGGGGAGGGGGCTTGAGGGGGGGATGGGATAAAATAAAATAAAATTTAATGAAAATAAAAGGACGGTGTAGAGGTCACAGTGGGTACTGCACCAGAGCTCCAATCCAGGCTCTTTGTGCTTGTGAGAAAGTCATGCACGCCTCTTGCTCCAGTGTGGACTAAGTATATCACCCGCCTGAGGGGAGGCCCGGCCAGGCTGCACGTGTTGGAATGGGAGCCTGGACAGTAGTGTCTCCCTGACACGTCGTGCCCACTCCACACTCTGGCATCACAGCCCTTGTCTCCAACACGTCCTAAGCTGGGGACACGGTGCAGTTCACCCTCCACGGCCTGGCCAGTGGCGATTACCCGGGCACCTGGGTAGGGCAGGCTGCTCAGTAGCACACACTGCCCTTCTTCCTGTGACCCAGGGGAGGCGGATGTGCCCCTTCCATCCAAAGGGACCCACCCAGTCCCATGGCACAGGAGGCAGCTGACAACCGTCCCAGCAGGGAGGAGACTGGAGGTCAGGAGCCAGCTGGTGGCAGAGCCTGCACTGCAACCCATGTCCTCTGAGCCCACGCCATGGCCTGCCCTGCCCCACCTAGAGGGAGGCTCCTAATGGAGGGTTAGCAGACCCGGTGCTGACAGGCACCCTTGCCCGCAGTACTTGTCTGTCATGGGTGCCAGGCTCAGAGGTCAGAGGAGCTGCACTCAGGCCGGTTCCCTAATGCAGAGATTGCTGATTCTGAGTCCTGATACTGGGAGCCGCACAGTTACAAATGTGGTGCAGGAGCCCAGGGCCCAGAAGGACCTGTCTGGGACCTGCAGGAGGATGGACCGGAGGCCCATTCCATGCTGCAAGAGGCTAGAACGGAGACGTGCTTCTGGGTGGCCCACGGAGCTCCATGTGGATGTGGATGTCTGTCTTGCACACTCTTGGCTGTTGGCTCAAGGTGCCTTGCTTTGTCCTTAGAGAGCATCTGTTGAAGGAGTTGGCCGGCAGCACCCTCAGACTTGGAGCAGGTCCCTGTTGGCCGCGTGTCTCTCAGTTACTCAGCTCCTGCCTCCCACCCTTGCTCCAGCACTTACCAACCTCTCCATGTCCTCCTAAGCCTCGGTTTGCTCCCTAAGCACTGGGACCAATAATAGCCCCCTCCTCCTGGGGCTGGGAGCGCATACCCTGGAGTGGCCTTGCGCTGAAGCTTGGAGGGAGCACGAGGAGGCGACTGCTACTGGGGGATGTAGAGGGCTGGGGCAGGGCGGTGGGGAAGGACTTCCCAGGCAGGGCTGTCTGGGGTTCAGGGAGCAAGAACACACCAGGGAATGAGCTTCTAGAAACTTTGGCAGCAGGTGCAGCTGCCATGCAGGTCCAGAGCTCCTGGCCTGGCCAGTGAGGGCTGTAGGGTTAGGCGGGAGCCCCACCTTGGAGGATCCCCAAGGAGGGCCGGAAACATCCTCCAGGCCAGGGTTTCTGAGGAAGATTTCTCTGGAAACTATGAGTTCTACGGGAAGTTTAACATTTGTAGGTAACAAAAAGAAGCAAAAAAATGTAAAGCCTTATATTTGGGTTTGGGGCTTTTCGGTTGAAAGACATTTTCATCTGGTAGGAAGCCGTCATTTCTAAAGTCCGCCTGGATGAGTAGGGTCGTTGTGAGGCCAGCCTCTTCCCCAACCGCCTGTCTGGGTGCTGCTTTGTCCAGGTGGTTTGGTCCGAGTGCTGTCTGGGTCTGAGGCACTGGCAGGTGTGCGGTGAGGTGTCAGGGGTCACAGTGGTGACAGCGCAGGAGGAAGTAGCTGGTTTCAGCAGGACGGAGGTGCGGAGGAGGGTGGGGCTAGCCGGGCAGGCAGGTCTGGGGGGTTCACAGATGTCCCTTCTGTGGGGAAGGTTCCTGCCTTAGGGGAAGATGGGATGCAGGGGGAGAGGGCCAGACTTGGGTTTGGCACATACCTCTGACCTCCAGGGCCAAAAAGACCAGGGAGCGGGGGGCCGGGGCGGGGAGGGTGGAAGGCAGCACAGGGACCTCTGTCAGCACCATGGCGTCTGGGACGCTGGGAAGGGCCGGCGTCGGGGAAGGGAGGCAGCAGCTTCCTGGCTGCACCTCGGTGGGCTGGGTCTTCTCAGGGCAGCGCTGGCCACGTGACCCTGAGGCTGGGGGAGAGCTCCCCTGGGACTCCATGTGCAAGCTCCGGAGTGCGGGGTGTGTCTCTGCGGGGGCACGGGGTGCAGGGCCGCCCCCCTTCTTCCCCAGTGAGGAGATGGTGCTGAGTAGTAGGGGTGGAGTGGACCCTTGATGAAGGCTTCTGCCCTCACCTGCCACCCCCCGCCCCGCTCCCCGGAGTCTCTGCTGGTGCTTGGAGCGGGGGGGGGGGGGGGGGGGCAGGAAGAAGCCTCTCTCTTCCCTGCGTACCAGGGCCCTGAGCTCCATGCAGAGGTGAGGTGCAGGGAAGGCGTGAGGGGCTGGGGAACAGGAAACAGACCCTGTGGTGGGGCCCAGGGTCTCCAGGGCAGGGTGGCAGAGAGCTGGGGGACCTGGCTTGAGGGAGCCTCCTGCTCCCTCGGGGGACTCCCAGGCCCGGAACCTCTGATCCACTGGGGGAGCTGCCACAGGGAGGCAGACGGAGGTGGAAATTGGGGAGGGAGCCAGGGGCCCAGCCCCACGGGTCCCTTCCCGGGGAGGAAGCCTGCCCTGCTGTTCTGGACCAGGAAAGGGAGAGGGGGTTCGCATTCGGGTGAATTTTGATTACTTTTGATTTCTGGTCTTGGCCTACCAAACCCTGGTCGGCCCAAACCTGGTAACGTGTAGCTCCAACTTCCCTGACCCGTGCACCATATATGAGCAATACACCCACCCGCAAATATGTGCACACACTAATGCACCGTAGCTGGGCCACGTTCTCTCCCGCAGGAGCCTTAGATAGCCTCTCATCCCCTGGCTCACCGACATTCCCTGGAAACTAGTTAAAAATGCACATTCTCAGGTCCTACTCCTCCCTACTAATTTGGAATTGGGGTGGGCCCAGCAGCATGCTTGAGCAGCCCTCGAGGTGGTTCTGAGGACCCAGGACAGCCACTGGACTTGTCCCTGTACCCCACAAGGTTTTGGTTTTGTGTTGTGTGTTCTCAACCTCAGGGAGAAATACAGTCTGCACTCACGGAGGTGTGACCCATCTGCAAGCCAAGCAGAAGTTTCGCAAAACATTTCCCGCTAGTCCTCGCAAGGCACTTCGATCTTTTCTGTTCTCTTTTCTTTCTTTGTAAAACCCTTGTGATCAAGACCCCTGAACCGATTTCACAACAAATGGGCTGGTCATGGCCCACCGATGTGAAAAGCCAGTCGTCCCAATAATGCTGTTTCCCAACTCAGAGGCCAGCCTGGCTGCCCTGAGGCACCTGGCACATCAGCCTGGAACCGGGAGCTCCATGTCCCAGCCAGCCCAGACAGTCCCCTGACTCTCTGCCCAGCATCGTCTGGTCTGCAGCAGACGGCTGGTCAGTCCCTGCCTCCTGCCCTCTGCCCTGCTGTGCCCACTGCCTGGGAGTGCCTAAGGCCTTCTGAACCCTCACAGCCTCTGACTGGCCAATTGGAGCCTGAGCCAATTGAATCTGGGCCAGGGAGCTAAGGCCCACCCCTCGGAGCCCCGGCCCTGCCTACCCCTCCTGGGGACCCGGGTGCCCCCTGCCCCTGCCCCTGCCCCAGCCCTGCCCTAGCCCTGCCCTGGTTTCTTTCTGACTTAGTTGCCTTCCTTCCTTCTCTCCCCTCTCAGCCGGTACATTTGGACTTCGAGTTGCCAAGGGCGGTTTCCCAGGGAGAAATGCTGGCGTCCTCCAGCAGCACCTGGTCAGGGAGGACTTGGGTTACTTCTCCAGGAGAGTTTAGAGGTGCTGGTTTGGAGTCCGTGGATTTGGGGGGCCGTGGGCCGGAGAGCAGCAGGTGTTTGAGGGTCCTTTGTCTCTGTTGGCGGGGCTGACTTTGAGCCACTTTCAGAGCCCTCGTCTGGAGAGCCTTCTCGGGCCATCCCTTTGTTGCTGTAGTGAAAGTGGACCTCACAACCAGGCTGAGCTCCCTGTGTAACCTCCCCAGTGACCCTCGGTACCCCTGGGATTGGGCACAGCACCCTCAGAGATAACAAAACCCACGGCTGCACAGCAGCCTTGCACAAAATGATGCAGTATTTGCATGGTGTCTGCACACAGCCTTGTACACCTCACCTCCTCTCTGGATTATTTACGAAACCCAATATAACTATAACCCCATATAAATAGTTGTTACACTACATGTCTTAGGGAATGATGGCAAGAAAAAGGTCTGTGTGTCTAGTACAAATGCAGTTACTTTCAAAATACTTTGGATCCATAGTTGGTTGAGCCCATGGGTGTGGAACCAAGGACACAGGGGGCTGGCTGTGTAGACAGTGGGCAGAGGTGACTGTGGCCCCTGAAGCCTGTGACTTTTGTGCGGTGCCTTGACCTGTCCAAGCCTCTGTACGGCTACACTAGGATGGGGTAAAACCAGGGATTGTCCCTAATGCAGCTGCTGAGCCACACTGCTGTAGGATTACGTAGGATAACGTGTGGGCTCTGGACCGGCGCCTACTGTATGCTCTTCAGGAATCCCCCGGCCTCCCCCTCCCACCTTCAGCTCTCAGAATCACCTTCTGTTAATGGCACACAAGGGAGAATGGTGAGGACCATCCACTCAGCCACCAGGACTCCAGCCTTGCAGCAGCACCCTAGCTCACAGGGAATCAGAGCGTTTCCCAGAATCCACTTGGAATGAGCTCCGGGATTAAAACCAGCCGCAGCTCAGTTCCTGGAATTTTATTTGTGTGTCCAAGGGCATCGGGAAGGAGCTGGAAGGGTGGGGGCTGTGTGTGACAGGGCAGGACTGAGTCACCAGAGCCGAGTGAGTCACCACCGGGAACCGCCCTGCAGGAACTCCGGGTCAGTTTGTGGTGGGCAGCCCCTGCCCGAGAGACTCTGTGCTCACAGGGCTGCCCTGGGGGCTGGGCTTTACTAGAGTCACAATCCAGTCCCTGACCAGGGGCAAGAACAAAGTGTCAGTGGGCAGCTGGGTTGGCCCAGGGCTGCAGCAGTTGGCACAGTAAGACAGGCTGCTGGCAGCTAGGGACACAGCTGCTTGTCCTCAACTCTAATGCCCTGAGCAGAGGCCTAGGCTTATAGCCTGGGGTCACCTTTCTGGATGTTAGATGCCCCCCTGAAGATGACCAGCAGAGGGCTGGCTCCCCAAGCTCCAACTCAACATGGCAGCACTCAGCAGGGTCCTGGGGGTACAGGCAGGGCCATGCAAGCTGTGGGGGAGATGGTGTTTAAGAGAAAAGGCTTTGGACCTGGGCCATCCAGGGTTCAAGTCCTGCCTCTGCCGTTTAGCATCCCTGTGACGTCAGCAGTGTTCTTAGTATCACTGGAACCTCGATATTCTCACCTACAAAGTGGGGAGAATAGTGTCTCACTGAATCTGTGTAGGATAAGTTTACAGCTATAAACGTTTTATTAGAGCTAGGTGCATGTAGAATGTCAAATAATTATTGGCTGTTACTTTTTTTTCTTTTTACAGAGCTGGGAATTGAACCTAGAACCTCACTAGGTAAGTGCTGTACTTCTAAGTTACACCCCCAGCCCTTCTTAAATTTTATTCTGAGACAGGGTCTCACTAAGTTGCCCAGGCTGGCCTTGAACTTGCCGTCCTGCCTCAGCCTCCGTGTAACTGGGATTACAGGCGTCCATTTCTGTGCCGGGCTGGCTGATACTACTGTCAGTCCTGGACCCAGTATTTTTTGGCAGGCACAGTGGACCCTTGACTTACAAACTCAATTTGTTCAAGAGGGCTGGTTGTAACTCAAGTTGGTCAATTGAAGGCTCAGGCTCCTCTACACAGCCTTCAAGTCTCTCTCCTGTACACAGGCAGATCTCAGTGTCCTCGGAGAGACAATGCCCAGGATTTCTCAGTTAACCCCACACAGGAGAGGATGCTGTCATGTTCCTTCCAGAACTCTTTAAGAGTTAAATCTGTATCTGAGACCATCTGGAACCACAAGCAACGGACATTTGGTTCCTAACTCAAGACTTTGTTCGTAAGTTGAAGCTAAAATTCCCGTCGTAACCCAAGTTCGTATGTCAGGCTGGTCGTAACTCAAGGGTCCACTGTAATTTGCTTCTCCGAGCCTTGGTTTCCCTCTTTGTAGAATGGGACAAATAATACCAGCCACGTGACAGTCACTCTGGGAAACTGTGTGCTTTAAGGGTGCTCCCTAAGGGCTTTGCTCCGTTCTGAATGGGCTTCCCAGACCCCTGCTTATCAAGCAGCATCACAGTGTTGGCTGAGTCCCGAAGAAGTGTGAAATTGCCATTAGGGTAGGAGTTGAGGCAGGCTGCCCCAGCCTGGTCCTTTCGGGGCGTCAGCCTCTCCCCAGTGCTGCAGAGCTAAGCGGGGGCTTCATCCTGGCCAGGCCCAGCAAGATGGGGAGGGGAGAGGAGAGGATCCAGCCGCAGAGCCGGGTCCACTGTGCCTCCCTGGTAGGGGCCGGCCCCAAGGAGTGCCCTGTCCTCCCTGAAAGGCCGGTCCCCGGAGGCCAAACCTCAGCGTGGCTGTGTGCTCTCGGCCTGGACCGGGGCAGTGGGAGCTGCGTCCTTTGCTGTCCTCACGTGGCAGCCCAAGCAGCCCAGCCCGGGGCCCTCACCTCCGGTCCTCCTGTGCCCTGCTGTGCCCATGGTCACAGCCCCTGTGGGCCACATCACCCGGGCTCCTGGCGGGCCACGGCTAGGTCCCCAGGGTCTCCTCTGCTCTGGTTCCTGCAGCTTAGAGCCCCCAGCCCAGGACTGGCAACGTCACCTCCCCCTTCTTGTCTCTGGCCTCATGGTGGCAGATGTCTGGGGTCCCTTTCTCAGCTCTGTCAGCCCCTTCACGTGCCTCTGGCTCATGGAGGACACAGCGGGTTTGCTCCGCCTCGCAGGACACTGACTGCCGGGTGCCATCCTCCCGGGGGACACTCCTGTCAGTCGCCCCCTGGCGAGGGGTGGACCTCACCTGGAGGTCGTGCGTCTGGCTTTGGAATCCAACAGAACAAGCTTCAGACTTCGGTGCTGAGCCGGCCGGCCCGGCCGGGGGTGGCTGCTGTGATCTCGGGGTTCTTGCTGGGGGCGGCTCTTGTCCGCTGGGCACCTGTCACCACGCAGCTGTTTTCCCTGTCTGCCCCATCGGCTCCCAGTACCCTGAGAGGAAGACACCACTGCTGTCCCCGTGGTGGGAAGGGGGCTCTGGCAAGGAGCTCGATGGGGAGGAAACCTGGTCCCGCCCCACCGCCTCCAGCCCGGATGCTGGGGGGCTCAGTGGGCCACACTCAGGCTGGCACCTAGCCTGTGAGGGCTTCTTTCCCTCCCGGGTCTTTCGAGTCTTCAGCCGCACACTCCTCTGCGGCATCTCAGCTTCCTGGGTTCATGCCAAGCTTTCCCCACACTGCTGACCACAGTGGTCAGGCTGCAGATGGAACTCTGGGAGCTTCCTGACAGCCCAGCACAGCCTCTCTGCACCCCTGGGCACTGCCCCATCTGTGCCCACTGGCCTTGCCCACCTCCCCCGATTCCTCAGTCACCCCAGCCGGTGTTTTTTGTTTTGTTTTTTGGTACTGGAGGGTGAACCCAGGGCCTTCGCTCTGAGCTACATCCCCAGCCCTTTTTATTATTTACTTCAAGACAGGATCACACCAACCCACCAGCTCCTCCAGGTGGGACTGGAATTTGTGGTTTTCTTGCCTCAGCTTCCCAGAAGGGCTGGGACTACAGGCAGCTGCCACTATAGCAGGGTCCCAGCTGGTGGCTTTTGACCCAGATTCCGTTCTCAGCCTGTGCACTGCCCCTCAGCAGCTCCGTCCTCTGCCCCAACCCATTTCCTACCACCAGGAAAAGCTCAGCTGCTCTCTTCTGCCCACCGCCGCCTGTGATAACCGAACTGCACTGAAACTCGTGGCTGCGCTCCTCTGTCCTTCGCCAGGCCAGGCCTGCCTGAATCAGAGGGCCGCCTCTTCTCATTGCTCAGGGGACGGCAAGGGACACAACCAGCCCCAGGGAGGCCACTCAGGGGCCTGGAAAGGAACGAAGCTTTGTTTTCCACACTTTTTCTTGCCATCATGTTTGTAAATGCTTAGAAAATACATAGTCCTTTTGGGGGGAGTTATCTTATTTCTTTATTAGGTAAACAAAGTTAATTCTAGGTGATTATCATGCTAAATATAAAAACATACCATAAAACAAGCTGGGTTTTAGCGGTGTACGCCTGTAATGGTGGCTACATGGAAGGCTGAGGCAGGAGGATCACAAGTTCAAGGCCATCCTGGGAAATTTAAGCGACACCCTGTCTCAAAATTTAAAAAGAGAAAAAAGGGACAGGGGGAGAATGGGATGAAGGTTAGTGATAGGGTGTGTTTGCCCCCCGAGGCCCTGGGTTCCATCCCCAGTGGGGGGGGGGGGACAACAAACATTCCCACATGAATGTGAATTTACTACATGACATTCATATTTTATTTATATTGTAATTGTTTTCTTCTTGCAGTGCTGGGGACAGAAGCCAGAGTCTCACACATGCTAGGCCAGGGTTCTGGAGCTGCAGCCCCAGCTTTGTATTGCAAAACTTACTGAAGTAGAACTAAAGGACACAATAAGAAGATATTGAATTGCTATTTCAAGAACTGAAATCTACGTGAATGTCTTGAATAACCTCTTAGAAAACTATTTAAAGGGCACCTAAAGTTAATTCTCAAGAATGAAAAAAAAAAAAAAGAAAGTCAAAGTTAGAGGAAAAGCAGAGGGGAGCTACCGGGGGTAGAGGTAGGAAGACGCAAGTCACAGAGAGCCTGGGCAACTTTTCAGACCTTGTCTCATAAAAGAAAAACAAAACCAGAACTCGGGGAAAAACTAGCGGAAAAATATTTTACATGACTTTTAAAAATCACAGAATATATGTAACCAGTTTACTTAAAATATTTTTGGAATCCACCAGATTTGTCAAAAGTTTTCTTTATTCAATTTTATTTTTTAATTAAGAGGAAATAATTGTACATATTTATGGGGTACAGGTCACTATTTCAACATTGTATACGAAGTGTGCTGATCAACTCAGGGTAACTGACATTTCCCCTTGCTTGTCCCTTCTATTGCTGGGGAGTGGGAGCTCCTTTCTTCTAGCTCGTCATAAAACAGACATGAAGTTACTGTGACGATCATTGCTTTTTACATGCTGCCTCCATTTCACCAATCTAAAGATGAAAATTGCCGGGCCTGGTGGCATACTCTTGGAATCCCAGTACTCAGGAGACCAACGCCAGAGGATCCCGATGAGTTCAAAGCTAGCCTGGACTACATAGCAGGACCCTGTCTTGAATGAATGAGTGAATGAATGAATGCAAATGCACCGAAGCTAAAAGTATTTTTTTTTCCTCACCCTTTACATAGAATGTGTGGGCTGCTATGTAAGTTCTCAGACCACCCCCTTGGATGTGGCTCAGGGAGTGACCAGGACTGCCAGCCTTGGATGCCGAGGATGCTGATGGGGAGGCTCCCACAGGCACAGCGGGAGCCAGGCCCAACCAGCTCGAGGCAGTCTGAGGACCGAGGCCAGGACCAGGCTTGACCTGAACCTCGAGAACACAGGCCCTCTCAGCTTGCCCCCCGCAGTCCTCAGAGAGCCTGGCTCAGTCCACTCACTGCTGTGACAGAGAACCCCAGCCTGGGAGGCTTGTGAAGAACAGAGGTTCATTTTGGCTCTCGGTCCTGGTGGCTGGGTGGAGAGCATGGCACGGGCTGGGCTGAGGTAGTTCTAACTCGAGGAGCTGAGGGCAGCAGGTGTAGGGCTGTCCTTCCTCACCGCCTGGGCACGGCAACCAGCCCAGCCTGCAGGAGGCCCGCAGGAGGCCCGCAGAGGCATCCGGGCTGAGGTGTACATCTTTTAAAATGCAAAAGCCTGCTTTATCTTCACCTTTGCCACTTCCCCTGCCGTCCCCACTTTTTTCTCTGTTGGCACAGGTCTCCCTGAGCACACCTTCAGGTTATCTTCAATAAATGTAACTGCTTTTTCTTTTACCATTAAGGGTACACTTGCAGTTCTTTTCTGGCCATACACAAGAACCTAGAATCCATCGCTCAGACCCAACACACGGCATCAACTGGATGATGGGTGTGTGATACTCATCGCTGGATTAGTCCACAGATGGGCTTATGGCTGGGTGTGATGTTTGGAGGTGAAGCCTGGAGGGAAGAGAGGGGTCACTGTGGGCATTTATCCCTATATATATATATATATATATATATATATATATATATATATATACATACACCCCTCCTCCTCCCTTGATCCGTCTCCATTTCCTGCCTGTCTGCCATGATCTCTCTCTGCCATGCTGCTCTGTCTTGGAACAGCCAACTATGGACTGAATCCTCTACAACCTGTAAGCCAAAATCAGCCTCTCCTCCTTTAAGAGTTGTGGGTGTCAGGTATTGGGTCTCAGTGATGAGAAAGTAACTAAGACAGATTTAGGTCCTGAGAGCAGTGGGGTCCTTGCTGTGGTGCTGCCTGGTTCAGAAGTCTCTGGCACTGGCTTCTGGGAAGAGTTTGGAAAGATTTAGGGTTGCCTACTGGGGAAGCATCCCTAGCATACTGTGAGACACGCTTAATGGAGATTTGGGTCGGAGCTCAGAAGACCAGAATGCTGATAGAAATGTAGCTGGTAAACACCAGGCTCAGGCGGTGTCTGTTGGGAAGGATTCTATTGGCAGTCGGACTCCAGGCCATATTTGTTATGCTCTGGTAGAAAATTGGTCTGCATTTTGCCCATGTCCAGAGACATTGCAGGAGACTGGCATTAAGGGTGGTAGACGAATTAATCTGGCAGAAGAAATTTCAAGGCAGTCCATTGTTGAGGTGGTAGCATGGATACAGTTGGGATGTTTAGTCAGCTCTGTGTTGAGAATCAAGAGCAAATGGCCCAGCAGAATGATTTTAAAAGTTTTGAGTTTGGCCAGAAAGGAAGCTCCAGTAAAGTTGGGACCTGCAAAGATGGAGCAGAGACCTTGGTTGCTGGAAAGATTAGCATTAAAAAGATGAAAAATGCAAAAGGCCTCAGCTACCGCTGCAGCTGGCAGCAGACCTTGGTGTCATCCACGTGGTGCTAGTTTTACAGGCATGCAGAATGCAAGAGTTGTAGGGTCAGGAAGGCTTCCACCCAGATTTCAGAAGGAGGCCTGGGAGGCCAGGCAGTGTGTCTCTGAGAGGGCAGTGGGTGAAGCTGTGAGTGTGAAGCTGAAAGTGCCGTGGAGACCCCAGAAGGTTGGAGAAGCCAGGAAGGTGGGTTGTCTGAGGAAAGCTGCAAGAAGTGAGAAAAGCCAGCCCAAGAGAGAAGCCAGGAGGGCTACAGCCATTGGCAGTGTCTTGGGAGTAGAGCACCTCAGGAAGCCCTTTGGAGTTTAAATCTTGCCGCCGATTGTCCGGGGTGCTGGCCATGGAGCTACAGGATCTACTCTTTGCCCTGCTGGGTTTCGGTCTTGTTTTGGCCCCATTCCTTTCTATCCTGTTTCTACCTTTTGCAATGGGAATGTTTGTCTTGTGCTATTGTATGTTAGAAGTGTTTAACTTTCCATTTGTACAGGGGCTTGCAGCTAAGAATTTGCTTGAAATTTCAGAGACTTTGGGCTTGGGCTTTTCAGCAGTGCTGACACTGTTAGGACTCAGGCAACTCTTAGAGACGGACTAGATGCCTTTTGCATAAGAGGTGCGCATGAGTCCTGGGGGACCTGGGCTAGAATGTTGTAGTTTTTATCCCGCTGTCCTCCCAAAGCCTCATGCACTCATAGGTGGGACTTTTGGGAAGTGGCTGGATATGGGCGTGTGATACTCATCACTGATGGGCTCGAAGCTGGGTGTGATGCTGGGAGGTGAAGCCTGGTGGGAGGAGGTGGTCACTGGGGCACAGCCTGGAAGGGCCTATGTCCCTCCTCTTCCCTTGATCTCTTTCTGCTTCCTGCCCTGCCATAATCTCGTTTTCCACTGCTGTGCCCCTCTGCCATGGCCCCCTCCCTTGGAGCCAGCCAACTATGGACTGAAACCTCTACAAACTATGAGCCAAAATAAACCTCTTCTCCTTTCACTTGTAGGTTAAGGTATTGGGTCTCAGTGACAAGAAAGTAACTAAGACAGATTTGGAATCAGATTTGAACATGAGTTTCCTCAGGGATAAACCGGTTCAAAACCATACACTGTTGACCACTTTGTCGTGCACAGATGAGGAAACTGAGGCCAGTGGGGCAAAGGCACTTGCTCAGAGTGAATATCTTCTTTATCTTTTTTTTTGAGACAGGGTCTCACTATGTAGTTCAGGCTGGCCTCAAACTTGTGGAAATTCTCCTGCCTCAGCCTCCTGAGCACTAGGATTATAGGTATGAGCTACCATAGCCATCATGCCTTGTTTGTTTGCTTTTTAATCTATCAATTTCCCTCTTTCTTTCTTTTTCCTTCTTTCCTTTTTTCTTTCTTTCCTTTCTTGTGGTACTAGAGATTGAACCCAGAGCCTTTGCACTGAGCTACACCCCCAGCCCCTTTTAATTTTTTGAGACAAGTTCTTACTAAGTTGCAAAGTCCCCCAGGCAACTCATACTTGCAGTCCTCTTGCCTCAGCCTCCAGGATTAATCTGTCAAATTTTTAGACTTGGTTTGGGGTCAGAGTCCCCTCTCCTTGGGGTTAGAAGGCTCAGAGCAGAGCTCCCACCTGGGGCACTGATGGAGCCTAGAGAGAAGTCGGGAGCCTGTGAACTTGGGTAGGAAACCAACAGGTCCTTCTCACTACTCAGTGCTAACCGACCGACGGTGTTTCCTTCAGCTCCTCAGAAAGCGCAGCAAGGCAGAGCCCTCCGGTATTTGAAGCCCCTGCAGCACTGTCATATTGTTAGGTTGCATCACAGTTGTTGACCATCAACCCAGCTGTCCTGAGAGCAGCTTCAAGTGTGTGCAGAGCGGTGTTACAGTCCCATGTGTGGCGCTGGGTGGGCAGAACTGGCCATGAACCCCAGGCCTCCTGAGCCCTGCTCAACCTCAGGCGCCCAGTGGTAGCTCGGTCTGAAGCCCAGCTGAGCCCACCCCCACCCCCACCCGCTGGAGCACCGCTCTGACTGCCATACCCTCTGGTCACCAGGCCCCAGCCCTGCCAGTTGTGGGCATTGCCAACAAGGGGCCCATCCACAGGCTCAGAGCCTTGGATCATGGAGCCGCTCCCCCATCTGCTGTCTGAACCCACAGGTGCCTTTCTGTCCCTCCCGTCCTTGCTTTTTAAGAATAAAAGCAGGACTTTGGGAAGCCCGCAAGGACACACACTAGAGAGCAGTTAGGAGTCCCAGTGAGCCAATCTGAACGCCCACACATACGATGCTTCAGAGGCAGGGAGTGGCTGTAGGCACATATTAAGTTGTCAGAAAAACCCAAACAAGGGCCGAGGATTTAGCCCAGTGGTTCCGCCGCCTGCCTCGCTAGCACAGGGACCCTAGTTCAATCCCCCGTACCAAAAAAAAAAAAAAGAAAAACCCAAACATCTCTGAAAGAGAAATAGAAGGTGAGGCAGCTGCCTTCCAAGGCCCGGGTCGGCTCCAGCCCACTCAGCCCAGCCGGCCACGCCCTCTCGGGCCCTGGCTCCCTTTGTCTTCTCCAGATCTGCTTTGAAGGATCCAAGCCCAGTGCAGCCCAGGGCGGGGTCCAGATTCCCAGCCAACGCTTGTTGAGCAGCCAACCCACTCGGGAGAAGAAAGGGCCAACTAGCAAGCTAGCCAGCTCTCAGAAAAGGTTTTATTTCCTCCCTGGGAAGTAATGATCATGCTTTCTGGAAAATTCAATAGAGGAAAAGAAAATGAGAGAACACTTCTCCCGCCAGTCGCAGACAATCGTCCTTAATTAGGTGCCCCCTAAGGCCTTCGTGTCCCCCATGCCAGGGAGAGAGGCTGCAGGGCCCTTGGGAAGAGCCAGGCCTGGGGTGGCTGGGCCAGTGCCTGGTGTCCCTGGCTTTCACTGTGTAACTGGGCCTTCTAATGGCAACATTTCCCAATTTTGTCCATAGGCAGAGTTTTAGTCATTATTGATGTTTCGTTTTGCTTTTATTTATTTATTATTATATTTTGGTACCGGGGATCAAATTCAGGACCTTGTGCTTTCGAGGCAGGCGTGGTGCCAGTGAGCTAAATCCCCGGCCTTGGTTTTGCTTTTAGTAGGTGTAGACTTGTGACTACCAAGTGTATGACATGTAATTTTGCCTCATCTTTTGGTGTTATTCTATCCTCAGTGGTCTTCGTGGCAAGTTCATTGTACGTTTGTGTTTTGTTGGCAGCATCGTGCTCTAGTGTGAGTGTACCCTAACTTGCCCAAGGGACCTTCTGTTAATGGAGGTATAGGGTGTGACAGCCTTGCTTTGCCCTCTTGCACAAGACAAGGGGAGTTTCTTCTGTGTGTTGACTTTATACCCGTGCAGAGCTCTTCCTCCTCCGGCAGTGAGGGGCGAGGCATCCGGGGAGGCTGGTGGATTAGCCAGACGCGGTCTCTTCATGTAAAATGCAGATATAAATAACTTTAATCCAAAGCAGGTTATAGTTACTGTGGGCAGAAAAGGAACAGATGTGGAAGACTTGTGCCCTGGCCTAATGGGACTTTAAAAAATCACACGAGAACTCTGGGCCTTGGCCTCCACAGCCCCGGGGAAGGCGAAGCCTGGCCGTCCGCAGAGGGGGCTGGTGTGGGCAGGTGGCCTGTGCCAGCCGGCAGGTGTCACCAGAAGCAGGAGGTGTGCATGGGCTTCATCGAGAGCCCCTGAGTCTGTGACTGCAGCAGCCTGGAGTGCTGAGGAGCGGAGGGAGGTGGGGCCCAAGCGGGCGGCAAGAAGGGTCAGCACACCAGAGCAAGCTATTTGGGTGAGGCTGGGGGCGGCATGCACTTGGCCAATACCACGAACTGAGTTCCTTAGGTTGAGGCCTCCTTGGTCCCCACTTCCTGGTTTGTTTGGGCCTCGGACACCCCAGCCAGGGTGCCCTGAGAGCCCCTTAGAGGCAAAGCAGAGTGGGCTGAGCCCGGGTAGGAGTAGAGGGGAGCGGGAGGCGGGGGGCGAAGGAGGAGGAGGACGAGGATCTCCCAGTCTGTCCCTGCTGCGTGGCTCGCCATGCTGGGAAAGCTGTCAGGGACCTGCCTCTGCCTGACCCTGCTGTCCTTCCCCAGCCCCTGCAGGTGCCATGACCCAGCAGCCCCGAGAGGGCTTCGACAGGAGCGTGCAGGAGACCCGAGCATGGATGCAGGCGGTGCAGGAGCAGCTGCAGGTCAATGACAACACCCAGGGGCCCCTGGCGGCCCTGGAGGCCAGACTGCAGGAGACTGAGGTATGCAGAGGCCCTACCTTGACCAAGCCTGTCCGTCCTCCTCTACCTTGGTTTCCTGCCTGTTCCGTGGCAGGGTGGATAAGCTGTGTGTTGCAGACCCTGACCTGTGCCCAGGTGTCCTGGGGGCTTTGATCAAATGAAGATGCTGGCTGGGTGTGCTGGTGCACACCTGTAATCCCAACACTCAGGAGGCTGAGGCAAGAGGGTCATCATGAATTTGAGGCCAGCCTGGATTACATAAGGAGACTCTGTCTCAAAAAAGAGAAAAAAAATCAGGTGCACTTTTGGCCTGGGTGGGTCAAGGGTTGAGACAAGCATGTGCTGCTGCTGCTGCTCTCTGGCCCGCGCTTCTGCAGTCAGGGACCAGAGCCCATCCTCAGTCCCTCTCCTTCCAGCAGGGCCACCTGTGGAGCCAGGAGGTCCCCAGCCCTGCTGGCCCCAGCCTGCCTCCCATCTCCTGCCCATGTGGCTGGGCCCCTGTGGCTCTGGGTGGCCTGGGGCTTCCTGCAGGGCAGTGAGGAGGGGCTCTGCCAGGCCACAGGAGTGACCTCTGATTTCCTCCAGACCCAGGGTTTGACCTTGAGCTTCGAGGCTCAATGCCTGTGGTGCCAAACTGACAGGAAATACTGGTGCCCAGTGCCCAGCCTTGCATTGTGTTGACCCTGCCTGAGGGTGCCAGAGATTAAGGACAAAGCACAATGAACCAAGAGGCAGAGACTTGGATTAGAATTTCCTTGCTGATGCCAGAGTGCTGTGTTACCTCCTCCGAGCCCCTGTCCCTCTCTGGGCCCCAGTTCTCCTGTCTGTGAGTGAAGCCGCTGATTTGCACTCCCCTGGAGTGGCAGCTACTCAGAAATCCTGCTGTGACAGGTCACTTCCTCCTGGTGGTGAGCCTGGCTTAAGCAAGCGCTAGGATGGTCCTCAGGCAGAGCTATTTGTGGATCAGGCACAGAGGGAGTCCCAGGCAGTGACCTGCAAGCTGGTGCCCGGCTGCACCTTCTCCCTGGGGGAAGTTCTGTGTGCCTTGATGTTTGAGCATCAACTCGAAGAAGCACGCGCCTTGCTCTTTCTTGCTTTGACAGGGCAGGGAGCCTGGGGATTTAGCGCAGTGCACAGCCCTGGCTTCAGGCCCTAGCATGAGGAGAAAGGGGGTCACCCGGAGAGGGCATCGTGCCTGGGAGGCAGGTTCATGGAGGCTGAGCGCTGGACTCTCACTGGCCGAGTGCGCCGGAGCTGTGTCATGGCTGCGGCTCCTCCGGGAGGCTTCCCTGGCCCCAGGAGCTGTCATTGCTCCGGGGATGTGACCGCTGCTGCCTGGAAGGAGGGAAGCAGACCCGAGGGGAGAACTTCCTGGCCTGCTTGCCCCGGCCACTGCCCAGGCAGGCGCTTGCTGCTTCAGATGCTGGGGACAGGCCGCCTGCTGCCCCGGTCCCCGGCAGTGGGGCCTCCAGCTACTTACTCTCCCAGCTCATGTCTTGGTCCCAGCCTTCCCAGGGCTCCCCTCGAGTCCCGGCCTCCGCTTCCTTACCAGCTTCCAGGCTCCCTTCTGGTCAGGGCTGTCCAGATGTCCTGGGGCCTGGCTTCCGGAAGCCAAGTGACCTCTCCCTAAATACGTCTTGCTCCTCTGCCTGTGCCTGCCTCCTCCCCGATGTTCTGCACCATCTCTAAGGCTTGGGGTTGATGCCACCTCCCCTGTGGAGCCCTCCTGGATTTCACAGGTCCCTCCTTGAGCTCCTGGGAGGCTCCTTTGTCCACTCTTTTGGCTCTCGTGTGTAGCCCTTCCTCTGCCCAGCCCGGAAACACCTGCTCCATCTTGTTCATGCTGGACCCAGTGTCCAGCCCAGTGCTTGCTGGCGGCCCCTAGTCTTGGCTGGGTCGAGGAGGAACCCCAATTAACCCCATTTCTCTGGCTTTTCTGGGTGCCTCATTGGCTGCTTCAAACCAGGATAACTTACAAGGCCCCTACGCACACTGCTTCCCAGGCGGCTGGGCATCCTGGGCTTTGTCCTTGCTGGCGCTGGACCCTGGGCAGCCCAGAAGGGTGCAGTGGCTTCTCAAGACCTGGCCGGCCTCACAGGTCCCAGGCATACAGCAGGCATCCCACTGTTGAGATTTCGGGACAGGTTCTCTGCTTCCGCTCAGGCTGGGCTTGGAGTTCTGCCTGGCCCCTCTGGCCAACTCCTCTCCCTTTGCTGGGAAGCTTCAAACTCACTCGCTTGAACAGGGGAGAGGCTGTTGGGGCCTCTCCTGTTCCCTCAAGTCCAGCCAGGGCCTCCCTTACGAGGAGTCAGGAGGGCAAAGGTGCAGGGCCCAGGGGTAAGGGATCACACAGTGGACCCAGGCTTTGGGGCAGGCACTGTACTGGGGCTTCCAGCCAGAGGTTGAGTTTCACTTCTGCCCTGCGCTCCTGGCTCGTGTGACTGTTCCAGCCACGTGCCTCTGAGCTTAGCTGGGAGCCGGGTGCAGGAGCCTCCCTGGCAGCTGTGGGGACTGCAAAGCTGATGGTTTATGTGGGTCCCCAGCACTCTGGTTATTACATCTGGAATGACTATTGTGCCCAGCTTGCTAGCAGGAGAGGAGAATGAAATCTTCACAAGTCTGAATCAGATACGTCATCCCCTTAATTATTACTGTTACAGTTATTAATTTTGCATTACTGGGGATTGAACCCAGGGCTTTGAGTGTGCTAGGTAAGTGCTCCACCACTAAGCTACAACCCCAGGCCTTAACTTATTTACTATCTCCCTGTCTATCTGTCTGTCTGTCTGTCTGTCTATCTACCTACCTACCTATCTAAATGGGACAGGGTCTTACTATATAATTCAGGCTGGCCTTGAACTCTCAGTGATCCTCCTGCCTCAGCCTCCTGAATGCTGGGGTTACAGATGTGTACCACCACTCCTGGCTTCTTTGTATATTTTTGAGACAGGGTCTCACTAAGTTGCTCAGGCTGGGTTTGAACTTGTGACCTCTCTGTTTGGCTCAGCTACCCCAAGTAGGTGGCATCACAGGTGTGCATCATCGCGAAGTTTTATTCTTAATCGTATTAGATCTCGCCCTGGACGGCATGAGATTCAGCATCCACACCACAGGGCCCTGCTCTCTGTCATGTCTGGTGCAGGTGGGCGGTGGTGCCAGGCCCAAAGTATTCTGCAGCGGCCCTGGCATCTTATTCTACATTGGCCACTGTGGCACTTTTGTCTTCCACACCACCATTCATTTCGGAGAGGGACATGGGGTCCCTCAGGGACCCTGCTGCATCTGCCGCGTAGCCATCCAGACCTCTTTCCCTTCCTGGGCTGTCTCCTCTCTGTCCGTGTCCCCACACCCTGTGCACACAGACAGGAAAGAGCTCGTAGTTCTGATCCTTGCTGATACAGAAAAGTTTTGAATAACTTAATAGACTGAATATTAAGGTAGTTGTAGAAGCAAAATAAGTAATGTGTTCTTTTAAGATTTGCTTTTCCTATAACTCCTTGTTTAAGGTGAGCATTATCTGACTAACTGGTAACTTCATTAAGCTAACAAAGTCACCATGCCAGGGTGAATTTATAATGTATATGTGCCTATCTTGTGTCTGTGACTTGTAAATAGGAATTGGAATTGTATTTACACATCAAAGACCACTAGGGATGAGATGATGGCTAAAAAGGATATAAAAAGGGAAACGCTGAACAAAGGGTGCGCGGATACTGACCAGACTGGTTTCTGGCATTTCTGCCTGCTCATGAGAAGAAATTTTATTATTTTATCTGAATTCTGTGTCTCTGTGTATTTCTTCCCGAGATTTCTGCAACCTTGCTAGTGCAGGTCGTGAGGTCGCCCTCGCTGTCAGCCATACCGTCCTTGTCCACAGTAACCTTTAGCACACACAGTGGCAAAGGCTGTGGCCACTGCCCAGCCACAGATCATCATTGCTCAGCAGTCTCCAAAGTCTGCATCCGTTTTAATCAATATGATCTTGGAAATGAATGCATGGGGCCAACATAGCGGGATCACTGTCATGGTCTCGGGATGAGAAAGGGAGCCCCACAGCAGTTAAGTGAGCTGTTAGGGGCCACAGAGCTGTCGGGGGGCAGCATATCAAGTGGAGGAAGGAGAGACAAAGCCAGGACAGCAGCAGAGGAGGACGGCGAAGTCACCGATGGCCGCGCAGTGGGCAGTGGCTGTCCTGACTGCAACGAAACCTCCCTTCCTCCGTTTCATACAACTTGAGCATTTAGGTCTGGCGACAAAAGTCACCCAGGATCGGGAGCTGAAGCCCACTCATACCTGACCGTGGAGACCAGGCGTTAGCTGCCGTATGCTGGCGCTGCCGCAGTAACAGTGACAGTGACCAGAGCTGAGGTCAGAGACCTGCTGTTTGTTGGACCTGGAGTTGGTCTTGGTCCTCCAGGAAGCTGAGGCTGAGAGGAGATAAAAAAACACAGGTGTTTGCTAGGGGAACACCCAGGAGAGGCCGGGCCAGAGAGGGCAGAAGGGCCCCCCGGAGGAAGCGGGTGCTGATGGGAGCCCTGCAGGCACCCATGGGATCCGATGGGAGTCCGGCAAGGCCCAGGGTGTCCTTGAATTAGTCATTCGTTGGGACCTGTGTCTCCCAGGAGTGGGTCTGCCAGAGAACCCTCACCACGGTGGGCCGCTGGCGGGAGCAGCTGTGGAAGCCAGGCCTCCGGGAAGCAAAGATCTTGGCTGGCCGCCGGGACCTGCAGAGAGGTGGCATCTCTGCCATGCCCTGTTTGCGTGGGCCTGACCCCGGCCTCCTACTCATGTTGCCAACAGAAGATCTGCCGGCTGGAGCCCGAGGGGCAGCTGAAGGTAGACCTGGTGCTTCAAGCAGCAGAGACCCTCCTGGCATGCTGCCTGGAGGACCAGCGGCCTGAGATCCTGGCCCGGCTAAGGGAACTCAAGGACCAGTGGGAGGAGACGGTCACCTACATGACTCACTGTCACAGGTAGGTGGCCCTGTCAGGGGACTTACCAAGCCGGGTCTGTCCACCACCATGCTGGCCTGGGACCTCTGCCTGCAGAAGGCCTGCAGTCCACGTCTCCTAGGAACTGTGTCCTCTGGGATTCGAGCCAACCCTGCCTTCCTCCTCCTAATTACGATTGAGCTCTATGATGACGGCAGACCCAGGGACCCCGGGCTGGTTGTCAGCTGACTGCCCGCATGTGCCTCTCCTGCAGAGTGGCAGAACAGCTCAGCACTTTAGCCAGATTCTCGGCCTGTTCCAGGTTCCGAGAAGGGGCTGTGGGAGAGAGGCAGAGACTCAGAGATCCGGTTGATTCTTGCCCTGTTGGTTACTTCCTGTGTGGCTTGAGGACAGTTACTTGACCTCAGTAAGCCTCACTCTTCCTGTGCCCAATGGGGGCAAAGGGGTGCTCCCTGAAGGCAGCTAGGGGGAAGGAAGAGAGTCTCAGAGTCAAGAGCAAGAGTGCTTAGCACACAGGCCCCTGGAGGCAAAAACAGCTTTCCCCAAGGCTTCCTGTTTCCCAAACCCTTGCCCTTGGAATTCCAAACAAGATGGCTTGGTATTGGCTGGAGAAAGCGCCATCACCACGTTTTATAGATGGGGAAACAGGTGGGTGGTGAGCCATGGCACACAGAAATCGTGGTGCCCCTGGAACCCACAGGGGTTCCCAGTACCCCCACCGACCCCACCCACCAGGTGGCAACTAACAAGCCCACGAACACAGTTCTGCCCTGCAAACTGATAGGCACGATTCTCCTTACAGCTAATGGGCAGCAGGTGGTAAGGGCCTGGGGCCACTGTGTGCAGAGTCTCGATGCCAGAGGTGACGGAGGGACCTGGGCATAGATAGTGGGAGTTCAGGGCCAGAATTTGGGATGCTGGTGACTAAGGGCTTCCTAGGCTGCATACCTCAGTGGATGAGTCTCAGGTAGGTCAGCTTCCCGTGGAAGCCTGAGTGCAGGACAGGAGGGCCCTGTCCTGTAGTACACAGTGAGGGCTGGAACCTAGAACATCATCCAGCTGCCCCCATCCCACAGCCCCCAGAATGGGGAAGAGGCAGCTCGAGGCCTCCCTGCCCGGGAGCCAGGTGGCCGTTCCCTGATGGTCTCTGCCCACAGCCGCATCGAGTGGGTCTGGCTGCACTGGAGGGAGTACCTGCTGGCCCGGGACGAGTTCTACTGCTGGTTTCAGAAGATGGTGGTCATGCTGGAGCCCCCGGCCGAGCTGCAGCTGGGCCTGAAGGAGAAGCAGTGGCAGCTGAGCGATGCCCAGGTGCTGCTGCACAATGTGGAGAACCAGGCTGAGCTCTTGGACAGGCTGCTGGAGGAGGCGGCCTCCCTGTTCAATAGGATCGGGGACCCCAGCGTGGATGAAGAGGCACAGAGGAGGATGAAGACTGAGTTCGACACAGTGAAGGCCAAAGCCCAGGTGAGGCTGGGACCTTCTCTGCACTCACTCATCCATGTATCTATGCTATCTTCTTATCCACCAATCCATCTCCTCACCCTTTCACTGCCCGCCCACCCATCATCCATCCATCCATCTATCCATCCATCCACCTACCCATCATCCATCCACTACCCATCCATTCATCACCCATAGATCCACCCACCCCCGCTCCCTGCCACCTATCTGCCTCCTCATTCCCCATCCCCACTGTACCAGCAAACCTCCTATTGACTACCTGTCCACTTACTGTCCAACCACCTACCTATCTACCCATCCCCTACCCATCTGTTTACCCATTCATCCATCTACCTCTCCACCAATCTAGCCAATCACCCACCCATCCATTTGTCTACTCATTCGCCAACCCATCACCCCACCCGGCTCTTCTCTTACCTGTTCACCCATCCATCTCTCTGCTGTCTACTCCTGCACCCACCCATGACCCACGTGTTTAACCACTTGGTCACCCATCCACCACCTAACAACCTGTCCACCAGCCTTCTACTTAGCCATCCTCCTGTCCTTCCACATCCACCCATCATCTATAAACCAGGGTCGTGCAGGGCTTAGCACATGGATGCTTAACACACACTCCCATTGACGGACTGACTGATGTACTGTGATGTCCACTTTCGCCAAGCAGCCCCCTCCTGTCACTCTCACTGTCTCCCTCCCACCTTCCTCCCTGCCCTTCTTCCTCCTCATTCTTGGCCCTTCTCCTTCGGCCCCTTCACCCTGTGCTCCTCCTTCCCTCTTGCCCTTGCCCCAATCCCTCTGGCTGCCCTCTGCCTGCTTTCCCTCACCTCATCCTTGCCTTGATTTTGAAACACATCCTTGAGTTAAGTGCAATTATTATTTCTTTAGAAATTCTATTTGGCTTTTTATCATATCCACTTTTAAAAAAAATTATATCCTTTTGCCTGAAAGTTTGCATTCTTCCCAGATGTGGGTTATGTTTTCCATCCCTCCAAGCATACATATTCTATAGTCTCTGTCAGGTTGTTCAGGCAGCTGAAGCTCCAGGATCCAGTGATCTTTGGGGAGGGAGACAGGGTCTCACTACGTAGCCCAGGCTGGCCTTGAACTTGTGGTGATCCTCCTGCCTCAGCCTCCTGAGTGCTAGGATTACAGGTGTGTGCCACCACACCTGGCTCTGATGCTACTGTCATTACACCCTTGGCATGGTACACTATCTCCTCAGGGCTTTGGAAGTTGGAGCTGTGGGCTCATCCCAAGCAGGACTTTATCTGCACACCCGTGGCTGAACACACCCTTTTTAATTTTGCTGTACTGGGGACCCAATCTAGAGATGCCTTACCCCGAGTTGGTCTCTTTTTCTTTTTTGGTGGTACTGGAGATGTAACCCAGGGCCTCCACACTGAGCTTTTTGTTTGTTTCTTTGTTTTTGGCACAGGGGATCGAACTCGGGACCTTGTGCTTGCAACACTGAGCTTTTAAATCTTTTATTTTAAGATAAGGTCTCATGAAGTTTCCCAGGCTAATCTGGATCCTGTGATCCTCCTGCCTCTGCCTCCAGGGTAGCTGGTGTTACCCATGTGCCTACCGCACCTGGCTGAAACTCGACGTTAGGGCAGCAGGGCTTGCTGCTCCATGGTCTCAGGGAATTTCCCTGTGTGACTCCTATTTCTCTGTCCATGCACTGGCTTGGGAGTTTGTGAATTGGGTGGATTCTCTACTCCTGAGCACAAAGCCAAAACAATATGACCGGCCCCTGGTTCTGCATGCTGAAAGGTGACTGGTGTTTGTTTTTGAGCCCAAACTGGAACACACAGCATTCTTCCCAAACTGTGGCTATAGACCTGCATTTTCCCAAGTCACCCTTGGCTGGGATTGTAGGGGCCACCCCTCGAGGGCTTCTGCCTTCCTGCAGTGGCTGCTGCTCCCCTGGGCCCAAGTCTGCCCCACCCCAACCTGAGCGTCCCGTCCCGGGACATAGGCACAGTGTGCTGTTAACTGGCCAGTTTCTGCCCTGTCTGCTTCTGCCCCTGGGGCTGCCCCTTCCCCGGGTTGTGTGGCTCTGCCATCCTGGGTGCCTGGTCTGTCTTCCAAAGCTGCAGTTATCCACTTGGCTGTATCCACAGGGAAATAGGTTGTGTTGTAAACAGAGATGGAGACACCTTTAGGAATAAGACTGCCCCTGAGAGCTTGGGGAAGGAGGCTCAGCTGTCCCTAGCTGTGTGACCTTGGGGACCCTTCCATGACCAGGTTGGAGGGCAAATGAGTTACGAACAAGGACTTTGAAAACTGACTAGTGATTTCTCAATACAAAGACTGGCCTTTACTCAGAGGCTGAGGCAAGAGGATCTACGAGTTTGAGGCCAACTTGGACAACTCATTGAGAAGTGAAACCCTGTCTCAAATTAAAATGAAAAGGACTAGGGGGATAGCTAAGAAGTGCAACACTTGCCTAGCATGTGCGAGGGCCTAGCATGTTCAATCCCCAGCACTGAAGGAAGATATATAAAGGTTGCCCTCTGGTGTCAGTAGCAGCAAGAATAAATAGCAACAGCAGCCGCATTCTGTGCAGCAGGTGCATGGAGCTATTTATTGAATGGATGAGAACCCTCCCCTGCAGCATGAAGACAACCACCCCCAGTCCCTGGGGGCAGGGACCAGAGGCTCCCACGGCAGCTGCAGGAGTCAGGATGGAGAGCCAGGCTGGTGTCAGGTTTGGCTCTTGCAGGTGTAGCCAGCTGGCTTTGTTCAGCGCTGCGGGACCCAGGAGGCAGAGCAGGCCTAGCAGCCATCCTGTCCTCGGGCCTGGATGGGAAAGATGCCAGCCCCAGGGCTCCTTGTCGTGGCTCTGCAGAAACAGGAGCTTTTGCCGATTCTCAGACAGCCCCTGGTGCAGGGGATTGGGGAAGTGGATGGTGGAGGGAGTTGGGGTGCTGGCTGAGGCACAGTCTGGCCCCTCTGCAGAGTCTAGATGTCATTCGGGAGACTCCCCGCACAGGGTGCACGAAGCCTTAGCGATCACGATTCTTATCAGCGAGTACGGTCTTTTATGCACCTCTTCCTGCCTCTGACCTCATGCGACTCCCCCACCCTCTCGTGCAGTAGATACAGAAGATGATACTGGACTCATTTTTAAGATTAAAACAGGGCTGGGGATGCAGCTCAGTGGCACTGTGCCTGCCTGGCAAGCGCAAGGTCCTGAGTTCCATTCCCGGTACCAGGAAAAAAAAAAAGATTAAAACAAACAAAAACAAACGAGCCCACGAGGGCCCCAGTAGGAAGAGCCAGGCATTCCGGGCAACCTCAGGAGGAGGTCCACCTCCCTCCCACCGCAGGCCCCGACCCTGTCATGGCATCTGTGCCCATGGCGCTTCTTCCCGCCGGGCTGGCAGCGAGGACGCAGCAGTGAATGGGGTGTCTGGGGCCCTGGGAAGAGGGCCACTTGCTTTGGGGGTTTCTGAGGCCTCCTGAGACAGCATTGGCGTGGAGGGGGAGTTGCCTCTGTTCCCAGGGGAGTGGGTCAGTTCCGACCCCGTGGACATGGGGTGCTGGGTCCTGCATGCAGATCTAGTCCCGTCTGGTCTTCTCAGCTGTGGGCAGAAGCCATGGACCCTGGATTTGTCTTCTTGGACTCCAGAGGATTGGAGGCGCTGTTCCTGCTTCTCGGGAGCTCTGCGAGCTCTGGGTGGGATGCTCCTTGGTGGCCCAGATGCCGCCCAGGGGCCAGGGCCCTGGAGGCTCAGCCCTGGATCTCAGATCAACCGGGCCAGGCCTGGAGAGCAGGGGCTGGAGTGCAGTGACATCTTCACCTTCACCACTGAGATGGCATTTCCAGCGAGCCTCTTGTGGTTAAAAGGCCCTGTTTTGCCTATAAAAATCTATTTTTAATGCCCTGCATGTGATTAGCAAAGTACCTGCAGTTGGTGGGAATGGGACCCTCTCAGTGGCCTTTGTGATACCCTGCCAGGGAGATCCTTAGGGCACCAGGCTAAGCCTAGAGGTGACCACAGCACACATCCACCCAAAGCACTGGAAAGCAGAGGGCGAGAGCCAGGCAGGGGCCATGGGCTCTTGCTTGTTTATTTTCAATCCACTGCTGGAAACAGCAGCCTTCTCTCCTCCTTGTACCTCCCGAGTGGCCCTGGAGCAGGAGTTGCCAGGCTTCTGAGTCTGAGTCAGACCTATTCCTTCCGCCCTTTGCAGGGACATAAATCCACTCAGCCCTTGTTAATTGGATGGGTTTTGACATACCTGACAACTCTGCGGGCACAAATGGCTTAATTGTTTGGTCTAACGAGGAGGCACAGTGCTGTCCCATTTGTCACCCTGTGATTACTGTGCCTGGCACAGGCCCCGTCTGGCTGGCTGCCCTGCCACGCTGCTCCTCGAGCCTGCCCTGGATCACGGAGCCTGGTGTTTACTCTGGGTAAACAGCACCTCATTGCTCACGCCAGAGCAGCCAGCCGGCACTTCCCCGGAGTTCTCTTCCTTGACACCTGAATCCCTGCCAGCGGCGGCCTGGGGAGCCCAGCGCAGGCTCTGCAGCGGCTCCTGACTGCTGCTAGATGCGCCCTTCCTGGGCCGGACGCTGTCCTTCGGGATGTGGGAACCACAGAGGGAACTTGCAGGGCTCTGGCAGTCTTAGTCATCCCCTCCCAGACTCAAGAGATCCCTAAAGCCCTGAGGGACTTAGTCCTGAGCCTTAGAAGGTCCCAGAACTCTCAAGGGTCCCCAGAGATCCAAATAGCACATGAGGTTTGAACAGGTAGGGGATTTTCTCCTGCTCATGGTGGTTGCTGCAAAGGTTTAAATGAATCGGTATTTCTAGATTTGGTGATGAGCATCTCAGAGAAGGGGAAGCGTATAGAAATCGCTAGGGATGTTTTTCACTCCAATTCAGCTTCATGGAAGGTCAGGGTTAGGGTTAGGGTTAGGATGTGGCCTCGCTCCATGGCTGAAACCAAGGTCAGCAAACTATAGCCTGCTCACTCACCCCTGCTTTGGAGTAGCCTGTGAGCTGAGCTAAGAATGGCTTTGACCTTTTTAAATGGTTGGGGGAAAAAATGCAAAGCCAACTATTTCATGATGTGTGGAAAGAACCCGAAATCCCACTTTCAGGGTCCGTAATGCAAACTCCCTGGCACACAGCCATTCTTTACTCGCTGCCTGGGATGTGTATGTGCTACCGCCAGCATGGCTGAGTAGCTGCAGCAGCCGGTGTATGGCAGTCGGCGCAGAGCTTTTCCTCCAGCCCGTGGAAGAGGTGGCCTGCAAACCCCGGGCTTGAGCTATGACTTTGGAGTCTGACACTTCCTGTTGGACCTCAGCTGTCTGGCCCCATGAGAGCCCGGTGGCCCCCGACTCCAGTTCGGACGTTTGCAGGGGAGAAGGTGTGAGTTTAGATAGGGTGAAGTTCACTAGAGTCGGCCATGCATCCAGTAGACACCCACCGAGTGCGTCAGAGCTGCCAGGTGCTGTTGGCTCCATTGCCCCCAGCCCGATACTCAGGGCTCATTGGTAGCTGCACTCTAGGGCATCAGGGACTCGGGCACAAGTTGGGTGACTCCCAGGTGAGGCCAGGGTTCCGCCACAGGCCGTGGGCTCCCAGGTCCAGCGGGACCCTGGGGCCTCAGCTGCATGGTGGGGACCTGGTTTTTACCACCAGGATTCAGGGCTCGCACCAGAGCCAGAGGCTGTGGGGAACCGTGGAGGGGTTTAAGGAGACAGCTCTGAACCGATACATTTTGGAGACCAGTCCCTAGGAGCACCGTGGGCTGACAGCGGGGCGCTGTCATCTCCCCCAGTGTCACCGTCCTGACCCTGGCCGGTTATCGCTGCCAGAGATTGGGTCAAACAGGGAGGATCTCTGCCCTTGCAGTGAGGTCACCACCTCCACGGGGAGGCCCTGGGGACACCTGAGGATCCCTGCTGGAAACGCCCATCCCCAGCCTTGCCTGCCAGGTTTCACCCCACGCTGGTGACCTCGGGCAAGTCCCTTCACCTCTCTGAGGCCTCCGAGCGGAATAGGGAGAGCCCCTCGCGGGGACCAGGGGCATTCGAGAACCCCAGATTCTTTTTTCTTTTCTTTCCAAAGCTTCCATGCTTCAACCTTTATTTTAAATTTTTAAAAATTTTTATAGTACGCATTTGCAGTCCAGAAGGATCACATTCACCATGGGGAGTGGGTGCGTGGAGGCGACACGTCTGAAGTCCTTACACCTCCCCTTCTCCTGCCTCCCGCCTCCTCCCAACTCTTGGCTTTCCCTCCCCTTTGCAAAAGTAAATTTTTTTCCCTGCCCACAGTACTAGGGACTGAACCCCAGGCGTCGTGCACCCTGGGCAAGTGCCATGCCACCGAGCCACATCTCCAGCCCTTTTTATTTTATTTTGAGACATGGCCTCCCTGAAGGGCCCAAGCTGGCCCTGAACTTGTAGTCTTCCAGTCTCGGCCTTTTGAGTGGCAGGGATCACTGGTGTGTACCACCACACTCAGCTAGAGAGAGGGCGTCCTGCAGCCATGTTGTTGTCATTGTTTCTGTCACCGCACCCAGGCAGGGAAGAACAGGCCAGCTGTAGGTTGACAGGGCCTCCACCCACACGCTTGGGTCCCTAAAGCCAAGAGTCTCCCGGCGTGGTGCCAGGGTCTGTCTCCAGTGCGGGGGCCGAGCTGAGTGTTGACTGCACCCCAACACACACTCACAGATACACACACATGTCCAGGCAAGCTGTGGGCTTTCTCCCCCCTAAGGTTGGGACCCTCACGGTGGGCCATGTCCTTTCTGCAGAACCGGGTGGACCTGCTGGCGAGGGTGGCCCAGGAGCATGAGGAGTACCAGGTAGGCGTGGATGAGTTCCAGCTGTGGCTGAGGGCACTGGTGGAGAAGGTGCAGAACTGCGTGGGCAGCCGCTGCCATCTGTCCGCCGAGCTCCACCTCTCTGAGCTGCAGGTAAGCTCCGCAGGGCCCCCGCCGGTGTCACACCCTGGTGAGACAAAACATCCAGGACACGCAGACCTCCCTCTGGGACAGGCAAAGGTTCTGGGGCAAAGCACCGGGGCCCTGGGCTGCCTGAAAGAACTCTGAGCCAGCCAGGCATTTGGACAACAGGGCCACAGGACTGCAGGGCTCTAGTGCACGGGCCCACGGCAACGTCCAGAGAGTTTTATTTGTCACAGCTGAGGATGGCTGCTGCTACTGGGTTCTAGTGGGTGCAAGCCACGGTTGCTGCTATAGGTCCTGCACCACCCAGGAGAGCACCCACCACAGAGCAGTCCCACCGGAATTGGCCCAGGGTTAGGAGCAGGGCCCAGGGTTAGGAGCCCAGGGCAGCCCTCAGGCCTGTGGCTGAGAGATCTGAGTCTACTTAACCTTGTCACCAGCATGTGGCTTCGGCAAAACCTCCAACTTCTCTGCAGAATGAGGGTGTAGATTATCTTCAGTAATTCAATGACCACCTCATAATTTTCACTACAGTGGTAAGGCAGCTGTACTTTTTGGGGTGGGGGTTCAGACAGAGGCTCAATATGTAGTTTGGGCTAAACTTGAACTCCCTATGCAGCCCAGGCTGGCCCAAAACTCACAGTGATCCTCCTGCCTCCTCAGTGTTGGGACTACAGGTGTACATCACTATACCTGGCCTCTTTCTTTCATGTTTGTCTTTAACCTGAGTTACTATTTTTAAAAACCGACATTATTTAGGAAAAAAACTGAAGTTATTGTCATAAATGTAAAAACCAGTAGCGTTCATAATGAGTAGATAACCATTTAAATAAACACTGTGAAACCAAGTGGTGCTGCCAGGTTCTGTTAGGCAGAACCGTGTTGCCTGCTGACAGTTCCAAGCCGGTTGGCTAAAAAGGAAGATTAAGAAATGGAGAAAGTGCTAGAGATAGAGAGGCACCCACCAGACTTCCTTGACTAAATCCACTGGTGTGAAGAAGGCTTGGGAGGGAGTAAATTTCCTGAAGGCACGGTCCACCCCTTGGCCAGGTCTGCTCTGGAAAGCACCTGAGTGTTTGCTTGTCCCCTGTCTCCTGCAGGACATCACCAAGGATTTCTCCCAGGGTGAGGAGTCTTTGAGGAGGCTGGAGGCACAGTCTGCCTGCATCATACAGAACACCTCTCCCTTGGGTGCCGAGAAAATCACCAGGGACCTGGAGGAGATGCGGAAGGTCCTGCAGAAGCGGCGGGTCCTCTGGGAGGCGGAGAAGGCACAGCTGCAGGACCTGCTCTCATCCAAGGGTGCCGGTGAGCAGCGGATCCAGTGGCTGGAGGCCGAGCTCGGAGAGTTCCGGAAGGGCCTCCAGAGGCTGGCCCAGGGCGGGCTGGAGCCCTCAGCAACGGTGATGACAGTGGGGACTGAAGATGAGCTGGTGGCCCGCTGGAGGCTCTACTCGGTAAGCAGCATCCGGCCAAGCCGTGGCAGCTGCCAAATCGCACCAAGCCTCAAGCACACCTGCCTGGTTTTCCTGGTCTTTGGTACCTGAGTTCCCTGAGCAGTAGTACACAGGCTCTGTCCGTAGGAAGAAAGAGGACTTCTGCAAGCTCCAGGGAGCCGGTCCTGCCCTTGGTGACAGGTTTCTCCACCCTGTCACACACCCTCCCTTCACGCCCCACTGTCCCCGGAGGAGCCTCATCGCCCCCCGGGGGTTGTCTTGTCCTGCAGGTGTCGAGGGCAACACTGGCCTCGGAGGAGCCGCGGGTGGACCAGCTGCAGGCCCAGCTGAAGGAGCTTGTTGCCCTCCCTAACCTGCAGCCGCTGTGTGACAGTGTGGTGGCCGCCATCCAGGAATTCAAGAGGTATTCATGGGTCTTCAGAACCTGGCACTCTGATTACAGGTCCACTTGGGTCCAGCGCTGTCCCTTCTGATTTGTTGTGCATTGCTTCTTCCTTGTGGGGTAGCCCATGCACCCCTCCCATCAAGTTTCTTTGAGCCATTTAGCACTGGGGGGGGCTGTGCAGGAGATAAAAGCCACCCCTTGCCTCCAACCAGGAGAGAGTGAAACAGGGCGGCCATCTTGGGCCTCACTCTGGCCCAGAGCTGCACGTGAGCTTGGCAGCCTCCCCCGCAGCACTGCTTGGTGTGCGGTGTCCTCGGAAGGCAGGCGGGCTCCCACCTTTGCTGTGTATCCCTCAAGCCACACCTGTGAGATGGGGACAGCAGCCTGGAGCCCCAGAGGGAGGCCACGGTCAGGGTTGGACTTGCTGGGCCCAAGGCAGCAGGGTAGAGTGGCCCAGGGTCTTCTGGGGCCTCTGCTTCTCTTCCCAAGGCTTCAGGGTTGCGGTCCATGTCTGGTGCTGCACCTTACATTTGAAAAATTTCTAGAAATTATTACTTGGAGGATTTATTTTCCTCTCTCTTACCTTCCTTCCTTCCTTCCTTCCTTTCTTTCTTTTTCTTTCCTTCTTTGTACTGGGGGCCGAGCCCAGGGCCTTTACACTAAGCTCCATCCCCAGCCCTTTTTATCTTTTATTCTGAGATAAGATCTCACTAAGTCTCTAAACTGCCCAGGCTAGGCTCAAATTCTTGGTGCTCCTCCCTCAGTCTTCCAGAGTGCTGCAATTACAGGTCAGTGCCACCATGCGCGGCTATTTTGAAGAAATTATTTGAAAGATTACTTGTAGAAAACAAATGGGCTTGCCGGGCATGGGGGCACATACCTATAATCCCAGCACTTGGCAGGCTGAGGCAGGAGGATTGCCACAGGTTTGAAACTAGCCTGGACTACATAGTGAGTTCAAGGCCAGCCTGAATTACAGAGTGAGACCCTGTCCAAAACAAAAGAAAGGCTTTTGTTTGCTCCCGGAGGGCAGTGCCAGTTTAGGGTCACAGCGATTTCCCCACGAGTCTGGGCTGCAGGGCTCCCTGAGGGTGGCTCCCTTGCAGCGCCCTGGACTCCTACTCACAGGCCTCTGAGGTCCCAGCTTAATGCCAACCAGGCCACTGTGCTGTGCCCTTGCCCAGGGCTGGCACAAGCTCAGGTTTGTACCTCTTTCATCCACACCCACAGATGCCCTCCAGGACAGAGTAACTTTGGATGTAGACTCACATTGCTGTTGTTTAGTCCATTTTAAACATCAGGTTAAGCTTTTTTTATGTTCCCAGTGGGAAGTCCCGGGTCTCATTATGTACTTCAGGCTGGTCTTGAACTCACTATGTCGCCCAGGCTGGCCTGGACTCGTGGCAATCCTGTGTCAGCCTCCTGTGCTGCTGGGGTTATAGGCATGTACCATCCTGCCTTGCCTAAATAGTCTTCTGCTCCTGGGAGAAATCTCATGTGTCATCTCATTTAGTGCTCATCAGAGCACTATGGGATGGGCCCTGTGTTCCCACTTCCCAGGTGAGGAGAGTGACCAAGGGTCACACGGCTGTTCCCAGCCCTTTCACTTGCTCACACATCTCACTTACACAAGAGCCCGCGCATCCAGGGAGCCCTGGGCTCACCCTCAGGAAGCCCCAGACACGTGGCTAAGGCCTGCCCATCTCAGTGCACCGAAGCCCCTCCCACTTACAGCTTGTCTCCCGCCATGGACACAACGGCACTGACCCCTCTCCTCTCACGTCTGTGCCCTGCCGGTCCTTGCAGCATGAAGGGGAAGAGCACCAGGCTGTGCAATGCCACCAGGGTGGCCCTGTGGCAATGCTTCCAGCGACCCCTCCATGATCTGCAGCTGTGGCGGGCCCTGGCCCAGCGGCTCCTGGATGTCACCATCAGCCTGCCAGACCTGCCCTCCATCCACACCTTCCTGCCCCAGATCAAGGTAACCCTGCTCCAGCCAGGATGGCTGCCTCTGTGCTGGGGAGACTGTCGGCTGATGCATGATGTGTCACCCCCACTCCCAGGGACTGGCATGTCCCTGGGTCCTCCGATATTTGGATTGAGCTCACTGCTCCCTGAGGGTGGGTCTGAAGTGCACAGCAAGTGTCATTACTTGTCAGTGACAAAGGTCATCCTCCGTTCTAGGGTAGAAGGAGAAGCATGGTGTGACCCCAGGACTCCGCTCCCACCTGGAAGTGTCCGGGGCCCCACTTTGGGACCCCAGGATGGGCCGTCCTCTAGGACAGCTTTAGCAGTTCTGTTTCAGACCATTACCTATGCTGTGGCTACAAGTGACAAAAAACCTGACAAGTGGTGGCTTAAAATAGATGTGCAGGCTGACTTACAACTAGACAGTGTAACCAGAACCAGGCTCTTTCTAGTCCAAAGCTATGTCTTTCTAGTGCCAGGGTGGCTGCTGCCACTCTACACATGCATCTTCCCATGAGCAGCAACATCTGTTGCGTGGGGGGCGAAGTGGCTCTATCACCACATCCACTGTCACAGGGAGGAAAAGCCTCCCACAAGCCCCAGCACACAGCCCTCGCATCTCATTGGCTGCACAAGGCCACGTGACCATCCCTGGACCAATCTCTGGCTGAGGATGATGGGACTGCTATGGGCCGTTGGTACCAATGATGCTATAATCCTGGATCCTTTGCTGGGTACCCAGATTCCCAAACAAGATGCTGCTTGTTTGCTGAGGGACCAGGAAGAACGGCTGTGGGGTGAGCAGCCAGCAGTGTCTCCCTCGATGCCTGGCTGCACAAAGGCCCAGTTTGCTGTAAACATTGCCTTATTATCACTGAACTCTGAAGTCCACAAAATGTTTTTGCATCCAGAGATTCTTAGAGGGAGAAGAGACTCCAAAATGTGCCTGGTGGCAGCCTCCATTTTACACCCATTTTCAATCTGGTTATGAAAGGGATCCATGTTTGGGGAACATAAAGATTTCTGAAGAAGAAAACAAAAACCCCCACAGTCCCACAAGCCATAGGACTGCTCTTAATATGTTGGGACACTTCTTCCATTGCCTTTTCTGTGCAGCCTGGTATTACTGGGAGAATCATTAACCAGGGTTGGCACCCACCCACCTCTGAGGACACTGCTCGGCCACAGCCCAAGGCCTGCATTTTAGAGTATTTAACCTTGTGATTTTCTGTCTGGGGCTCATGTTGAAAGAACAGTTCATTTTCTCTCGCTATTGTTTTGTTTTGTTTGAAACAGCGTCTTGCTGTGAGATTCAGCCTGGCCTTGAACTTACTATGTAGCCCAAGCTCACCTTGAACTTGTGGAAAACCTCCTGCCTTAGGGTAGCACCACCATGCCTGACTCTTTCCTTTGTTTTAAGTTGCAGAGCATGGTCCTTCTTCCAAAGGTCCGTAGGCCCCTTGCTCCATGGCCAGGTTCCGAAGGTGATGGTCACCTTTTCAAGATGCCCCAAGGTGAATTTCATGAGTGCCACAAGCCTCAGCTTTAAGTCAGAGCATCCTAAGTCTGCCCTTTGTATCTGATGAAATCCAACTGGATGTTTCCATGAGACATGGTCAGCAAGAGACAGGAGATTAGATTAATTGCAGTTTCTGTGTGTTTAGGGTTAGGCCATATAGTTGTATGTGATATTTTCTCCCCACACCTTTGGCCTTTGCCTTGGGCAGCAGTTAAAAATCACTCAAAGAAAGCGATCATTTTTAGCAGCTGTGTAATTTTCCACCCTATAGTATGTATAATTTAAGTACATCCACTGATTCTTTCCAGGTTTTCACTGCCTTAATTGAGATGTGGCAGATCTGTATCTATGTGTACAAGTTTTGGGTCCCATGTCTACCATGATCCTCACTGGCACAGGAGGAACTGTTGGGAGCCAGTGAGAAGTTAAGGTGCTTGTTCAAGGTCATTTTTCAGGGAGAGGCTGAGCCGGGCTGAACTGCGGGTAGCAGATTCCTGGCTAATGTTCTCATGCCTGCTTTCACCTCGGGTTCCAGACACAGCTCTGCAAGGTGGAAGAACTGTTTTATCATGACTGAACTGTTGAGGGATCCCGTCCTGGACAGAGGACACATCCTACTTGAGGACTCAGCCCTGCCTGACCTCCCCACAGGGAGTCCCCACTCTGTCACTGTCGTTTTTCCATCTTCTCCTCATCAGTGAGGTAGAAAGCAAACCAGGACCTAGTGAGGCCAGAGGTGAAGCCGACTCTTTCTAGAGTGTGGCTCAGGGCCCTGGGCCCAGGAGCTGCAGGTGAGAGCAGGCGGGGCTGGGATTTGAGTTTTCTGGCGATCAGACACTGCCTGCTATTTGCACGCTGGCCTTGTACCACCCTCACCTGCCTGGCTGGATTTTGTAGGCTGGGGCTCAAATTGCCAACTCTTTGAGGACTGAACTCAGAGTCTTTGCACTCAACAACGTCCTGGGCTCTTTTTACATTTTGATCTCACTAAGTTGCTAGGTTGTACCGGCTGACCTCCAACCCCCAGTCCTCCTGCCTCAGCCTCCCAGAGTGCTGGGCTTGCAGTCTTGCACGACCATGCCCTTCCAGCTCTCTGGCTCAGCTCCTTCGCCCAGCCTCCGAGTGTTCTGTGGATCAGCCAGGAGCCTCCAGAACCAAAGTGCTGAGCCCCAAAGGTGGCCTTGGCTGCCCAAACAAAGCACCAAACCCTGGGTGGCTTAAAACACCAGAAGTTTATGTCTCGAGGGTCTGGGGCCCAGGAGTCCAAGATCAAGGTGTCTCGGGGCTGGGCTCCCCTGAGGCTGGAGGGGGAGCTCTTCCCTGCCTCTCACAGCTTCCGGGGTTTGCCAGCCATACTGGGCATCCCTTGGTGGCAGACTTGTTGGTCCTCATTTCCCCAGCTCTGCCTCTGAATCCCATGGCTGCCTCTCCTGGGTGTCCTGGTGGCGTCCCCTTCTGGGAAATCCCTGTGTTCAGAGCTGCCCTCTTTGCCGGGCCCAGTGGCACACGCTGGCACTCAGGAGGCTTAGGCAGGAGGATCACCCCAAGTATAGTGAGACCCTGTCTCAAAAAACAAAACAAAACAAAAAAACGGAGCTTCCCTCTGCTCAGGGACTCTGGTCATGCTGGATGAGAAACACCCTGGTGGTCTTATTTTAGCTCAAGTCTGCACAGAACCTGTTTTCAAAGAGCACACCCCGAGGTACTGGTGGAAGTTAAGATGTTGCCATATCTTTTTGGGGAGACTCAGCTCAGCCCCTCGTGGCTGAGAAGCTGTCCTTCCTGAGTGCTTGCTGGACATCAGGCATTGTGTTCAATGTGAGAGGCATCATCTCATTTAAACCCCGTAACAATCCCACGAGCCGTGCCTGTCTTACAAAAGAGGAAACAGGCACACGGCTGCCCAGGGCCTCCCAGCTAACCTAGCATCCAAACTTGCAATCATGACTCCCCAGTCCGAGTTCTTACTTCCTGTGACCCAGCACCTGTCCTTGGGGCCAGGGGGTGAACATGACTCCCCAGAGGGCCGAGGCTGACCCTCGTGGCTTGGCACGGCCGGGTACCCTCACTGTCAGGCCACACTGCAGCTGACCCAGCCGTGTGCACCACAACGACCTCCCTCCGGGAAGTCCCGGGCCTTACGGGGCTGTGCTCTGTGCTGCCCCCTCTCTGATTTCCCCAAGCTTCACTTTGAACCCACCCTCAGCACTGGTAAGACTTTGCTTAGGAAATGATCACTCCAGGATTGCAGCCACACGCCTGCTCCCGGCCCTGTACCCTGCTCAGGGTCTTAAGTCTGGGCAGATGCAGGCGCCAGACCACCATCTGTAGAGAAGTGAAAGGTTCTCACCTAGAACAGCTGGAGAGGCTGAGGGGTGTGTGGAGTGAGTGGGAGCGGCACTCGGTCAGGGCCGCTTCCTGGAGGAGGACCTGGGTTATGCAAGCTCAGGCAGCACGGGGGCCACTGTGTGACCAGAGGAGGCTTCTGAGTCCCTACCGGTCCCCTCTTTGCCGGCTAAACTCCTGTACTTCAGAGCCCTCTGCGGAGTCCCCTCCTCCAGGAAGCCTTCCTGAATCCCCGCATCGCGCTCCCAGGCCTGCACCACCCTGGCAGGGGTGGGAGGCAGTGGATTCCTACGCCACCTTTGGGAACAGGATGGACTTGGGGGGATGAGAGTGGATCATGAAACTCAGGGTCCCGCTCCTTGGTTCATGGCCTTGTCATCCCCAGGCGGCCCTGGTGGAGAGCTCCCGCCTGAAGGAGCAGCTGGGGTCTCTGCCGCTGAAGAGGGATCTGCTGGGCAGCGTCTTCGGCCAGGAGAGAGCCTCGGGCCTCCTGGAGCAGGCGGAGAGCTGCCTGCGGGACAGAGACCTGCTGCACAGCGGCCTGCTGCGGAGGAAGAGCAAACTGCAGGTGAGGGCGGCGGGGCACGCACAGGAGCTCCTGCAACTGTTGGGCGCTGTCGGTGTTCGGGAAGCTCTGCCGGCCCCACTCTGCCACTGTGGTGGGGAAAGCGGGGGACGAATGGGAGTGGCCGTGTCCCAGCAAAAGTTTATTTACACAAACCGGCCCCGGGGGGGGGGGGGGTACTTTGGCCAGTTCTAACAGGGCGTGGCCAAAGAGTTAGGCGTGAACCCAAGGACAGGCACCAGGGCTCAGGGGAGGCTTCCTGGAGGAGGGGGCCCTAGCGTGCGAGTTGGCCAGGACGACGCCACCCGATCCAAGTGCAGGTCTTCCGAGGTACCCGGATGTGAAGCTCTAAGCGCGCAGCTGCCTGTTCTCTCTCTAGAGTTCGCTTGCTCAGCACAAAGACTTTGGGGCTGCTTTCGAGCCCCTGCAGAAGAAGCTGCTGGACCTCCGGGCCAGGGTCCAAGCTGAGAAAGGGCTTCAGCCGGACCTTCCGGGGAAAAAGGCCCAGCTCCTGCGGCTGCAGGTAAGGGGTCCCGCTCAGGGACCCAGTTGTACCTGGAAGCAGCGCCCTCTTGTGGCCAACAGGCAGCGGCCAGCTCCAGCCAAGGTTTAGATCCTGGGTTGAGAGCTGATTTCTTTCGGGGAATCTCTGCTTGTTTATCTGGGGGTCCCCAGCCTCAGCAGAGCCTTTGACGCCCCCAAACTGCTGATTCTTTTTTATTACTATTGCTACAATTCCTGGCACATGTTAATGATACAAAATTAATGAACCAAACTGCTGATTCTTGACTCTAGCAAAATAATAAGTAGGCCTTTTATTTCCCCCTCAGTTCCAAAGTCTACCACTAGACTTACTTAACACTACCGTTACTTTGCTAATTAGTCCCAAGGGTTGAGAAGCGTTTAGGTGAATCTGCCACTTCTGAGAGTGAGAACATATTTTTAATGAATTTTATTTTATCCCATTCCCTCCCCCAAGCCCCCTCCCCTCCCTGTGTACAGAAGCTTTGTTTCCATTTTTTCCTTCTATTTTCACTTCTTTCTTGTCCCTTCCTTTCTCCCTCCCTCCTCCCTTGTTCCCCTCCCGTCTGAACACTTTCTTCCCATTTCCCAACATCCATTATACATCTCAGTCCTTATTTTCACATTCAGTTTCTCACAGCAGAGAAACAATGAGGTATTTAATGTGTGTGTTTGATTTATTTCACTTAGGAGTATGGTCTCAAGGTCCATCCATTTAGCTATAAATGTCTGAAGCTCATCCTTCTTTATGGCAGAGTAGTATTCCATTTTATATAAAAAAAACAAAACCACATCTTCTTTACCTACTCGTCAGCTGATGGCATTTGGGCTGTTTCCAAGATTTAGCTGTTACAAACTGCTGCTATAAACATGGGTGTGCATATATCACTGTGGTCTGATGCTTTTAATTCTTTGGGGAAGGTACCCAGCAGGGGACTAGCTGGGTCAAATGGAACCTCTAGTTTTAGTTTTTTGAGAAATCTCCACACTGATTTCCACAGTGGTTGCACCAGTCTACACTCCCACCAGCAGTGGAGTAGTGTTCCTTTCTCCCCACAGCCCTGCCAGCATTTGTTATTGGTTGATTTCTTGATAGCAGCCATTCTTTCTGGAGTGAGGTGGAATCTCAGCGTTGTTTTCATCTGCATCTCAGATGAGCAGTGATGTTGAACATTTTTTCATATGTTGATTTGCCGTTAGTAAGAATATATGTTTAGATCACCCGTGGACTGTGCATGGGCTGATCAGTGTTAAGTGTTAGCTGGATAAAGAACTTGCTTTTGTTTTTGGTTTTTTAGATGGGGTCTCTATGCCGTTCAGCCTGGCCTTGAACTCACTGTGTAGCCGAGGCTGTCCTCGAACTGGTGGCTGCGGGCAGGCAGGGACCAAGCACTCTTTCTCTCTTGCTGCAGGGCCTGCAGGAGGAGGGACTGGAGCTGGAGATGCAGATAGAGGCCATGAGGCCTCTTGTCCGGGGGGATTCCAGCCACCAGCACAAAATGGATCAGCTCTCCTCTGACTACCGGACCCTGCACAGGTCCCTGAAGGTAAGCTCCGGTGCACGTGCCTGAGCTGCAACAGCCAGGCCTCTGGAACCCTACATAACTGGGGCCTTTCTCCCCCTCCTTACTTCATTCCTTTTGGGGTGGCAGAATTGAAACAGGGTCTCACTGTGCAGCCCAGGCTGGCTTGGAACTCATGGCGATCTTCCTGCCTCAGCCTCCCAAGTGCCAGGATTACAGGTGGGCACCACCATGCTTGGCTCCTCCATTCTTTCTGACCCCTTTATTTTCCTTCCTTCCTTCTCCTCATTTATGTAACAGATGATTATAAGCACCTCCAGTGCTGGGCACTGTTCTAGGCTCTGAGGGTAGAGGAAACATAATGTCAGAACATGGAGAGAGATCGACCACGAAAATCCGCAGCTCCTCACTGTGTAAGGGCCACCACGCGGAGCAAAGCAGCAGGCTGCGGTGTGCGGTGGTGCAGTAGGTACCGCAGCCCTCGGCAGCCGAAAAGCCTTGGCCGCGGCGCCCTCTGGTGGCAACTCGAGCACTTTCACAGAGAAAATGACCCTCTGTTTTGATGCTCAGCGCTTGTTAAAGTGAATTTTAATGGCCCTCCCCCCACAGCCACATCCCGTCCAGGTCAGAGCTCTGCGCAACAGGGCCCACCAAAGGCCTTCGGGCTGATGTGGGGAAGGACAGAGCGAGTGAGCACCAGCGGAGTGGGTTTAGAGAGTGTTTGGCCACAGACCCAGGGGTGCCCAGCGTCCCTCCCTGGTCTGGTGTTCCCGACTCCCCAGTATTTGTGGGATGCAGGAGGGCAGGGCCTTTGGTGGTCAGTAGAGCGCCACAAGGCCCAGAGCCAGGGAACTGGGACAGCAGTCCCTGGGGCCAGAGGATCCCCACCAGTGTGACCAGGAGGATGGAGAGTCCCCACCTTCCTGGAGACGGAAGAACAAGGCCCAGGCCAAAGAGCCACGCAACAGACAGGCCCAGGAAATGAACCAGGGAAGAAGTAGGAAAGCATGGCTGGCTCGGGAAGCTTCCTTTTGAAGTGTAATCCTGTACAGAAAAGTAAACATCTACATGTGCAGCTCAGTGGAGCTTAAAAAACTAAACAGATCCGTGTTTGCAGCACCCAGAGAAACGCAGTCACTCCAGCCTCCCTCATGCCCACTGGTCACTGTCACTCCCGACCCCCAGGGTGACCCTGACCTCAGACTTAAACCAGCATCGAAAGCATTTGTGGATGGAACAGGACAGGAATCTGTCTTTAGCATGCAGCTTCTACCCTCCTCGGACGGTTATAAATTCATCCACCACACTGCACGTGGCAGCAGAGTGACCCCCCTGGAGTGTGCCACCACCCAGTGTAGAGTCGGTGGACACTTGGTGGCTTGGAGCCATGGCGGGCAGCACCATGCATTGCACAGGTGCACATGCCAGGGGTGTGAAGGCTGGGCCAGAAGGTTCACCTGGGTTCAGGTTTACCAGGTGCCCAGGCAAACACTGCACCAGGGGTGGTCAAGAGCCACAGCTGTCCTCCCTCACCTGCCCTAGTGGTTTGGCATTTAAACCAGAGGCGGCCCCCTGGATGAAGCCTTGTGCTGGGCACCAGCCTGTGGCCAGGTGCTCTGTAGGGGCCAGGCTCAGGCAGTCTGGGCATCCTGCAGGGCTGGGGTGGTGCCTGGGATCCCTTTGGGACCACTGCTCAGGGCCCCGGGCCTCCGGGTATCCGCAGGACCGCATGGACAGGTGTCGGCAGAGTGTGCAGGAGCATTGCACCTTCAGCTGCCGGCTGCTAGAGCTGCAGCAGTGGGTCACCATGGCCACACGGACGCTGGAGTCGCACCGAGGGGATGTGGGCCTGTGGAATGCCAAGTCCCAAGAGGCTTCGGTCGAGGTGAGATGGTGGCTTCCTGCCGAGCATCCTCCTAAGGCAGCTTCTTTGGCCAAAACTCCCATGTGGGAAAGCAGACACCCCAAGCCCGAGGCCTCACTCTGTGTCCACGCATCTGTGTCCCTCAGACACTGGCAGCTGAGCTCCCCAAGAAGGAGGCCTGCCTGGCCCTGGTGGAGGCGCACGGCCGGCTGGTGATGGAGAAGTCTTCTCCGGAGGGCGTGGCCATGGTCCAGGAGGAGCTGAAGGAGCTGGCGGAGTCCTGGCAGGCCCTGCAGCAGCTGGAGGAGAACATGCTGAGGTGAGAGGGCCTCTGCCTCCCGGTGTCCTCAGCGGTGGGGGCCTGGCCTGGTGTGGTACCAGGTGCCCGCGGGCATCTCCAGCTCGGGTCCAGCTGGCACTTCTGGCTGGGGCAGGAGCAGCTGGGAAAGGACCTGGACTGGGGAGGTGGCCACCAGCCGACCTGGCTTGAGCCTCAGTTTCCTCTTCTGTACCTTCGTGCAGGGAATGTAGGTTTAAAGGAAAAACACGGATGTGGGTGTGACATGGAAGCTTCGGGCCAGCCTGAAGGGTGGCTGCTGACCCGGTGTCCGTAGGGACACCCAGAAATCTGCCGCCTTGCGGTCCCGATGCTGTTACTTCTCCTGTGGCCCTGTGGGTCCCTGTCACATTCCCGCCTTGAGTGGGCGCGCTTTGTCTTCTCAGCCTCATCAGAAACCGGCAGCTGCAGAGCACAGAGGTGGACTCAGGGAGGAAGCTGGTTTTCACCAACAACATCCCAAAGTCGGGGTTCCTCATCAACCCCCTGGATCCTATCCCCAGGCGCCGGCGGCACGGGGTGAGTCTGTCTGCTAGGCGTCCGGGGGGTCAGATCCAGCTCACGAGGAGGACGGGGTCTCCACACGGCCCCCTCCCTGCCCAGGCCCGCGCTCAGCCCCTGGGACGTGGATGCCTCCTATCCCATTTGCTCCTGGTGTGGCCCAGGAGCGCTGTGCACCACAGAGAGGGCCTCGGGGGTCCCAGACTGCAGGGCCAGGCCACTGGGCAGGTGGTGGGCATCTCTAAAGATCGTGCACATTGTGCTGCTCCTCACCTCTCTGCAGCTCTGGCCGCCCCCAAAGGAGGAGAGTCAGGTGGACAACTTCCCACTGACCCCTGATTGCAACCCAAGATCCTATAGGGGCTAGTTTTTGTGACATAGCTGTGGTTTGTGAAAACTATACGGTGTCATTCATCACTTTCCCTTGCTGCCTTTAAAAAGTTAAGCTATGCTGAGAAGAATATTATTACTTAAAACCCTTCAAGCTGGGCATAAGGCACATGCCTATAGTCCCAGCTATCTGGGAGGCTGAAGCAGGAGGATTGCTTGAGCCCAGAATTTCAAGGCCAGCATGGGCAACAGAGCAAGACCCTGTCTCAAAAAAAAAAAAAATCAAATTAATTATTCTCCCACTGCTTCATTCCCTCTGCGTTTGAATGCAGAATTGTACCCAAAGCACCAGTTCTGAGTGTGACTGTGTTCCAGGCGGGACTTGGAGCCTGGGTACCTGTGAATGACATGTTGACCTTAGACAGCTTTTCGGACTGTGCAGCTGATTCCAGTGCAGGTTTCATATTGCTTGCGGCTCACAAGGGAATACCTGGGCTGCTGGCTTTAGGGTCCACTTTTGAGGCGAGCTTGTGGTGGGGCGGTTGTGACCCAGCTTCAGGGCAGGGAAACCCTTCTAGGAGTGATGAAAGGTCAGCTGAGCCTGCAAGGATGCTGAGGAGTGGAGGGGAGGAGCCAAGCAAAGTCGGGCCAGGCAGAGGGGACAGTGTGCAAGGACCCAGAGGGAGGGAGCGTGAGTTCCAGGGTCCAAGACGTCTTCAGGCTCCGCTCAGGGAAAGGGAGGCCAGCAGAGCCTGAGCCAGGGGGAAGGCCTAGTGGAGGGCTGGTCACTGATAGCCATCCTGGAAAGGAGATTGGTGACGTCACTGGGGAACCAGGGAGGCGCCGGCAGGCATGCTCCTGTCCTCACTCCATTCCTCACCCCAGCCTCTCCCTCGCCCTTGGGCATCCTGTCCTCATCCCTCCCCTCTGCCATGCCGCTGTCACTTTGGTCACGTGATCCCTGCAGGCACATCTGCTGGAGGAAGGTGAAGGCAGCCATGAAGATTTCTCCCAGCTCCAGAGGAACTTTGAACAGTGGCTGCAGGTGGAGAATTCCAAGCTGGTTAGAATCATTGCGATGAGAGCCACCTCGGCCAAGGACAGGAGGACCAGAGAGGCAAAGCTGCAGGTTTGTTCCCCTGGGGTTTGCACCCTATAGAGATGTGCTTGTCACTGGGGAGTTCTTTGGTGATTTACTGGGGATTGAACCCAGGGCCTTTGTGCTGAGCTACATCCCCAGCCCTTTATTGTTTTTATTTTTTAATTTTGAGGTAGGGTCTTGCTAAGTTGCTCAAGCTGGGCCCACACTCAAGACCCTCAGGCCTCAGCCTCCCAGAGGGCTGTGAGTTCAGGCCTCTGCCACCATGCCCAGCTCCACCAGAGTCCCTCAAACAGAGGACCACAATACATAGGGTCATTTGGGGGCCATTCTCACTTGTGCATGAATAATGATTCTTAAATGTTCTTTGCTGCAGATACTTTAGAATTTTTTCTTGCATTCATTCATTCAGTCAGCTTCTGTCTGTATTTCCCACTCAGAAAATGTCACCACTAACCCTTTGACTCCTATATATCAGTTAGCTGTTGCTGTGTAACAAAGCAGCCCAAAGCTTGTGACTTAAAACAACAGCTATTTATTTAACTTGTGACTCTGACTCTCGACAGTTTAGGCTAAGCTTGGCCTGGCTTCTGTCAGTTCAAGGGGCCAAGACACATCTGCCAGTCTCCCTCTCTTCTGTGGGACACAGCAGAGGCAGGCAAGGCCCTTGTAGGCCTCAACCTGAACCGGGTTTCGTTAAGTCTGCTGCATTCTTGGACAGAGAGTCACAAGGTCAGCCCAGACTCAAAGGGAAGAAAGACAGGCTCCCTACCTAGTGGGAGGGACAGCAAGGTCATGTGACAAAGGGCAGGGTTATGGCTGGTGAGAGGGCAGGTGAGCCAGGGCCATTTCTGCCCATAATCTGCCCTGACTCCTCCTCCTTCTCTCCTGCACCTGGTTACCCACAGTGCATTTGTGCTGCCACAGGAGACCAGGTCATTTCTGGTGAGTGGAGATTTACTGGCTTACAGTTCTGGAGGCTGAGAAATCTGAGACCAAGGCCCGGGCTGCATTTTGCCTTGATTACGGCCATAGCCTCTCTTCTTTCTGTTGGGCCCCCACCTGGGTCACAGCTCATTCTACAGCCACACATGGTTCATTCAGAAACACAGATGGTGGTCTTGTCATCCCAATGGGAGTGTTTCAGTGCCGAGTTCAAACCCGAAGTTTATCGTGTAAGACCATTCCCAACCAGGCCCCAGCCTGCCTCTCCTTTTCCTTATTTTTATGAAATTCACTATGATATATTAGGGTCTGGATTTCTTTTTGTTTATTGTGCTTGAGACTCATTTGAATTGCTGAATCCATAGTCTAGAGTGTTTCTGGAAGATTTTATGACATTATATTCTAAATTGTGCCTCTGTCTTGTTACCTTCTCTCTTTCTCTGATGTCATTTAAACAGATTATTATTCCTTCTCACTGTGAGCCTTATGACACTTTGCCTCTCTTGTGTGTTTTTGATCCTGTTGTCTCTTCATGTTGCATTCGGAGTATTTTTTTTCTGATCCATCTTCCAGTTCACTAATCCTCTCTTTAGCTGTGTCTCACTTGCTTTTGCATGTGCCTGTTGAGTTCTTAATGTTTGTCATTGTAATGATCAATTCTAGAATTTCTATTTAGCTCTTTTAACAGTTTTTTGGGTCACTTTTCTAGCTCCCAGGCCCTTGCTGAAATGTTTAAGCTTGTCTTTAATCCTCTGAACCTGGTGGACGTAGCTGCTTCATAGGGTGTCTCGTAATTCAAGGTCTCAAGGCATTTTCGGAAAATCTCTGTTGGGTATTATTTCTGCTTCTTGTTCTTGGTGTCTTGTGTCTATTGTGGCTGTTCTGATTGTGTGCTGGACACTGTGTTTGACAAAATATGTGTAAGAGTAATCAGGGATTTAGGATAATCTCTTTTTTAGAAGGGACTTTTTAGCTAATGAAAGAAGCAGGCTTTATTATTCTGGGACCACTGAACCAAGATCCAGGCCTGCAGCTCCCTGGACCGCTGAGATTATCTGGAGCTGGGCTGCGGGTCCACACAGCCTGGGTTCACTTCTGGCTCACCTCACTCCAAGAGGAAGCCTGTGGGCCCTCAGCTGGAACCCAGGGCTTCCTCCTTGGGGTCCCCATCCTTTCCCAAAGTGTTTGCTGATGTTGTTGTTTGGGTTTGGTTTGGGGGTGTTGGGGATGGAATCCAGGGCCTTGTGCATGCTGGGAAGTGCTGTGCTCGTGAGCTGTATGTCCAGCCTCCCTTTCCAGGTTTCGAGCTGATAGGCCTCACCCTCATTAATCCTTCTATGGCTTTAAACTGTTGTGGATAATTTGTCCTCTGTGAGTGATTTGGTCCCTATGGTCTTGTTGCCTATCACCAGGAAGTCCTTTCTGGCCACCTCTGCTGTCTCAGATTTGGTATTTATTCCTTGCTTCCCACCTCCAGCTGGGTCAGAACGATTACTCTTGCCCAGCTTGCATTCTAGCAGGCACTGAGCAGCTGAGCCCAGTGTCCTGTACTGTGTTGATAGAAACATCCACCTAATCCAACACCCCTCGGCCAGACTCAGCAAGGCCAGGAGAAAGGCACATTCCCCTGGGATCACCTCATAACGGTGGCAACCCTTAGGGTCAGCCCCTGGGAGGACATGGCCCTGGATGTCAGAGTGGGAAGTGGCCACAGGGTCTGCAGTCCAGCTGGCCTGTTCCTGTGGGAGTCACTCTGTAACGTTCTGCCATCTGGAGAGCAGCCGCCGGCACAGATGAGCCCCCCCACCCCGTTCTGTCTCCCCATCCCTGTGCCTCCCTGCCAAGTGGCTCTTGAGTTGCATCCTACCAGCCTGCTGAGGCGGTCTGCGCCACCTGAGCTGCACCATGACACTGCATTTCCCCCAGGAGCTGCAGGCGCGAATCCCAGAAGGGCAGCACCTCTTGGAGAACCTCCTTCATCTTGGGCCCTCGAGGCCGGTCTCAGAGGAGCTGGAAGACCTGCGCTACTGCTGGATGCTGTACAAATCCCAGCTCAAGGATGCTGGCCACCTGCTGGTGAGCGCGGAGCCCCGGGAAGGACAGTGGCTGGGCCTTGCTCACGGCAGGGAGACAGCTCGGCCTGCGGTGCTTGGTCCTGGGCACCCACATGCCGGGCTGAGGTGGCCATCCCGTCACAGCAGAGCCGGCGTCAGTCCCGCTGCTGTGTTGTGGGTGGCATCAGGAGCCCTGGGGTCCAGCCACACCCCTCCGCTGACCTGCTGTGTGACTTGGAACACACAGGTTCCTCTCCTGGGCCCTGTGCCTGCTACACAAAATAATTCCAACAGCCGCACCAGTAACAATAACCTTCAGGAAGTGCTGTGTCCTCATACCCACCCTGCAAAGGAGATAGCTACTATTCCCCTGAACCAATGAGGGAACTGAGGCACCGAGGTTAAATCCCCGGTCCCTTCCAGGCCCCAGCGCTGCGGGCTCCTTTGGTCCCGAAGTAGCCAGTCGGCCACTAGGTGGCAGCGCAGCCCCAGCGAGAGGGCAGCCCCGCCGGGCCAGGCCTGCCAGACTCCCAGCTGGCCCGGAGTGTGTTAAAAAGCTCGTTAAACCCGAACCCCGCTGGCTCAGGTTGTCCAGATGACCAGAAATTTTAGAGAAACACTCCCTTGACAAAATGAATATTCCATGACAGGCTCTGCTGGGATTTACATTTCGCTCACCTCACTGATTTTTTCCCCTTTTTCCTCTCCTTCCCTATAACAACAGCCACGGAGTTCTGCAGGGGAGCTGAGCGGATCTCAGAAGGTAAGCGTCAACATCTGCTGGCACAGCTAGAGGGCAGCACGCCTGGAGGGCGGTGGTCAGTGCCGGGCTTTCCAGAAGGTTCCACAAGGTCCAAGGGGCATTTGTGGGGAGTCAGAAGCCTGGGTTTGGAGGGGTGGCTGGCGGAGGTGTGTGGAGTACACGGTGTGACAGGTGACATGATAGAGGAGGGACCCTTGGCTCTGAGAGCGTGAGGGTGAGGACAGACACACTGGGAAGGATGGGGGCCTCTGGCTTCTAGTGGGCCTGTGTCTCCACTGCACCCTCTATGACTGCTCGGAGCCTCCGGGCGGGTGTGCAGCCGGGACAATGGCTTTGTGGCCTTGAGCAAGTTGCTCAGTGTCCCCGTATGTAAAACAGAACTTTATTTAACTCATGAAGATCAGTGTACTGTTCTGTAAGGAAGGAGCAGCTTCCTGTAGCTTAAGGCCTGGCTCCCCCTCTCGTAGGACAGCAGCCTCCTCCTGGAATAGGGAAGAACATCTGGAAAGGCAGGTGGCCCACGGATGGGTGGCTCCCACTGGGAAGTGGGGGACCCAGGACCAGGGGTCCAGTTTGCCTCTAGCTCCTGTACCTCCAGCCCCTCCCCGGGTGCGAGCCCCATTTGTACAGCCCCAGGACAGGGCCTGTGTGGGATCCCTGTCTGGGTCCCCTGGTGCCTCGCACAGTCAGAGCTCACTAAACTTGAGGAGGCTCAAGCGTCCTGCAGCCTGGGACAAACATGTTGATGAGTGTTCACCACCACCACGTCTATGGCCACCTCCTCTCTCACTCACTTATCCCACCAGTGGGTACTGAGTGCAGACTTGGTGCCGCACTCTGTTTTAGGCACTCAGAACACATCCCTGAGCTAGAGAGCAGCAGCTTGTCCCCCTAGACTGCACACCTGGCCAGGTAGAGAGGAGTCACAGGGAGCCTCTGGATGCAGCTGATGTTGCTCAGCAGCACAGTGAGAGGCTCTGCTCTGAGAGCTTGGGGACACTGACTGAGGCCGGGGGGTTCATGACTCTGAGGCTCAGCTCGTCTATGGCTAGCAGTGCTGGCCACAGGTCTGAGGGGTAAATAGTCGAGAGGCTGTAGGAGACTGCAAAGTCTGCTTCTTCAGGCTACATTCAAAACAAGTGGGTTACACAATTTGGGGCTGGCTGGCTTTGAGCTAAGGCACCTCAGCCTGCCGTGCAGAAAGGAGCAATGTAGAAGTCCTGGTGTCAGCAGTTTGTGAAAACCAGACTGCTGACCCATGCCTGGAGGTTCTGATCCATTAGGTCTGGAGTGGCCTGAGAATCTGCCTTTCTGATGAGTTCCCAGTTGAAGCCGGGGACCACACTTTGAGAACTACTGCTTTACATTCTGGACTCAGATCCAGCCTGCACATGAATGGGACACCTTTAGCAAGTTACTTAACCATAGTCTTCCACTGCAAAGAATGGGAATCCACCGAGCTAACAGTGGGCAAAGCTCCTGTCCAAGTACGTGGCACACAGTAGGCTCTCAATTGTTTTGTGCAGGAGGCCCGAGACCTCTGCAGATGCTGTCCCTGCCTCTCCTGAGAGCAGAGAGCAGGGGCACTTTTCAGGGTAAAATCCTCCCTAGTTTGTCCTTGTGTTATCTTTTGCTGATTTGCCTGTGCTTGTCAGCGTTCTGTTGCTGTAACAAAGTGGCTGAGATCACCAGCTTATAAAGAGAAGAGGTTTGTTTGGAATCAGTTTTGGAGGTTCTGGTCCATGGCCCACTGGGCCTGTTTGCACTTCCAGTAGTACCCCCCTGGGGGCCCAGCCTGTGACACGTGGGCTTTTGGAGACCACTCCAGATCCAAAGTGTCACAGTCCTCAGGTTATGTTTTTCTAGTTCCGGTGTGCGCAAGTGTGTGTGTGTGTGTGTGTGTGTGTGTGTGTGTGTGTGTGTGTGTGTGTGAGAGAGAGAGAGAGACAGACGTGCACACTGCACACTCAGGCCCTCTGACAGGTGGAAAATAAGTGCTGTCTGCAGAGCTTGTAATCTTGCCAACTTAAAAACACTCCTTTTATTATTTTTAGTGCAGAGGAAAGGAAAACGCCGGCCCTGAGGCAGCTATTTATGAGCCCTTTGCCCTCCACACTTCTTCCTCTCTCCAAGACCCAAGTCAGTGACAGCTCAGCTGCGTCATTGGCTTCAGCCTGCTTGTTTGTGTAAACAGAATAATTAAGATTGATTACATTTGCAGCCGCCCACGTGCTTACCAGCTCCGTGCCACCAGATGTTCACCCAGCACCCACGCCAGCAACATCATTGCTTTCTGAGATACAGCCAGGCTGGAGTTAACTGGAGCCCCGCCCTGGCCGGGGGCATGGCGTCCCCTTCCTTAGACACACACTGACTCAGGGGCAGACCAGTGCATGCCACTGTCACCTGGGTGAACCAGGATGGCTGCTAGGGCAGACAGCGGCCACCTCCTGGACTGGCACAGCGCGCTCTGGGCAGGCAGACCTGGGGCAGAGCCACACAAGACATTCCCTGCACTTGACCACGTCCAAGGTCCCAAGCCTTCTGCTTTCACAGTTTCCCATCTTGTTACAATCGAGTTCTTCCAGGGAGCCTTTGGGATCTTGTCCCCCAGCGCCAGACAGCCTCTAGCTGCTGGTGGTGGCTTGTGTTCTGTTTTCCATCTCGTCAGACCACATGGATGGTGGGAACTTAGACGCCAATGTGCAGCGCTCGGGCCTCAGGTTCAGATTCTCAGGAAAGGTCTGGCTCCCTCCCTGCTGCCCGGGATGGACAGGACACTGACTGTCTTGGCCTCTCATTTCTGGGAAGCCATTTGTTCTGCCTTCCCATTCATGGTGGTGGAGCCCTTGGGGCCTGACCCTGTGCTTGCTTTTTCTGATCTGTTCTCAGTCTTGATGAGGGTAGTGATTCTCTTTCTTAGCTGGAAGTCAAATAATGGTGCTTCTTATAACTGTTGTCTTAGATTGGATGAAATACTGTAACACCAAGCCTCAGAAAGTGCAAACAAGCTTTTCAGGGAGAAAATAACTCGGTTTCACAACCAAGACTTTTTAAAAAAATCCCTACTGTATGCCAGGCACTGCAAGGGACACTCCTGTGCCTGTTTTCATGCTTTGTTTCATTTCTGCAGTAGATAGGGTTGGAACCTATAGACCTTCTACCTCTGAGCCACTACCTCCACTACCTCTGAGCCTTCTACCTCCAGCCTTTTTATTTTTTATTTTGAGATAGAGTCTTAACTAAGTTGCCCAGGCTGGCCTTGAACTTGCAGTCTTCCTGCCTACAGAGCAGCTGGGATTATCCGCATGTGCCACCATGCCGAACTCAGTCCGCAGGTGTTTGACACCCACAGCCGTCTTCTTTAGCAGGAGGAAGTGGCCTTGTGGCCTATCCTCTGACGTGTGGTATCGTGACATGGGGCCAGGATGGGCTGGAGCAGAGCTAGTGGAGTTTGACTTTGTACCAAGCAACTCTTGGTCTTCTTGGTCACAGCCAGAGGCCCAGGCTTTTAAGGACCATGCTGGCTCTGACCTCCAAATGAGGAGAGTCCCAGGCAGGCCTCAGCCCTGCACTATCATTCCGGGCCTCTGTTGTCACATTGGTGGCAATTTTTGTCAAATAAAAACATCCTCATCGACCTCGTTCACCGGATCTGACACCTTGAGACTTCTGGCTCTTCCCCGCAGTGACAGTGTTGGAAGGGGACAGTGCTGTCCTCTCTCAGGGGTCTGGGAGGCTCCTGACACCCGATCCCTGCAGCCCTCCTGGAGCAGAAGCTTGTGGGCCCCGTAGGAGCTGCCCATCTGCCCGACAGAGAAAGGAAGTGAGCTTTTATTGAGCACCTACTTCGCACATGAAGCACACCAAGCCTTGCCTCCTTTGTCCTTGCGAATTTATAGACAAGTGTCATCCTTCCTTTCTCCCAACAGATGGAGGAGCTGAGGCGCAGAGTAGCTGAGTGACCCGTCCTAGGCCACACAGCTAGGAAGTGGAAAAGATAGAACCCAGACTCCAAACCTTTTATTTCCTCCCACATACAGTTCATCTGTGGCAAAAGATGAGGCCCATTTACCCTGAGGAGTTCATCTTGCCCGGATTCCTCACAACCCCGGAGCCCTTGCGTCAGAGCCCGACGGCTCCTGGTCAGACCCCCTGCGGGTGTTTGATTTCCACCTCATGTGCCCCTCCCAGCACCCCATGCCCCCCACTCTGCATCCACCCTGAGGGAGGCAAGCTTATCACTGCCTCTGTGGATGGTTCTGAGTAGACCACTGGCAGTGCTTCCCTTTGGGGGAAACTGAAGCATGGAGAAGTTCTTGGAACTGGGAAGAGCTGAGGTTGTCAGTCTGCTTATTGGCTTCTTAGAAGATAGCTCAGGCATGTATGTGTGTGTGTGTGTGTGTGTGTGTGTGTGTGTGTGTGTGTGCATGCCCACGTGCCCATGCACACTCCCACATGTGTGTTCTGAGCACTGGAGAAGCATATTAAAATGTCTTTTGTTTTAAAGATCATTTAACATTTCTATTTGAAAGACCATTTTAGACCTCAGGGCCCTTGAAGTGAAGAGGCGAGTGCTCAGCTAGCAGTGAGTGGTGGGCAGCAGGTATTGCCCTTGCCCACGCTTGTAAATGCAAACACACTTGAGACCCTCAGACGTTTTCCCAGAGGATCGCGGCCAGCAGCCGCTCAGCTGAGTAAGTGAAGTGTCTGGTCCCAGAAGGGAGGAGCAGACAGGAAAAGGCAGGCATAAACAGACCCTCCCCGTGGGAGACCGGTGATGACAGGGCTGCGGTGGGGCAGAAACTCAGGATGCAGTGGGCCTGCCACCCATTGTCTTGGCCGGCTTTCCCTCTCTTGGGGTGGATCAGAGCTCTGACATCAGGCAAAGTCGTCATGAAGTGCAAGGAGTCAAGGCAGGGCCTCCTGACTGCAGCAGCCCCACACCAGCCAGCCGGGTGGCACCCAGTCAGCAGCAGGGACAGAGCCCCTGGGGAATCTCAGGCTCTTGCTTAAACAGTATGTCACCCTCCCTCCCACTCCTGAAGTTACTGCTGAATAAATACAGCTGAGAGCATTTACTCATCGTGTGGGATACACACAGCGCATTTTCACAAAGTCAGCGTCTGAGGACTTGGCTGGGTGAAAACATTTGAGGCTGGAGGCAGAGCGTCGGATGTGGTGATCTGCAGGAGAGAGCTGGGGCAGGGGAGCGGCTGAGGGGGCTTAGGTGCGAGAGGAAGACAGTGCCAACTCAGTGCTTCCCAGATACACCTGCATGTGCTAAGGCTTCATTGCCATCATCACTGTCGCCACCACCACCCCTACCACCACTGATACCTCAGCACCATGAAAATCATCTCTGCTATCATCGTCACCACCATCACTACCACCACCATCACCGGGGCCATCACCATCACCACGATCACCATCACCATCACCTTGACCATCAGCATGACCATCACCATGACCATCACAATCATCACCATGACCATCACCACGATCATCACCATGACCATCACCATGACCATCACCATCACCATCACCATGACCAGGACCATGACCATCACCATGACCATCACCATGACCATCACAATCATCACCATGACCATCACCATGACCATCACTATCACCATGACCATGACCAGGACCATGACCATCACCATGACCATCACCATGACCATGACCATCACCATAACCATCACCATCACCATGACCGTCACCATGATCATGACCATCACCATGACCATCACCATGACCATGACCATCACCATGATCATCACCATCACCATGATCATCACAATCATCACCATGACCATCACCATCACCATGATCATCATGATCATCACTATGACCATCACCATCACCATGATCATCACAATCATCACCATGACCATGACCATCACCATCACCATGATCATCACCATCACCATGATCATCATGATCATCACTATGACCATCACCATCACCATGACCATCACCATGACCATGACCATCACCATGATCATCACCATCACCATGATCATCACCACGATCATCACCATGATCATCACCATCACCATGACCATCACCACCATCATCACCATCACCTTCACGATCACCATGATCATCACCACCATCATCACCACTATTACCATTATCACCTCCACCCTCACCACCATGGACATCATCACCATCACCATGAATATCATCACCAACACCACCATTATTATCTTCATCAATTCTATTATCATCACCATGATCATCATCACCATCACTCTCACCACCATGAACATCATCTCCACCGCCATTATTATCTCCGTCACCAGCACCATCAAACACTATTGCCACCAGTGCCAGCATCCGTCACATTCATCATCACTACCATTGTCATGGACAGAGGTGTTTGGTGACCCTTTGGTCCACAGGGAGCCAGCAGATATATTCTATAATAACAGCACTGGGGCTGTTTTTACTAATAATACTAACAGCACACATGCTAATAGTACTAGCACTGCGACTAACAGTGCTAACTGAGGGTGGTACTACAGCTGGTGTGTGACAGAGTCTAGATTAGAGCACATGCCGCAGGTTCCCAGGAGCCAAGTGCCTGCGCCACACCATACCGTGCCTTGGCTATAAGGGTCTCTCCATTCCTTGGCAGCTGGAACATCCCGGAAGCCATGCCCAGCCAGTTCCTGCCCCGCAGGATGTAGGGGACACCTATGGGCACACATGGTGGAGGGGCTGGGGCCTGTGAGCCTGATCTTTGGGTGACAGCAATGGTGAGGATGGTGAAGTGATGTGATGATGAGGAAGAAAAGGAGAAAGGGGATGAGGAGGGAGAGAGAAAGCGGGGAGAGCAGGAAGAGCAGAAGGCAATGACCGGGCACACGGCAGGGACTGGCCAGCTGGTGATGGTGGTGGTGATGCTTCATGTGGTGGTGATGCCAAGATGCACACTGATGAGGACAGAAGCTGAGTGCCCACCCTATGCCAGGCTCTCTTGCATTTCACCAGCACAGCAGCTCTGCCAGGGAGCCGCCATTATTACCCCTACTTCTAGGTGAGAAATTTGAGGTTAAAAGACGACTGACTTCAAGATTCACGGTGGGTACTCTTCTACAGGTGCCTGATGGGGTCGTGTCCTGTATCAGCTGAGAATGTGGTGCCAGGGAAACACGTGCGTCACACACGCCGCCCCACACGGCCGATTAGCCACGCAGCCCACTCCTGGTCCGATTCTGTGACCGAAGGGCCACCTGGGAGCTGTGGCTCACTGCTGCTGCCTGGCTTCTCGAGATGCCTGTAGCCCGTGAACAGATCAAAACCCAGATCATAATCTCCCCTGTGTCTTGGCTTCACATCGCTGTGAAGTTGAGAAATCACTGTGCCAGACCATAGGGGGTTGGGGGCTGTCTATACGGTAGGCAAGGATTCATGTGTCCACTGGGTGCTGCCTGTGATTTTATTTATTTTCTTCCTTCCACTCCTGAATGGTTTGAGGAGACTGCAGAGATCTGTGATTCTGGCAAACCTCACCTCAGCCCCGTGGCAGATGAGCCTGCAGAGCCACTCACATCCTGTGTCTGTCTCACAGGTGCGGCGGGCGCATGGTCCGTGCTCCCTGCTCCGGAAGGCGTGCTGTCTGGTGCTCTGGTTGCTGCTGTTGCTCCTGCTGTTTCTGCTGCTGCTCTTCCTGCTGCCGGCTGGAGAGGAGGCCCTCAGCTGCACCCAGGCCAACAACTTCGCCAGCTCCTTCCTGCTCATGCTCCACTACAATGGCCCCCCACCCACCTAGCCTGCTGCGGGTGCCCAGTGACCTTCTCTTCCGACCTCCAGCAGTGCCAGGGCTTCTCCGGGGTCTCCACCTGGACAAAGGAGATGTGGACCACAGGCTGCAGAGGTGCCTTGGTGTAGACCCTGCGGCAGGGTCCCCAGGATAACTTTTCTTTTTATACAACATTGTCTTCATCTATTTATACCATGTGCAGCTAGGGGAACATGTACAGAATTTTTATATCCTCACTATGTAAAGGCTCAGTATGTGTAATTCCGTATATGACGTCTGTTTGTAGCTGGGGACATTCCTAGCAGCTTCTCCTGTGGGATTTTGTAGCTTCCGTGCCTTGGCCTGCAGTCAGCCCCTGAAAGCAGGAACAATGCATGTCACTTGGTGGCAGACTTTTGCCCAGAAGACAGCTCCTAACCCAGATGTTAATGAAAGGGCCTTGGAGCTATCTGCTCAGAGGAGCTGAACAGCCCCTCACTTTATGCACAATGAGATGGTTTTTAAACCACAAAGATTTGGTGTCTGGATTAGAAGTAGGAATGGGTACAACTGGAGGCAGGCACAGGGACAGCAGGGAGACGGAGTGATACCAGGGCAGGAGCCCCACCCACTGACACAGGGCCTGCAGGAAGTGGTTAGATGCTGGCTGCAGGGGAGGAAGCAAAGGAGGGAGACTAGGTTTTTCATCTTCATGCAGAAGGGGGAGCGGGAGCCCCTGGGAGTCCAGGGAGCCTGGTCACCTTTGAACTGCATGAAGCTCGTGTCGTCTAGAAGGTGGGCTGAAGGGACAGGGGAAGCGCCTGCCATACAGAGGCCAGGGTGCAAGGGCCCGAGACGGAGAGGGGGAGGCTTGGCCTGCCTAAGGGGCCCTCCTTCCTCTTCTCGGAAGGGACTTAGGAATCAGGCAGGTCTCTTGGGCCAAGAATGTCCACCCGAATCCCCACATGGACCCAAGGCCCAGGCCACCCCATCTGGCTTCAGCCAGGTCTGGGCAAGGTGGGAAGGGGACAGGGTGACTCCATGTTGGGCCTGGAGGCTGGAAACCTGGTTCCTCCTTGCCATAGAACTCTGGGGTGTTTCCTACGTGCTTTAAAATGGGACCAGAGCCAGGCATGGTCGCACAAACCTGTAATCCCAGCATCCTGGAAGGCTGAGGGAGGAGGATTGCAAGTTGGAGCCCAGTAGACAATTTAGCAGCTTAGCAAGACCTTGTCTCAAAATAAAAATTAAAAAGGAAAAAAGGGCTGGAAGTATAGCTCAGTGCAAAAGCCATGGGTTCAATCTCCAGAACTACCCCCCACCCCCAATCACTGGGTCAGGTCTTCCCTAAATTGACACTAAATGTTCTCTTTAGAAAATACTTAGTACCCACTCTGTAGATGGATTTACTTATTCAGCTATTCATAGGCACCTGGGAGGGGTTTCCTCAGATCTTATATCAGGTTTGGAATCAGAAAATGTTTCAGATGCAAACAGGCACTTTAAGTAGAGGGGAAACTGAGACAGGAGGGATCCCCACCCCAGACCCTGCTCTCTAAGACAGGGAGACCCCATGTCAGGCTGTCCCCAGGGCTCCTGTCGCCAGGGACTGGGGGAGCTGGGCCTGGCAGGAAGGCGAACCCGGGAGAGCTCCCTTTTCCCCCGGTTTGGACCCCAGCCCCAGTCCTTCTCCACAGGCTGTGGGGTTCCCAGAAACTCAGGGCAGGGAACCAGGTTACCCAGACTAGGGCCAGGCAGGTGAGTCTGGGGACTCCCCTGTTGGGTGGCCCAGCCTGAGCTCAGAGCCATGGCAGAGGGATGCATCCCACTCCATTTCCCAGTCAAGGAGGGGAAGAGACTCATCCTGGCCCACAGGGCAAGGGGCTCACTCCTGCAGCTTCCTGAGGAAGAAGCTATGCGGGGTGTGGCGTAGCAGCAGAGCACTCGCCTTCGTGTGTGAGGCTCTGGGTTCCATCCCCAGCACTGCAAAAGAAAGAAAAAAGAAAAAAAGCCAGGTACCGAGGTGCACACCTGTAATCCCAGCACTCTGGGAGGCTGAGGTGGGAGCATCACAAATCTGATGGGCAACTTAGTGACTTAGTGAGAGCTCTCACAATAAAAAGGGGCTGGGGGTGTAGCTCAAGGCAAAGGTCCTGGGTTCAGTCCTCAGTACCACAGAAAAGGGAAAAAAAAGAAAAGAAAAAGCCATGTCTGGGCTGTATCGTGCACGCTACACGTCAGGCGGGAGACTGCAGATGTGTGTTGCTGGGTGGAAATGTCTCTGTATTTTTAACCTTTGATAATGATGCCATAAAGTCTGTATTTGCATAACTTTCATACGAATACAGTTGTAATATGATATCACAGCCAGTCACAGGCGCTTTCCTAGTGGAGCGTTTTGCTGAAAACGGGTGTGGGCGAGTGTTACTGCCCAGGCAGGTGTCCCATGGAACCCGGGGTGTGTGCTGCTCCTCTGTCCTCGGGAGAGAGGGCTTTGGGAGCAGGGGTGAGTGAAGGTACTGTCACAGGCCAGCCTGGGGTGCGTGCGTGCGTGCGTGTGTGTGTGTGTGTGTGTGTGTGTGTGTGTGTGTGTGAGAGAGAGAGAGAGAGAGAGAGAGAGCGCCTCAGCTCGTGGATGTTAGTCGGGACCATGGTTTTGCAGCTCCTCTCTGGTCATGGCCACCTCAGGGCCCAAGTTGCTTGGTCACCTCCCATTTTTTATCCATTCCAGGAGGGGGGAAGGGGAGGGCCTTCCCAGAAGCCCTACCCAGTGACTTCCAGTCTTAACGCACTGGTCAGTGCCGGGTGACTTGGTTCCCCCACATCTGCCAGATGTCTGGGACCACGTGTCCCAACAGTATGGGTTCTTCCAGCAAGAAAGGACAGAGTGCACAGGTGTGGCCCTTAGCCCCTGGGTGCAAATCCTGGGAAGTGGAGGCTTCCGGCTGTTCCAGCACAGCCCCTCGCTCTCTGACAGACCACTGAGGCCTGGAAAGGGACGAGGGTGGCCACACCACTGTCACCCCATAGACAGACCCCCTCCAGCAAGGGTCCACAGCCAAAGACCCTAGGACCAGCCATCTTTTCTCCCCTGGCTTCAGTGGGCCTGAGAAACGCCTTCTGCTCACATAAGTTAGTACAAGAACGGCTTTGTTTTCAAAGGACATTGGCAAAACAAAAGCTCGTGGCCCAGAGTATGTCTTCTAGCAGGACACCCAGAGCCTCAGAGAACGGTCTGCAGTACTCATCATCCCTCAGCACTTGTCTGTTTTCCAGTTGACATGGTAACATCATATGGTACCCAACCACATGTCCAGATGGGAGACGGCAACTGCAAAGAAGAACCTCAGTTTCCTGAAGGATCTTGGCTTCCTTGCTAGAATGCCTATTTCTGAGCTCAGCAGCCAGGGACACCAGGCCAATCCATTCCTGATATCTCGGGAGCGGGGACAAGGGCTGGCAGCCCCTCTTCCTCTTCTGATGAAAAGGGAGGGAAGGACTCCTAGAAGCCATGATTTCCTAGGAACCACAGCACTGAGAGGGTTAGCAGCCTGCCAAAAAGCAACCAGCTAGATGGTGAGCCCAGAGAAGATGGTCCCCTAGCAGACAGGTGACCTCTCAGCCACTGTGTGGGACACAGGCCGCTGTCCTCTGGCAGCAGGCTGGCAAGTTGGAGGTGCCACACCAGAGCAGGGCTGCGGGGCCTCTCCCCACACCCACTCCTGGCAGGGAGTGTTTAACTCCACCGCCCACAGGAGCTGGCAGCACCAGGAGGGAGTGGCAGAGGTGGGGCAGGGCACCAGCCACTGCTGCCAAGGAAAGGGGGGCACAGAGGGTGCTTTGTGAGGTTACTGCCTGCTGGGCACCCCAGCTCCATCCTGAGGGGAGCAACGGGGAAATGGCTGTGCGTGTTCCAGAAGTACTTTCAAGGAGGAGTGGGTGGATGGAGAAAGTTGTGTGTGCTTGTGAGCACTGGGTGTGTGTGTGAGCATGATGTGTGAGTGTGATGTGTGTGTGTGTGCAGGGGCTACACACACATCCCCAGGCAGAAGCATGGCTGACCAGGCCTTGATCAGCCCTGGGCTGCGGGACCACAGAGACCCCAGCCCATGGGAACTAAGGGAGACCACCTTGGTCCATCCCAGATGTGCACACTTGGTGGCTGTTGTTGGAACAACTGTGTGTCCTCCTGACACCCCCTACACACAAGGGGGTGCTGATGGGGCCTGGAGACACCTGCTTTTAAAGGAAGGTGGGGCTTTATGGGCTCTCTCTCTGCTGTCTCTCTCTCCTCCCCCCACCCCACACTTCCAATACCAGCCCTTGTGGGTCAGTAGTGTCATTTGCCTCCCTCCCAGGAGACAGTGCAGGGAGCAGGGAGCTTGGTGCCTCTCAGAGCCCAAACTAGAAGCCTCACCCCATCCTGTCCCCACTCTGCCCGATGCCAAGTCTACACGAGCAAACTCACCCCACCCTTTGCTCCTAAAGACAGGGTCACACTAACTCCCTACCGACCCATTCATGTGTCTGGCACGGTGTCATTCACGGGGTGTGACCAGGTAGTTACATCGTGAGGGGTGGGTGTGTGTGTGTGTGTGTGTGTGTGTGTGTGTGTGTGTAGGGTGTTGCCTAAGTTGTCTTTGGGATCAGAAGCAAGCTAATTCTATGTTTAAAATGTTCCATCACATACCAGAACTCAGAGGGGCCACAACCCCTTGTCCTAGTATTTGTAGGTATTTGTAGTCAGGGAGGCTTTCTGAGAAGAAGGCACCAGTATCACAGCCAGTGACTGTCTGGGAACACATGTGTCATCTCTGCCCACATCAAGTCCAAAGCCAGCTGAGGGCCTCTGCCTTCCCCGCTTCATGGGGAGAGGGGGACACGGGGACCCCCGTTCCACCCTTGTGCTGTGTTTTAAAGTGTAAGGTCCCGTCTTCTCCTCTTGTTCAAGTTGGAAATAGCAGTGTTCTAAAAGATGGTTTGATGTTTTCTTTGCTGTTTTACTTTTCTTTTTTTTAAAAAAATGTATCTGCTCAAAAAAAAAATTGTATCCGCTCAGTTTTTGGAAATAAAAGTCTCTATTTTTGTCTATGAAATGGTGAGTGGTTTGGAGATTCTGCTTCTGAAGCGGAGGGGTTGTCAGGCCACCCCAGGCTCTTTTCCAGACAGGTCCATGGCCTGTCAGCCCTGCAGAGGCGACACTGGAGCAGCAGCAGCACTGGAGCCAATGTGACAGTCATGGCCCAGGAGCAGCTCAGGAACATGCCTAGGGTCTCCTCGGCCTCAGTCCCCGACCCTGGGGTGGATCTGAAAATTCCAGCATTCACATCAAGTGCCGAGCCAGGGCCAGAAATGACCAGGAAATAGAAACTCGCAGGTAAACAGGGCTTCCAGCTGCTTCTTCCCGGGGATTAAGGCTCTGGTGACTTTTGTTTAACAAACACTTCTTGGGTTTGGGGGTCTGGCTGCCCAAGGGCCTTGTAAGATATGAATGAGAAGGGGAGGGAAGGACCTGTCCCTAGAATGAGGACACCGTCCTCCTGCCCACCCGGAACCCTACACGTGAACCCAGGTCTCGCTGCAAGCGGAGGGAGGCTTCAACAATCACCCTTTGGGTGACCTGGCCAGTCAAGAGCAGGCGCATGCGCATCCCGAACCTTCTGCTTCCGGAAGCTCGGTGGTACACACTTTCCCAGAGAAGGATTTAGCAAAGCCTTGCCTCTCGTGTCACTTATTCCCCCAAATAAGAATTCTTTTACAAACCTTCCACTGGGCCAGGGATTTAGCTCAGTGGTTCCGGCGCCTGCCTCACAAGCGCAAGGTCTTGCGTTCGATTCCCGGTACCAAAAAACAAAAAATCTGCCATTATCCTAAGAATGCATGTAATACTTTTCCTGACTTTTTTTCATCTCTGTTAGCTTAGAGATCCTTCTCCTTTTGGAGGAAGAGAGACAGGTTCTTGGGTGAGAAACGTTACACCTGTAGGCTTTCCCTGGTGAAAGGAAGGGACAAAGTTGTGGTCTCAGTGGTTTTGTTTTTGTTCTGACACTATGTAGTCCAGGCTGGCCTTGAACTCACGGTGATCTTCCTGCGTCCCACCTCAGCCTCCTGAGTGCTGGGATTACGGGTGTGCACCACCACGCCCCGGTCGATCTCTGTACTGAGGCAAGAGGTGTCAGAAACTGAGTGATGCAAATGTTGAACCTTCGGATTTGCTACCCTGCCCTGCAGCTGTGTTTCACATGCACATCAGTCCTGAGAGCTTGGTTGGCATGGAGCAGCACAACTACAGAGGAAGAGCAAGGATGGACCAGAGGCTGCCCTCTGGGGACACAAGGCTCGTGGCTTCCCCAGCCCAGCTTGGCGACAGGCAGGGGAAATGATGATGTCATCCACACCGCAGCTGCTAGGGCAAGGGTAGAAGTGGCAGGGCCACTTTCCAGCCAGGCAGGAGCAAGACCCCTGTGGGCTGCAGGGAATTTGTTACTAAAGGAGGAATTCTGCCAAGTATTTGTGGGTCACTGGTCTAAAGCCCTATAGTGCAGCCGAATGCCCTTGAGACGCCCTTGTGCATCCTATGGCCTTCACGGAGGGAGGAGGCCCTCACCTTCTGATTACTTGTCCAAACACTAAGAGTCTTCTGTGAAGACGGAACCTTGTCCCTGGGTTCCTCTGCCCTCTGGGTCTGCGTGGACTTGGTCCTGCCGTTGCCCCATTAGCTGATTTTAAGCAGTGTGAGTCTATATCAGGTACAGGTGTGCTGCGTGTCACTAACATTAGCAGAACGTGGTGCACACATTTATTTCTACAATGGAGCCATCAAAGTTCAAGTCAGGAATTTTACTGTTAAAACACTGTTTCAATGAGAAAACTGCATTCGGCATCTGTCGTTTTAATTTAACACCTTCACAGGCACTCAGCTCACTGTGAAAGTAACATTAAACACACACATTTTCTAAATCTCTCTCAGATTCCTGGCTGGGTAATTCTTTCATTTTTACTACTATGTGATTTCTTCCCTCCAGCCAGGCATCCTGTAGATGTAAGTATGGGACCTCTGTTTTTGTGTGCAGCTTCCAGACCTAACAGGGACTTGTTGAATTGGGGAGCGTCATCATCTTCTCACGGAACCCCTAGGTGACAATGTGATTCAGCTACGTGACCTTGGCCTTTCCCGTCACCATCTCACCAGCCCTGGCTCCCACTGCCCCTGGAGTGACCTTGCCCAGCCAGCTTCACTCCTTTAGGCTTCCAGAGGAGCTGTGCGGCTCACTCAGGGCCTCGCGGCAAGAACATGTATGGGTGATCCAATTTCACACACCCTGATCCAGTACCACACACACTGATCCAGTTCCACACACCTTGATCCAGCATCACACGTGTGATCCAGTACCACACACCTTGATGCAGTTCCACACACCCTGATCCAGTACCACACATGTATGATCCAGTACCACACACCCTGATCCAGTACCACACACCATGATCCAGTTCCACACACTTGTGATCCAGTAGCACACATGTGTGATCCCATACCACACACGTGTGATCCAGTACCATATACCCTGATCCAGTTCCACACACGTGTGATCCAGTTCCACAACCCTGATCCAGTAGCACACTCTGATCCAATACCACACACGTATGATCCAGTTACCCCCAAAAGCCCCACCTATGAGCTCATGAGGTTTTGGCGGGACATCTAGAGCTAAGCCATATGGTTACCTTCTGATTTTCTTATTCTCTGCAGTTGGGAAAGATTAGAGGCGATCGGGCGTGTTCAGGGTGGCATGCCCATAGGCAGGTGAGAATGATTAAATGCTGCTGATATAAATTTTTTAGCCTAATGACCATGAAATAGTCCATGAGAGTCTCGTCTAACTGTCAGTTTTGGTTTTTTCCTAACACTGACATAAATTGGGACTCTTCATTTTGGAGAAAAATATCATGTTCCCTTCAGCCCCACCCAGGCCAAGAATTTCACAATCTTGAATTAGGAAGCCCTTAAAAAGGACTGTTTCTATCTCCCAATTCTGTTTGTTAGAGGCAGGGAAGAACTGAGTAAAGGGGAAAGATAAGTAAAATATCACTGTATGGACCCCAGCTGACCTAGCATTGACACCTACCCCCAGCTTCTGGTACGTGTTCCTTGCTGTCTTTCCCTGGGGAAAACCAGACCCCAGAGGGGGCACCTGCTGCTCAGTGCTTTAAGTTTTAAGCCTTAAATGAAAAAAAAGCCACTTCTGAGAGAGAGGTCTGGCTGGGCTGGTTCAGGATTCAGCAAAAAGAAAAGACAACAAACGAACCATCGCCTCTACTCGGAAGAGTCCACCCTATGCTTCTCCACGTGCCGGGGCCATTATTCTGATCATGAACATGGTCTTCATTCACAATCTTGACCTGGTGGCCCAAGGTCTCTGAATTAAATGATGAGGTTAGTTGCCACTGTCCCTGCCACCACGCTTCTTTGTTCATGAGCAAGCCCCCAGGGAGCTGACTGTCTCGACCACCTGTTGAAGAAGAGCCCCTCCATGCTTGGACTGTTGTGAGCATTCAGCTCACCCACAGCTCACACCCAAGACCCTTGGTAAGAAGGCTCCCTACGTGTCTCCCTCCAACTCTCCAGCCAGCCCCCAATCTTGTTCTTTCCCAGCCCTGACCATCCTTAAGTAGAACATAGAATTAAGTAAAGTAGCTGGAATGTAGTCAGTGGTAGAGCATTTGCCTATCTTCTGAGGGGCTGGATTCCATCCTCAGTATCACAAGGAGAAAAAGAGAAAGAACTAACAAGCTGGGTGTGGTGGTGCAAACACTTGGGATCATGGCCAGCTTGAGCTACAACTGAGTGAGACCATGTCTTAAAAAGCAAACAAATAAGGAATTAAAGAATATTATTGTGCTCTGCTATATGTCAAAAATAAAGAAAATGGTGAAATCTAAAGTCCTACCCTCGAGGAGCCTGCTCTCTGGTGCTGGCTACCATCCACTCGTCTGTGGAGATCTGTACGCTCTTTTCTCCTTCCAAGCAAAATGGACAACAGAATATATGATGAGTCTGGCCCAGAGGGAATTCTCTTCCCCACTGTCACTTGTCACCAGCCTTCAGAGGGGCCACAATCCTGTCGTCAGTGGTTCTGTCACTTCCCGTGAGGCCGTGTGCACACCAGGCTTCAATTCTGGACTCCTGAGGTGTGGGGAGCGGTGGTAGCTAAGGAGACTCCATTTTTAATCTTACCCTCCATTGTATGGAGACTATGTTATGAGGAACCACATCCTTACCTAAATTGGATGTTTACCTTCAGAGATTGCCCTGGAATGTGATGAACGGTCTGTAGCCCCGAGAAACGGGAAGGCCCATGAGGGTGGGGAATTGCCAAGGGACTGGAAAGCAGGGAAGCAGGTGTCCCTGGATAAGGGTCATGATGTAACAACCAAACTCACCTGTAACAACCAAATTCACCTGTAACAAACTCACGGGTTGTATAAAAGGGAAGAGAAAAATAAACTCGTAGCTCGGTCTTGGGAGCCCTGACGACTCTGTCTTTTTTCTTTTGAAGTGTGTTTTTTCTTTCATCCTCACCCCTCCTCTCAGGTACTGTTCGACTAGTGACGGCGGGCGCCATCACTGAGGCAGCTGGCGTTGGGGTTAGGGGAAGTGATGGGTGGGCTGGGATGGGGGGGGGGACCAGCTGGGGCAGGTGTCCTGAAAGTGTGGGCCGTGACTGTTGTCTGAACGTTTGTGTCCCCAGATGCACACGTTGAAAATACCGTCCCCTCCCCCACACACAGTGATGATATTAGGAGGTGAGATCTGGGGGAGACGAGGAGGTTGGAGAGTACTTCCTCAGGAGTGGGACTGGTGTCTTAACATAGAGACCCGCAGGGCGCTGGCTTGCCCTCCCGCCACATGAGGACACGGTCAGACAGCGCCACCTATAGACCGGGAGGTGGAGTTCATGAGACACCCATCTGCCGGCACTTTGATCTTGCATTTCTGACCTCCAGAATCTGAGGAATGAATTTCTGTCATTTCCGAGCTCCTGGTCTGTGGAGTTCGGTTCTAAGACACCCACCTGTGCCTGAAGCTCACAGGGTGACCACTCGAGACAGTGGGCGAAGCCTGGGCACACGGGCAGCACGTGGGCCAGGGACCCGCAGTGAGGGTCCCCACATGAAAAGCGGGACAAGCAGCAGGTGAGGTCCATCGGCCAAAGTGGCTTCTCCCCCGGTGCACTGGCCTCACCGCAGTGTTTCTCTGCAGATCCGGTCTCCTGCCCACCCCCTGTGACTGAGCTTCATACACCCAGGACTTCACCTCTCCTCCTGGGCCCACCTGTGACCTGCGTGCCGCCCCCTCCCGGCTCTGTGATCTCCTCTGGGGCTCTGACCCTCTTGTCCGTGCCTCTGTTTGTGGTTCCATTCTTTGCTTTGATGTCTCTTCCCCTATAACCTGCATAGACCTGCAGGCCAGATGGCCAGGAAAGGTAAGAGTGATTCATAAAGTGTTCTAAGTTACTGGATTCTGCATGGTTCCATAGCTACGTATGAAATATCTTCGACTTTGCCTCATCCTACAAAGCCCGAAAGTGCTTACTACCGGGACCTTCTCTGAGCTGTCTGCCAACCTCCATTCAAGGTTCTACTTGGACCATTTCACACCCAGTATGCCAGCCACTCACCCCTGAATCCCAGCAAGGTCCTTCCAAGCAGGCTGGCCCTACCTCCCTGTGGGGACCGGGAGAAAGTACATTGCACTGTGTGTGTGTGCATGTGTGTGAGAGAGAGAGACAGACAGACAGACAGTCTTGCTATGTAGCCCAGGCTGGCTTCAAATGCACAGCAATCCTCTGGCTTCAGCCTTCCAAATGCTGGGATCACAGGCATGCGCCACCATGGCCAATAGTGTGAATCGGAAGAAATGCTTCCAGCCCTAGCTCCAGTCACCAACTTGTTTTGTGACCTTGCTGCACACTCCCTCTGCACCTCCAGTCCCTCTCTGTCATATGGGGAGTGCAACTGAGCCTCAGCCGGAGGTGCTCGTGGAGCAGCAGGTCCTCGGACCCTTATCCTGCAAACCAGGAGGAGATTGCTTGGGAGAGGGAGGCACAGGTGTCCCAGGAGGCACTGCGTGGAGCCCAGGATGAATCCTCGGGCCAGGTGTGAGTGTGAGTCACTCAGGCTCACTGGCAGACACAAGTGCCACACACCGTACGTGTGCACACTTGCACACACACCCGGAAACTTTACATACCACACAGACATCACACACACGTACATCACCCACCCACCACACCACAGACAGACACACTCATCACATCGCTCAGCATACACACACACACCACACACACACGCGTATACTCCTGCTCTCAGCTCTGTCCTAGCAAGCACACAGATGCCACATGAACACACTACCTGCCGCAGACACACGGACACCACACACAGATCTGGGCACACAGACTGACACTGCCCACACACACAAGCCACACGTGGGCACAGAGCCGTGCCGCGGCACCCTGGACCTCAGCCTGGGAGCCTGGGAGGGCTTGGCCTGCCTGTTCCTGGGGGCCCCACCTCCACGCTTGGTCCTTGGGGTCAGCTCTTCAGAAACCAGGGAGTTAAATCCGGGCCCAGTTCCCTGTTCTGGGTATTGTGCACAACTGGAGGGTTACTATGGGGGTGGGGGACTCTTCCTATTTTAAAGCTGGGTTCAACTCCCGGTACTATTAAAAATAAGCCAATAAACAAAAACTGAGTTTGAAAGAGAAAAATATGGGGCAAACAAGATTTTGTGGGGGTCAGGAGGCACTGGGTTTTGGAGCAGTCAGGAGAGGGGTCCGAGCAGCTGCAACCAGAGTTTGGGGGTGCACTGTGGGGCTCAGCAATGCAGGGCCCTGTAAAGAAAGTGGGTGCATTTCGATACCAAACATCTTACAATAGTGTTTCTGCCGAAAGGAGCGTTCCATCCTGACCAAGGGCCCTGGAGACAGAACACAGTCATCTCCCACAAGCTGTAGTTTCCCGTGTGTCAAGGTCTGAACTTATCTGGAATTGGAGGCGGCAGGTAAGCAGCCCTTTGCTGTCTGGGCAGTGTGTACCAGGCATGGAGAGATAGTAATGTGACGGTAGCATCCCCGGGCAGGTCCACCCACGTCCTCCATCTGATCCCTCGGTGGCCAGCAGAGCTTTCACTGTGCCGAATCTGCGGAAGGGGAAAACAAGGCCGAGAGAGGTGAGAGGGCTGCCCGAAGGTCGCTGTCAGAAGGTGGCCCTCCAGCCCTGCGCTCCTGTTGTGAGGGCAGGGGGCCCTGTAGGTAAAGATAGGATAAAGGGCTCTTTGAGCTTTATTAAGATCAATGAGGAAACCCATTAAAAGCAGTTTCTGGGCCAGGGATTTAGCTCAGTGGTTCTGGTGCCTGCCTCGCAAACGCAAGGTCCCAAGTTCGATCCCCAGTACAAAAAAAAAAGCAGTTTCTGCTTCTACCACTGAGTGCTTTCTTCCCTCACAGGTAGACTTTGCAGTTAGGGTAGTTAGGAAGACAAAGGAGGGGAAAGCTAGCCAGACTTGGGAGAGGCCCAGGCAACACAATTACCAGGAAAGCCAGCTGCCCTCACCCACCTGACAAATGCAAGGGTGGTAAGAGACAGCCACCTAAGGACCCTTATCTAATACGTAAGAGGTATGCAGACACAGACCTACACACACACACCTAGGCTTATACACATGTATGTATGTTGTCACTGTAACGTCAGCATAATAATATTGCACCAGAAACACATGTACACACGTCCCCATTACTTAATCATTAAGTAAGCTGCCTTCCTAATAGGCCGCCCCCCTTTGAGTATTCGTTACAAAGGGACAAGAAGAAACCAAATGGCCAGAAGGCCTAAGTTAGATTAAAGACAGTCAAGCCAACAGATCAGAGAGCAGCAGGTGTCCACCTGGGGATGGAAGACACTGGTGCCCAGTAAAAGTGATACAGGAGATGAAATATGAAATATTATATCTCCCAACCTGTTAGATGTCTGATATACCAAGTTTGTGTTTTCTAAAAATTGAAGAATGAATTCTAGGGACAACAGAGGTTAAGAGTAGAAAAATATTTATTAAGAAGGTATCTGAGAGGCACGAGAAGACCCCAGTGAGTAGCCGGGGACCTCACTTTACAGGGCAGCTTTATAGAGCAAAACCCACGTTTGTGGGTTATGGCCATGATCAACCAATAAGGTCACAAGTACAGTTGCTTAGGTAATAGTGGTCCAATTGGGAAACAAGTCACATTAACAAGTGAGGATGGAAAGAGCAAAGACTTCTTCTAGGAAATAGTGGGTTCAGAGGTCTTGGTCACCCATGGGGTGACTGCTGTCTATCTAGATTTCATTAGGTCCGGCGTTTGTCTTTGGAGGAAGTATGCAGGCCCAGTCATCTTTATCTCCGTCTTTATCTTGAGGCCTGGTCTCCAGCAGATGCGTCTCCAGCTGCAGCTGTGATGTCTTCCACCTTTCCCCTGACTCTCAGGCCCAGCCCTGTCTGACTGCCTGTAATATTTCTACCTAACTCAGCTGTCTGTAATGAAAGGAGCCAAGGATAAGAGCTCAGGGCTTAGCTCTGAAGCCCCCTGCCACCTCACAGTAGCTGTTTATCCTCTTTCCTTTCCATCCTTTTCCCCAAAAAAACTGTCTTTTAACTAGGACTGGAAGTCCCATTTGACCCCACTATTCCCCTGCTGGGGATCTTCCCCAAAGAATTAAAAGATTCATACCACAGTGCTACATGTGCACCCATGTTCATAGCAGCACAGTTTGTAACAGCTAAAACTTGGAAGGAGCCCAAATGCCCGTCACCTGGAGACTGGATAAAGAAAATGTGGGTTTTTAATAAAATGGAGTAGAACTCAGCCATAAAAAATGAGAAATTAGAGACATTTATAGCTAAATGGATGGACATTGAGGCCATACTCTTAAGTGAAATAAATAGGACACACATCTGTAAATGCAGAATAGTTTCTCTAGTGTGAGAAACTGAAAGTGTAAATAAGGACTAAAAGGTATAATAGATAATGTGAAATAGGAAGAAAAGGGGCAAAGGGGAAGGGGAAGTGGGAGGGCTAGGGGAAAGGAAAGAAGGGAGTGGGATTAATATGAGAAAAGGAAAAAATGGAAACAAAGTCTTTGTAAATAGGGAGGGATGGAGGGGTTGAAGGGAGGGCAGAGGAAGGGGGAAAAATAAGAACCAAGAGAGAGTATGTAAAGGTGCAAATTCCCAGTGATGAATGTCATATTGTATACCTAAAATGTACCAATAAAATTTATTTTTTTAAAAAACTGTCTTTTGTTATACCAGAATTTGCCTTTTTTTAGTTCTTTACTGACCCCAGGCTTAGGACCTCGGGGAGCTGTGGTTTCGGCAGAGCTGCGGCGTGGCGTGGCACGGTGTGGTGAGCTCTGTGGCCCTGCCCATAACACTGTGACCTCCCTCGAGGCAAAGAATGTGCCCCGCTCAGCAACACAAACCACAGTGTGGCCTCTGCCCTCTGCAGGCTGTAAGGGGACTGAGCAGAGCTGCGGATCTGGACAAAATCTCTTCACCCTCAGAGCCTAATAGGTTACTTGGCTGGCTGCCCAGTCCGTGGGTTTTGTGTTGTTGTTGTTGTTGACTATGTGGTACTGCTGAGGGTAGAGAGGATATGCCCCAGGGCTGCACACCTTAGGGAAGGCTGCACCGTCACTGGACGACGCCTGCCACGGCCAGGCAGAAAGGAGCACGTTCACCCCGCTCTGTTCCTAGTGTCATCTCAAAGATGAAGGAGATTGCTCGAAACACAGGTCCATAAACCCATCTGCTTTTGGAATCTGGACAGGAAACACAGAACAGCAGGCTACATAAAATGTAGAAAAGCATCATGGAGCCGGGCGTGGTGGCTCACACCTGCAATCCCAGCACTCTGGGAGGCTGAGGCAGGAGAATCTCAAGTTCAAGCTCAGCCTGGAAAACTTAGTGAGACCCTGTCTCAGGATAAAACACAGAGGGCTGGGGATGTAGCTCAGTGAGAAGGTCCTGGGTTCAACCCCCAGTATGGCCAGCAAACACACTTCACTACAATCCAATACACCAAGAAGCATCACAGAGGGAGGCACGGCCTGTCCAGTTGCTGCCCTGGTCTAAATAATTCACGAGATCCTTTGTAGCTCAAAAATGCTGCAATTCGGTGTGGTGCAAACCCGCAGCCACATGTGTGGGGAAACCTTCCCAGGGGACCCAGATTTTGAGCTTGGTCACTTCTCCACCAGCCTGAGCTCAGCCTGAACCTGCTCTGCTGGGTTTCTCTGAGGCTTTTCATGCATGATCCTACTTGGCTTCCCAGCAAAACTTCCAGCTGGCTCATCTCTCTGTTACTGCTGAAAGTACAGGCTCAGAGAGGTAACTGGCTTGCCCAAGGTCACACAGCACATACCCAAAATTTGATCCTGGGTAATTTTTCAAAGCTTTGGCTTTTGTGGGTAGAATTCCATGATGTAATCAACACATGGTGGAAAAACAATGATAAATGCAAAAAGCTTGTGGGGACCTGACCCTGATATCACATCTGGACCCACTGTGGCATTTCCAGGGTTCCCTGGGAATGCAACTTGATCCCCTCAATGGATAACTGAGCAGGCTGGGTCAGGCTGACCCGGACCTGCAGCTCCCGGGCCAGCAGTCCTGTGGCAGCTCTCCAGCCCATACACTCTCCCAATGGGCCTCCCGGCTTGGCTGTTGGTAGACGTGGAAGAGACGGAGGGTCCCATCTGTTCCACATTAGGGTGCTGTTAAATATTTCATGCTCTCCACTGCACTGACAAAAGCAGAACTAATCTCTTTGTTTAAGTTTTCCCGACTGACATCACTGGTGATTAAGTGACAGGCTTATTTTCTCATAACTGGAGCAGACTGGTTCAGTGGGAGGCTTGAAAAGAGAACAAGCCCTCTCTGAGAAGCCAAGTGGGAAGCATTCTGGTGTTGGTGGAGGTAGAAAAAAATCCCAGCTCTGGGACTGGAATGGGAAAAGGACGTTTTGCAATCATCTTAGTTAAGGAAACAAGAACCTAGAGAGGAGAGAAGACATTCTAAGTGTCCGTCCATCCACCTATCCACCCATCCATCATCTGTCCATCCATCACCCTTCCATCCGTCCATCCATCCATACACGTATCTACCCACCAGTCCATCTACCCATTTACCCATCCACCTACCTACCATCCATCATCCAACCACCCATGCACCCATCTATTCATCCATCCAACCACCCATCCATCCATCTACCAACCCATCCATCCATCCATGCTTCCAGTTATCCCTTTGCTGCAAGGGAGCCCCAAGCTAAGGGATGTGCATGGCCTATAGAAGGACAAGGGTTGGATTATCTCCTAGCCCTTCAGAAGGAACATGTCCTGCTGAACCCTTGACCATAGCCCCATTTTTGGATTCTTTTTTTTTTTTTTTTTTTTTTGGTACCAGGAATCAAACTCGGGAACTTGTGCTTGTGAGGCAGGCAATATTTTTTTGCATTCTTTTTTTTTTTTTTTTGCATTCTTGATCTCCAAAACTGTAAGATAATGAATCTGTGTTACTTAAGCCACCAAGTATGTAGCTTGCTACAAAGTGTTAGGGACTAAACTACAACCTCGTGAGTTCACTGTTAGCATCATATGGACTAGATAAAAAACATTACGCACCATGCCCTGTACATAGTAAATGCTCAAACAGTAGTAGTGAGCAGAGACCTAAAAGCATTTGAACCTCTACTGCCTTTGTGAGCACCTACATAGACTAGCCAGGGGTGGACAAGGTATGTGTGTGGCCAGTGGATATAGGACCTGTGGACAACCCCAGCGAAGACTTAAGCCACTGGGTTTTGGGATATTTCATCATGTATCATTTTTGTTGTGGTAATTGCAGTAATGACATGTACTGAAGACTTGTGATGCGCTTAGACAGTCATGTCTCCTAAGGATGTGCCTGGGTGACAGTCACCTAGAAGCTGATCGGGATGTCCCCGCATCCTGACTTAGTTTTACTTGATCAGGAGCCCTGAGGAACAGCCTGAGAGCCTGCATCTTAGCCGTCTCTCTTGGTCTTTGGCACCATATGACGGGGGACCACAAGCTGCATCTCGTTTCAGGTTCACAACATCGCCACATCACAGCAATCCTCATAACCATCTTACCGACAGTGAAAGTGAGGCTCGGAGAAGTTAACTTTGCTAGTTAATTTTGCTAGTTCATGCTGCAGCCAGAGCTTGCACCCAAGCGCTGTGATCCTGAGATCAAGTCCTCTGTCAGGCACCATGCTCCGCTTGCAGGTTAAGGTTGCCTCCGCTCCACTCCCCAACCCCATCCCCGACCTGGCTTTCTAGGGGCCCCCAGGGACCAGGGACAGCGCTGTGCTGGGCTCACCTGAAGCTGGGGCCGCTCTGGGCAGGGGCCAGCAGTGGCAGGCATTGATGACGTGTGCTTTCTTTTCTAAAATGGAAATTGCTAAATGAGAGTATAAATACTTAATTGCCACAGCGAGTACTCTTTGCGTAACAGTTTTAAATCCAGATTCAATGCAAAACAAGGGTACAATAAACACAGCACCTGGGTGCACACCTCCTGCCTTCCTGACTGGAGGGAGCCCCCCACCCTGCACCCTGCAGGGAAGGGTGTTCTGTCCTCTGTCCCCAGCCAGGCAGGGGCCAGGTGCCAGTCCACGGCCCTCTCCCACCGCTCCAATGTGTGACACCCCAGCTCCCTGCTGTCCCAGGGTAGAGGTGACAGTTTCGGAAACACTTTTACCTCTTCTCTCTTACTTATGCCCTCACCCAGTCTTGTCCCTCTGCTGAGCTCAAAGCAGGATAGGTGCTGCCATCATGTGTGTGACACCTGCACCCCACCCGCCCCGTGCTGAGCTGGGCTCCCGCCTGTCCCCCTTCTCTCTGAGCAGTTCTCTTCCCTGTCAAATGGCTGGTGGTGACACATCCCCTCCTGGGAAAGCCTCATAGCCTGTGACACCTCATCACCTCCTGGAGAAATCCTTCCGGGGACCCGCGCTCTGTGCAGACACTTTCAAGACAACATCCGCAGGAGATCCACCGAGGTTTCTTCAGCTGGGTGGAAATGGGAACTGGCTTAGTCTTTGAGAGGCCTGCAGCTGCCTGGGACAGGTGGGGACAAGGAGGAGAGTGACAGCCAGATTACTGCAGGGAAGTAACAAAGATAAACAGTGCCAGCCGCACAAGCCGCTCCCAGTACACAGTTACCCCATGTCACGTCCAGAAATGGTCTCATTCCATCCCACAGGTCCCCCGTGGACAGGCGATCTTATCACTCCCATTACACAGACTGGTAAGCTGAGGTCCTGCCATTTCTAAGCCAGATCCCAGCTTCCTGTTGTCTTTGAGAAATGTCACCTGCCTCTGCTTATTCTCCCTGCACATTCCCTTTGGGAATGGTACCCACCCCCAAATCCCAAACCTGTTCAACCTCCAGGTCTGGCTAAGGCTCATCAGGGGACAATTCTACCTCCCTGTCCTAGCCCTAGCAACATTTGGGAATGGCTGTTTTTCAGTTGTCACAGTTGGGGGAGTGTCAGCGCCATCTAGTGGGTGGAGGCCAGGGATGCTGCTGCCTGTCCTCCAATGCACAAGAGTGTGGTGCAGGACAAAGAACTAGCCGGCCCTGAATGCCAATAGCACCAAGGCTGAGCCACCTGCTCTAAGCCAGGGAACCAGCTTCATCCTTGCCTGGGTTGTCTCTGGCCCCTCTCTGAGGCTCCTGTTGCTGGACCCTTCCTTTGACTAAACCCTCCGAGCTCCTCCTGCCTCTCCCTCATGCAGCACCCCACTTTCGGTGTCCCATAGCTCTTGTTGATCCTGAAAACTTTCCTGGGTGGTCACCTGCTCCTTGTCACCATCTCCACAGGTCACCAGCCAGGTGAACACCCTTCCACCCCCACTACCTCCCTCCCCGACCCTGCCAGCCTCGACACACAGGCACGACTGTGCTCAGGTCTTGGGCAACACTGCTGCTCTCCCCCTGTTCTGCCAGGCCACAGAAGGACTCCCGTGAGGACGACACCTTCTCACCCCAGGACACAAGGTCTCACCTGGCCCAGCACCACCCACCACTTCCTGCCCAAGCTGCTTATTTCCTGGGCATCCAGAGGCCCAATTCCCAGGAGCTTCAGTGTGCGGGCGAACCTGGCAGTGGAAAAAAGACTCCATGGCCCGGGACTAAATATAAAAATATTATTCAATTGTTGGGCCTGACAGGCTGAGGGCCTGACGCAGAGAGCAGCCCTGGGCAACGGAGCGCCACACTGGGAAGCTTTCACTGGGCATTAGCATGGATCTGGGCCAGCGGAGACAGGGCTTCCGCACTTCCAGAGGCACAGTTGGATCTGGAAAGCAGAAGGACAGTGGTGCCCCTCAGCCGGTCCCATTTGTTTGGGCTTCTGATGTCTTCTGGAGATGCAGGTTTGGAAGTGGGCTTCCGAGGCATGGGTCCCAGGCACAGCCCTTCTTGTGCAGCCCGTGACGGTGGGTGGGGGCTGTGGACCAGCCAGCTGGAACTGCCTCTTGGTTCCTCCAAGACATTCCTGCCCTTCTTGAGTCTTGCTTCTGCTCTTTGCCTCATCCAGAACAGTCTTCCCTCCCATCTCTGCACCAGGAAATCTGACCTCTGCTTCTAGACCCACTCAACTGAAATGCCACTTCCTCCAGGAAGGACTTTCAGGATTTCTCTCTCTGCCAGTCCTACCCCAGCTTTTGCAGGCAGTAGCGGGCTGTCCACTCAGGACTCCCCTAGCACTTTGCCACCATTTATACAGTTCCCCCTATGCTCAGCAAGGTGGAGCTGGGAAAACCAGGCAAGTCAGGAGAACCTGCTCAAATCCCAACTCTGCTCCTAAGCAGTTTGGTAACTTAGAGCTATTTTTTTTTTCCTTTGCGGTACTGGGGATTGAACCCAGGGTCTTTGTACTTAGCTACATCCCGGCCCTTTTTTTATTTTAACACAAGGCCTCAGTAAGTTGCTCAGACAGGACTCAAACTTGCAGTCCTCCTTTCTCAGCCTCCCAGGGTGCTGGGACTACAGGCCTGGACCACTGCACCTGGCTGACCTTGAGCATTTAGCTTCCATCTGCCTTAATGTTCTCACCTATAAAAAATGGATGCAATGCTTATCTTACAGGGCTGTTGGATTTTAAAGAGACAAAAATGCAAAGCATTGTCTGGCAGTAGGTATCTTTTGCTGCAGGCTGGATTTGAGGTCTGACTTCACTGTTTATGAGTTTTAGATACACTGAAGCCCTAACCCCAGGTCCTGAGGATGCACCCCTATCTGGAGATGAGATTGTTGCAGACAGAATTACTAAGATGAAGTCATGCTGAATACAATACGCCTGGTGTCCTCATAAGAAGAGGATGTGAAGAGATAGGAGAAGATGCCGCATGACAATGTGGGCAGATGCAGAGTCCTGGGTCTGTAGGATAAGTAATGCCAAGGACTGTCAGCTGCTACTAAAGCTCGGAGAGAGCCGCAGAATGGGTTCTCCCTCACAGCCTCTGAAGAAGCTGCACCTGATGATGGCTAGGCTTGGAATTCTAGTCTCCTGGCCCGGACAAGAAGAACTCCTGTTGTTTTAAACCACTCATTGTGATGATTTATTACAGCAGCCTTAGCAAACTAAGACAAGGGGCGTGTACCTCTCCTAGCCTTGACTTCCTCAGCTGTCATCCTGTAAGCAAGGAAGATTTTCTGGCCATTAGAGAAATGCAAATTGAAACAACTCTGACATTCCATCTTATTCCAGAAAGAATGGCTATTATCAAGAATTCAAAGAATAACAAGTACCAGCAAGACATGGGGGGGGGGCTTTCTACACTGTTGGTGGGAATGTAAACTAATGCGATCACTGTGGACACCAGAATGGAGATTCCTCAAAAAACTAAAACTAGAAATTCCATTTGACTCAGCTATTTCCCTTCTAGGGGTCATTCCAAAAGAGTTAAAGACATCATTTCAGTGATATATGCACACCCAAGTTATGTGCAGCACAGTTCATAATAGCTAAATCTTGGAAGTGGTCTATATGCCCATCGACAGAGGAACAGATAAAGAAAATGTAGCATTTATACACAATGGAGTACTGCTCTGCCATAAAGGAAAATAAACTTGAGTCATTTGTAGGAAAATGGATGCACCTTGAGATCATGATGTTAAGTGAAATAAATCAGACACATGAGGTTAAATATTGCATGGTTTATCCTATATGAGAAACCCAAAATATAACTAAATTAAAGAACAAAACAAAATAGAGAGACAGATCTTTTGGAAATGGGAAGGGCACCAAGAGGTGGAGGGAGAGAGGAGGGAGAAGAGGGGAAAGGGAGTAATGAGAATTAAGATGTGCTTGGGGCCGGGGATTCAGCTCAGTGGTTCCGCCGCCTGCCTCACAAGCACAGGGTCCCAAGTTCGATTCCTGGCACCAAAAAAAAAAAAAGGATGTGCTATGTCCACACACCAACTCCCCATGAGGAATGTAATCATTGTGTACTGCAAACATGGACTAATAAAAATAAAAATTTTTTAAAGAAGATAGATGTGAAAGTGATGGATGCCTTGTAGGTGCTGAATTCATATGACTGGAATCTGAAGCTCAGCCACCTTTGGGAAAAGGGATGAGGGGATGGGGAGATATCTGTAACCCAGCCCAGCCCAGAGAGTGACAACATGGACCCCACATGAGAAGGCCAATCAGCAACATTGCTTGTATGCATCTGCAGATGAGAACACTCCGCAGACAGCAAGGAGAAGGACCCAGCCAGAGAAAGTACAGGCAGAATGAGGGATGAGGCCAGAAACAATATCTCCAAATAGCCAGGAGTCCCCCCCACCCCAGACCAGGAAGTGCTGAGGCCATAGCCCCTCCTTCCCCCATCTTCCCAAAATCTGCCTTCCCTCCTTGCCCTCCCCTGGCCTGTCCTCCATGCACACAGGACCAGTGCAGCTGCTAGGGACAAACAGCCTCCTGTCTCCCCGTCCATAGTCGTGACAGTGACACAGGAAACACAGATGACCCAATGTGACCAGTCCCAAGCTGGCCTGTACTTATGGAGGCTGGGGAAAGACCTCTTCCACCCTCAGGAGTCTCGAGCATGGTGGCACACAGCTGGGGGCTCTCTCTCCCTACTTCATGGAGGAGCTCGCCCGGAGGAGCACAAAGTCCTGTGTGTGTGTGTGTGTGTGTGTGTGTGTGTGTGTGTGTGTGTGTGTGAGTGAGAGAGAGAGAGAGAAAGAGAGAGAGAGAGAGAGAGAGAGAGAGAGAGAGAGAGAGAGAGAGAAGAGAGGGGCCGGTGACATGATTTTAATCTTTAAGCCTGCTCTATCTGTGGACTTCCTTGTTCCTTAAGTTAATTGATTCTGTTTCACTTTAAGCATGTAAGATTCTGCCGTTCACAATGAGAACATCCTGTTCCACCCGGGAGGGATGGTAGGGTGTGGGTGGGAATCAAACAGGGAGGCCTTGCTGGGGAGCCAGGCCCTTGGGGCTGCTGAGCCTGGGGGAGGCCCAAGGGCAGCACAGGAAAGAGGTGTCACTGTTTGCAGCAACTCCTTTTGCAGAAAGGGCTGCTGGCTGCACCCTGAAGACCTTAGCTTGCGAGCTACACTTGTCCACCTGTTGGACTGCCACCTCCCCCTCTCTGGCTGGGTCCTGAACATGGAGTAGATGGATCCAATCATGTTCCCAACATGAGTCACATGGCCCACTCAAAATGGGGACTGGAGGTGGGGACATCTGGTCTACCTCAGCCCAGGTCCACCCTTTGCTGTACTCAATGGGCCTGGGAGGATGTGGCCCTCAGTCCGCTCCAGTGGTTATAACGGCAGCTGCTCTCCATCTTCCACCAGCTCACAACTCCTGGGCACTTGGAAGTAGGTGGGTGAGTCTATGAGCTCTGGGCCTCCAGGATTTGCTCTGGAGGAGGCTGCGTGGTGAGGGCCGAGGCCTTGTGGGCTGCAGGTGGCACTTGGGTTTATTTCACTCTCTGAGCCTGGAAGTTGGAAGGACTGAGCAGTGTACAGTGCGGCCTTTTTGTGCTTTGGCAGGGAACCCCCCACACACACACACACCGCTGCCCCTGGTGCTGGTTTGTAGGGGGAGGAAGGGAGACCTGGTAGGACACTATTCCTGCAGGCCACGTTCGGGCCTCGAGCCCTGAAAGGGGTCTGGAGCTCCAGCAAGTGGTGAGCTCCCATCAGAGGGCAGAGGAGGGCCAGGCAGGCCATACCTGTCCTGCAGGTGCAGCGAAAGAGGAGGGCCAGGGGAGGGGATCCACATGGGGAAAGGGGACCCTGATCTGGAAAGCCCAAGCAGGACCCAAGGGCAGGAAGGGAAACTGAGTCCCACTCTTGGATACTTTGAAAGCAGCAAGGTCTTGCTCTGCCTTTTGTTGCTGGCTAAGCTATGTCTTGTGCTGAGTGACTCTTCCCCTCTGAGCCTCCCGCCTCAGGTGCAGTGCTGCTTTTCCCGAATATATTCATTCAGAAATTAGTTAAGAGCATGGAGCCAAACTGCCTGGGATGGATGGGAGCCCCACTCCCAGCCAATGCAAGGCTGAGGATGCCCTGATAACCTGTCTGGGCCACGAAATTCCAAGACGGTCAAGTTCAGAGTTGAAGGGGAATGCCCAAGTTCACTGTGCTCCTCTGCCACTGCAGAGGCCCACTCCTTCTGAGAGGCCTTGGCTCAAGTAGGTCACCCTTGCAGAAAAAAAAATGTTAGCCCTGGAGAGGAGTTAGGCATCCTAGCTGGGTGGGGCCCACACTGGCCTCATCCTACCCAGACTCCAAGCCTGGCATCTCCCCAGAGCACCCCTGGGAGACCCATCTTTGCGCTCCATGGCCTGTCCTTTACCACTGCCTCTCCTCTTCCATGCATCTCTCTTGCCATGCAATGGACAATGGCATTGCCTTTTACCCTTCCCAACCATTCTCTGGTGCAGTATTTCACTTGACCTTCTATTTCCTGCCCACAGCCTGTCAACTCCATGACAGTAAGGACCAACAGATAGGATGTTATGGCTGTGACAGAGACCCAGCGGTGTGCCAGCCTTTTGCTGGGCATCTCCCAGTCTGTGGAGGGGGAGTCAGGGCAGATTTTCTGGAAGAGGTGAGGCCTGAGCTGAACCCATTGCGTGAGTGCCATCTTGACTGTGGATACTTTTAAAGTATTTGCCACTTTTCCATATTCTACTGTGCCTCTTGGGTCATATAATAGATAGAAAGAAATGGGACAAGTCAGAACTGCTGTGACCACATTGCTTCTGATTATTACAGATGGCTAAGTTAAGTAGAAATATCACAGGCAGTCAGACAGGGCTAGGCCCTCGAGAGAGCCAGTGCAAAAGATGAAAACACATTACAGCTGTGGCTGGAGATGCACCTGTCGAAGGCCAGGCCTCAAGATAAGGATGAAATGACCAGGCCTACATACCTTCCCAAGGGATAAGATACGTGGTAACACCTCGTCTAATGCGGTCTAGATAGACCTCATTCACTCTGGTGGGTGACCAAGACCTCTGGACCCTTGCCTTTCTAAAAAAAGTTCTCTGTTCTTTCCATGTGTACTTGCTGCATGACTTTCTCCCCCCAGATCAACGTTACCTAAGCAGCTATACTTGTAATCCCATTGGTTGATCAAAGTTCTGCCCCACGTTGTACCCACCTTGTGATTTTGCTTTATAAAACTTCCCTGGTGAAATGGGATCCCCGGCAACCCATTCGGCCCCCTTCTGTCTCTCTCAGGAGCTATCAGGTCTCTCCTTCTTGATAAATACTTCCTACTCTTAACCTGTCGTTTCTTACATTCACTCTTTTTTAAAAAATTTTATTTTATTGGTACATTTTAGGCATACAATATAATGACATTCATCATTGGAAATTTGCACCTTTACATAGTCTCTCTTGGTTCTTATTTTTTCCCCTTCCCCTGCCCTCCCTTCCACCCCGCCATCCCTCCCTATTTACAAAGACTTTGTTTCCATTTTTTCCTTTTCTCATATTAATTCTATTCCCTTTTCTTCTTTTCCCCTACCCCTCCCACTTCCCCATCCCCTTTGCCCCTTTTCTTCCTATTTCACATTATCTATTATACCTTTTAGTCCTTATTTACACTTTCAGTTTCTCACACTAGAGAAACTATTCTGTATTTACACGTATGTGTCCTATTTATTTCACTTAAGAGTATCACCTCAATGTCCATCCATTTAGCTATAAATGTCTCTAATTTCTCATTTTTTATGGCTGAGTAGTACTCCATTTTATTAAAAAACCACATTTTCTTTATCCAGTTTCCAGTTGATGGGCATTTGGGCTGCTTCCAAGTTTTAGCTATCACAAACTGTGCTGCTATGAATATGGGTGCACATATATCACTGTGGTATGATTCTTTTAATTCTTTGGGGAAGATCCCCAGCAGGGGAATAGCTGGGTCAAATGGGACTTCCAGTCCTAGTTCTTTGAGGTATCTCCATACTGATTTCCACAGTGGTTGCACCAGTCTACACTCCCACCAGCAGTGGAGCAGGGTTCCTCTTTCCCCACAGCCCCACCAGCATTTGTTAATGGTTGATTTCATGATAGCAACCATTTTTTCTGGAGTGAGGTAGAATCTCAGCATTGTTTTCATTTGTATCTCCTGAATCGCCAATGATGTTGAACATTTTTTCATATGTTTATTTGCCATTTCTACTTCTTTGTCTGAGAAATGTCTGTTCATTTCAGATGTCCATTTTTGGATTGGGTCCTTAAATTTAGGAGGTCTGATTTTTAGAATTCATTCTTTGATTTTGGGGAACATCAAGCAGGTTGGGAGTTCTATTATTTCCTTTATATCATTTGGAGGTCCTATATTATAATCAACTCCAGCATTGTAAATGCTGTTCAGCTACTCAGTGGGGAAATCCCAGTGTGGATACAGTGGTATCAGGAACTAGAAGTGTGGACATATATGTGTGTGTGTGTATCCATAAACATAAATGTGTGTGCACTCGCATATTGTCAACATATAAAAGCCTCCTCCGAGATAGACAGGTCTGTTCTGAGACACTGCACAGTTGAAGCTTGGAAGGTTTTCCTAGGCAGGAGCCATGGCTGAGTCCAGCCTTTCCTGGTCTGACTTGGCGCCTCCTCAGCTGGGATTCCCCTGGGGTTGCTAGGAAGACTGCCTGGAGCCCTGCATGTGGAGTCCCAGGGCAGCTCAGCCCCGAGTGACCAGGAAATGTGGGCTTCTCTCCACCAGCCTGCATGTAAGTGCTGGACCTCGCTGGCTGGTAGAGTGCATCTGAGCACCTGGATGGAGCCAAACAAAGGCTCGGTGAATGGAGTCAGCTCCAGGGGACACCAATCACCCAGAGAACACAAGCTAATAAACTAATCCTGTTTTAGAGACTTTTGCTTTCCTAATTGCAGGGAAACCATGATGCTGAACTTCAACAACTCTCTCATCTTCCCCAGAGCTATAAACCCTGCCAACAAGTGATCAGATGATAAATGCTTTTCCTGTGAAGTTTTAGCATTCTCTTGAACAATAAAGCTGACCCTTGGCCCCCTTATCACATTTCATGATAAAGGCAGGCCCCAGTGGCGGGCTTCTTTGGAGATCATAGGAACATCTGCCTAAAAGCAGAAGATAAAGCCCTTTGAGACAAGGGGTTCAAACGGGAGAGTCCCAAGCAGTATAAAAGCCCAATCCATTTCCACCATGATAAGCTTCCTTAGAAACTGAAATCTGATTTTGGCTCTAAAGGAGAAAATTAAAACCAGAAACAGAGACGTGAATACCATTTTATTTTAATATGTGGGAACATTTTAAAAGCAAGAAATGTGAATGTCCTTCAGTGAGGACTCTGCTTTCAACAAGGTGAAACTTCTCATGGAACCATTGTCCCCAAGAACAAATACTGTCACTTCACAGAGTTGGAAATATCTGAATGATGTGCATCAGGTTTTCATTTTATGAGCAGAAGAGGCCTAGAATTTCTATAATGATGTCTTCCCCATCTCCAGCAAAAGCCTGGCCCAAAGCAGATGCTCACCCAGGATTTGTCTAATAAATGTATAAAATTGTGACCACACCAACCATAAGCATCATAACCCTTCAGTAAACAGTTTCTGGTCACAGCCCACATTTACCCCGTCTTAGACCATCAGGGCTGCTGTATCAAGATTCGGTAGGCCAGGGCGCTTATACGCAGCAGAGTCCAGGTCCAGGGCAGCAGCAGACTTGGGCCTGGGGAGAGCTGTCTTCTCACTCTACCCTCACGGGGCACAACAGGCAGGTATTTCTCACAGCCTGCTTTCAGGAGGCAACAGAGGTGGGGCCTAGCAGGATGTGTTAGGCCACTGGGGCCTGCCCTCAAAGGGGACACTGGGTCCCCTGCTCCTCCTTTCCTCTGAGTTTCACCCAGCCCTGAGGTGAAGGGGCTTCATTGACCACCCTCTCCCACCATGGTGGGAACCGTAGGCCCAAAGCAGTGAGGCCAGATGAGCACGGACTGAAAGGTTCAAAGCTGTGAGCCCAAGTAAACCTTTCTCTTTGTTAGTCACAGAAAGCTGCCTGACACAGCCTTCTAACACCACTGCCGGTGAGGATTTTAACATATACACTCGAACTGCAGCTCGGCCCTGCACCAGTGGAAAGCCTGGAACAGTTTACGTGTGGCTATTCCAGACTTCAGAGGAGACACCTTCTGGAGAATAGCACTTAGGCGCCCCTGTTTCCGGTCTGTCCCCAAAGCAGACTGGCCAGTCTACTCACCTGGCTGCACTTGCCCCTATTGTGGGTTAGCTGTGTTCTTCTGGTTTCTGGCTTGAGGAACGTCACACACACAGTAATGAGAGAGCCTTCACATCACTCTTTGTCAGTCACACGTGGACCTCTCACTGCAGGGTAACCACCTGGAACCCCCAGAAGAAGCCGGCATGGGTCTCACTGTGTCTCAGCTGCCCGCTGTGATGAACCAGAAAGAGCCGAGGATGGGGCCACAATGAGAAGAAACTGCTGGCTGGCAGTGCAAGCAGAGCAATAACAGAACCATGGCGTTCAGGGAAAGGGAAAGGCTAGAAAAGAGTCACAGAGGGACAAAGTCAGGGAGCTCAGACAGCTGCCTCCCTTTTTTGTATTACTAAGAATTGAACCCAGGGCCTTTGCACTGAGCTACATTTCCAGAATTTTATTTTATTTATATTATTTTAGAGATAGGGCCTCACTCTACACACACACACACACACGCACACACACACACATATATAGTGAAGTTGCCTAGGCTGAGTTTAAACTTGTGACCCTCTGGCCTTGGCCTCGCAGTGTGCTGGGATTACAGGCATGCACCCCCATGGCCAATGCCACATTTGTAATATTATATGAAAACAACAGGAGTCCTGTGAAGTTGGAGGAGCTATCTGAACCAAGCCTCCCGGGAAAAGTTTGAGAAAACTAAATCAGCATAAAAATGACTGATAGGAAATTATTACATATAATTTTATACTAACTTATTATAAGGTAAAAAGAGAACACGAACCAGAATAATATACTAATAGACAAAGCACACCAGAAAGACATGCTCACAAAATAGACTTAATTCAAATCTACTATAAAAAAACTAAAGTCATTATGGATATGATACAGTACACAAAGGGAAAACATAAACTAGAATTTCAGAAAGAAAGGGGTGGAGAGAAAAGAAGATAGAACTTGAAAATTAGACATGGAAAGGCTGGGGCAGTAGGTTAGTTATAGAATACTTGCCTAGCATGTATGAGGCCCTGGGTTCCCTCTCCAGCCGGAAGGAAGGAAGGAAGGAAGGAAGGAAGGAAGGGGAAAGGATGGGAAGAGAAAAAGGAAGGAAAGAGCAGGGAAGAGTGAGAAAGAGAAAGAGAAAAAAGAAAGAGAGGAAGGAGGAAGGAAGAGAGGGAGAAAGGAAAAATGAATGAGAAAAAGTACTTTAGGAATAAAGAAAAAAACAAGAAGAAATACAATGCAAAGAGCACAAGAAAATTCCTTACAGTATATATGATGAGAGGCAGATTTTTTAAAATAAAAACATCAAAGATTTGGAAGGATGTTAAAAGCATTGAAAATAGGCAGAGAAGATCCAATATATGGATAATGGGAGCTCCTGAAAACTAGAACAAAAACCAGAAAATACTAAAAACTATCATTCAAGAATACTTTTCTGAAAGAAAAAGATTTGAAACTATCTGCTGAAAGAGCAGTTTGTATACCTAAGATTTATTGAGCGAAAATAACCAACACCAAAACAGGCATTGAAAGCCATACACTTAAAGAAAAAGGAACAAAGAACAATGTGGTTTATAAGGCAAAGAAAATTGTATTGCTGTCAGTTTTTTTTTTAAATAGCAACATTTATGCCAGAAAATAGAGCATCTTAGCTAAGATACACAAAAGGACAGAATGCAAGCTAAGTTATTTATATCCAAGTAAACCAGTTTTTCAAAAGAGATAGTATAAAGATAACACAAACTGTCATCAGTAAGAATCAGAAATCAGAATCAGGAATGCAGGAATCAGAAAACACTGTCCCAGGGGCCCTCCTAAGGGGGCCACCTGGCCAAAGGGTCAGAGCGACAACAGAGAGCCTGTGGTTGACACAAACCATGCACTTGCTTAGAGAACTGAGGCCAAAAGAAAGCTAAAAACAAGAGCTTTTCTGACAGTGGAGGTACAGATCGCCATGATAACAATAACAGAGGGAAGAGAGGGAGCAAGCGGAAAAAGCAGTTTCACAGTTCTCAGTTCTCCAACCTGGTGGTGGGAGTATTAACATTATCATGAGACTGCTGTGTGCTTCAGGTGAGCTAAGACAAGTGAATAATTATGGAAGATTTTATTTATTTATTTATTTATTTTTTTGGTACCAGGGATTGAACTTGGGTCCTTGCACTTGCACAGCAAGCGGCGAAACCACTGAGCTAAATCCTCGGCCTGGAAGATTTCAATTCTAACATTCCAATTTCCTTGAAAATTAGGGTTCTCAGTGTGGAAGAAAGTAGATGTAAATACAGTAGAAAAAGGTTAAATGAAAAAACAAAAACCTGTTTGAATTTGAAACAACAGTACGAGGTAATGAAGCATTTTTTTTTTTTTTTGCAAATTACTGATATCCTGACTGTGACCACCGAAAACATCTTGAACCAATTCGTCACCACATGTGAACACTGCCCCAAAGGCTAGAAAATTTCAAGAAGGAAACCTAGGCAGAAAAAAATCGTTGTGAGCATAGGAGAAACAAAATGTCTTAGGATACAAAAAAGTCCTAACCGGTCGGTGAGGCGGCCGCGGCGGAGGCGGCCGTTCGGCAGGCGGGTTCAGGCTTCGGGGGCCAGCCGCCGCCATGATCCTGCTGGAGGTGAACAACCGCATCATCGAGGAGACGCTCACGCTCAAGTTCGAGAACGCAGCTGCTGGAAATAAACCAGAAGCAGTAGAAGTGACATTTGCAGATTTTGATGGGGTCCTCTATCATATTTCAAATCCTAATGGAGACAAAACAAAAGTGATGGTCAGTATTTCTTTGAAATTCTACAAGGAACTTCAGGCACATGGTGCTGATGAGCTATTAAAGAGCTATGGAAGCTATGGAAGCTTCTTGGTAAATCCAGAATCAGGATACAGTGTCTCTTTGCTAGATGACCTTGAGAATCTGCCTGCATCCAAAGATTCCATTGTGCATCAGGCTGGCATGTTGAAGCAAAATTGTTTTGCCTCTGTCTTTGAGAAATACTTCCAATTCCAAGAAGAGGGCAAGGAAGGAGAGAACAGGGCAGTTATCCACTATAGGGACGATGAAACCATGTATGTTGAATCCAAAAAGGACAGTCACAGTAGTCTTCAGCACAGTGTTTAAAGATGATGACGACGTGGTCATTGGAAAGGTGTTCATGCAGGAGTTCAAAGAAGGACGCAGAGCCAGCTACACAGCCCCCAGGTCCTCTTTAGCCACAGGGAACCTCCTCTAGAGCTGAAAGACACAGATGCCGCTGTGGGCAACAACACTGGCTACTCACCTTTGTGCTGTTCCCTCGCCATACCAATGCCAGTTCCCGAGACAACACCATCAACCTGATCCACACGTTCTGGGACTACCTGCACTACCATATCAAGTGCTCCAAGGCCTATATTCACACACGTATGCGGGCAAAAACATCTGACTTCCTCAAGGTGCTGAACCATGCACGCCCAGATGCTGAGAAAAAAGAAATGAAAACAATCACAGGGAAAACATTTTCATCCCGCTAACTCTTGGGAATGGAGGAAGAAGCGCTGGCGACTAAAGGCGGGACAGCTTGCTGCTGGATAATCGAGGCCCTTCATGTAGCACCTCTCCAGGTTCTAAGGGATTCTCCATTTGGGTTCCATTTTGTACACGTTTGGAAAATAATCTGCAAAAACGAGCTGTGCTTGCAAGGACTTCATAGTTCCCAAGAATTTAAAAGAAAAAAAGAATTCCACTTGATCAACTCAATTCCTCTTCTTTTATCTTCCCTCCCTCCCTCCCCTCCCACCCTCTTTTCCAAGCTGTTTCGCTTTGCAATATCTTACTGGTCATGAGTTGCAGGATAATGCAATCTTAACTTGTTTACTCCTAAGTATTTGAGTTCAAAACTCCTGTATCTGAAGAAATACGGTTGGGGTCATTAATAAAGAAACTTTCTATTTAAAAAAAAAAAAAGTCCTAACCATCAAAGAGAGAAGAGTAAGATCAATTGGATTTCATTAAGTTCTAATAACTTTCTACTTTAAAAATTAAAATGCCAGTAGTGTGCACTTCAGTGAGTTTTGTGGAATATAAATTATGTTTCAATAAAGCTGTTAAAATTTTAAAATGAGAACAAAAACACTAAAAAATATAAGCTTATATTTCTATTAAGAAATAGAGCTTTCTTATCCTTTAAAACATTACAAAGTTGAAGAAAAACTTAAGGAATGCAAAATTTGGGGCAGAGACTAGGAAGAGATATTCTGAACCCACATACCTAATAAAAGACTTGCACTCAGAGCATACATAAAACTTCTGCACCCAATGATAAAGAGAAAAACCAAAAAGAGCTGTCAAAATACTTGAACAAACACTTCACAAAAGAATATATATGAAGGGCCAATAGAGATTAGATACCGCCACCTACCCACCAACACATCCAACATTTAAGATCTGAAAATATCAAAGGCAGGAAAGGATAACAATGACTGGGCCCTCACAGACTGCTGGGGGAAGTATGTGGTTGAACAGCCCACTTGGAAAGCAGTCTATGGATTACTTATATATACACAATTGCCACACATCTCCATGATTCCACTTACCCAAGAGAAATGAAAATATACAACCTCAGAAAGACATGCGATGGAACATATGTGTCTGTCAGCTTTCCGTGACTATCACAAATGCCTGAGAAAAATCAACTTCAAAAGAGAAAAGGAAGTTTTTGAGGTTTTAGTCCATGGTTGGTTGGCCCTGTTGCTTTGAGGCCTGTGGTGAGGCAGCTTATCTGGTGGGGGCATATCGTGGAACAAAACTGCTCACCTCACAGTGACCAGGAAGTGGGGAGGGGGGGAAAGATCCCACAATCCCCTTCAAGGGCCTTCCTCCAGGGACCTAAGATTGCCCACTAAGTCCCATCTCTTAAAGTGTCCACCACTGCCCAATAGCACCACTCTGAGCCTTTGAGAGCACACTGAACTAGAATATTCCACCCATGGCCTCCAAAGTCTTATGTCCATGTCACAAGGCAGAAAGCATTCAGTCCATTTCCAGGGATCTCCAAAGTCTTAACATGTCCAGCATTGCTCAAAAGACTAAGCCCAAGTTTCTGCTGAGACTCAAGGCAAATTCTTACCTGGGAGCCTCTAAGAAACAAAAACCAATTTACATATACCCAAGATAAATGGTGGGACTGTCAAAGGTTATGTGCCAGTAAAAAAAATAAAAGAACACCTATGAAAGATGCCAAAGAAGAGAACAATCTACCTATACATATATGGTTGCAATATAGGCAAAACAATTCTGTAGCAATTAAAATCACATTCAAAGTTGCCTGGCTAGGGCCAGGGATGTAGCTCAGTGGTGCCAAGCCTGCCTGGCAAGCATGAGTTCCTGAGTCCAATTCCTGGTACTGAAAAACAACAACAAAAACAAAGTTGCCTGCCTAGGGTAGCTGGGGGTGTTTAACCAGAAAAGAGCTAAGCAAACTTTCTGGGATCATAGAAATGCTCTATATTTTGACAAAGTTCCACCGTGGACTCTCAGGTATATAATTTGTGAAACTGTGCACTCACTGTACACCAAAGATAACAACATAATTAAAATAATAAAGTAACAGGACAGTCATATATGTACGTATGAATGTTGGAGTTTGAGGAAAACCTAATTAGTCACAGCTCTCCTTTTCCCCCTTTATGTTCAAAAACAACTAAGAAGTTGATCCAGAAACCAGGTGGATGGAGATCATTTTTAGCCAACTTCTTTACTGAAACTACCAGGTTGCATAGTCTAGCCAAGTGATCACAGCTGGTCTCCCCAGTTCTTTCCTCTCATCACCCCCCGCCCCCGACACCAACAAAGCAGATGCGGTTAAATCATGCCACACACCTGTCCAACTGCAGGACTGGGCTGAGACAGGCTCTTCACTTGGATTCTCCCAAAGCAGAGCCTGACACAAGGATTCGGGTGCAGGCAGCTGATTGGAGAGGTGATGGGGGCAGAAGGGAGGGGCCGGGAGAGGAGTAAAGGAGTGGCGCCCCCGTTTGCCATGGCTGTGGGTGCTCGGTTCTGTGCACCCCTCCTGGGAGCATCCTTAACCCCTCCCAGAGCTTTGAGGGAGGAGGAGCCTTCATCCAGCAGCTCAGTCCCCTACTCTTGACAAACGGTGCTGAAAGGACAGCATGGCTCTGGACTCTCAGGGGCCAAGAGGTCTGCCTGAGATGTTAGTATTTGTACAGGAAATGGAGCCAGGCTGGCCCTTGTCATCAGACTGTGACCTCCTCAAGGGCAGAGCCCCTGAGTTGCTGGTCACTTTGGTTGGCATAAAGCAGGTCCCCAGTGCCTACTGCACAGAAGGGAGGGAAGAAGCAAAAAGGGAAGAATGGAGGAGCTCACAAGAGATGGAGGGAGGAAAAGGGCTCTGAGGGGGCCAGGTAAGGGGACAACCTCAATGAAGATTCCAGGGGGCACACAGAGCTGGTGAGGGACAGTGTGAGGGGACCCTGAAGAGGGAAGATCGTCCGAGGTGAAGAGCACAGGGTGCGAGCTGGAGAAGTGATTTGTTGAGAGACCCAGTGTTGCCTGTGTGACGTCGTGACAGTCAGAAATGCACATTTGGTCTCTGTTCCGGGTCCCTGGCACGCAGCTCCTGCAGCCCTTGGCTCTCTGGAGTGGCAAGACAGTCTTTTGTGTGCTAATGAGATGACGGGTGTCTGGGGCCCCTACCGAGCTTTGGGATGGCCCTGGTCACCAAAAGGCCAAGGCAGCATCAGAGGCTTGGGACTTCCGGCCCCACTGTCAGGGAAGGGGAGAGGGGCTGAAGGCTGAGGTGGTCACCACTGGCCAAGGATGTACTCAGTCCTGCTTAGGTAAGGAAGGCTCTGTAAAAACCCAAAAAGACAGGTTCGGAAGAGCTCTGGACAGCTGACTGCATGGAGGTCACCCTTCTCCCCGACTTCGCTTTGTGCATCTCTTCTGCCTGGCCATAACCCTGTATCCTGTGCGACATCTTTTATAATACAAGGGAAATGTAAACACGTGTTCCCTGAGTTCTAAGAGCCCCTCTAGCAAATTAATCAAACCTGTGGAAGAGATCACAGTTCCTGAACAGCAGGTCCCGTGGGGCTTCTTTCCAGGCTCTTGGTGTCCTGCACAAAGAATTGGACAGGACACAGAGACAAGGTAGCAAAGATGTACACTTATTGAAGGTGGAAAAGAAGTACACTCTGCAGAGAACTGGTGGGTGAAAAGCCTCGCAGTGGTCCCAGGGAGAAGAGAAAGGAGTTTTTGCATCCAAAATTCCCAGGTTATCTCGTTCATGCAAATAAGACCTTGGGAAACTTGTCCTATCAAATGCTCACTTGGCGTTGTGCCATGTCACACAGCTCACTCGGCTTCCTGCCCTATGGAAATGGAGGAGCAGGAACAGCATCTTTTGATTGGTTGTGCCCACATGCAAACAAAAGACTGAAAAGAGTATCTTCTGCTTGGTCCCGAGAACAGCGCCAGATTCAAGTAGAGGACTGAAAATACCACTTTTATGATTGCTTCTGTGAGCAGTGATGATGGTATCCCATACTGGGGGGTCTCTCCCTGGGAGTATTCTGTTACCCTGGCTTAATGGGGACCCTAGTTTATAGCTGGGTTCAGAAAGTTTAAAAAAAAACACAACCCTGGGGCTTATGACTGGTGTCAAAAGAGGGAACAATCTTGTGGGACTGAGCCCTTAACCTAGAAGCTCTGACACTATCCCCAGGTAGATGGCATCAGAAATGAATTCTAGGATGCCCAGGAGGTGTCTGCTGAAGGTTCTCTTGGTGTGCGGAAAAATTTTCAAGCAAAAAGGTTGGTTCAGGAGAGAGGAGAGGCAGGACTGTAGTTCAGAGCCAGGACCCAGCAGGCTGGAGGCCCAGAGCTTTGTTCTGGCCAGGGCTGGGGTCATCAAGGGCAGAGGAGTTTGAACCAGTTCCACGGAGCCAGGAGGCCATTGGCATCCACCCGACCCTCAGCTGACCCCAAGGAAGACATTCCTGTCCCCTTCAGATCACCCGCCTTGTGCCCGATGACCTCCGCCAGCCTGGACCAACACACAAGGCTGACCCCTCCAAACAAAGGGCAGGATGGCTGGGAGGATGCACTAGCTTCCTACCCCTGGGTGGGCCAATCCTGAAGGGTGCTCCCAGGAGTTTTTCAGGGGTTCCCCAGTGGGGTGAGCTCCTGAGCCCGCCACAACAACCCACTCCTGAACTCACCTCTCGGTCCCTGGAGCCACCTCCCAGATAAACCATTCCCAGCCACTCTTAGGGTCAGCTTCACGGGAACTCAACCATGAGTGGATGAGTGACGAAAGCCAGGTGAGCTACAAGGCCATGCTGGGATGCTCAGGGTCGCTCAGGGTCAAATGAACAACCTGCACCCGGATGCCCCGTGTCTCCATGGCCACACTGTGTCATGAAGCCACTCCCTCAGACCTGTCAAATAGAAGAACCAGTTCTGTCTCAAAGCATCCTGCTTGTTGCTGGCTAGGCACGCTTGCCGGGGCTGCCCTGACAAAGGATGGCGGGCAGGGTGGCTTAAAGCACAGATATGTTTTCACACTCATCCTTCCAGAGCTGACCCTGAGATCAAGGTGAGGACAGAAGCACTGGTTTCTCCGCTGCCTCCCTCCTTGGCTCACACAAGCTGCCTTTTCTGTGTGTGTCTATTTCCAAGGCTCCCCTTACAAGGACATTGTCACAGCCCACTCTAACGACCTTGTGTTAACTTAATTATGCTCACCTCCAAATACAGCCGCATTCTGAGTTCTGAGAGTCAGGACATGAAGGTGTGAACATGGGGGGGTCACAATTCAGCTCATAGCACCCCCTTGAATCTTTATTTAAAATAGCCTTGTTACTCATTTGGTTTGGGGACCAATGGGGCAGAAGATGAGCTGCATTGTCATCCTATGGACAGGGGACCCGCCCATCCCCAGCATGCCTTTCCCTGCCTCCCAGGCCATGGACACCATGGCCATCTGTTTCCCAGAGCAGACTGTGACCTTACCCCACAGTGGGGTTTTTAAACTTAAATCCCTTTGCAGAACATTAGTCCCATCCGCCTCTTTCCTAATCCTGAACCCAAAGGAAGTGGCGGTAATTGAGACCCAGCCATTCAGTCTTCTCACAGGCCAGTTTGGGTTCCCAAGGTGTAGATGAAGTGGAGCGATTTTTATTTGCCTTTTAACTGTCTTCAAACTTCAGAGCATTTCCCCTGAGCCCTGGAGGGGCCTGAACTCTTTCCATTACACCTGCCGCCTGCCTGAAACAAAGCACCATTTGTGTCCCTGTGGCTGTGGGAAATGCCTACCCTGCACCACCTCGTCCACCAACAGGCCTCAAAAGCCTGAACTCGAGGTGAGGATCAAAACAGGCCAGGCCGAGGGGCTGCCAAGCCAAACACAAAGGAAATGGCATGTGAGCCCAGCCAAGAAACCAGATTCCCTGGAAATGGCTGCTCCTCGCGCCCTGGAAGGCCAGCTCCAATAAAGCGGCTCCGGAAGGCCCAAAGGACCCCCATGGCCCTCGTCTAGATGGAGATGCCAATAAAAATCTCAGAACATCCAGGCTGCAGGCCCTCTAGCCACTGCCCTAGGGCTGTAAACCAGGCTATGAGTAGCTGGGGAGCCCAAGGGAAGAGGCCTGCTCCCCAGAAAGCCCCCCAGCCAGCCGCCCATAGGCCAGAAAGTAACAGAGACACCATTAGGGAAAGGAGGCTGAGACCACAGCCGCGTAGGGCGGGGAAGTCTGCCCACCAAGCCAGGCCCTTGCTCCAAAACCAGGCCCAGAGCTGTTAAATCCATGGGAAGGTCGGGAAGGAGTGATGACCACCAGGAACTACAGGTTCCTAAAGAAAGCTGGGGGACCCAGCCTCAGGAAGCAACCACAGACCCAGTGGCTGGAAACAGCCGAGAGCACTTTGGAGATCCGACCACGCTCGGCCACAGAGGGTGAAACGCCTAATGTGTGCGTGAGAAGCTGTGTGTGCAATGGAAGGCATGCATGTGAGCTGGACAGCGCGTGTAGATGCGCTCCCATGCTTCCACATGCAGCTGCCCCCTTGTGTCTGTGGGTTTCACATCTGTGGAGCCAGCCAATTGCAGACTAAAAATATTTCAAAAAAACTGTGGTTAGGCCTACAGTGGCTGGATTTGTATTGAATGTGTATAGAGGTTTTCTTATCATTATTCCCAAAGCAATACAGTATAACAGCTCTCAGCATAGTATTAACATTCTTTTAGATACTAGATGCAATCTAGAGGTGACTCAAAGTAGATGGGAGGGTTGGTGGGTTATGTGTGAATACCACACCATCATCTACAAAAGGCACAAGCACCTCTGAGTTTTGGTATCTCAGGGATCTTAGAACTAACCCCCTGAACACACCAAGAGACAACTGTATGCATGTGAGTATGAGCTGTGAAGTCACACGGACCAATGTGTGTACTTGTGCACACGTAAGTTTCCCAGATTGGGCAAATGAAAATATGGGCGTCCAGATAAATTTGAATTTAGACAAAAAACAAATAATTTTAGTAGAAGTATTGCATGAGATGCACTTCTGCTAAAAACTATTCATTGTTTATCTGGAATAGAAAAGTGGGTGTCCTGTATTTTAGCTGGCCACCCTCCGTGTGTGTAAGCATCCAAACGTGGAGCAGCAGGACATTTTGGATTACAGAGGGTTCATAAAGAGCCAAAGAACACACACACACACATGGGTGCTTACCTCCTTACACACACACACAAATATAAAATGATTCTGGGACATCCTCAAATGTTCTTTGTAAGGGGAACATTATTTACCTTCTGCAGTGCAGTTGGAACCTAGATTCATTTAACTTGCAAATTCTTCTACGCAGGCTTGCAGAGAGAGGTAATTGGGTGGGATTTCACCTGTTCTTCTAGCGGGTAAGCAGAGGGCCTGTGTGTTCAGGCTGAGAGGCTTTAGTCTGTGCCCCTCCACCATCTCAGCCCCAGACACCTTCCAGTGGGACATTGGGCATCCAGGCTTCTGGGCACTTAAAGACCTGTGTGATTTCCACCTTGTGATTTAAGTACGAGCTGCTTCTTTCCACAGATTTGATGCTTTCCACAGATAGGGAAATATGTTCAAAGGGATGGAAAGAACCGATTTGTGCCTTCTGGACTCCATAGCAATTGAACACTGGACAGAGACACTAAAAGATGTCTTGAGTCTGTGAACTTGAGACTTCAAAAAGACTTTTAAAATGTTGTGAATTTGATATTAGAAAACGTTGAGTCTTCGAAAATAGTCTGAACTTGCAAAACTCCCAAACACGAAGGGTCTTCCAAGGATAACTTCTCCAGTGGCCTCACCCCATCCCCACCCAACTAGGTCCATTTGGGGAGGCAATAACAAAATATCAGAGGTAGGTACTTTATAAAGACAAGTGGTTTATTCAGCTCACGGTTCTGGAGGCTAAATGGCCAGAGCCTGGGTGGCCACACTTGACAAGGGCCACATACTGTGCCTTGATATGGCAGAAGGCATTACAGGCAGGAGCACATATGGGAAGGGCAGGTGATACATTCAAAAGAAGCCAGGGGCAAGAACGAATACATTCTTTGTGCTGAACCTATGATGGCCACGGGTAAGAGGGCTAGGGCCATGGGTAACACGAAGCTGGGAGAGCCAAGGATAGGAGAAGAGTCCATAAAGAAAGCACTTGTTGTTCTGGTTGACTGGGGTTGTAAACAGACACGATGGTGCCTGGTACTCAGCCCCTAGGGTTCAAGTCCAGATTTCAACATACTTTCAGGAATGTGGAATCATTTGGCCCACTACTGTTAGATGATTAACTTCTCTTTCTTCTCCCTCATCCTCCAGCCCTTTGATTAAATTTAATCTTGGAACTCTTCTCTTATTAAGTCAGAGACATTTAGCAAATGCTACAGACGAGAGCCCGATTTACCATTCTGTTGACTGTAGACTTAAGAAAGTGATGGAGGAAACGTTAGCAGTGAAGATTGTTAGAGGATGATTTTCAGAAAAGGATAAAATCATGACTTTTATGCAGATATAAAATGAATGCAAGGCAAATATCTTACCTACTTCATTAATAAACAAGGAACCAGGAAGAAATTATAAGTAGGTCAAATGAGAATTTGTCTTACAGAGCTTTATATTTTCTACCTGACAAATTCATTTGCACAGCCCTGGACCAGAATTGTTAGCATAGCCATGGAAATGAAGATCTGCATCACTACCCGTTTTCTGTAAATTAACATCTTTGCAGAGATGTGAAACACATCAGAAGCAAGTACTCATGTAGGATGAGATACTCCCTGAGGCCCAGGGTTCCATCAAAGAATATCCAGCCAGCTGTTACCCATTTTAAAATCTTCCACAAATTTTCCTGAAAAAATTAAATTTAAATGGGTGTTACCTCTGCAGCTGTTACTTTGCAAACAGCACTAAAAATTGAAAAAATATTTCTTTGGAATTTGAAAAGTATTATCCAGTTCCACAAAGAAGCAGCTCAACGTCATCGACCCATTTCCTGGGCTCTGAAGATGCAGGCTTCCCTCTCACCGACTGTTCTAGAAACAGGTCAGCCTGGTGCCTGTGGCTTTGCAGTAGCCTCTCCTACAATGAGAGGTGCTCACTTTCCTGAGGCTGCTGTCTTAAACCAGCGTTCCTCACCGCTGGCAATGGAGCCAGATAACCCTCTGGCGATGGAGGGTGGTCCGAGGTGTATACTGCAGGTGCCAGTAGCATGCTGGGCTCTACTCACTAGAGGACAAGCAAAAAGATCTCCTGGTGGCGTCACCAGCACCCATTCACCCTCCATTCCACCCGCACTGAGAGTGCTGCTTCAGATTGAATGGACTCTAATATGGGTGGAGTTTTGTTTGTTTTGTTGTTGTTATTGCTGTGGCTATTTTAGAAAAACAATGTTTTTAGAAAAAGGATGAGACATTTGTAAGTTATAGTTATTATTCTTACCTCCTGAAAATACCCCACCCCAAGACTGATCAAGCACCTGAAAAAATAAACTCATTTATTGCTTTGTCATTTCAGGCTAAGCGAAAGCCCAGATCAGGGACCAGAGGGCAGAAGAGACTGGAAGGATATCTAGAGAGGAAAGGGATGACCATTGTGGAGAAGCCACCTGGGGCCAGAATCTTGACAAACATGGTCCCCTTTCACCCTCACGAGGATCCTCCAGGGGAGGGCTGGGGTAGAGGACAGTTGGGAAGGTCTAGTGGCAGGGGAGTAGCCAGGCTGGCCCCTCTCGAACTGGGACACCCATGCCCACTTCCCGAGAGGAGGTGACAGGAGAGCGTCCGGGACTTGGAGGGACAGGGAAGCAGGCTGCTCCAACCTCCCCTAGCCCAGAGAAATGATGTAAATTCATTTCTTGAGGCCATCAGCTGATCGTGACTAAAATCCAGCCTGTCACCAAGAGCAGAGCCAAGAGGTCCACTTACCGAATGCTAGTGGAGAGGACAAGGTAGTCTTTCTCCCACGTCCCCAGGCACTGTGTGACACAATCAGATAGCCCTTCTCTTCATTATGCACAGATGGAGAGGCTAAAGGGAACCAAGGGAAACCAGCAAGGGAAGCCCCCAGATGTCAGCAACAGGGCCCCAGGGGGAAATGCTACCGCCATGCCATGAGGTCACCGAGACCTCTGGATCTCTCGTGTCTGTTTCTCTCTCCCTCCAACTCAGAACCTCCACTCTACTGCAGACAGAGGTTAGCATCTCCTGGGCCGGCCCCTCACACGTGGAAAGCCAGTGATCACACCAGGTCACCCCAGGGACAGAAAAGCCCACCTGAGAATTTTGACCCTGCCTGGGTGATCAAAGCCAGCTCTCACAGCAAGGACATTTGCTTGTTTCACTCAACACACAAGAGGACACAAGGTGACTTCCAACTGGCCAGCCCACATGGGAGAGGCCGACGTGCACCCCATCTCCACCGGGGCACTGAGGGGCCAGCGAGCATCCAGGCCCACAGCTGCCCCACACAAGCTTGGTTCATGCTGGCTAAAAGCACAGTGTGGCCACTTGCAGGGAGATGAGCCCTCTCCTCCCCGGGAGAGCGGAACTCTGCTGAGAAGCATGAGATCTCTACCCAGGGGGCAGGGTGCCGTGGAGGGTCCTGTCTGCTCTGTACAGAGCCACCTTCCCCACCAGAGCCAGCGCATCATGGGCAAGTTTCCAATCACCCCCCAGCTTGCCAGATGCCCCAGAGGAAAGATGTCACAGTAAAGTCCAAGAAATGGAGGAACCTGGCTGGACCCAGAAAGCCAGGCCTTGGGAGGACGTTGGGAGGGCGGCTCCTCCAGCCAACACAAAAGGATTCACCTGGGAATGGCACCAGCACTGGGGCAATCATGGTGAGCAGCTTCTTGGCCAGAGGATCTGTCAGGTGGACTGGTGGAGGTACCATGGAGGCTCAGGAAGCTCAGTGAGGCCAAGCAGCCAAGCTCTGGACTCCACAGACTCTCCAGAGCGGCCACTGTCTGCCACCGCTGTGTGGCTGCTGTCCCAGCCCCAGGAGGGGCCGCTGCTCTCTGCTAGGCCAGCTGTTTGCAAGTGGCCCACTCGGTCCCACCTGGTCGAGCCTGGGTAACTTCCTGTCTCCTTACCAGTGATAGCAGCAGTCATCATTTCAGCTGCCTGAGCACCTACTGTGCGCCAAGTGCTTTAGCCTTTGAGGAGCCCCCTGGGTTAGGTGTAATTATTCCCATTTTACCGACCTGAAGGCAAGGCTCGGAGGACACTCATTCACTATGCACCAGAGCGTGGGGCTTCTGTGGAGCTCAGATCTTTCTAATCCTGGAGCTCAGGCTCTTTCTGTTGCACCTGGCCTCACAGCCTGTCCCTCCAGAGGGCTGCCTGTCCCCTGGGAGCCAGGATGTCCTTGGAGAACTGGGATAGCAACTGGGCTACGGGCAGCACCCCAAAAGGTCCCAGTGAGGAGAAGCTGGCTCCAACCGGCAAGGCGACCCGGGGAAAATTATTCGCCATTCCTGACTGAGCCTCAGTCTGTCACAATCACCGCCATGGCCCCCAGAGGGAGGGACGCCCCAGCTTGGATCTCAGGACCTCTGGAGTCGAGCACCGACCAGGGCTTCGTGAATGCAGGAGGCATGGACCACCTGTCAGTGCGGAAGCCTGGCTGCTCCCAGTGGGAAGATGAGAGCCTGGTGAGTAGACCCTGCTGCCCAGGAGCCCAAGGGAGTCCCAGGCAGACACCGGGTGCTGTTTCCTCCCCACCCTCTCCAGGGAACACCTGGCAAGGTCTGGACACACTTTTTTAATAGCCACAACTGGGAAACGAGGTGCTGCTGCATCAGGTGGGCAGAGGCCGAGACAGGGTGTGAGCGAAGGGCAGCCCGCCACAGACCACCTGGCCCAGAACAGCCACAGCGGTGCATGGAGACACCTGCTTAGGCCCAATTCTACCTCCTGACCTTGTCCAGAGGAAATCAGCCCAGAGCAGGAAATGCAGGCACGGCCTGGCTGTGTTGAAGCCCACACACGTCACAGCTCCAAGGGTCCCGGCATGCTCTCGGCAACATCACCGACAAAGTCAGCGTTTCCCCAGGCGGAGTCCTGCCCACGAGCCCACCTCTGGGTATGGTCTGGGCTGTATTCTCTCACAACAAGCTTACAAATAGGTACCTTTATGCCCAAGGCCCAGGAGCCCCGGGTCACAGAGCCATAGAAAACGGGAGCTAGAATTTGAGAGGGGAAGTGCCAGATCCCATGGCCACGACCCTCATCCCTCGCATTACCTGGCCACCCTGGCCCTGCAGAGCTCCCCCAAAATAAAAACAAATCACAAGCAACTCTGCTTCCCCAAACAAACAGAAGTAGCCTTCCTAATCTCATGACTTCCACAGACATATCGTTTGCACTCTGTGGATCTGGGGCTTTCCAGTTCCCAGGTTTGCCAGCCTATAGCAGGCGCTCTGGACTCTGAGCCTCGATTTCCCCCATCTGAGAATAGACTTCTGGTCTGTGTGGCGGGGCTGCTGGTACAGCGTGAGGACCCCCAGATGCCCATAAGCACACCAGCTAAGAGCCCGCAAAGTCGGCTCCCTCTGCCGCGCTCCTTGGCTGGGCAGCCCTGCTCAGGCTGGGATGGCCGGGCGGGTTTTTTTCCACGGTCAGGGTCGGGGGGGGCTTTGAATACTTGTGAGGGCGGCTAAGCCACCGCCCCCACAGATCCCCAGAACAAAGAGGCCTCAGAGCCGCTGGCTCAGCTCAGGGCTTGTGGCCAGGGGCGGCGCAGCGCGCACCTCCCGCGGCTCAGGGCGCAGGCCCCGGTCTGCGCTCTGGGTCGCGCTTGGGGCGGGTCGCGTTTGGGGCGGAGCTGCGCGCAAGACCCGCCGGCTGGCTGTGCTGCGGCCTCGGCCTCAGCGACACTTGTCCCGGCGACGCTGTCCTGGGAACATAAAAAGAAAGACTTCGGGCACCTGTTAGAGCACCCCACCCCGGGCAAAACCCCATGTTCCTCAACAGAACGCTGGCCGGAGCTGACCCCGGAAGCCAAGGCGGAACGAACCCCCAGCTGAAACCAAATGCTTGCTTTTCACAGAACCGGAACGGGACTTGAGCGTTTTCCAAAGTCATTCACTGGGAACATTTGTGCGTTTGTTTGTTCGCGGAGCAAACCCTTACTGGCCAAGGTCCCCTGGGCTGGGCGCGGTTCAAGGAGCTAGGGATCCTGGGGAGTGAGAAGTGCGGTAGGCTCAGGGGCTGCAGGGGGCGGGTGGGGGCGCCTAGAAAATGTGGCCACGCTGAGCTCACAGTGCAAATGCGGAACCCGCGTTCTGCACCTCGGGGGAAGGAAGGAGAGGGAGGGAGGAGCCTTCAGCTGCGAGCAGGGTGGGCGCCCTAAAGGAAGTGTGGCCGCCTAGTGAGCCCGGCCCTGGGTTCCGCCCCCAGCTCTGCAAAAGTAAATAAGTGAGAGAAGTGTGGCCAGGTGCTATAGAAACAGAGGCTAAGCCGGCTAATTCTCCGAGGCAGCTGAATCTGAAATAAACCTGAATTTCACCTACCTGAACTTCCTGTTTTTGAACTGAAGGAAACTAATGCAAGAATAGCAGGAGGGACAGTTGAGATTTTCAAAAGTCTGGAAGATATTCTAAGCAAAATGTCAGGCTGTTCATTAATTTGCCCATTCATTTATCCATCCACCGTTCTTGGGCTGTCAGAATCTGTGGTCTTAGCATCCCCCAATGTTTTCAGTTTCCATAGAAACAAAAACCCATCCCCCCCTCAAGCATTGGGGCCCACGGACAGGTGCCTTGTGTAAGAAATTTAACTTGAGCTTGTTTCCTCGCTTGTAATGCCACCTGCCTCTCAGAAATACCTGGAGGGTAATGTGTAGAAGAGGGTGGTGCATCTGAGGCCTTCACACTTGGACCCCTCATTGCCATAATCTGTTACCTGTGCCCTGGTCTTTACAGTTTACAGCATTCCTTCGCTTGCCGTGTTGCGTTTGACTTTTACATCAATCCCAGGTTAGCAGTCATTTTAGAGAAGAGGAAATCGGCAGTCAGGGAGATGCAGCAAAGTGCCAAGTTCACACAGCACCTCAGAGGCTGGAACTGAGCTGAAAACCCAGAGCTTGGAGAGGAGCTTTGAGGATGACTCTGGCCCTCTCGGCAGCATTTCATGATGATGCCAGGAGCCCGAGGACTGGTACTGCCAAAGTCATTAGTCACATCTGGGATCTGGGAGATACCAGGATCAAAAACCAAATAGCTGCCACCTATTTGGGACATGCTAGTGACCCAAGGAACATTCTAAGAGGAATACCCAGACAGCAGTACTTCCAGTCCCACATGTTCTTCTGTAGCAGAGCTTCTCCACTCTTCTAGAGGGATGTGGAATCTAATTCCATCTCGACTCCCCACCTTGATGCTGCACTGGACTTAGTGACTCACCTGACCCATAGAATGAGGCATTTCTGATAATCCAGAATTTCTGAGGCTGGGTCATAAGAAGGCTTGTGGTGTCCACTGGAGTCTCTTGGGATGAACTTGGAATTCCCTTCCTCTCTCTCTCAATTCAGTCACATGCTGTAAGAAACTCCCACATGGAGAGTCCACATCCGAGTGCTCCCACTGACAGCTTTAGCGGGGCTCCAGTGACAACCAGCATGTCCTGTTGCTATGGGTGCCAACTTGGATGTCCTGTGTATCCAAGGCTTCAGGTAATTCCAGCCCTGCTGAGCTATGACTGTAAACAGCATGAGCTAGGCAGCTGAATCCAGTCAAGTCACAGGACTGCAGGGAACAGTAATGCCAATAGTAACTGAAGCTGCAGTCTGTAGGCTGTCACGTTAGGCAATGGTGGAGACTAGAGTACCAGGGGCTCTCCGAACCCCCCAGGATCACTACCAGAGTTCCTGACCCCACATGATTTGTTTACTGTCTCTCCCACTAGACTGAGTTCTTCTGGATGAGAGAACATACTAAGGTTCTGGGGTTGCCAGCAACAAAAACAAACACCACTTTTCTTAAGCAAAACAGAATTGATTGCATTTGGAGAGCTCAAAGAATTAGGATAAAAACCAAAGACTAGATTCAGGATGGAATGCAGGAGCCCTAGGGATCTAGTGGCAGGGTCATATAGAGTGTCTCTTCAGTCCTGGGTCACGAACAAGCAGCAACCCTTTGTCATCTTCGTGTCACTGCTCAGTGTTCAAAATCCAAGGGGAAACATCTTGACTGGCCACGTCGGGTCTCAGAAAGCCAGACCCATGTGGATGCCAGTTGTATCCACTGGGTGGGACTGTCCCCTAAACAAAATCAGGGTGCAGGTGCCAGAAGAATGGGCTGCCAACATTGAGCCGGCAAAGTGAGGCCACCACATTGGCCTTAGCAAGCCTAGTAGGCGGTTCAGTGTCTGCACCATACAGGTGTTCAAGAAATATCCCTTTGATGAGTGAACCAGGACCTGAATGAATATGTGCAGGAATGAATGACTGAGCAAAGGAGAAATGAAGGACTGTGCAGTGTATGGGCCTTGGGCCAGCCCCTGAAACACCTGCCAGACAGGACAGCGACTTAATGGTCCTCCCTCCGTCCAGGAAGGCTTCTACTCAAGAGTTTCCAAACTTGGATTCTAGAAGGTGCAGAATTTAATCCTCTAATCCTGCCACTTTAGGAACATTATACGCTTTGAGCAGTCTGAGACAATGCTTAAAACAGCCCTTAAAACAAGTGACTCCTCAGTGCCGCTTGGCTTCACAGGAAGTTTTCTGGGGAGGGAAGGAGAGGGAGAGACAAATTTGAGGCAGAATGGGGAGGTCTGGTGATCTCCTTTCACAGAGGGGACCAGGACAGCTGGATGGCTGGGGCAGCTGCAGGCCACATTTTACCCAAGCTGGGTGAGTCGTCCACGCGGGAGATGGAGTTCGGGACTACACTGACTCACCGAGAGCGCATGGCTGGACCTCACCACCCCCTGAACAAAACCCCTTGGCTTCTGTCTTTGTTGTCATCTCTGGCCTCACCCTAGGTGTGCACAAATACTGGATACAGGTTTGCAATACGGAATGGACTCTCCAATGGTTTCCCACTTTATTAAAATACACACAAATTAAGGGGCCGGGGATTTAGCTCAGTGGTGCTGCCGCCTGTCTTGCAAGCGCAAGGTCCCAAGTTTGATACCCGGTACCAAAAAAAAAAAAAAAAAAATACAAGTTAAAGAGAAATTACAAAGCAAATTGGCTTAAATACAGTGAATGTTTCAATTTTTAAAATGTTACTACAGTGAAAGACACATTGACACTAATCCCAATCTTTCTCCCTTCCAACCAATTCAAATTAATCCCATCTTTCTTGCCACTTTCTGAAAGTCCTCTTTCCTGAGTGTCTTTAGTTGCACTGTCATGGCTGTCTCAGTGTTCTGAATGGATTAAAAATGTTTACCTTTCATGGTCATTTTGACTTTGGGGAAGAGCCAAAAGTTGTATGGTGCTCAATCTGGTAAATAAGATGGATGAGAACACAAGTTTTACGAGCCTGCCTTCCATCGGATGACACTTGGCAGCAGCATTCATCATGGGGTATTTTCCCATACCTGTAAAGACACTTACAAAAGATGACTTTCAGATCTCAGAAAGTGGCAAGAATGATGAGGTAAGTCTGTTTGAACCAAGGGGGTGTATTTTGAGGGAGATTAATGGCAATGTATCCCTTATTGTAATAAAATTTTTATTTAAACATTCACCATATATTTTGATTATCCCTGTCTATATTAATATCTTGAAGCATCCCAATTTAATGGTGTGGAGTAAATTATCTTATCTGCTGATGACAGCTTGTGGAACAGGAAGGAAGGGGTAAAGGGACAGAAGGTTGGAGGGAACAGGGAAAGGGGACGTTACTAGAACCTCTGCAGTTAAATCCTGGTCTCCTTAGAGCCACGGCAGCACACGGGGAATTACAGGAAAGGTAGAAAAATGAGACTAAGAAGCTCAGCTTTGGGTCTGAGCAGTGCTGCTCTGGGCGGCAAAGACGAAAGCCTCCAGCTTACCGCACCTTTTATTCAGTACTCAGTACATCGGGAGAAACAAATGTAACAAATGACCTGCAGAGAGTTCAGTACATCCGGGTAAACAAGATGTGACAATCCAAGATCAAGGAGGAACTGAGTAGATGAAGATTTTGTTCCTCCCAGGACGTCTTCAGCTGGTGTAATCTTGTCCTGGAGAATCACAGCATCACTGGATCCTTGAGGTCTCAGTTGTGACCGGAGGCCAAAATGGAATTATGTCTCGGAATTCCATAGCTGGGCTGTAGGCAGGAGGACTAAGCTAACCAAATGATTTTACCCTAAAATTATGTAGCATTGCTCCCGACAGAAGGTCATTCACACTGAGTGAATACTCTGTCAGGAATCGGAAAGCACTGTCCATTTATTATGCCTTTCAATCCCTATAGCTATCTGGAGAGTCCTTTCAAGCCCATTTCACAGGTGAAGAAACTTGAGTCCAGAGAGGCCAGGTCATGACCTTTTCCAAGATCACGATCTTACCAAGTGGCAGAGGCATGATTTGAACCAAAGTCAAGTTAGACTCTGTGGCTATTTCCATTTCATTACATCACACTGTCTTCCAGGTAGTAAGCAAAAGAGGCTTTTGGACAGAAATTCACAAATCTTGTTCATCAGAGTCTCCTGAAGCTACTTATCCTAGCTTTTACAGGATTCCCACCGTGTGATTGTGTGGCTGCCTGGCTCACAGACAATAAGAAAACAGCAAAGAAGTAGGAGGAAAGGCTGCAGACAGAGACACGAAGATAGTGTGACACACAGCTGTGGATCCAAGATGGCTTCTAGTTACAGCACATTGGGTGTCTTGAATCAGGCTAACCCTCCTGACAAGAACAGAAACTCCAAATACCATGTTATAAAAAACAAAAACCTTTGATCTTGGGACTTTTGAAGGCTGAAGTAAGAGGATTGCAGGTTCAAGCCCAGCCTGGGTAACTTAGAGACTTATCAAGACCCTGTCTCAAAATTTAAAAAATCAAAAGAGGGTTGGGAATGTAGCTTAGTGTGATGGGCCTGGGTTCAGTCCCCAAGACTGTTCCCCCAAAAATTGATGCATTGGGAGGTAACTCAAATCTGATGGGAATATAACTGGTTAAGTAAAAGCAAATATACACCTGTCTTGCAAGTGCAAGTTTCCGAGTTCGATCCCCAGTACAAAAAAAAAAAAAAGCAAATATAATTTTCTTGGTTGTCTCAAAGAAAAATCTTTTGGTTTAATTAAATCTCTCTCTCTAATTAAAATTATTTTGAATTTTACCCTAATATTTCCTTTTTTCTTTTTACTTTGGGCTTAATATGTATTCCCTTTTATTGTTTCCCGAGGTGAAAACTTAGATCAACTGTTTTAGACTCTTTCTCTTTCTTGATGACAATTATTTCTATAAATGTTCCTTGTTAGCTGCATCTTACATATATTAATGTTTTTACTTCTGTTCACTTCAAATTATTTTCTAATTTCCTTTTTAATTTTTCTTTGATCTATGCATTACTTAGAAGTATGTTATTTTATTTCTATTACTACGGGATTTTCCAGATACAGCATCTTTAAAATATTGATTTCTATCTTAATTCCATATGAGAATATGCTTTATATAGCTGGAATCCATTTACGTTTACTGAGAGCTGTTCCATAGCATGGGATGTGGCTCACTTTGGAATGGGTCCCATGGGCATTGGAAAGGAGTGAGTGTTCTGATGCTCGTGGGTGAAGTATTCCCTAAATGTCAGCTACATCACACAGGTTGATAATGTCGCCTTTGTTCTGGTTCCCTTTTCCTCTTTTTCTGCCTTCTTTTGGATCATGTTCTGTTACTCCATTTTATCTCTTGTTGGCTTGCTGGCTGTGCTGCTGTTGTCTCTTAGTGGTTGCTTTAGGATTATGACACATATCTTTAAATTGAGGCAATCTCCCTTTGTGTATTGGAAGCTTAGTCTCCAGTTGGTGCTGTTGACTGTTGGGAGCACTTTTCAGAGGTGGAGGAAGAGGAGGAGAAGGAGCAGGAGCAGGAGGAAGAGGAGGGAGAACTGAAGTGGCTGAGGGAAAAGGGAGTTCGCATGTGATCCTGGGTTAGTTCTCATGACCAGTAGTTATACGTGAATGAGCCAGGGTGCTCCTGTGCCTCTTGGCTTGTGAGCTGGTGATGTGATCCTTTTCCTCCTCCACAGCCCCACTACTGTGTTCCCACCCTCCACGAGCATCTCCCAGAGCCAAGTTGCTGCTGGGACCACATCTTTGGACCTCCAGAACTGGGAGCTAAATAAACCTCTTTCCCTGGAAGGACCTAGCTTCAGAGATTTCTTTACAATAACAGAAAATGGAAGAATATGCTTGAAAGGGATTTTTAAATAAAAATGTTGCATACAAGTACTGCCCACGTATTTATCATGATGGCCGTCTTCATTCATCCCTTTAATAAAGACCAGCCGTACTAAGTATCACCCAGCACATGGAGCAACTGGAACTCTCATGGGCAACCACTTTAGAAAAAAGCTTGGTTAGATTTCTTAAAAATCTAAACACGCTTCCATATAGGATCCAAGCATTCCACTTCCTACAGATTTACACAAAGCAAGTACAAAAAAAAAGAAATGCAAGTACGTATCTACCCAAAGACCAATACATGAGCGTAATAGTCAAAAACTGGAAAAAGCTCAAGTGTCCATCAACAGATAGAATGGAAAAACAAACTGGTACATCCATGTAACAGACACCACTCACCAACAAAAACAGGAAAACACAGTGGAAGCTTGGAACAACACAGATGAAATGCAGAATTATTTCCAGAAGGGAACCACTGTATAGTTCCAACCTTGAGAAGTCCTAGGAAATGCAAACTAATCTATAATGACAGAAAGCGGCTCCATGGCCTCTTGGGGATAGAGAAGGAAAGAGAAGAATGGATTTCAGAGTAGCACAAGGAAACGCTTTGATAGCTAAATTCATTATCTCACTTGTGGTGATTTTTTATGGCTATACATATGCCAAAATTCCTCAAAAGTTATACTTGAAATACATGTGATTTATTATAAGTTAATTAAACATCACTAAAGCTGTAAAAATGTATTGAGTGGGCTTAGAACAGGTTGGGTGTGGCAGAAATGATGAATGAACTTGAAAATACTGTAGAATTTATTCAAACTGAGACAATAGTGTTAAAAAAATGAAGAAAGCCTCAATAATTAGTGGGACAGTATCTGGGAGGTATTTTCAAGCAGAGTTCCATAAGAAGGGAGCAAGAATGAGGAGGAGACAGAAAAAAATATAAGAAGGAAAAATGGCCACAGTTTTTATCAAATTTCAAAAAAACTATAGCCTCCAAAGCTTAAACCTATTGAGTTAAAATATAAAATATAAAAATATAAAGAAAGCTAGATCCTGATCAAATGCCCAAAAAGCAAAAGAAAGACATAGAGGAGATCTTCTAAAAGTATCCAGAGGGGACTGGGGCACTCAGTGACAGAGCACTTTCCTGACATGTCAGAGGCTCTGGTGCCATCCCCAGTGCCACACACACACACACACACACACACAAACACGCACATGCATATATATATGTATATACATGTATATATATATATATATGTGTATATATATATATACACACACACAAACATGCATACATTCAAAATCATCCAGAATAAAAGTGATACAGACCACAAGAGTGCTAGCTGCCTTCTTACAAAAACACAGGACAACAGGCAACACGGAGTTGCATGTGTTACTGGACAATTTGATCACTATACCAGCATCACAGACCAAACCTACACAGACCAAGACTGCTAAGCTGGCACCGAGCAGTACAATATCAGGGCCATTGTCGTGTATGGCCCATTGTTGACCAAAATGTCACTATGTGGCACATGGCTGTAGATCTTTAAAAATGCTAGAAGAAAAAAAACTGTCAAGCCAAAGTTCCACATCTGTAAATATGTCCTCCCAAAATACAAGAAATAAAGACATTTTCAGACAAACAGAGGTTTTACTGCCAGTAGATCCACATAACAAGATGTATTTTTTTTTAATTCTGAAGAAAAATGATACAGAAGGAAATGTACATCTCAAGGAAGGAAAGAAGAGCATGGGAATGTTTACTATTTGCTTTTTTTGCTTTTGCTTTTTGTATCAGGAATTGAACTCGGGACCTTGTGCTTGCTGGGCAGGTGGCGGGACCACTGAGCTAAATCCCTGGCCCATGGAATGTTTATGATTGGGGAAATATGAATGATGAATTTTTCTTAATTTCTTTAAGAGACAATGAAGCACTTAAAGAAAAACATTTTAAAACACTATAAGGTTTACAATTTATGTAGAAATAAAATAGATAACAAAAAAGCCCAAAGGACAAGAGAGGAGTAAATAGATTTATGCTACTGTAGCTCTTCCATTTTACATGGTAATTCAAGGTAACTGAGGTAAGTTAGGGCTGCTTCTTGTAACTCTTAAAGCCATCCTAAAATTAATACAAATGGATGTAGCCAACATGCCAAAAAGGAAAGAAGTTAGCATACTAAAAATATTTGATTATCCCAAAAGAAAGCCTAAATGGAGACTAAACAAAAATGAGAAAAAAGAAGACAAGTGAAAAATAGAGGCTTATATCCAACCACATCAAGAATTAATTTAGGCTCACAGCACAGAGGAGGCTTCCGGGCCGCCATACCACTGCTCCCAGTGCAGAGGAGGTGAGCCGCGCAGCACCCCCCCACCCCACCCCACCCCCATCAAAATGAGAAGACATATAAACAAGTCTCAAAACCAGCCTTTCAGATCACCTGCAGAAACCACAAAGGGAAATGGGATGGGACACTCTGATGCTCAACAACCTGGACTCCCTGAACTGCCAACAAAAGAGGATCTGGAAAAAATAAAATCAGAAATAATTTCTCAGATAACAGCAGAGATTGTGCTCATAATGCAAGACATGATTAACAAATCTAGAGAGGAGCTGAGGAACATGATAGAATTCCAACACAGGAAACAAATTGAATCCATAAAACAGATGCAAACAGATTACCAGGAGATTAAAAACTCCATTGAAACTCTAGACAGCAGAATGAGCCAATGTGAAGGCATAATTTCAGATATAGAAGATAAGATTGCACTTAGTGACCAGGAAAAGAAAAATTGCTTTAAAATTTTAAGGGACCATGAGAAATCAATCCAGCAGCTGCTAGACGATGCAAAGAAGAATAACATAAGACTGATTGGAGTCAACAAAGAAACAGGAGAGAGTACAAATGACATAAAAAAATCTGTTCACAGAAGTAATGGCAAAAAACTTCCCAAGCAGGGGGAAAGAACTTGACATACAGATAAGTGAGGCATATAGGACTCCAACTAGCCTTGATCAAAAACAAAATCTACACATAGGCATATAATTGTTAAGATTCCAGAAACCCAACAGAAGAATAAAGTTCTACAAGCAGTTAGAGAAAAGAAACAAATCACATACAAAGGAAAACCCATCAGAATCACAGCAGACTTCTCAATGCAAACCCTCAAGGCAAGAAGAGTTTGGAGTGACATATTCCAAGTCCTAAAGGAAAACAGCCTCCAACCCAGATTGATGTACCCTGTAAAACTATCTTTCAAAATTGATAGAGAAATAAGATATTTTCATGACAAAGAGCACCTTAGGAACTTCATGAATATCAAACCAGCACTCCAAAAAATGTTAGACAATATCCTAGGAAAAGACAACAAGGATCACAACCCCAGGAAGCACAGCAGAATGAATCTGTCAGGCATGACAAGAAATTAAATGCAAAGGGGGAGAATCCAACAAAAAGAAAAAGCCATGACAATGATAAGTCAATATGTATCAGTTATAACCATCAATGTTAATGGTCTCAATTCACCAATCAAAAGAAATAGACTGGCAGAATGGGTCAAGAAGCAAGATCCAACAACATGCTGCATACAAGAAACACAATTCAAAAAGAAACTCATAGACTGAAAGTTAAAGTGTGGGCAACAATACTCCATGTGACGGGAACCCGAAAAAAAGCAGGAGTTGCTATCCTCTTTGCAGATCAAGTGGATTTCAAATCAACACTGATTAAGAGAGACAAAGAAGGACACTACATCCTTGTAAAGGGAACAATCCAAGAGGAAGAGATGACAATCATATATGCACCAAACACTAGTGCGCCCAACTATATAAAGCAAATACTAACAGACATGAAAAGTCATATATGCACTAATACAATAGTAGTGGGGGACCTCAATACCCCACTGTCACAAATAGATAGATCAACTAGACAAAAAATAAGCAACAACATACTAGAACTCAATCAAACTCTTCAACAAATGAACTTAACAGATGTTTACAGAGTGTTCCACCCCACCAAATCAGAATACACATTCTTTTCAGCTGCACATGGGTCGTTCTCCAAAATAGACCACATACTCGCTCATAAAACATGTTTAAGTAAGTGCAAAGGAATTGAAGTTATCCCCTGTATACTATCAGACCATAGTGTGATGAAATTGGAGATCAACAGCAGAAGAAACTGCAAAAATTTCATAAACACATGGAAATTGAACAGCACACATCTGAGTAACCAATGGGTCACAGAGGAAATTAAAGAAAAAATCAGACAGTTCCTTCAATTAAATGATGATGACAATACAACATATTGGAATCTATGGGACACAATGAAAGCAGTCTTACGCGGGAAATTCATAGCAGTGAATACTCATATTAGGAGAACAGAGCAAGCCCAATTAAACAATCTGATACTGAACCTCCAGCTTCTAGAAAAAGAAGAGCAGGACAAACCCAAAGCTCATACAAGGGACAAAATTATAAAGATCAGAGCAGAAATCAATTCAATGGAGACTAAGAGAATGATACAAAAAAATTAATGAAGCCAAGAGTTGGTTCTTCAAAAGAATAAACAAAATTGACAAACCCTTAGCCAACCTTATCAGAAAAAGGAAAGAGCCCAGGGATTTAGCGCAGTGATTTCTCTGCCTGCTGCGCGAGCACAAGGACCTGAGTTTGATCCCTGGCACCAAAAAAAAAAAAAAAAGAAAAGAAAAGAAAAGGCCCAAATCCATGCAATTAGGAATGAAAAGGGTGAAGTTACAACAGACCCAGCAGAAATCCAGATTATCATCAATACCTACTTCGAGAACCTATACGCCAATAAGATGGAAAACACAGAAGAAATAGACAGATTCCTAGATATGTATGAATCAGCAAAGCTGAACGAAGAAGACCTACAAATTCTAAACAACCCAATATCAATCAATGAAATTGAAACCGGAATTAAAAACTTAACAACTTTGAAAAGCCCAGGTCCTGATGGCTTCACTGCTGAATTCTACAAGACATTTAGAGAGGAACTGCTGCCACTACTATTTAAACTCTTCAATGAAACTGAAAGGGAAGCACTACTCCTGAGTTCATTCCTGGAAGCAAGCATCACCTTGATCCCCAAAGCAGAGAAAGACCCAACCGAAAAAGAGAACTATAGGCCAATCTCACTAATGAACATAGATGCAAAAATCCTTAATAAGATACTGGCAAATAGAATGCAGAAGATCATCAAGAAGATCATACACCCTGACCAAGTGGGATTCATCCCAGAGATGCAGAGATGGTTCAACATATGCAAATCAATGTAATACACTATATCAATAGAGCCAAGGACAAAAACCATATGATCATCTCAATAGATGCAGAAAAAGCATTTGACAAAATCCAACATGCATTTATGATAAAAAAAAAAAACCTACAAAAAATTGGAATAGATGGTCTCTACCTCAATCTGATAAAAGCCATCTGTGAAAAGCCAACAGCCAATATTATGCTAAATGGTCAAAAACTGAAATCCTTCACACTAAAATCAGGAACCAAACAAGGATGTCCACTATCACCACTCCTGTTCAATATAGTTTTTGAAACATTTGCCACAATTAGACAAGAGAAAGAAATAAAAGGAATAAGCATAGGAAATGAAGAAGTCAAATTGTCATTATTTGCAGATGACATGATACTCTGTATAGAAGATCCCAAGAACTTCGCCAAAAGTCTTCTAGACTTAATAACCAAATTCAGTAAAGTAGCTGGATACAAGGTCAGCACACAAAAATCAATAGCTTTCCTCTACACAAACAACAGACTCACTGAGAGAGAAATAGGGCAAACAATTCCTTTCGCAATAGCATACAAAAAACCTAGGAATCAACCTTTTGAAAGAAATCAAAGACCTCTTCTCTGAAAACTATAGCACTCTGAAAAGAGAGATTGAAGATGATATCAGAAAATGGAAAGACATCCTCTGCTCCTGGGTAGGAAGGATCAACATAGTGAAAAAGGCCATACTTCCAAAACTGCTATATAGATTCAATGCAATCCCAATTGAAATCCCAGCAGCATACTTCATGGACCTTGAGAAAAAAATCCAAAAATTCATTTGGAACAAGAAGAGACCCAGAAAGCAAAAGCAATTCTAGGTAACAGAGACATGGCAGGGGGTATCACAACCCCCAACTTGAAACTATACTACAAAGCTACTATGATAAAACAGCATGGTACTGGCAAAAAAACAGACCTGAGGACCAGTGGAACAGATTAGAAGATGCAGAAACAACTCCAGACACACTCAGCCATGTCATCTTCGACAAAGGAGCCAAACACCTTCACTGAAAGAAAGATAGCCTCTTTAATAAATGGTGCTGGAGAAATTGGGTTTCAACTTGCCAAAGGTTAAAACTAGACCTATATCTTTCACCATTTACTAAACTAAAGTCGAAATGGATTAAAGATCTAAATATTAAAACAGAAACACTGAACCAGCTGGAACAGAGCTTAGGTAGAACTCTTGAAGACATTTGTGTAGAAAAAGATTTTATGAACAAAACCTAAGTTGCCCATGAACTAGCCCAAACAATCAACAAGTGGGATCTCTTCTTATTAAAAAGCTTCTGCACAGCAAGAGCAACCACCAGCAGGGTGAAGAGACAACCCACAATGTGGAAAAAAATTTTCACCTGCTGTTCCTCAGACACAGGTGTACTATCTATAATCTATAAAGAACTTTAAAAAATTAGACCTCCTAAATTTAAAGACCCAATCCAAAAATGGGCATTTGAAATGTACAGATATTTCTCAAACAATGATGTAGAAATAGCAAATAAACACATGAAAAAATGTTTAACATCACTGGTCATTTGAGAGATGCAAATGAAAACAACGCTGAGATTCCACCTCACTCCAGAAAGAATGGCTGCTATCATGAAATCCACCAATAACAAATGCTGGTGGGGATGTGGGAAAAGAGGAACCCTGCTCCACTGCTGGCAGGAGTGTAGACTGGTGCAACCACTGTGGAAATCAGTATGGAGATACCACAAAGAACGAGGACTGGAAGTTCCATTTAATCCAGCTATCCCCCTGCTGGGTATCTTCCCCAAAGAATTAAAAGACTCTTACCACAGTGATATATGTGCACCCATGTTCATAGCAGCACAATTTGCAATAGCTAAAACTTGGACAAAGCCCAAGAGCCCATCAACTGGAGACTGGATAAAGAAAATGTGGGGTTTTTTTTAATAAAATGGAGTACTACTCAGCCATAAAAAATGATAACTTAGAGACATTTATAGCTAAATGTATGCACATTGAGGCGATACTCTTAAGTGAAATAAACAGGACGCATATGTGTAAATATCGAATAGTTTCTCTAGTGTGAGAAACTGAAAGTGTAAATAAGGACTAAAAGGTATAATAGATAATGTGAAATAGGAAGAAAAGAGGCAAAGGGGAAGGGAAGGTGGGAGGGGTAGGAGAAAGGAAAGAAGGGAATGGAATTAATAAAATGAAAAAAATGGAAACAAAGTCTGTAAATAGGGAGGGATGGAGGGATTCAAGGGAGGGCAGGGGAAGGGGGAAAAATAAGAACCAAGAGAGAGTATGTAAAGGTGCAAATTTCCAATGATGAATGTCATTATATTGTAAACCTAAAATGCACCAATAAAATAAAATTTTTTTAAAAACAGAATTATTTTAAATAGAAAATAAATGCTCCAATTAAATGATAACAGTTGTCAGACTGGATGAAAAAGTAGAAAAGTTAAAGCAAGGCCTAACTCTATGTGTAACAAGGTGAGCTTTCAGTAAAATGAAGAAAATAGATCCAAAATTGAAATGACAGCAAAATGATCTAACAGGAAAACCCTAAGTACAATATAAGAAAGCTAGCAGAAAGTAACATCAGACAAATAGAGCTCAGGCCAAGGGGGCTGCTAGAGAAAAAGAGGGGCATTCTGTAGGATAAAAGGGTCACACAATTAGGGCAAAAACGATGGGAACCTAAATGTGTGTGTGTGAGTGAGAGCAATTCAAAACAGGGGAACCCAAACGGACAGGATTGAAAGGCGAAGCGGACACATGAAGAATCCCACTGGGGGAACTCAACTCACTTCGGTCAGTGTGGACGGAAGCTTGCTGAGGCTGTGGCAGCAAAGGCAGGCTCTTGCCTTGGGGGCACCAAGGAACTCTGTAATCAAGAAAAACAATATGTTTAAAAATCAGAATCAATGTGAAAAACCCCGTGAGCAAAACTCAGCATTTTATTTTAGGTACCAGGAATTGAACTCATTACCTTGCACTGGCCAGGCAGACGCAGCACCGCTGAGCTACATCCGCAGCCCAAAAACTCAGTAATTTAATAAAGACAGGATCAGGATTCCTGATGTTTGCTTTGGATTATAGCATCAGTCAGCACATAGTTACTGAACCTTCTTTATTTAAAATTTTGATATGTTGTTCGTCACTTCTAAGAGCAATCCATGAGTTATAGAGCAAATCACAACGGGAATTTGAAAATATTTTAAACTGAATAATAACATACTAAAAATACATGGGGTGCTGCGTTCAGTTCCCAGAACTGCTCCTCTGCCCCAAGTAATTTGAATTAGAAGACATGGCTGTGAGTTCAAGGGCAGCCTGAGCCACATAGTGAGATGCTTTCTCAAAATACCAAAAAATAAAAAATAAAAATAAATCATGTGGGATGCAGCTAAAAACCCTTCTTACAAAAAATTTTTAACTTTAGAAGCTTATATTATAAAAAGAATAAAGCTTTCAAATCAATGATCTAAGTAGTCACATTGAAAAAACTTCAAGAAAAGGACAAGTTAAACTTTAATAGATTATAAAGATGAGTAAAGCAATGGTTCCACTGCCTGCCTCACAAGCGCAAGGTCCCGAGTTCGATCCCTGGTACAAAAAAGAAAAAAAGAAAGAAATCAATGGGATAGAAAGCAAAAAAAAGCTGAGCTTGGTGCTGTAATCCCATTACTCTGGGAGGCTGACGCAGGAGGATTGCAAGTTCAAGCCCAGTTTGGGCAGTTTAGCAATTTAGCAAGATCCTGTCTCAAAATAAAAAAGGGCTGAGGTTGTGGCTCAGTGCAAAGGTCCTGGGTTCAATCCCTGGTAGTGAAGGGGGAAAAAAGCAAACAAATGGAAAAAATGGGCTGAGTATGTAGCTCAGTGGCACCACGCATGCCTGGCAAGTGCAAGGTCCTGAGTTTGATTCCCAGTATCAAAAAAAAAAAAAAGCAAAAATCAATAAGGAATACGGCCAGAAGTTGTTTCTTTGAAAAGATTAGTAAAAGATATAGATTTCCAGCTAAATTGATTAACAAAAGACCAAACAACAGCACAACTTATCAGTCCAGGAATGGAAGAGGGAACATTTTACAGATGCTGCAGACATTAATGGATAACTTTGTGCAATAAATTTGACAGCAGAAATTAAACAGATCAGTTACTTGAAAAGTACAACCTATTAAAACTGATTCAAGAAGACACAGAACATCAGAAGATGTGCTCCCTGCCCCTCTCCTGGGGAAATCTAGTAAATAAATGTTGTTATTCATTCCTATATTTCATAACTTTAAACTGTCTGATATATATTTATGCCTTTATCAATTCACAAACATGTATTGAGCATCTTCTATGTTTTAGGCACTATGTTAGATAAGAGCGATATGCCAACAATTCCATTAATTAAGTTAACTAAATGTGATGCTTTGTGTTCCTTCTTATTAAGACTTGGGCCTTGGATCCTTGGTGAGGGATACAGCTCTTTGCTATGACATTGTTTCTATGGAGAAATTGGATTGTTGACATTATGTCAAGGCGATATCTTTGCACTGGAAGCCAAGTTTATATGCAAACTTGGGGAATTGTTTGTATTCTGTGGAGGAGATAGAACCAGGCATGATACGACTTAGAAAAAAATTTTTTAAACAAAAACACTTTAAAAACATTTCAAAGCAGTGCCAGTTATCTGAGAAATACATGCCTGTGGGAGCTGGCTCTTGCTGGTTGTCCGAAGAGGCTTCCAGCTGGCCAGGCTCCAAGGTCCCCAAACACCTCCTTGCTCACACTCTGGCCCCATCCATATCCGGCGCAAAATCCATCCACATCTGGTGCAGAATCCATTCATATCCGGTATATGATCCATTCACACCAACCCAAGAAGCGCCCAGAGAGCTTAGCGGAGGGAGCTCTCTGTTGGTTTAGAACCGTATCTATCTCTTTGCCTTCGCGTGTGCTTTGCCCTGCAGGCCCCACTCCTTGTCTCATCGGACCTTCATAGTCACCTATGAGAACTTAGGGTAAGAACTGCAAGCCCATTTTACAGAAGGAAAATCTGTAGTTCAGAGAAAACTTCAGGAAAAACTGTCCAGCAGAGAGAGGCAGTAGCTTGAACAAGGGGGCAGTAACTGGCACAGCTGGGCCTCTTGTCCTTCCCGAATCCTTGTCTTCAACCTCATTGGGATACACAGGATCCAGCTGTTCCCCTCTGATGGGCAGAAGAATGCAGATGGCGTATCTGGTTTTTGTTGTTTTTCAGCTATATAATTGACACTTGTAAATATCTCCAGAGCCAGGCGAGGCCAGTAGAATACTAAACAAATAAGGGTTCTCAGAATCTGTAGGCCGTTTCCTGGAGTGAAGGCTAGGCGGGCATGGAGCCAGGGAGCTCTACCTGCTGTCCAGAAGCCCAAAGCCACCCTCAGGTGAGCTCTTCGGCTTCAGTCTTTGGCCTCCCCTCCAGATCTGTGACACCAGAAGGGTGTCTCCCACAGTGTCACAGTGAGGCAGAGGAGCTGGAAGGCAGCTGTACAAGGAGGGCCCAGCCCCTGGCCCGGACCCAAAGAAGGGGTGCTGGGAGCTGTGACTGCTGTGCTGTCCCCCCCAGCTTCTGCTTCCCTGGGGTGTGCAGGTGACAAACATACCAGGGACCCACACTGCTAGACACCTCCTCCCCCTCAGCTTCCGAGCCCGCCTCATTCGTGGTAGTTTGGCTTTTTCTCCCTACCAGGATGAACTTTGCTTCTTTTCAGAATTAGAAATGTGGGTGTTCTCCTGCAGTCTCTCCTCTCCTGAACCCCACCCAGAGCAAATTCCTGGCCTTTTGTACCTTCTGAGTCCCTCCTGGGACCTCATCCCAAGGGCAGGGTCTTGAAAATGCCTGTAAAAGGGTCTCTCTATCAAGACTCACCTTGTGGGAGTCCCCAAACCATCCTGGGAGGACCCCTTAACTGCCTTCACCCTGTCTTCAGTCTCCTCTCTCCAAAGGGGAGCCCCTGAGGACCATCCTGCCTCAGGAAAAATCTTAGCTTGTCTGCTCATGGTTAGCTACTTTTACTGTCAGTCGTCCTGTGGTCACAGTGGCCCTCTAATCTCATTTTGGTAAGTAGGACATTCATTCAATATGAAAACCAAAAATCTGAACTTCATTCTGAGTTCAACCTTCTTCCCTCCCTGGCTAGGGCCTGAGGTAGGAAGGAAAGGGCCAGGCAGCGTCTTGATCCTGGGGAATTGTTCTGTATTTTTTGTCCCATTGTAACAGCAGTACGGTTACCCTGCTTCTCTTCTGAAGCCCAAATCACTTCAGTCAGCTTCTTAAAGCCCTTGAGAGTTGTTTTAAAGTATCAAACCAGCCCACTGTGTCCCTGAAACTAGAGAAATCACATCCCAGTCTCTGAGGTCGCCCCAGCTGCTGGCCTCAGGTGAGAGAAAGCACTCTCCACGCCCCCCGATTGGAAGTGGGGATAGTGGTGGGGATGTGGAGTGGATGGAGAAGGGAACCACTTCTGGTCTCCTGCGCTGTCCTCTGTCACGCACTGTGATAAGCAGACAAAGGTCACAAAACCAGCTTCCAGCCCCTCCTTCTTCACAAGTCCCACCCAGTTGGTGGGGTCTCTGCTCCAGGAGTGCTCGGGGCCTTGGGAAACACAGAGAGGGAGACAGCTTCACCTGAACACCAGCAGAGAAAGTGTCCTTTCCATGTAGCAAAGGCCCTGGTACACAGCAAGCATCCCATAAATGTCATTATTCCACCAAGGAAATGAATGCTGGCTAGGGCTATCTTTACTGCTGACAGTTCCTGTCCTTGAGCATACGGGCTCAGTGTTTGCACACCTTCAGTCCGTTCACATGTCGGTGAATCAGTCACTCATCCGCCTTTGATGGACCTGGAGAAGTGAAGCCCTCCCAGTGAACCTTGCCCTATGTCGCCATGTGACGTCATCACACTCCCTTCACATCCCCAGCTCCCTTGAGGTCTTAGTCCTCAGACTTGGATTTGCCAAACCCAAAGATCAGTGCTCATCTTCATCTTCCTTGGTGTTCAGCTCAGCTGATGGCAATTTCCCTGTCTGGAAACACACTGGTCACTTCCTCTCTGCGACACCAAGCCATCCTGGCTGCTCCTTCCATGTTTTCTCATCTTGTCTCCCCTCCCTTCCCCTTCTCTCCCTTTCCCTTCTCCTCCTTAGCCCTTCCCTCCTCTCCTCTGCTGTCCTCTCCTCTCCTTTCTTCTCCTCTCCTCTCCCTACAACCACTCCCTTCACGACTTTGTCCATTTCCAAGGCATTAAATGCTGTGTGTACACTGATGCCTTGCACATTTATCTCCCCTCAGATTCACACTGCCAGCTGCCTGTTTGACACCTCTGTCCTCTTGGAAACACCAAACCTTGAACCTCTGGTTCTCACTGCTCCCTCACCACTTAAACCTGCCCTGACTCCATGGACTTGTCCATCTCAGCCAAAAACAACCAACAAGCTCACACCGTCCTTCCTGCCTCCTCTCTCGGCACATTCCCCACAGTACCTTCAGAGTATCTCTGGATCAGACGATGTCTGGATCTCTCCCAGCTTCCATGCTCATCCACGTCACTGTCATTCTGCTGGATTATTGCAAATATCTCCTCAGAGTCCTCCTTGCGCCTCACCCTGCCCCTTGCAGCCTCCACCCAGCAGGACATAGGGTGGTCTTTCAAAACAACGAACATATCCTGCCTCCCCTGTGGTTAACGCTCTTGAGGGCGTGCTGGTCGATGCAATAAGGTACTGCAAAAAATCAAGATTGAAAAGAAGTGAAACTGTCACGATGGATTCTGGTGGTGAGAAACATCAGACTGCATTTCAGAGCTGTTTCTCCTCTTGCTGCCTTTGATGTTCTCAGCAGTTCTGCGAGTCTCCCACCCCGGGGCCCGCCCGATATATATATCAATAGGGTCCATACATGTACGTTCAGCTTTAGGAGAAACCTCAAAAACTGTTCAAAGGGGCTGATTTAATATGCTTTTCCACCAGCAGTTGCTGCACTTGGCATCTTCTATTTTCCTCAATGGCAGTCACTTTGCAGAAGGTGAAGTGGGATCTCACACAGGGTAGAAGGTGCAGGTCCGTGGTCACTAATGCTGTCAAACCCATATGGGCACTCACTGGTCCTGTGCATCCTCTTTTGTGAACACTCTATTCAATTGTTTTACTCATCCAAAAAGCTGGCTTCTCTTTTCCTTTCAATTAATATTTTAAATCGACAAATCATAGCTATACACACACGGGGTAAAATGCAATATTTCAGTATATGAGCACAATATAAAATGATCAAATCAAGTTAATTAACATATTCACCACCTCATTTGATTATTTTTTTGTAGCGCATCATGGGAAATTTATTCCCAGTTGTTTTGAAATATACAATATGTTATTATTGACCACAGTCACCCTGCTGTGCAAAAAAATCTCAAAAACTCATTCTTCGGAAAGGGACAAGAAAAAAAAAGAGAAAATAGAAGGAAAAAATGGAAACAAAGCTTTTGTACATGGGGGGAGGGGGCGTGATAGGAGGGAGGATGGGAGCCAAGAGGCGGGAGGTACCACGTACAGGTGTGAATTCCCTGTGATGAGTGTGTTAGCATTATGTATGCCTGGAATGTACTGATAAATGCTTTGCTATAAAACACTCATTCTGCTTGTGCACCTGAAACCTTGTACCCCTTGATGAATAATCCTCCATGCTTTTTCTCCTTGTATCTTTTTATTGATTTGTATGAGTTTATTATATATTCTCTATGTAAGTAAGTAAATATTGAAAATGAAATAAAGCCGATAAAAGAAAACACAAGAGAATATCATTATGGTCTTTAAGTAAAGATTTGTTTAACAGAATAAATAGGGTACTATTTTTAAAAGACTGATAAATTCAATAACATTAAAATAAAAAGCTTTTAAAATTAATTTTTATTTAATTTTAAAAATTAATTTATTACTACACTTTTGATATACTTAATGATCTCATTCATCATAGGGAATTTGTACCTGTATATGATATATCTTGATTCTTCTTTTTCTCCCCATTCCCCTTTCCTCCCTTGAACTCTTTTTCCTGTCCTTATTTTTACTTGTCCTATAAGAGACTCAAAAGCAAGTCATAGAACAGGAGAATATATATATATGGTCAGTTTAGTAAATATGCCCCAAAATAAATGACAATGCTGACAATACACATGCCCTATGAACATATGCATACATAAGTGTAATGAAAATGCTTATATCTGTGCATTTAAAAATGAAATTAACAATATATCCTTAGTGAGATTATTCCTTTGTTTGGTTGGTTGGTTTGTTGTTGTTATTTCAGACTACATAGCCCAGGCTGGCCTCAAACTCATGATCCTCCTGCCTCAACCTCCTGAGTGCTGGGATTACAGGCACAGGTATTGTGCCCAGCAGGATTACCTTTTTCCCCATTAGGTTTATTGGTACATTTTAGGTATAAAATACAGTTACATTCATCATTAGGATCTTGTACCATTACATGAGTATCTTGGTTCTTATTTTTTTCCCCTTCCCCTGCCCTCCCTTCACCCCCTCCACCCTTCCCTATTTGCAAAAACTGTTTCCAGTTTTTTCCTTTTCTCATATTTTTTCTTTTCCCTTCTTTCCTTTTCCCTACCCCTACCACTTCCCCTGCTCCTTTAGACCTTTATTTACTATTACACAATATCAATTATACATTTTAAAAATTACACTATCAAGATCTAGGAGATATTACCACAGATTTTACAGGATTTAAAAGGATATAGCAAGCATACTACAAAAATCTTTTTGAAATAAATTTGACAACTTCTAGAAGTACCTTGGAAGACAAATTAATGAAACTAACTCTGGAGGAAACATAAAATTTGAATAGCACCTATTAAAGAAAGTATATTCCTAGCTTCAAAAACTACCTATATGACAACAGCAGGCTTATATACATTTTAACTGATAAATTATATCAAACATTTAAACTAGAAAAAAGAAGGAACACTTCTCCCCTCATTTAGGAAATCAACATTGTGCTAATCCTAAAACTGGATAAAGATAATAGAATACAAATGTATAAACATAGATAGAAATTTGTTTAACAAAACAAACTATTAGAAGTCAGATCTGGCAGTATGTAGAAAGTGGTTTTATTATAGGGATGGCAGTGTTGGTTCAGCATTGGAAGATCCACCCCCAAAAGTCATCATTTTAACAGAGGAAAGGAAAAAGCCATATGATCCTGTCAGTAGTTGGAGAAAAAGTATTGGACTAAATTCTACAGCTGTTCATGGTAAAAGCTATTAGGACACTAGAAGTAGAACAGAATCTTCTCAACAAATCAAAGACATGTATTCCATACTTCTAGCAAAAATGCCTTATGTGAATGGAGAAGATACAATGCTTTCTCCCTAAGGTGGGGAACAAGGGCAGATATGCCTACTCTTTATCTGTCCATTAAACTTTGAAACATAGGCCCAAACCAAAATAGTCTGGCAATAAAAAGAAACAAATAGCATAGGATTGGAAAGGTAGAAGTAAAATCTTTATGTGTAGATGAAATGATCATCTACAGAGAAAATACTAAGAAATCTCTAGAAGCCCCTAGAACTTGTATTTGAATTTAGCAGGATTAGAAAACACAAGATATATATAAAAATTCAGGTCTATGTATACTTGCTATAAATGAAGAATTGGATATTGAAATTTAAAAGTTATGTAGGAGTACAAAGGACCTAGAAAAGTAAAAAGAAAAAGAAAAAAAAAACATTGTTGGAAGACGTTTAGTACCTAATTTTAATACTTTCTCTAGTCCAGCAGGATTATTTTTAACAGCCAAAGACTGGATAATAGCCAACCCAATGTCCAGAAGCATACATCAAGGTGTAATTATACAGTGGAATACATTTTCACAATGGCAGGGGACATAAATGCTACATGTAGGGAGATAGATGAAACTCACAGACATAAAGTCAATCAAGAGAAAATAGGCACAAAGGAATACATATTTTTTATTTCATTTATATAAAAATCAAAAAAGAGGGCACGCCCACTGGCAAGCAGCTAGGTGCAAGGGCACCTGCAACCCCCACCCCCTGCACCTGCCTTTGGCCTGGCTGTGCCTCTACCTGGTTTCACACTACAGAGGCACAGGGGGGCAAAAAGGCCATTGTCCTGAGCTGCAGAAGTGAACAACAGATACAGGCCCCCTCGCAGGCTACTTGAAGAAAACTGAAGCCCATTGGAAAAGTGAAGAGAATCTCTGCAATAAAGGCACACCAGACCACCATACTTGGTAAGTTGGAGGGATCATCACCTCCCATCAGAACCTGGACTATCTTCAGGGGAAGGGCAGCTGGAACCTGTAATAGAACCTTGCAGAGTTCAACCCTGCAGAAGGTCAGGCAGCTCAACTGGGGACTTGCAGCCAGAAATCTGCCTGAATTTCATGGGTCTGTGACTGGCTTTCTAAGACTCATTGACTTATGTCTGGACACTGCTGCCCATGTTGTCTATTGTGACAGCAGAGACATACCCTGAAGGAGGCCCTTCATTTTTACCTTTTATTTGTAATTTTCAAATTATTATTAGTATTTTTTGCTCTTATTTTTAATTTCTATTTTTTTCTGCTCTTCAAATTTTTATTTTTCTCTTTTTTTCTTTCTTCTCTTTTTTCTTTCTCTCTCTCACTTGCTTCCTTGCTGTCCCACATTGTTCTTCATCTCCCTTTGTGTTCCTATTCTGGCCCTAATTCATATTTCTTCTTCATTTTTCTTTCTCTCACCTATGTCCTCTGGCCTTACTGCTAAACTTCCCCTATCCTTCTACCTACCTATCCCTCCCCTCCCAACTCCTTCTAACTCCCCATCCCAAAGGGTAAAGTTGCTATATTGAAGAGTTTATTCACTATAAACATATGTTGGGTTGGTCCTTGATTTTAATTTCATTCACACAGTTAAGGGTGATAGATTAATAACTACCACAAATTGTCATTTTCTAAAATGTACTTGATGCTATAGTGTTGCTGATTGTATCACTTGGGCTAAGGTGTTGTGATTGATCTAATCAGTTGTCCTTCCTGATATAATGAAAATGAGATAGCCTCAGAGCCATTAGAGACTCAAAACCTAAAGACCAGCTATACCTGGAAAGACACCTCTGAGAAGGAATCATTCTATAAGGGTTCTAACTACAAGCAACAAAGATGCATACAACAAACAACTTCAAAGTATCAACCCAGGAATTAAACCAAGGACAATACCAAAAACAAAAATGAGAAGACATTTAAGTAAGGCACAAACTCAGACTCCCACCCCACCAAAGGCAAATTCTGGGGGAAACGAGGTGGAAAAGTCTGATAATCAACCATCTGGACACCCTGAACTGATAGCACAAGAAGGAACAAAACAGATGAATGAAGCTCTAGAAAAATTCAAAGCAGAAATAATCTCCCAGGTAACTACAGAGATGGTGAGCAGAGTGAAAGACATGATTAGAGGCTCTAGAACAAAAACAGATAAAAAAAAAATAGATGAGCTCAGAAACATGCTGAAAGTCATGAATGCCCAGCATAAGAAAGAAATGGAAACCATGATCACCCAACATAAGAAAGAAATGGAGGGCCGGGGATTTAGTTCAGTGGTTCCGGTGCCTGCCTCACAAGCACGAGGTCCTGAGTTCGATCCCCAGTACCCAAAAGAAAAAAAAAGAAATAGAATCCGTGAAACAGATTCAAACAGATATCCAGGAGATTAAAACCTCCATTGAAAGTATGTACAGCAGATTAAGGGAATGTGTAGATAGAATATCAGATATAGAAGACAGGATTGTGGTTAATGACCATGAACATAGATTTCTTAAAAATAGTAAGGGACCATGAGAAATCAATCCAGCAGCTGTTAGAAGATGCAAAGAAGAATGACATAAGACTGACAGGAGTCCATGAAAAAGCAGGAGAAAGTACAATTGACATTAAAAAACTGTTCACAGAAGTAATAGGAGAAAACTTCCCAGACAGAGGTAGAGAATTGAACATACAGATAAGTGAGGCATATAAAACTCCAATTAGCCATGATCAAAAAAAATCCAAGCCTAGACATATAGTAGTCAAGATCCCAGAAACCCAACAGAAGAACAAAATCCTACAAGCAGTTAAGAGAAAAGAAACAAATCACCTATAAAGGAAACTCCATCAGAATCACAGCAGACTTCTCAATACAAACCCTCAAATCTAGGAGAGCCTGGAGTGAAGTATTTCAAGCCCTAAAAGAAAATAACTTCCAACCTAGACTGTTGTATCCTGCAAAATTATCTTTCAAAATCGATGGGGAAATTAGATACTTCCACAACAAAGAACACCTGAGAAATTTCATGAACACCAAACCAGTACTCCAAACAATTCTAAACAATATCCTAGAAAAAGACAATGAAGGTCACAATTCCATGAGTCCCAACAGAGGGAAGCCACCAGGCAAGGCAAGAAACTAAAGGGAAAGGGGGAAAAATAAGAAATAAAAGAGCCAACAAAAGTAAAACATCATGACAAAGATGAGTCAATATCTATCAATTGTAACCATCAATGTTAATGGCCTCAATTCACCAATCAAAAGAAATAGACTGGCAGAATGGAATAAGAAGCAAAATCCAACACTATGCTGTGTTCAAGAAACACACCTAACTCAAAAAGAAATTCATAGACTGAAAGTAAAAGGATGGAAAACAATTCTCCACTCAACAGAAACCCAGAAAAAAGCAGGGGTAGTGATCTTATTTGCAGACAAAGTAGATTTCAAACCAAAACTAGTTAAGAGAGACAAAGATGATCACTACATCCTTGTGAAGGGAACAATCCAAGAGGAAGAGATGACAATCATAAATATATATACACATTGGGCCGGGGATTTAGCTCAGTGGTTCCACCGCCTGCCTTGCAAGCGGAAGGACCCGAGTTCGATCCCCAGTACCAAAAAAATATATATAGGCACCAAATACGAATGCCCCCAACTATACAAAACAAATATTAATGGACATGAAAAACCAAATAAGCACTAATACAATTGTACTGGGGGACCTCAATACCCCACTATCACAAATAGACAGATCATCTAGACAAAAAATGGACAACAAAATTCTAGAACTGCACCAAGCTATTGTACAAATGGACTTAATAGATGTTTACAGAGTGTTCCACCCCACAAAATCAGAATACACATTCTTTTTGGCTGCAAATGGGTCATTCTCCAAAGTAGACCACATACTAGTTCATAGGACATGTCTAGGGAAATGTAAAAGAATTGAAGTTACCCCCTGTATATTATCAGACCATAGTGCAATAAAATTGCAGATCATTAACATAAGAAACTGCAAAACCCCCTCAAACACATGGAAATTGAATAACACCCTCCTGAACAACCAATGGGTCACAGAGGAAATTAAAGAAGAAATTAGACAGTTTCTACTGTCTATAAGTAAATGATAATGCTGGTACAACATACAGGAATCTATGGGACAGAATGAAAGCAGTTCTACATGGGAAATTCATAGCACTCAATGCCCATATTAGGAAAACAGAGAGAACTCAAATAAATAACCGAATGCAGAACCTCAAGCTCCTAGAAAAAGAAGAACATAACAAACCCAAAGCTCTTACAAGAGAGGAAATTATAAAGATCAGAGCAAAAATCAATGCAGTGGAGACTAAGAGAACGATACAAAACATCAATGAATCAAAGAGTTGGTTTTTTGAAAGAATAAATAAAATTGATAAACCTTTATACAAAATTATCAAAAAAAGGAAAGAAAAGGCTCAAATCCATGTGATGAAGAATGAAAAAGGTGAAGTCACAACAGACCCAGCAGAAATCCAGAGGATCATCTATACCTACTTCAAGAACCTGTACTCTAATAAAATGGAAAACACAGAAGAAATGGACAGATTCCTAGATACATACAAATTGCCAAAAGTAAATTAAGAAGATAAAGAAATTCTAAACACCCCAATTACAATCAGAGAAATTGAAAATGTAATAAAAAATTTACCAACAAAGACAAGTCCAGGTCCTGATGTCTTCACTACTGAATTCTATAAGACATTTAAAGAAGAACTATCACCATTCTCTTTAAAATCATCAAGGAAATTGAAAGGGAATTAATACTTCCCAATTCATTCCTGGAAGCAAGTGTTACTTTGATTCCAAAAACAGGGGAAGGCCAAACTCAAAAGGAGAACTACAGGCCTATCTCCCTAATAAACATAGATGCAAAAATCCTCAACAAGATACTGGCAAACAGAATACAGAGGATCATCAAGAAGATCCTACACCCTAACCAAGTTGGATTTATTCCAGGGATGCAAGGATGATTCAACATTCATAAATCAATAAATGTAATACACTATACTAACAGAGCCAAGGAAAAAAACCATATGATCATCTCAATAGATGCAGACAAGGAATTCGACAAAATTCAGCACCCATTCATGATAAAAATGCTGCAGAAAATTGGAATAGGAGGTCTTTATCTCAACCTGATTAAGACTATCTATGAAAAACCAACAGCCAACATCATACTAAATGGTCAAAACCAGAAAACTTTCATGCCAAAATCAGGAACAAGACAAGAATGCCCACTGTCACTACTCCTGTTCAATATAGTTCTGAAAACATTAGCCACAGCAACTAGAGAAGAGAAAGAAATAAAAGGAATAAAGATAGGAAAAGAAGTTAAACTATCATTATTTGCTGACGATATGACACTTTACATAGAAGTCCCAAAAATCTCTGTCAAAAGACTTCTAGATTTAACTGACAGATTCAGTAGAGTAGCTGGATATAAGGACAACACAAAACAATAGCCTTCTTATACACAAATAACAGACTCACTGAGAGAGAAATTAAGGAAACAGTTCCTTTTACAATAGCATCCAAAAAACCAAAATATCTAGGAATCAATCTAACAAAGGAAGGAAAAGACCTCTACACTGAAAACTACAGCACTCCGAAAAAAGAGATTGAAGAGGATATAAGAAAATGGAAAGACATCCCTTGTTCCTGGGTAGGAAGAACCAATATAGTGGAAATGGCCATACTTCCAAAACTACTATATAGATTTAATCCAATGCTAATTGAAATTCCAACAATATACTTCACAGAACTAGAGAAAACAATCCAAAAATTCATTTGGAACCAGGAGACACCCAGAATAGCTAAAGCAGTTCTAAGCAACAGAGACATGGCAGGAGGTATCACAATCCCCAACTTGAAATTATACTACAAAGCTACTATGATAAAAACAGCATGGTACTGGCAAAAAAACAGACCCAAGGATCAATGGAATAGATTAGAAGATCCAGAAATAACTTCAGACGTGCTCAGCCACCTCATCTTTGACAAAGGAGCCAACCACCCTCATTGGAGGAAAGATAGCCTATTTAATAAATGGTGTTGGAAAAACTGGATTTCATCCTGCCAAAGATTAAAACTAGACCCATATCTATCACCATGCACTAAACTAAGATCGAAGTGGATTAAAGATCTAAATATTAAAACAGAAACACTAAACTTGCTGGAAAATAAGTTAGGTAGAACTCTTGAAGACATTGGCATAGGAAAAGACTTTATGAACAAAACCTCAGTAGCACGGGAACTAGCACAAAGAATCAACAGCTGGGATCTCATCTTATTAAAAAGCTTCTGCACTGCAAGAGAAACAAACAACAGAGCTTAGAGACGACCTACAATCTGGGAAAAAAATTTTAACAGCTGTACCTCAGACAAAGGACTAGTATATAGAATATATAAAGAACTGAAAAGAATCAGAGCCCCCCAAATTCAAAGACCCAGTTCAAAAATGGGCATCTGAAATGAACAGACATTTCTCAGACAAAGAAGTAAAAGCAGCAAATAAACATATTAAAAAATGTTCAACATCACTGGCCATTTGAGAGATGCAGATGAAAACAGCACAGAGATTCCACCTCACCCCAGAAAGAATGGCTGCTATCAAGAAATCAGCCAATAACAAATGCTGGCGGGGGTGTGGGGAGAAAGGAACCCTTCTCCATTGTTGGTAGGAATGCAGACTGGTGCAACCATTATGGAAATCAGTATGGAGATACCTCACAGAACTAGGGCTAGAGGTCCCATTTGACCCAGCTATTCCCCTACTGGGTATCTTCCCCAAAGAATTAAAAGACTCTTACCACAGTGATATATGTGCACCCATGTTCATAGCAGCACAATTTGCAATAGCTAAAACTTGGACAAAGCCCAAGAGCCCATCAACTGGAGACTGGATAAAGAAAATGTGGGGTTTTTTTTAATAAAATGGAGTACTACTCAGCCATAAAAAATGATAACTTAGAGACATTTATAGCTAAATGTATGCACATTGAGGCGATACTCTTAAGTGAAATAAACAGGACGCATATGTGTAAATATCGAATAGTTTCTCTAGTGTGAGAAACTGAAAGTGTAAATAAGGATTAAAATGAATAATTGATAATTTGAAATAGGAAGAAAAGGACCAAAAGGGTAGGGGAAGTGGGAGTGGAAGGGGAAAGGAAAAATTATGAGAAAAAAAAAAAGGAAACAAAGTCTATGCAAATAGGGAAGGGTGGAGGGGGGGAAGGGTGCACAGATAATGAGGAAAAAAATAAGAACCAAGATACATCATGTACAGGTACAAACACCCAATGATAACTGTAAATGTATTGTATACCTAAAATGTACCAATAAAAGAATTTAAGCAAGAAAAAAATCCAAAACCAGGCAAAACTAACTTTTCCTCTTGTAAAAGCTTATCACTGAGCTGTACCAATGCCCCTTGATTTATGATGGACTTACAGCTCAAGAAACCCAGTGTAGGTTGAAAATGTCATGAGTTGAAATGCATTTAATGGACCTACCTACTACACACCCCAGCTTAGCAGCACAGCATGCAGCAGAGTGTTGGTTGTTTCCCCTCGTGATTCTTGCAGGGCTGCCTGGGAGCTGCACTTGCTGCTGCCTCTGCCTGCTATCCAAGGGAGGATCAGTTTGCATATGGATCGCTAGTCCAGGAAAAGACCAGCATTCAGAAGTATAGTTTCTACTGAATGCAAATTGCCTTCACAATACTGGAAAGTTGAATATTCCTTAAGTGGAGCCATCATAAGTGGGGAATCATTTGTACACTTAATATATTTGTGTACTTTATAATGTGTGCTAAACTTTGATTAACATTTAAAGGGAAAAACCTGGATCCAGGGCTTCCCAAGGAGGAATGAGTGCAAGTCCTTATGGAAGATGTGAGCGCCATGGCCCGCCCAGGTCCCTGACCTCATCTGCTGCCTGTGTCCCCTCAGCGGCTCCCCTCCAGCCATCTGAGGCCTGGCTGAGGTCCCAGCTCTTCACTCCAAGACCCAGTACACGTCCCTGACACTGATGTGGAGCTTGGCCATGTGATAGGTTTTGCAATGCTCAGCTCAGACTGGGCTCCAAAATGGCTCCATTCTCTTCCTGTTCTGCCGCACTCCTACCTCCAACTTGAGAGCACACCCTCCCTATCCTGCTGATCCAAAGGGTGAGACTCACACAGGCAGCTTGAAGCCAGCCCAGCCAAGTCCACCTTGCATCAGCCACTCACTGGCTGACCTGCACAGGCATCATCAAGACTAAATGGTTGTCCTAAACCATTGTGTTTGGGGGTATTTGTTATGCAGCATTGCTGTGACACTAGCTGACTATTATATCACCTTGGGGTCTTTATATGTGCTGGTCCCTCTGCCAGAAAAGCTTGTCCCCCAAATGCTCACATAATTCACATCCTCATTCAAGACTGCTCAAATGTCCCCTCTTCAGAGAGCTCTTCCCAACCACTTGAACACATTGCCCTCTTTCTCCTCCATTCTCTTCCCGCGCTTTGTGTTTCTCCATTTTACTTAGTAATGTGACATTTTATTAACTACTTCCTTGCGTATTCAGCCTTCCCTAAGGCAGTGTAAGCTCCACAGGCACAAATATCTACTGATTGAACAGACCCGCCTGCATCCTCTCCTTCCTCCCCGCCACTCTCTTTCTAGCAAATGGAGTAACCATCTCAAAAGCCAGGTTCTTTCTCCTGCTTGTCCAGGAGAGGCAGGCAGAGACACACTAAGTGATCGGCCATTAGGCTGTTAACAGGGAAAATCTGAAACGAAGAAGCTGTAAAATCCACAAGCTGTCACGCCAGCCCCTGGGAAAGCCCTGCCATCCTGATGACGATGGAATGTGAGCTGCTCGTGGCCATGAAAGCTCATGCTCTCCCTGCTCCGTGTGGCCTTCCTGGAGCTCTCTCCAAGATCTTGCAGGGAGAACATGCCCCAGGCAGGAAACAGCCGCCCATCAAGGCAGCACCATAAACTTCTCAGCACCACCCACACCCAGGCCATGCCAGTCTGGCCACAGCCCACAGAGAGCAATGGGTTCCACCCAAGTGACCACTCTGTGCCCAGCCCTTGTGGGCTTTATGACCTCAGCCCTCCAAGGGCCACCGGGTAAACATCCCCACCGTCATTATTTACCTAGGATACTGCAACCAGTGTGGTGAAGACGCCTTCCCAAGGACTCAGGCAGAGCTAGGATCAAACCCTGTCTGTCTGGCCTGGACACCACCATTTCACTGCCCCCCTGCCTAGGGCGTGGGGCGGGGACCTCATTGAGCTGGAGAGCCTCGGGCCTTGCTCAGACCTCTCACACTCCTGGTTCTCCAGTGTGATGTTTAAGAAGCTTCTCATAAAGCCTGACCTGCAAGCTGTGAGTTATTTTATAGATCTTAGGTGCATAAACAAGATCATTCTTACTTTGTGGCTTCAGATCTCAGCTTCTTCTTGAAATGCTCAAAGAAGAGAAAGGAGAATCACAAATCACAGCTACATACACCTATAAATATAGGTGTAGACACAGTTATAAAGATATACAAGTTTTGTTTTTTTTTTTTCTGGCACCGGGAATCGAACTAAACCTTGCACTTGCTGGGCAGTTGTGGTGCCACTGAGCTAAATCCCCAGAAAGATGTATAAGTTTTTTAAAAGGAAGCAGAAAATGGCTATAGGAATATCTAGAGGGAACTGACACAGAAGGAAGAGAATAAAAATCAACTGGGCTTCGACCAGAAAAAGTAGAGCAGTTTGCAGAGTTATGTGTACAGGAGCCTTTGGCAAGAGGACAAGGAAGATGCAGTAAGTTCCTATCAAACAGGTTTCCAAACAGCAGAGCAAAGGTCTCTGGGTGTATGCCCGGCACACTTGGCCTCGAGGGTGGTGTGGACAACGTTGAGGGGCAGAGACTGGGCCAACCTGGGGCATGAACAGTTCAGGCCGGTGCTCACTGCCTGGGACATGAGAGCAGCAACACAGACCAGCCCAGAATGAAAGGAATCTGCAAGTGACCACCTTTGGGGCTCTGCAATTCCTCTGGGTGGGGGCCTCAGTGCAGGAGCTAAACATGAAGCACCTGGGTAACAGGTAGACCTGGTTGCCATCATAGCTCTGCCTTTAGCTGGCTATGGTACTGTGAGCGCGTGGCTTCCTCCCCCTGGGTGGAGAGGGAGGGAGGCAGTACGGACCTGCAGGACTCTGCAAGGGGAATGAGATTATGGTGGTACCACCCGGGGGGCCTGGAGCCCCAAATGTGGGGCGGGTGGAGCTGACTCTGCTGACATGAACCTTTTAGAGGGGGAAGTGGTAGGTTGAACCAACAGGGGGTCCTATCAAGTACAGGTGGGATACAAAATAAATAAAGGCGACAAGAAGGATGGACCCCAGGGTCAGAGTGACTGCATGGCCAGAGAACCCAAATGCTAAGACCCAGAGGACGCAGCGGGAGCTGGGTTAGGAGGGAGGTGAGGAGGTCAGTTTGAGAATTTGAGTGTAATTAGACATCAAGTGGGAGTGGTCAGTGTGCGGTGAATGTATCAAGTCCTCAAGCTCGGTTGAGACCACTGAGGAAGAGGACATATGTCTGAGACTCAAGAGGACAGGGAGCTGATGTCTGTGTGCTGGTGTCAGGCTGGGCGTGGATAGAGAGCCCGCTCTGCCTGACAGCAACTGGAGGGAGGGGACAGGTTTGATGGTGACCCCTTCCTGTCCTCTGGGAACTGCTAGGAGACTGGAGCTGCACGCGGAACTGCGTAAATGCTAGAAACCCAAACCAGCAAGCCTGGGGTTGAACATTGGCCCCCGCCACACCTAGGCCATGCCTCTGCCTGCTGCATGATTACGTCTGGGCCTCAGTTTCCTCCTCCATAAAATGGAGACAATGCATCTTGGCAGAGCAAGGGCTGGAGCAGAGATGTGCAGGGTACAAAGGAGGCCTATGGTACCTGGCGCTGGTCAGCACTGCTCATGTACCCTGGCCCTCAGGCTCTGGAATACCTCCTCAGCATCAGTGGGCTTTCCAGAAGCCCTGGACCCCAGGAATGGCCTGGAGACTCCCCTTTCCTGGGGCCCAGCCTCCTTCCACTGTGCTGCTCCCTCCGGTGGTGGAGGACATGTGGCAAGGTCAAGGCCACGCTGTCCCTCGGAGTAATTGAAGATGACAACAGTATTTTGTGTCTCACAGAGACCAGTGGAGATCAAAGCAGCTGTGACGAGCAGGAATTCCCTGGCAAATGCCACCAATTACTGAAAATTGGCTGCAGTTATGGTTATTACCATTACAGGCCGCCCGGCTCCCCCACACTGCGGAGGGTGCGTTTCTGACAGCGGATGGGGGTGGTGGGAGGGCGCAGAGGATTCTGAGGCTGTCCACTCACCTTGAGCAGGACTCTGGTACATGACCAGAGGGTCTGGAATGGTCTCTGGGCAAACAGGAAGCAGAAGTCCTTGGGAAATATGCGGAAGACAAGCTACAGAGAGACTGGATAAAGAAAATGTGTTTTTTTTTAATAAAATGGAGTACTACTCAGCCATAAAAAATGAGAAATTAGAGACATTTATAGCTAAGTGGATGCACATTGAGGCGATACTCTTAAGCGAAATAAATAGGACACACATGAATAAATTCCAAATAGCTTCTCTGGTGTGAGAAACTGAAAGTGTAAATAAGGACTAAATGTATAATAGGTAATGTGAAATAGGAAGAAAAGGGGCAAAGGGGAAGAAAGTGGGAGGGCTAGGGGAAAGGATAGAAGGGAATGGGATTAATATGAGAAAATGGAAAAATAGGAAGAAAATCTTTGTAAATAGGGAGGACTGGAGGGGTCGAAGGGAGGGCTGGGCAAGGGTGAAAAATAAGAACCAAGAGAGACTATGTAAAGGTGCAAATTTCCAATGATGAATGTCATTATATTGTATACCTAAAATGTACCAATGATTAGAATGAATAATCGAAAATGTAAAATAGGAAGAAAAGGTCCAAAGGGGTAGGGGTAGTGGGAGGGGCAGGGGAAAGGAACGAAGGGAAAGGAAAAATGCTGAGAAATGGAAAAAATGGAAATAAAGTCTTTGTAAATAGGGAAGGGTGGAGGGGGTGAATGGAGGGCTAGGAATGGGGAAAAAATAAGAAGCAAGATGCATTATGTAAAGGTACGATTCCCAATGAGAAATGCAATTGTGTTGTATACCTAAAATGTACCAACAAAAGAATTTAATTAAAAAAATTAAAGGTGATATCTCCTTTAGTTTATTACAAACTTCTGTAGGGAAAGGTCCACTTTAATATCTAATACTCTCCATAGTAACTGGCAAAGTACCTTGAAAATAATAACTGAAAAATAATTGTGTTGTATACCTACAATGTACCAATAAAAGAATTTAATAATAAAAAAAAAAAAAAGACAAGCTCCAGAGACCAGCAGGGAACACAACCGCAGGCTCAGGGCTCCGTGTCACACTGGCTGCAGCTGCACCTTGGCTGAGGTGGAGCAGCCCTCTGCCCCCGCAGTGTGCCCAAAGGCTCTCACTGTGGGCACAAGAGCAGAGAAAAGGAGCTTTTGAACCCGAGGTGGAGGCAGGACTCCCAGGAGCTAAGGCACCCGCAGGGGTCTGGAGCCTGCTCCCCGCCTCGTCCCAGCAGTGACTTCAAAGAGAGGCTGCCCAGGAAGATGGGCAACTAGGGAGTGACCCCCAGAGCAACTCAGAGCCCCCAAGCCTGGCCCTGCTCTTTGGTTCCCATGCTGTCTAGGTCATTTCGGGAAGTTTGGGGGATTTGTTCCCCCACAAATTGTCCTGGCTTCATCAATATAGCACCACTGTGCAGTAAATGAGCACACTTGTTCCAGAGGCCTCTGCTTTGGTTTCAAAAATATATGATGAATAGAGGGCTTGCATGGCAAAGTAGGTTGCTGACAGAAACAATCCAGATATTGCATTAATTACACCCAGAGAGGGTGTGTGGCTGTGTGTGGCTTTCTGGCTTCTGTGTGGTGTCCCTGCTGAATGTCCTCTGAGGTTGATCTGGTAGGGGGTGTCCACGTGCTTCACACGGGGCATGTGTTCCCATCACCAGGCCCTTGCTGATGCTGTCACACTGACTAAAAGGCTCTGCCTGAGATACCATGTGGCACAGTGGAAAGTGCACTGACCTGAGATCCTGGGGACGGGTCCTTAGCTCGGTGTCCCTGGACAGGCACTTCCTGTGTCAGCCAGAGTTGAGGGAATGCAAGTGACAGAACCCAGTGGGACTGAGTCATGCGGGAAAGGGCAGGCTCGGCAGGGTCTAGGGAGTGAAAGGAAGAGAAGCAGCTGTCTGGAGGCAGGGTAAGCCTGCTGCGCAGTGGAGTGGTCTGGGAGCAGACACCCATAGGAGAGTTCCCTGCTCCACTGTTATCTTCCTTGGGCAAATCAGCCTCTGGCATTTACTGCTTCCATTCCTCTGCTAGAGGTGGAAACTCAGATTCAGAGAGTGCCTTCGATGGGCGGAGCTGCATTCCAGTTCGCTCCTTGGCTGGAGGAGGTGGCACTTTGACTGACAGTTTCCCAGGGTGGCCCATCACCGGAAGAGGCAGTTCCCCCAAAGAACTTGGGGTACTCTCATCAGGAGTGTGAATGGAGGTTGGGTGGGAGAAACCTACACTTCCCCTCTGGAGGCTCAGGCTCCCCCTCTGAAGGTGGACACAGTGGTACCCATCTCTGCAGTCCGTGTGGGACCACAGAGCAGCTGTGCAGAGCAGCTGTGCACCTGTGAATGATGCCCCAGGCCAACAGCCCTGCAGTTGGAGCAGGGTAGGAACCGATGTTTGTGGCTGCCTGTCTGAGCCGGAAGGTGCTTCCTTCCTAGGGAGGGAGAGGGACATTCAGACACCGCTTCCCATCTGATCTTCACAAGCAGCCTGTTGCCCACACAGGAAGCCACCTCAGAGGAGCTCGACTGTCCCATGGCCGTGGACGCTGTGGCATCCACCTCAGATACCTCAGGTATGGGTCCTGAAGACACGGTGGCAGTCACATTTCAGGGGCTGAGGCATATTCCCAGAGAGGCACTGTGTCCCTCACGTGGCCCCCTGTGGAATTCCTCCGCCTGCTCTCTGCCCCCGGGCTACACACATGGTTCTGCTTTTCCCCTGAAAGAGCATCACCTGCATTCACTTGAAGTCGTTTGACAGTGAACAAGGGACCAGATGCTGGGACACGGCTTCCCCCTCACTCTCCTAGAGAGGAATAAGGATTTAATTTTTGCTTTTCTTAAAAAATAATAGTTCTGAGGGCAGGAGGATGTGTGAAATCCAAGGGAAATCACAGGCAATGTGCAGAGAACTCTTGGTTCCCAGATGCCTGACAGGTGACCTCAGAAAACCAGCCCTGCTCACAGGTAGGAACTGCCAGAAACCCTTTGTAGCCAGGGACATTGTGGAGCAGAATTAGCAAGACCCCTGCCTTGTCACCTGGGACCTGTCACTGTGTTTGGCAGCATTTAAGAAACAGTCCCCATCACTGCCAGTTAAGAGGAACATCAATTTTAATAGAGAGGTATTGTCAAAGTTCAGCCGCATGGCCTCAGTGGAAAAGGTCACCCTTCCTCGGAGCATATGCATTCCTCTTCCCCCCCAAGTCAGGCAGGGGTGTGCGGAAGGGAGCAGCTGCTTTCACCACTGAGTGGCAACCTCCTCACTCACAGGCCTGGGAAAGAGGCTTTAGACTGTTGTGGAACTGACGCTCTAAAATAAAAAAACTGAGAAAGATGACCACCTCTCACCGAACCTCAAATCCCCCTCCTGTTGTGTGCTTCCTTGGGCTATTTCGTGACTATGTACATTTTTAGCAGGTGAGCACACTTGGTGCATGCAAATCGCAAGCCGTGAAACCCTAGAGAACAGGGGCATTTGATGGGAAATCAGGTCTCTGCCAATCTTTACCAAGATGCGCTGATGCTGTGGGGAGGAAGACACCAGCTCATGCAGCCCTGGTGCCGGGCGGGACTGTCTCCTGCACCTCCCATGTGTGGCAGCTGGTGCGCGGCTGCTGGGAACACTTCCAGGTGGCCTCTCCACCAGCCTCTGCTGGACTCTTCACATCTTGGCCTCAGAGCCCCACGTGCCACAAAAGCAGACAGAAGTCCACGTGCACAAGTGCTCGCCAAGCCCATGTGCGCGTGACCTTCGCTGCTGTCCCTTGGCCAAAGCCAGTCCCACGGTGGACGCAGAGTGAAGGAACGAGCGGTGACTGCAGGTGACCGCCATCCCCCAGCACCCCGCCCTGTCTCCACTCTCCCCCAGAACAGCTTCTGGTTTGATGGTCCCGAGCTCCTGACCTCCCTCCATGGCACTCAGCACACCTGGGCTCATCTGCATAATGAATGTCCATGTGTCTGTCCTCTTTCTCTGCCACTGCCCTGGGGCGCTGCACAGTGGCTGGCACAAGGCAGCTGCTCTGAGGAGCCCTGGTGAGGGAAGTGGGAAGAAGGAAAAAAGGAGCACAGAGAGGGAGCGAGGGAAGAAGGCCTGTGGAACGCCAAGGGACTTCTCTGACACAGCACAAACATCTGGGCAGAACATCTGGGCAAACCCACTGTCCTCACTTTAGCTTCTGCCACTGGGCTCCTCCTGCTCCCTCTGTCACCTTCCCACCACCCCTCTTTGCTCGCCCAGCCCTAGGTCCCCTCATCTGCCGCTCAAGGCACCCTCAGTTCAAGCACCTTCCTGCCCCTTCCTCCTGAGTGTCGCATGACTCACAAAGACCACCCCCTCATGAGCATGTCCCCCATCATCCCAGCTGAACACCCCACCTGTCCCTCCGGGGATCCAGGACAGGTGTATGGAAATTTCCAACTAACAGGTGAGACTCGGGACTCCAGGAAGCTTTGTGTCCATGGTCACTCCAAGTCCTACCAGGAAGAGGTGGAGCTGGCACACCCCGAGGGCCAACAGCACACGCAACTGCCACAGTCCAGTTGGCCTGCAGGGAAGGTCTCCACCCCTCCCTGGAGTAGGTGGGCTCACAGAGCCTGTAGGGGAGTGCTTTGAATGACCAACCCCATTCTGGGGTTCAGGCACTGCAGGGCCATATTGGACCTGGGCACTGGCAGAGGGAGGGCAGCTGGCAGGACAGAGGAAAAGCCTGTCTTCTCCCGCCTTCCAGAGTGACTGAGCCCCAGGACAGGCGATGCTCCGGTGGGCAGGGAGTGGGTGTGTCTTGTTTAGGGGAGATGAGCCCTATTCTCAAAGGAGAAGGGGCTCCTAAAGTCTCAGGCGAGTCAGGTAGGTCAGCTGGCAATCAGGGAGCCAGTGTCCCTGCGGTCAGGCCCAGTCCTCCTACTGCCTTCGCAGCCCCACCTCCTTGTATAGCTGCCTTCCAGAGCTTTTGACCCACCCAGGGAAGACAACCAACTGACCAGTGAGAGGGCAAGGGCCCAAATTCAGGCCCAGGAGGGAGGGGACTGGCAGGAGCAGATGGGGCTCAGCCCGACCCAGGAGGACCTTTCATCCCACACTAAGACTCTTTAGAACCTCACTTCCGTCTGCCTTCAGATAGGATCCTAAGAGCTTTGTGAGCCCACCCTAACTAGTAGAACTGTACTGCAGGCTTGCTGACTCCCATTGTAGAAAAAGAATTTTCGGGATGCAAAAGAGTTATTTGGCAGAAATGTAAAGGATATGTTCAAAGAAACAGAGCATGGGCCCTCCAGAGAGAGAGCGACCTTATGATCCAAAGCTGGTTTATTTATGGGTTCCTGGGGTGTCTTCAAGATGGGTGATCCAGGCTGTGTGCTCCTGCTGTTGGTCACGGTGACCATCTGGTGTCACCCACCTGGCCGGCGATGTCGGCATGCAAACCATTTCCATGTGTGCTGAAGTCGAGGTCTGCTACTCATGAATAACTGTGGCTTCCTTGAGGGCGGAGGTGTCACCCAATTTACAAACTTGCTGTGCCTTTAAGACTCTTAGAAATTTTTTTGTTTTGTTTTTAGTTCTCTGGAAGGAAAAAAAAAAGCTTAAGAAACTTTCATGTTCCAAAGCTGAAGTTTTTCTTAAAAGCACAATTTAAAAATTCTGATTCATCCTTATCCCCTTTCTCCCTGTCTTTATCATTTCTGTCCTACCTCACCTCGACCCTGCCTGATGTGGATGGGTGTGCTGAGTAGCTGTGACCAGCACCCTGGACCTGAAGTGACATCATCAGGAATCCTGCTCCACAGAAGAGCTGGCTCAGAAATAGCTTGCTAAGTTGGCTCCAGAGGGTCTGGCACAGATGCTGCATGCACATTTGCTTTGTTAAGGTAAGCAGTACTTACACAATGTGGTTGGCCACCTGGACCATGCAGGGCCCTCTTCTCAGGTGAGCCAGGATGGACAGTCCTGCGGGCCCAGGGACCAAGCTCTGAGTGACACCAGCCCTCAGGGCTTGTCAGCTGCCCCAGCACACTGAGTGGCCCTTGCTGTGTGTGCCTGCTCTGTGCCGGGAAAGGGTCTGCAAGCCCCACGTCAAAAGGGCAGGAATTGAGGCCCCTTTGGGGTAAGTTGCTTCCCCAAGGCCTCAGGGAAGGAAGTGGAGAGTCAGGATTTGAACCCGTGCTGGCTGTTTGATTGCCGGTGTGGTGCTCCAAACACCAGGCAGCCTCCTTCCTGCAGGCCAGGCGCTGGGGGCCATGGGAAAAAGGCTTGGTGCAGTATTCCCTCCCAGCTCCCTACCCTTGCAACTGGGCAGTTCTGTGCCCATATTTCTGCTCACCTGCCTCACCCTTCCCTGCCCTTCCTCTCCACCAGGGCTCGCCAACCTCCCTCCACAAGCGAGCAGACTGGAGGGATGCACGCCAGCCTGGGGTGTCTTCCATTTGCTCTGGATTGGCCCAGTGCCCTTGCTCTGGTGACACTGGTCTTGTTCCGATGGCGCCCTCCCCCAGTGTGTTTCTAACTGGAGTGGTCCCACTTAGTAACTTTCACCCATTCAAAGGACCAAAGGTTGCTGCCACTGAACGGAGAGGTCAGACCTGGCTTCTGTGCAGCATCCGGTGTGAGTCCCATCGTGGCTGAACTGCAACTGAAGTGACCTCAGGACGCTACTGAACTTTTCTCTCCTTAGTTTCCTCACCAATAAAACTCAGAATGATAACAGTACTCCAAAAGGTTGCTGGACTAAGTGAGGTAATAAATGCAAAGCATGGACACAGTCCTGGGGAAATGACAGTTCTCCATGTCAGCACACAGGAAGACAAGAGATGCAATTAAATTCAATTAAACTGCACTGAGGCAGTGAGTGGCACTTCAGGGCCGGCCCAGGGATTTTATTTGCATCAAGCGCTGACTTTAAAAGAATCCTGCTCCAGATTATCAGCAACAGAGTTTGCTTTTGATTTCAAAAGGTGAAAAAATTTATACATATTTCTGCAAACATCTCGTCTAGGTAGTTTCTTTCTGCATAGTATCTTCTCCCCTCTACATCTTTATATTGCCAATATCTCACTCTTAATGGGGCAAAAAGTTTATCATTTGCTTCCCTGGAAAAGGTACACTCCTTAAATAGAATTCTCATATCGACCGAAATATTAGCCATGCTGTCTCCAGGGAGGCCGCCTTTGACTGTTCAAACCCTGGAGAAATGAAGGGTTGTATTTGTGGAAACTGCAGCATCCGGTGCTGTCTACTTAGGAAAGCAGAATTTTTAAACCACCCACCAACACCTCCACACTATAAAAGTTAATAAAATCTCTGAGAATACATTACTCTTTTACATTACAGGTACTCGCCCAAGTTCAGGAGCAGTTCTTCTTCCAAATGTGGTTCATCTCGTGCTGTGGAAATGATCTGGCTTTGGCCAAAGCCTGGGTTCTCCATATGCTGGTCTCTGTCCTCACACAATCCAACCAGGTGGAGTCTGGAGACCCCACTGTACCATGGCAGCAATGAGGTTAGGAATACAGCTGAGGCCGCACGGCTCAAAGGAGCCAAAGCAGGACTGGCCCCTCCACTCCTGTCCACCGCGCTGTGTCACAAGCCTCCATCCTTGTGCTGGCTCTTGGAGTCTTGTGTCTCAGCATCTACCATTCTCATGGCCCACGGGGTCCTGGGGGAAGGTGGCAAAGGGGGTGTAAAATTTAGCAGAAAGAAATCAGCAGTCAGGCCAAACCCTGACTCTTCCAGCACAGCAGAGGCCCTGTTGCTCTTTAGGAGTCCAGGGCTTGGGAGGATCAGGAGTTAGTCATGGGGAAAGCGTAAATGGACTTTATTCATGCTCGCAATGGACGCTGGTCAAGCACTGGTCAACATGAGTCCAACAGTTCCGCTTTCAAGGCATCTCTGGGAGGGTACAGCAAAGTGGGTGCTCTGGTTCGGATCTCAGGTGTCCCCCAAACACAGACAGGATGACCGGCTGTGCCCTGCCACATGTTCCTGTCAAGGCAACAGGGCCAACCAATCACAGACTCAGCTCGAAAACCACGAGCCCAGCCGTGTGCGTGATGGCACATGCCTGTAATCCCAGAACTCGGGAAGCTGAGGCAGGAGGAACATGATGAGTTGCAGGCCAGCATGGGGTACAAAGTGAGTTTGAGGCCAGCCTGAACTGCACAATGAGACCCTGTCTCAAAAAAGCCAATAATAATAATATTAATATGCCTGCCTCGCAAGCGCAAGGTCTTGAGTTCAATCCCGGTACAAAATAATAAAATAATAATAATAATAATAATAATAAAGCCATGCACCAAAATAAGCTTTCCTTCTCTCTAAGCTGAGTATCTCAGGTATCTGTAACAGTAAGAGAAAGGTGAGTGGGTGGCACATGGAAGTGTGTACTGGAAGCGGAGGTGTGCAGAGTGCTGCAGAATTCCTTAGCCTGCCTGGCTCCTGCACTTCCGGGCTGACAGGTACAGGCTGCATTGTACCACTCTCCTGTCACTGAGCCCTGCACAGCTCCCGACAGCCGGCCTCATGTTGCCCAAACCTTTCCACACCAGGACTAAAGGACAATGGTAGAGCCCTGTTCCAGTCCTGTTGGGAACCAGGCCACACTGGAGCATAGTCAGGCCATGAATGGATAGTCAACTGATGTTTGCTGAATGAATAAATGAGGAGTCTTTATGTCATAGTGCAGCCTAGTGACATCATAATGTAGAGTGCTCTACCCAGATGTTCTTGAAGAATGATTATTGGTCAACCTAGCTAGGATCCAATATAACCTTTTTTAGACAGGGTCTCACTATGTAGTTCAGGCTAGCTATGAACTCACTATGTAGCCCAGGCTGGCCTTGAACTCAGCACAATCCTCCTGCCTCCCAAGTGCTAGGATATCAGGTGTGCATACCATACTGGCCCCCATTATAACTTCTTTTTTTTTTTCGGTACTGGGGATTGAACTGAGGACCTTGCACTTGCAAGGCAGGTGTGGTGCCATGGAGTTAAATCCCTGGCCCCCCATTACAATTTCTTAATTGGGCATCATTTGAAATTCCTAAAGATGTTTACATGGTGATGAGTTATTATTTTAATGAAATAATACTTGAAAAATGTCACCTACACGTGCCTAATATGACTAATTCCACAGCTAAGCACCAGTCTGGGTGCAGAGTCGGTAGTGAGAACTTCAGGGCAAAGCCAGGTGGCCTTACGCTCCCATCCTGGACAGCTGACTTGGCAGATCTGACCCCTGCCTGCCTGGCCTTGGGGTTACGGCTGCGTGGAGAGGCAACGCCTCTGTCTCAGCCCATCACACTTCTGTCCAGACAGACACCGGGAGGGAACTCTGGGGTTCGCTTCTGTAGTTTCTATTAGTTCCTACAGTGGTCTGGGGGCAGAGATGTAAACCTCTATCCGGGCTTCCTGCCCAAACTCAGTCCTGTACACAAAGGCAGAAGAGCCCTGGGGCCAGGAGTTTCAAAGAGGTTCCGTCCTGTCTCTGACTCCAAGTCCCTCCCTCAGCCGAAATCAGATTTAAACAAGGTCAAGGATTCTAGAAGAACCCAGCAACTTTGTAAGCATGGTGTCTGGAAACCGCCATGAAGCCAAGGATTCGGGCAGCGTACTTTTCCTTCCCCAAAAAAACGTAAAAGAAGAGCACTGTTAGTCCACAAAGAGGCCAAATTCCCGAGTCCCTTGGAGTCAGACACCCCTCCCTCGCAGGCTGTGCACACCAGGAAGGGGACATGGGGGTTGGCATTTGCCTTCCCACTGCAAACATGGCTTGACCACTTCCCAGTTTACTTGGCCCTAGGACATGAGGATCAACTGGTGCTCATTTGGCCCCCACTTCCTAAGTTCAGGCCTAGAATTAGAGTCATTCATTCATGCATTTGTTCATCATGGAGGCGTCTATGTGCCAGGCTAGTACACCAAGTACACAAATGGAGACGTGTGAAAGACACAGCCTTGTTTTCACAGCCTTCTCCGTTTATGGAGGAACCATCAAGTATGCACAATGTGCAATGCGGACACGGGGCCCCAGGGTGAGATTGTATCTAACACCATGGAAGTGGTACCGGGAGGCATTCGGCTGGCCCGGGGTGTCTGAGAAGTTCTCCTGAGGTGGTTGTGATAGAGAAGGAATAAACTAGGCAAAGGTGAGAGGAGGAATCAGGGCATAGCATTCAAGGGGAACACATCAAGCAAAAACCTGGAGGTGACCTGATGTATTAGTCTACTTTCTGTTACTATAAGTAAGCATCAGAAGCTGGGTAACTTGTAAAGAAAAGAGGCTTATTTAGCTCACAGTTTTTGAGGTTTAAAGTCCAAACAGCACAGCACCAGCTCTGGCAAAGGCCCCCTGGCCACACTACATTCACAGTGGCTGGCATCCTAGTGGGGACACGTGGGATGAGACACATCTCGTGGGAGCCAGGAACCCAGAAAGCAGAAGCAGTGAGGTTTGATCTTTATATACCAATCCACTCTTCCAAGGACAACCAGAGACCTCTGAAAACGACTTTACTCTCTTCCAAGGGGAACATCCCCAGCAGACCCAAGATGTCCCAAACACCTTTCAGGGGTCCCACAGTCTCCCCAGTTGCCACTTGGGGGACCCAACTTCCAATACGTGAACGCTTGGGGTCTAAACACATCCAAACTGTAGCACTGCGTGGCCAGGACCTGCAGCAGCTGTTACTGAATCAAGTGGGAGCCAGGGCTGATGGGAGCCTCTGTGCCCCAGAGTTCAGTGAATCCATGTTGGGGTCCACCCTCGTGATCAGGGCTGGCCTCCATGCTCCTCTGAAAACCACCTGAAATTCTTTCCAGACCGCACCTGGCACACACTTGGTGCTCAATCAGTGGCGATGGTCATCCTCCCAGCCCAGGAGCTGCCACTGCCTGTGCGATGTGGCCTCCACCCCAGGAGGCTCTGTCAGTCATCATGGTGTCACACAGAGTGGCCTGTCCAGTGGCTCAAGCCCACAGCACAAGGTCTCAGCCAGGCTCTCTGCCTCCCACTTCCTGATGGACAGGAAGCTGTCTCTGCTCTTAGCTTCGTGAAGAGAATGATTTTCTGTGCAACTTTGGCCCACAGCAATTACAGAAAATAGACTGGAGTCTAAAAACAGGGAGGTGGCTAGCAGATGGGGCAAATTAAGGATGATGCCTGGCTGCAGGAGGAAGAGGCAGCCCTGCTCCTGGAGGGTGACAGGACCATGCTTTTAAGAACCAAGACAGTGACTGGACAGATCCCACCACGCCTCGGCTCCTGCCCTGGCCCCGGGGGTTCTGCTCCTCCTGAGGTCAGTCCCGTGCTGACCTCTGCCTCCACCCCAGGTCCTCCCCCAAGTTGGCTACCCCTTCCCGGAGCTCCTGTGGTGATTCCCACCCCCTCCTCCCCTAGGGTAACCTCACTCCTGGGTGACCAGCTAGCTCAGCACACCCTGACCACTTTTACCCTGTGGAGGAGCCATATTGAAAGCCATTTTCTAGAAAGGGACAGAGCCCTGAGCTCAGAACACGTGGCTGGCACCTCCTGCTCCTAGGTCACTTCTCTGCCTTGGGTAACTTCCACGTCTCCGGGCCTCCCTCTTTCCAGAGACACAGGAGTTGTGGGCCCCAAAGAAGATAAAACCCGGGACTTCTCAAGAGTTAACAGAAGGGAGGGGCCGAAAGGCCTATCCTTGCATTTTCCTGTCAGAGGACATCGGAGGTGAGGGAGGTACCGCAGCTCCTGGGAGTTGGGCTGTTTCTTACCCCTCTCAGAACCTGGGGTCACAACTGGGGCCGGAAATGGCTTCCACCATCCAGAACAAGGAAAAAGGCCATTCCTTCTCCACGAGGCCCCCACTTAGGAGCCCCCAACCCATCTCCAACCACTTGAGTTTGCCCCCACCCAGGCCACTGCCAGTGTCCCAGGCCTCCAGGGGTCAGGGCAGGGCTTGGGCACTGTCCCTCCGCGAAGAGCTGCTTTCCACGGGGTCCTAGGGGACCCGCGGATGGGGGGGCGGGGTCCATACCGCGACGGGAGCGAGGTGCTGGGGGCAGGACCAGACCTGGGGACCAGGTCCTGGGGCCCGGGCTGCGTCCCCCGGCCCACCGCCACCTGAAACATCACAATCCGGGGGCCGGGACCCAGCGCCCCAACAATCCCGCCGACGCACGAGGGGGAGGGAGAAAGTCCGCGGCTGTGGCCCCCTCCTCCAGCCCTTCGGCCTCCTCCGCCCGCCTCCTCCCGCCTCCTCCCGCCGCGGCCGCGCCCCCGCCCCCGCCCCCGCCCCCGCCCCCGCGTGGGGCACTGAGCGCAGGCCAGGCGCCCCCGCCCCCCCCCGCCGCAGCCCCGCCCCGCTCCGCCCCGCGGCGCCCTCGCCCGGTGCGAGCCGCTCGCGCCCGCCGCTCTTCAACCGCCGCCGCCGGCGCCCCGGCCCGCCGCCCGCGCTTCATGGCTGCGCAGGAATGGGACTGGTTCCAGCGCGAGGAGCTCATCGGGCAGATCAGCGACATCCGCGTGCAGAACCTGCAAGGTAGGCGGCCGGCCGAGGGAGCGCGGCCCCGGCCCGGCCCGGGCCCGACCTCCCCTCGTGCGGCCGCCCTCGGCGGGGCTGGGACACCGGCCCCCCGGCCCCGTCACTGGGCCCCCTCCGGTTTGGAGTGGCCCAGGGGGTGGGGCGGCGCACGTGCGTGCGAGTGCGCGCGCGCGAGTGTGTGTGTGTGTGTGTGTGTGTGTGTGCGCGCGTGTGCGTGCGTGTGTGTCTAGGGCTCCTCAGGGGGGCGTCGCCACCTCCCTCCAGCCACAGCAGCGACTTTGGAGAAGTTTGTGCTTGGGCCCATGGGGGCGGTGGCCCAGGTTAGGAGGGGAGGAAAAGTGCAGCTGTGTGCGTGTGTGCGTGTGTGTGTACACTTCCTGAGCACCTTTGCGGCTAGGGGCGTTGAAGGGGGCGCCCCTGGAAGTTGAGCTGGAGTTGGGGGCGCAGAGAAGTGGTGGGAGCCAAGGGACCTTCCTGTGCCCTGCAGGCTGAGGACTTCCGTGGAGTGGAGGGGCCAGGACCTCCCCTTCCTTACCCTGCCTGGCCAAGGGTGCACCTAAAGGAAGCTGCGACCGGGAGAAAGAGAAACCGGGGACCAGCGAGTCTGCCGCGGGCAGTGCCACGGAAGACGCTGTTTCTCTTGCAAAAGAGCGTGCTGGGTGCACACTTAGAAAGCACAGACTTTTGAAGCGGGGAAAACCCACCCGTGCCCCGAGTGCATTTCTGCCCGCTTTCCTCAGGGACTGCAGAAGCAGGCGAAGGTTACTTCTGGCCTCTTCACGTCCTTTGCCCCGTGCACGGGAGTTTCTCCGTCCCATTCCCCAGCGGGTTTGGGCTTCTGGAGGTTGAAGTGGCTGGAAACCAGCCAGGAGTCCGGCCAAGATGCAGTTGCTTCCCTGCTGGGGGCGGGGAAGCCTGGGGTGCAGGCTGGGGCCGGCCAGTGGTCGGGTTTAGACATTACACCTGATAGAATGTGGCCCGGAGCTCACGTGGACCTGCTCCGCCCAGGCTGGGCAAGGACATGCAGGCAGAGGTGACCTGCACAGGAGCGGGACTCGGGGTGGGCACTGGGGACTGAGTGTGCTTTGGGCCTCTCTGCTGTCTTCTGGCTGTGATTTGTGTCAAAGGAGAAGGGTTGGACTGGGCATGTGGAAAACTATCCCTTTTGACAATAAACTGAACCTCAGGTCTTGTTGCCAGAGAAGAATCAACATCGTATTTAGGGGTGGACATTAGTTTGGGCTGTCGGCGGGGCATGAGTGTGTGTGTGTGTGTGTGTGTGTGTGTGTCTGTCCATCCAGGGAGTCACCCAATATTTAATGAGCACATACTAACTAACGGGTGCTTGTTGCAACAAGTTCCTGCAGCATCAACTCCCAGCTGAAAAGCCAGGTGTTGTGAAGGGATATTCAGCCACATGAGCCTCTACTTTGACAGGATGGGGACAACTTGAGGTGGGTCCTGAAGGTTGAGGAGTTTATGAGTTACAATTTGAACATCACTGGGCTTTGCTGTAGAAAAAATAAAGTGTGTACATGTGCTATCATATGTATGTATTACATATGTGTATAATGAACACAGGTGTAAGCTCAACACACGTAGGTATGGGTCCACTCATGTAATTTCCACCATGTGGATTGCCAGCACCTTTGATGTTGCCTTGACTCCCTTCCCAGTCGGTTACGTCCCTTGTCCCCCAAGGTAACCACTGCTCTGATCCGTTTTGCCATGGGTTAGTTTGGCCTCTGGAAGTTGGTATCAAGTTGAGGGTGCAGTGTGTCTTCTTTAGATCCACACTTCTTGGGATGATGACGGATCTGTGTGCTGGTTGGCATCGAAGTTCCTCTTTCTTGCTGAGTTCCGGTCCAGTGTGTGTGGGCTGCTGTTGGGTGGTCTGTCCATCCACTGAGGGCCGAGTGGTCTGGAGGTGTCTTGAGGGGACTCAGCCCGGTCCATGTCCTCGGAGGGGGTCGGCCCTGTGGGGCTGCTGGGGCGAGCGGCTTGCTCTTTCTCCAGTGTTGTGGAGCACAGACTGGGAGCAGAGTGTGAGGTGGGAAGCTAACTTCTCCAACTTTTCCCTGGGTGCTCAACAGACACGTCCTCCCCTTGCTTCTGTGGCTCTCAGGAAGTCCCAGCTACAGGTTCAAGTTTCAGAGCATTTGCAAGACCAGCCGGGGGTGTGGGCCGGCTAGATGCATCTGGATGATCAGATGGGGGCCACTGGCGAATTCAGGTGGGTGACAACTAGGGAGGCAGGCCATGCCCAGGCCAGGGGCCGCTTCATAAGCTTTGCATTGACTCAGCACAGGTAGTAGAGGTCATGGTGGTGGCCGGCCAGGTAGAGTGGGAGTTCAGGAATCTGTAATCATGGGGATGCAGGAGGACTCAGGGCCTTGATCTGCAGGCAGCAGCTGCTGTCAGGGTCAGGCAGTCCTGATGCTTTACAGAAAGTCTGTCTTCTCTCCTGGTCCTGGACTCCTGGATGGGCAGATCTGGGGTCAGCAATGAGAGATGGCCCAGAGGTTATGGCCTCTGGAACATTGCATTTCTGGGAAGAGTGGTTTGGTAATAGACATGTGTCTTCCTGCCTTGTATCTGTCTATGCAAGCTGACTCGGACCTGTGCTGGCCTCTGCTCACTTGTTCATCCAGGGCTTTCGTCTGTCTCCCCCACAACTGTGGGGTTCTGGAGTCCGTGCAGCTGGGGTTGTGATTTGGGTGACCACCCTGCAAGGCGCGCTGGGATGAAGACCCCTGACTTGCCTGTGGGGGTCAGGTCAGCTGGACGAGAAGCATGGCCCAGGATACCTGTTGCTCTGTCACCCCCCTCCCCATGGGACACGCTGCAGACGGAGGTCTCGCAGGGATGGCCATAAGATGTTAGTAAGCAAAGGCTTTCCTGTCCCTCTGGGCACAGACTGCCCATGCCACCCTCACAAGATCCCTTGCAAGGAGATGGGGGCGGCCCAAGCTGCTGACCTTTTAAGAGAAGAGAAGATGGAACTGCAGGATGTTGGTGGCCTATGCCTGGTGGCCCCTGCCTGGTGGCCCCTGGTTCCTTGGAGCCATGTGGGGTGGAATTGAGCTTAGAGGTGTCCAGCAGCTGGTCTGTGCCTCAGCTCTGCTGGCTGTGGCGGGGAGGGCTGCAGCATCCTTCTGAGGCCAAGGCCACTTTGCTGCCCTCTCCCTCTTTGCTGAGTGCTCCACCTATTCCGGGCTCACTCTGCTGCAGGGTGGCAAATGGGGATCAGGCCAGGGTTTAGAAGATGCTCCTGTGCGTTAGGAGGCCCCAGATCCACACCCCTTCCCCGTCCGGCTTCACAGGTGTGGGCCCAGATCGTCACATCTTGGAGACACTGGAGGATGAAAAGCTGGTTGTAGTCGCTGTCCTTAAGAAGCAAAAAGCTGTGGTGGGCACCTGGCCAGACTGGGGCTCGGGTTGCCTGACTCTGGCAGCACAGGGATCAGCTCCGTTTTGGGCTTTTGAGGACGGATGCTCATTCTTGGCCTTCCTGTGCCAGCGCAGCTTGGCCAGGCTGGGCAGGTGGAGGTTCGGGTTTGGGTTGAGCTGGGGAGGGACAGAGAGATCCGCTCCTGGCCCATGGGCAGTGTCCATCAGCCCTGCTGGCTGCTGGTCCCCATGCCACATTCCCACCCTCAGGCTGAGTTTGCCCAGGTCATGGGCCTGTGAGTGGAGCTGGGATTGGAGCCCAGGCCATATGAGGAGCCTGTGAGTTGCCTGTCCTCGGCATACAGAGAAAGGGCTTTAAGTTCATGGCGAAGGGCCTCCCAGGGGAGGGCACATTGGACCTGGGCACACTTGATCACTGACTTCTGCATAGCCCTGTAGGGAGTCACTGGTTTGGCCCGAAGGCAGGCTCTGAGGCAGGACAGTGCTGAGTATTCCAGAAGGCTCTGCAATGGCCAAATTGTGTGTCCCCTCCCCCCTCCCCCATGGTGTCCCAGGCCCTCCTCATGCTGCTTGGACTCCACACTGATGGCTTGGTGCTTTGGGCCTTGCTTCACCTCCTCTGAGCCATCCATCCACCCCAGCCACCTAAATATGCCCCCTGTAAGCCTTCAGCAAGGTGCGTGGTCTGCAGCTGACCCTCCTGCCTGTGAGCTGGAGCACAGTGTGGTGACTGGGTCGTGCCTTGGTTCACTCAAGGAGCAGTAGTATTGTGGGCTTTGAATGCCATGATAAGAAATGGGTAGGGTTGCTTTGGCCTGGTGTCACGGCACCTGTGAGCTAAGTACCTAGAGCCCTCCCCTCTCAGCTGCTCGTGTCCCTGGCCGGAGAAGGGACGGAGCTGAGGAGGGGACCTTTCTGTCCCTCCTCCCCTGGTTCTTGGAGGTCAGACTGAATGCACTGGAGATTTCTTTTAAAACCCTTGAGAAAATCCAATACAGAGCTTCCCAGTCCTCAAGAAACTACGTGCTGGGCACTGCCCTGGGGCCTCATGCTGGGTTCTCGGGGATGAATCATCTTATGTGTGTATGTTCCTAGTAGGTCAGTCCCCGGCTTTGAGTTCGTGCCGGATTGCATGTAAAAAGTGGTGGGTTTGAGGCAGATCTTTCTTGGGGGCTTTGCACATAGAGCACTGTGGATATGAGAAACCACACACAAGATCAGGAAGCCAGGAGCCTGAGCCTGGGCCCTGCTTTGGTTGCTAACCTGCTTCGGGATCCTGGGATGCCCCTTTTACTTGCTGTTTCTGTTTTGTATTTGGAAAAGGAAAGAGTTGGGTTATCAGGGCTCAAACCCTCACCCTGAGAGGGTGATGTGAGGAGTGGCAGGGCCTGGGCAGACTGTGCCACCCGAAGCCATCTGCATTCTAGTCCCTGGCACATGGGAGGGGCTGGCCGCTGTGGGACTCTGGCTCCACTGAGCACTGCTGGCTGCATTCCCAGATTCTTGTGGCTGTCAAGTGCTGGAGACGCACTTCCACCTGTGCCTCTTGTGCAGAAAGGGCCACGGTTCCCAGCTTGGCTGTGAAAGTGCACATCGGCATGGGGTGGGCATCCTTTGATCGGGCTGCGTGGCAGTGAAAGTGCCCAGTGAGTTTAGTGACTGCCCAGGTCAGAGCAGACACAGGGCTTCACGGCTGTGCCTGTGCTGAGCAGCAAGATACCCAGCAAAGCTGTGCTATGAAGGGTTTGTCAGCAGGGAGACGGAAGCCCGAGGTCCCGCTGGCATGGACCTAGGAAGAGGTTTCACCACAAAATTGTCTGCTGGCAGCCAGGCGCCAGGTGGCCTCGACTCCATCCCAAGAGCCTTGAGCTGACCCGGCCGTGCAGCCTCATGGGTAGGTGCACATTGGACCAGACCCCCGCTCGGGGGAGGCGGTCTTTCGCCTCAGCGCCCCAGCTTTCCCGGACTGCCCTTGCTGACCTGTGCAACACTGGCCTTTCATTTCGGGGGCCCTGGACAAAGTCCTCCTGCCCAACAAGCCATAGGTCATGCCTGCCCCACGTCTGAGGGAGAGAGAAAAATAAAGTGATTGTCTTGCTGGTGATCAAATCATTAAAAGTGAACTCCCTGTTCCCATAGAAACCTCTTTTCCTGTCTGCTTCTTCATGCCGTTTTTTTTTAAGAGTGATAGATTGTGTCAGTCATGGAAGGAATTAGAAGCAGCTGATCAAAAATCATAAATAGGGCTTCAAAGAATCGTTGACAGCGTTTTTTTCCTTGCTAGTGCCTTTCCTTTCCATTTATTAATGTTCTCCTATCAGAGTAGGAATTCAAAAACGTCAGTCCACAGGCTAAAAGAGGACCACCACTCATTTTCTGTAAATAAAGTATTATTGGGCCATGGCCACACCCATTCATTTGCATGTTGTCTACGGCTGCTTTTGCACCAGGACAGAGAAGTACGAAGAAAACCAGAAATACTTATCACTTAGCCCCAGCCTTAGCAAAGATGGAGAAACTTAGTGAAGTACTCTCGGCCAAAGGGCGCACGTGTGTGTGTGTGTGTGTGTGTGTGTGTTTAATTTAGGTACTGGTCCAGTCCATTTCTTGGATAATCATTTTCACCAAGTTGGGTGGTCTGTCTTGGAAGTGACTCAGGAATGGAGGTCACCAAGATGCCCTTGAGGCTCAGAACAGAGGTGTTAGCTTTGCACTGCTGCCTGCCCACTGCTGCTGCCTGTGAATGTTGCCCAGGGAAAAGCTGGGTGAGGCCCTGGTGTCATACCAGCACCTCCGGGAGGCAGGGACACCTTTCTTACCACAGCAGGATGTGGATCCAGAGGTCCAAGCATCCAAGGCCTCGAGTTCCTGTAAGATGGTGGAGGTTGTACTTTCTAAACCCAGACTGGGGACATGTGGCAAGGAGGAACCATGTATGGGTACAGCAGCAGAGAATGCTTGCTGTATGTGGCACAGCCTGGCTTTGTTGTCAGAGGGCTGTGCCCGGGGTAGCTTCCGTGCCTCTGGTAGAAATGACAACATGGCCCTTGTTCTTTTGCCCTTCTTGAGCACTGGGATCTGCTACTTCTTGGAGATTATGTTCTAGAGCCCTCAAGGATGAGGAAAAGCCAAGGAGGAAGTAGGGGTTTGTAGAAGCTCTGGGATTGTTTTGGGGTAATCAGTACCCCTGACCCACTCAGCTCCTACAGAGCTCAGGTCCAACTGGAAGGACCCGCAGGGCCCAATGACATCACGCCCCAATCCAGCTTCCCTCTCCCGGGGGCTTCTCCATGCAGCCAGGAGCCTTTGTGATATTTATACACCTCACCTCTTTCAAACTATTTTTAATCCTCTCCTCTATGACATACTTAAAAAGCAGCATTCTGAGCCCTTCCTGAGCTGAGAACTGGGGCGTCCAGTGCAGAGGGGGCTCAGAAATGACCTCCCAGCCGGAGGTGGGGTGGGGTGGGGTGGGGTGGGGTGGGGTGGGGGGGTGGGAGGACATGAACCCACCTCCAGTCCCTACAGTCCTGGCCCTGGTCTGTCTGGGATCTCTCCAGCCTTGGCCTTTCCTTACTCCTCTTTACAGGCGTCCTCTGTGTGGGCCTTTGGAGTGCAGATGTCCCTGCTTCCATGCCTCTGGTCCGGTTTCTGCCCTTCAGCCTGAGATCTCTCTCACCATGTCCTCCTCTATAAGAGATCTCTGCTTGTGGGATAAAAACCCCTCTATTGCCCTTCCTGGAATGAACTGGGCTCCAGCTGCACTGGACGGCCCCCTCCACTCACTGTCATACCCTTTCCCATTGTGGGCCGGGGATTTAGCTCAGTGGTTTCTCTGCCTGCTGCGCAAGTGCAAGGACCCGAGTGCGATCCACAGTACCAAAGAAAACCCCCACAAAGTCAAGAATTGTCTTTATTGGTTGTAGGGCATTGATGTGATTATGGGGCTGGGGAGATGACCATAGTGCAGGATGCCCTTTGAAGTCTTCCCAGTGACCCCAATAGTGGAGATTATTATCTGTACCCCAAAACTAAGGCTGAGTGAGGCTGTCCTGAACACCAGGCAGCTGACCTAGAACCAGAACTGAATAGAGTCTGGGAAGATGATGGTGAGGCAGGGCAGTAAGAAGGGGACTGATGGGGACTTGAACTGGCGGGGAGGGCAAGACTTGGCCAGCGCTAGGTCAAGGACCAGCTGGAGAAGGTGCTTGACCTGATGCCCAGGAAGAAGCTTGGACACAGACGAAGGATAGGAGCAAGACATCAGCAGGTCCAGTGAGTGGGCCAGTTCTGCTGAGAGTCACTCAGGGGCCTCACGGTGCAGCAGAGTCAAGGGTGAATGCTCAACTGATGGTGCCCAGCGGGTGGTGGCCCACGCAGGTCTGAGGAGTGGGGACAGGGAGCCCATTATGAGGCGGAATTCCCATAACCTTGAATGCTGGCAGAAGTGACCACAGGCAGTCATAGGCCACCATCCTGTCACCTCATCCTGGGCTGTGTGATGGCAGTGGCAGATTCTAAAGCATTGTCATCTCTGTTGTCATTAAGTTCAATTCATGTCATTTAATTCTGAGGTTGGTGTTACATCCCCACTGTACAGATGCAGACACTGAGGCCCAGCCTGTCCTGCCTTTCAGCCTGACTCTGATCTAAAACAAAACAGAACTTGATAAGCTTCCAAATCAGAGTCAAAGGTCTGGTTGGGAGAGCAGACTGTTGCCCTGGGTGGCAATGTGTGTTGAGTTCTTCCGAGTACTGTGGCAAGTGCCTTCGAATGCATGTGGGGGACACAGGCTCTACAGTGCCACAGGTCCAGTGATGGACCAGCAGAGTAGGTGAGGAGAGGAAGGGGAGCAGCAGAAATCAGCTGCTACCCTTGGTTTTGTCCTTGGTGGGACTGGGGTAGACCAGAAGTCCCATGGGGTTGGACACTGGCCATTGTGGGTGTTCACTTCCTATCTACTGGATGCATGAATATGGAATCAAAGGCAGATGTGGGCCTTGGGCTCTGGCAGAACTGTCTTGGAGCCTTTTTTTTTAGTATTGTTTGGCTGTGGATAACTACACCTGATAGTTGACTTTTCAATGAAAAGAGATTAAAATCCCTACATCTCCTGGTTGTTAGAACATTCATTGAGTTCACATGCTTTCAACCATGTCTGTTTCTCCTTCCCCATCCTCAGGTTTGTATGAAAAACAGTGGCCCCATTCCCTGGAGGCTACAGCTTGCAAATGCTTTTAGCTGATGGTTTTTGGTGTTTTCTTCTATGTCTCTAAATACTATGCCTGTCTGGCTACATCTGAGTTTGGGGTTCTAGACTCTGGCTTATTTTCTTGCTATGGTAGGTAAGGATGTAGGTTTCCTCTTTACTTCTTTAACCTCAATTCTTCCTTCCTGTCCCATCCCACTTCCCAATATACAGTATTTCCCTCAGAGTTCGGGTAAGATCAGTAATTGAGCTTGCCCTGTTATGACTAGATTGGTGCTACTCAGAGCTTAGCTATGTCGTAAAGCATGATCACGTTCCCCCTCCTCTTCTGCTTTTTGTTTTCCTTGGGGTGGCTTCTGCTGATGTATGTGCTTATGGATTCATCCCCAAATGCTTATTATTCTAGATGTTGCACCAGGTGAATTCTCTCTGCCAGACCTCTCTTGGGCGAGTCGGGGCCTTCCACTGCCCCAGTCTGGGCATATTGCCCTCCACACTGGGGGCCTAGTTGTTCATCTGGTCTGTCAGTCACTCCTCTCTGCTGGGCTCATCAACTGCTTCCTTCTTGCTTGAAGACAGGAGCACATCCTTCCTGAGCAATGGTGTCTGGAGAACTTGAAGCTGAGGAAGTGCATTTATTCTCCTCTAATTCCTGATTGGTGCATTAGCACCAATTGGTTCATCAAGTTCAAGGCTGGAAATCATTTTCCGTTGTGTTTGGAAGGTCTTGCTCCAAGGTCTCCTAGTCTTAGGAGGATGAAGTCACTCCCCATCAACTCATGCAGCCTCCTCTGTTCTCCCTGGAAGTTCATAGGACCCTCTTTGTCCCCAGTGTCCTGAGCCTTCAAGGTGACCTGCCCTGGTCTCTTTTTGTCCCTTATGTCGAATGCTCAGTGAGATCTTTGCATCTAGAGAATGTCCTTCACTGGGACATTTTCCTGGATTATTCCATTACGATTTCTGTTCTTGCTTTTCTCTGACCTTCCAGAACTCCTTCAATTTGATATCAGTCCTCTTGGACTAATTTTCTTATCTTTTCTATTTCCTGTCTTTTTGTTTTTTGTTCTGCTGTCTGGGAGAATTTATCTATTTCATCTTCCGTGCTTTAATCTGTTGCGTTTTTAATTGGCAGGAGCTCTGGTTCTTGGGAAGTCTTCTCTGCCACGCTGACAGCAGTGATGGGCAGTGATGCCCAGGCTGGAGCATGGAGAAGCAATGGTAGACAGCAAGGAGCCAGGCTGCTGGGTCAGAAGCCCAGGCCTGCCACTTACCGACTCGTGGGTTTGGGGACATTGTTTAGCATCTTTCTTCTTCACTCACCTCACTGAGGAATGGGAAGCATGATGCTGCTGCCTGCCTCTGAGCTGTGATGGTTGCGTGAAGTCTGGAGGTGAAGGAGCAGAGCCTGGCACATGCTGCGGGTGGTGCTGAGTGTTCCTTCTTCCTGAAGAGCTGCATCTGTCCTTTGTCTGGTCTGGGGCTTTCACGTTAGAGATTTCTTTCTTTAGCTGCCTCATAGATCTTGGTTGTCTTCTCGTATTTAAGAATTAGGGACTAAAAACTGGATACCTCAAATGAACGGCCAGGTAGGAAGCTGGCGAGTGAGGGTCACAGTCACCCTGGCTTTGAAGACATAAAGTCTGACAGTACCTGTTGACTCTGTTCTGTTTTGGCCATGTCCAGGCAGAAGCCAGAGTGTGGGTTGCATCTGGAGGTGGGGCCCCCTGGGCGTGCACTGCAGAGCAGAGAATTTCTTCCAGTGAACACATCCCCTGCATTCTCCCCAGGCCTAGGGTCATGCATCAGGGCCAGAAGCTCCTCCCAGCTTGGCCAGTGGGGTTTTACCTCAACACTGTCACAAGCCAGTGTGCATTTGGTGTGATATTTGCAGCTGCAGCCTGGGCTGCGCATGGCACATAGACAGCGAGGGAGAGGAGAGCCCGGCTGCAGAAGGCGCGCTCGCTGGCTGGTTGGGTGGCTGGTGGTAGAGGCTGCCTGCTTGCTCTCAGAAACCTACCTGAGCCCTGAGCCACAGGCTGCCGGGGATACATGGCTCTGCCAGGCTTTTAAAGTCAGGCTTTTCTTCTGGCGGGATGAAAAAGTTCCCCTGCCCATCCGTCCATCAGACATGGCCAGGCTGACCTAATCCGATCTGCTAGAGTTGGGCTTGGGTCAGATTTCCCGGAAGGGGAGCTCCAGCGAATCCCGAGGAAGGAATCAGTACACAGCAGTGCTGCTCAAATGATGCCTTTTTATTTTGCAGCCCTCAGTGGATCCGTAAGAACAAAACCTGAGCAAACATGGCCTTTCTGTCTTTGCAGAAAGAGAAGGGGTTCGAAGCCAGGCCTGGACTTGGTTTTAGCTCCTTTCCCTGGTGGCTGCCAACTTCAGCCATCGTGCATGTCCTGGTGGTGCTGTGGTCTCTTGCATTTGCAATGTGAGTTTAAGAAGAGTGATGCCCTCCTGGTACTGTTCAGAGGATTCAGTGAAGTCAGGAATGTTGAACACATCTACTATAGTCAGGGCCTTTTGAATTCTTTAAAGGAAAAGATTTTGTTTTGGGTATAGTGGCTGATGTTTTGTAGGGGCTCAAATGAATGAGGTGAATCACTCAGTTACTGCTTGGGACTCGAGGTCTACACTCAGGAATCACGTTGTAGAGACTGTGTGGCAGTAGCTGACATCAAGTGATTTGTGTGGTCAGAGGCCTGGCATCCTTTGGAGGTGGGAGGGCTTAGGGGCTGGAGTGATGGATCCATTGGGAAGGTACCACAGAGCAGGACTTTGTGTCTGGTGGGGACTTGGTAGGTGGAGCTCTTCAGGGATGCCTTCTGGTGAGGGGGTTGCTGGTAGGAGCCCAGCAAGGTGCAGAGGTAAGAGCCCCCCTGCCAGCAGGTGGGGAGAGGGTCAGGGTATGGCGAGCAGTGATAACACCGTGACCTTTCGGACGCATTTTCCCCTGCATGGCTGTTTTTTCCAGCATGAGGCCAGCACTGCCCAGTGTGTAGCTGCAGAGGGGCCACTGCTGGTCTCGGAGCAAAATGGCCTTGTGGGGTGGGCTGTTCACCTGTGGCAATCAGAATCTCCCCAGCCATTCCACCTGGGTGACACCACTTGCTTGAGAGCTGGCAGAACAGTGTGCAAATGAAGTGCAAGGGTTGGCTCCACCCTGGCACCCAGGGTTATGGCAGCTACGTGTGCCCCTCACTCAAAGGGCCCTTTGATACGAAGCTCCAGAGCTGAGCTCTTGGAAAGCTAGTAGCTGATGTCATAGCTGTCCTATGAATTGTGTCCCTCATAAGTGCTCTCCAGTTGTGGGCAGAATCCCAGAAAGTGACACAATGACACATGATGTTCGGATGACTGCCAGAAGTTACAGAGTGCCTGTCAGGTGCAGATGTCTGACTGTTCCTTGTTTTGCAGACATGGCCCGTTGGAAAGCCCAGCTGGCCTCTGGCTGTTGAGTTGACCCCAGGCAGCAGTACCATAGGCAGGGATTTGCTGTGTCCGCCTGGGTTCCAGGCTGTGTTCACGGCATAGGAAATTAACCTGGTCTCTCCTCCGAGCCAGGCAGTCAGCCCCCTGGAGGCCACTTGGAGGAGGAGGCTAAACTGAAATGAGAATGGATGGAAGGAAAGGGATATTGCTTGTGGAGGGAGTGGCTGGCCCAGGGCTCTGTCATCTTGGGGCACCGGAAGCCCAGTCAGAGGTGTGAGCTCCTGCTGCATGGCACAGCTGGGGACAGGTGCTCCCAGCCGCTGATCACAGAGTGGGGGTCCCCTGTGTGCTTGGGTACTGCAGGGCGTGTGATTCTATTGCCATTGGCTTGTGTCCGCCCTCTCCGTTTTGTATTCTTTTTTCATAGTAAGTCTCGTTAATCATTCTTAAATATCACTTACATGTTCAAGTAGTGCCTTGGATGTAGATGGTTAAATAAAACATCGCTAAGATTAGTTTTGCCTGTTCCTTCAACTTTCAATACTATGACAACTGGAGGTGAACCAGTACACAGGAGGCCCACATTCTGCCTTGGTCCAGCAGGACAGGGTTTCCTATAGTCCCTCTCGGTGTCTGGGAGTGATGGGTTCCAGGACCCCTGGTGGATGCCAAAATCCTCAGATGCTCGGATCCCCAGTGAGATCTTTGCCTTTTAATGCTTGGGCAGGGTACCGGAACAAGGAGGGAGGGAGGGGAAAGAAACCCACCTGCTGTAGTGTCACCTGCCACCCTATGTGAAGGATGTCACCTTCTGAGTCTCAGGCGCCCCGTCTGTAAAGTGAGGGTGGCTGCTGCCGCCCCTCCCTGGGTCAGGGACTATAGCATTGACTTCCCCCGGGCTCAGGTCTGAGACCCTGAGGTTGAAAGTTCAGCATGGGGTGGAGGGTGTGTGGGCTGGGCTGGTGGCTAGGAGGACATAGCCATCACACGGGGCAGGCCGAGGGAGGGAAGGGAAGCTCTACCCTTCACTAGGACGGTCTCAAAACAGAGCCCTCACGCATGTGACCCATACGTGTTCTTCCCAGCCTGTTTTGCCATGTGTACCCCGGGGAAACCAGTGCCTGCTTTATTAGGGATGCACGCGAGGCCCTTGGCAGTGTGCGCTGGTGTAACCCTCAGGGGAGTTACCCGCTTGGCTAGCCATCTGCGCCAAGTACTGCTTTTTTATATAGTTACAGAAGTCACCTGACCACTTCTCTGGGCCACCACCCTGCAGGAGTGCTGCTGTTGCTTTTTCCTCCTTCCACTGGAGCACGTGGCCTTCCCTGTCTCCATCCCCGGCTGTCTCCTCCACACAGAGCAGACTTCGTGCTGGGGGGTGGCCCTCCCTGGACTCCTCCACCCTTGGCTTGGCGTCTCAGCTCTTGTCACTCCACTGTCACTGTGCCTTCGCTTGTTCGGACCCTGCAGGGTCTGGTCTTGGCCACCCCTTTGGTCCTGCACTAGCCCTGGCCCCACGGAGGCCATGAGATGGACACCCGCACCTCCATGGGCACCCACTCTGTGCAGCCATCCCGCCTTGGGCTGCAGTTTCCTCAGGATGGGTTGCTAGAGAAACCAGGGCTGGGATGAGGGTTTCACATCAACTTGTGACTTCAGTGTCACGGATCCCCAGAGGGCTGCTGTATGGAAGGCTTGGTTCCCAGTACAGCAATGTTCAGAGGTGGGGATTTGGGGAAGTGGTTGGATCATGAGGGTTCTGACCTCATCAATGGATTCATCCATTGTTGGGGCCATAATTTGATGGGCTCCTGGGAGGTATAAACAATTAGAAGGTGGGGCCCAGTTGAGGTATGGGGGTGTTCCTTGGGGACTCTATCTGGTCCCTGGTCCCTTTTCTGGCTCCCTGGCTTTCTCTGTCTCTCCCCTTTCTGGCTGCCGTGAGGTGAGCAACTTTCCTTTACCACCACACCCTTCTACCATGATGCTCCTACCTCACCACAGGCCTAAAGCCATGGAACCAGCAGACCATGGACTGAAACCATGAGCCGAAACAAACCTTTCTTGGTAGTGGCAGGACAGGTGTCTGGAATAGACAGGAGTCTCAGGGTGGTCACATGGTCTGGTTTCTGGGGACAGGGACCATCCCACGAGGTGTGGCCATGCCGAGCAGAGACAAGGAAAGGAGGCAAGGGTCTAACTGGGGAAGTGCCGCAGACTGAATGCAGACAGGCACAGCAACAGGTGGTAGTGAAGCCGAGGGCTGCATGGCCTGGAGCCCACAGCCTGGGCTCTGGTCCTGGCTCAGCTCCTGGGTAGCAAAACATGGGAGCCCTGTGTGCTGCAGGGAGGGGTCTCTGGGGGTGCCACGCATCAGAGACCCCTGACTTCAGGTTGGTGGTCATGAACTCAGGCGGATTCTGCCCCTGGCGAGCATTTGGCAATGTCTGGAGACCCTTGGTGCTGTTACAACTGCAGGATGCTTTTGTGGCCAGGGATGCTGCTTACCGTCCTGTAACACATCGGGCACCCCCCCCCCAGTGGAGAATGGTCCAGCCTGATGCCCGGTAAGTGCCTAGTGTGAGGACACTGTTGTTAGGACTCTGGGATCCCTCGGAGGGGTCATTGCTAAGGTGTCGGGGCTCCACCCCAAGGTCCAGCTCAGAAGAGGAGGCTGTCAGAGATGCCCTCTGCAGCGCTGACACATGCCAGGTCCTGCCTGAAGGGTTCTGTGTGCATTTCCAGGCCTTCTGGGGACAGGGGTGCTTTTTTAACTCCTCCATTTTCTACATGGAGAAACTGAGACTCAAGGAAAATGACTGCCCTGCACAGTGCCTGGAAACCTCCCCTGCTGATGGAGGGCTGATCTGGCTCTTGGGGACCTGCCCAGCTGTGGCCTCCAGGTCAGCAGGTTGGATGAGGTCAGTGCACTCCTCCCCGGCCCTGTCAGTCCTGGCTCTGCTGTGGGTCCTGGAGGGAGGAGAGGGGAGGTAGGGAAGGGCCCAGGCCTGGGGCAGGGACAGGGACCCAGGGGGGCACAGAGGGCTCTGCCCGGGACACCCGGCTCCCTGACCTCACCCCCTGCCAGACCAGCAGGCCGAGCTTAGGGCCCGGTGGCCCACAAGTCGGCCTTCATTTCCCCTTGTGTCCGCTTGGGTCCATGGAGCCCACAGAGCTGAAAGAGGCTCTGGGGTGAGATGGTTGTGCTGGGTTGGGGCATGGGTCCCCCTCCTCTGTGCAGCCTTTGGAGGACTAAAGCCAGCAGGGTCAGCAAGGAACCTGCTAGAAATGCAGATTCTCAGGCGCCCAGCTCCCCCCAAGCCGGAACGTCTGGGGCGGGGCCTGGACACCTCAGGCAGTGAGACCTCCCGGGGATCCCAGTGCCCCAAGTTCCTCATGCTGGGCCCTCACTGGGCATGAGTGCCTGGCATGTGGCGAGGCTTTGGGTCCTTCTGGGACTTTGCACAAGGGACTTCACCAGGGCGTGGGCATGGGAGCGTCCTGACTCAGAATCGGGTGTGGATTTACTACTGTGCGTGTGGCCCAGTCCAGGCCCACACCTCCAGAACCAGCACCGTGGCCCACTGAAGGGCCAGGGGTCATAGACCTGGATGTGCCCCTTTGGCTGGAGAGGGCCTGGGGAACACGGGGGTCTCTGGGCAGCCTGAGCCCTGCCCCCACGTCAGACCGTGTGCAGGAGGGCAGGGTGGTGTCCAGTTCCTTCGCTGTTGGGAATGTGTGGTGGGGGAGGTAACCAGATGGGTGGAAGGAAGGAAGGGAAGGAAAGAGGGAGGAAGGCTGGGTGCTGGAAGGATGGATGGATGGATGGGTGGGTGGGTGGGTGGTTAGATGGAAGAGTGATAGAAGGAAGGAGAGATGGAAAGATGGGTGGATGGATGCTGGAGGATCTAGGAGTGGCTTTCTATGAGGCATAGGACCAATGGAACCTGGTGGCAACCCAGAAGCTCCTGCTCGTTTCCCTGCAAAGATGCTTTGGGATGAGCAGAACCTGGATGACATCACCAGTCAGCCACCCTGGCTGAAACCTGAGCAGGTGCCTGCAGGTCTCTAGGCCCCTACGGGAGCCGGGCAGCTGTGCTCACCCTGTTTGCCTCCGCCCTTCTGTCCCTGCTTTGCGGAACAGGGAGGGCTCCCTGCTCAGCTCCTCCTGGGGACACTTGGGCCCGTGTTCAGGCCCCTGGTGTCCAGAGCCTGGGCGGAAGCCTCTCTTCCTTTGAAGATTGTGTGTTGGGAGTGTCACATTCCTGTCACCGAGGTCACCATCTCTGTGTGACTGCCTTCCCCTTTTGGGGATCCCAGGCTAGTGCTTGGGACCCTGGGAGTCTCCGTTTCCTGTACCAGTGTGGTCCCAGGGTTGCAGACGGGATGAGAGGGGCTACTCTTGGTTCTGTGACCAGTGAGTTACAAAGTCCTGTCTGAAATCTGCCCCTCCTAAAACCCCAGGAAGCCCACTGAGCCCCAGGTAGGAGATGTGCCTTGTAAACGAGACTTTACAGGCTCTTTGGAGCCCAGTAGAGTGAGACCAGGCCTGGAGGGGTGCAGGGCGGGGTGCAGGAGCTGCACTGACAGCCACCCTTTCACTTCGGCCCCCAGTGGTCCCCAGCCCACCTGGGAGCACACCAGCCTGCGTCCCTTGGCTTCCTCCGCCTCTGGAGAACATGCTTTGTTGTCAGTGCTCAGGCGAGGGGTGTTCAGGAGCTCAAGGCCTGGCATCAGATCTGGGGGTAACTCTGGATCTATCTCAGTAAGATTCGACTGTGAGTTTCAGAAAACCCACAACAGGGGCCGGGGATTTAGCTCAGTGGTTCCACCACCTACCTCGCAAGTGGAAGGTTCCGAGTTCGATCCCCGGTCCCAAAGAAAAAAGAAAACCCAGAACAGCAGTGTTGTATACAGAAGTGCATTTCTGTGCAGGCAGCCCAGAGCTGTGTGGCGTTTGTGTGCCACACAATCTGCAGGGATCCAGGCTCCTTTTGTACTGACATCCCCTGGCCTAGCTCTTGACCTCATGGTCCCAGATGGCTGCTAGAGCTCCGGCCATTACATTAGTGTTTTAGGCAGCAGGATGGAGGAAGGGACAATGAAGAAGGGTAAAGGGGTGAATGCTAGCTCTCTGTTTGTAGAAGCTTCAAGAAACCAATTCATGATATTTCTGCTTGTACCTGGTTGGCCTGAACTGTGTTAAAACTAACTATAAAGGAGACCAGAAAGTAGAGTTCAGTGATGCTCACCTAATAACAAGAATTTCTGTGTCTGTGGAGGAAAAAGAAAGGATTTTTGGAGTGGGGGAGGCAACCGAGACTTGCAATTCCCAGAGCAGGTTCTAGCCTCACTGGGGCCTAGTTTTCCCACCTGTAAATGGGCACACCCCTCCTTCCTCTCTGGCGCGCTTGGAAGTTAAATGAGATATTATACACATCATCCTGGGGATGCCGCGCATGGTCACTGTGTCTGGAGCCCAGCACTGCTTCCCCCACCACACACACACCCTCTCCAGCCTGTGGCGCACAGGGGTAAGGGACTCGCCCAGGGTCACGCCTAAGGTCTCACTGCCAGTGAGAAAGGACGCTTCCGTCCGTAGTGAGGGCACTGCGAACAGATGGGGGCAGGCCGTGCATCCACTGGGAGTGGTCCAGGTGGTCGGGGCGCTCCATGTGCCCCCATCCCCGCGTCGATCAGGACCCCGGGCAGGCACATCTGCTTGTGAAGCGTGGGAACTGCGGAGCATGGCGTCTGGGCGCCTGTGCACGGCCGGGATCTGCCTGGAGACAGCAGTTGTCAGGTCCCCTGTGCCTGCCCCTGGTCCCCAGCACGACCCCCGCCCCTCTCCGAACCGGGCCACTGTGCCCAGGCGCCGGCATGCTGCCCTGTCCCCTGCAGGCGCTGCGGCCCGGCCCCTGGGCAGGAGCCCGCAGTCCCCGCACCATCAGCCAGCTGCTGCCCGCACCTTTCCTCCGGTTCCCGCGGGAGGGGACAGCTGTGTGCCCGTCCACAAGCAGACGCCACGCCTGCTGCTTCCCTCTTTCCACCTGCATGCATTTTCTGATTTTCTACAAATAATATGTTGCATTTTTCCTAGTAAGAAAAACAAAGCTTTAAAAATGGGCTTCCAAGCTGGGTGTGGTGATGCATACCTATAATCCCAGCTACTTGTGAGGCTGAGGCAGGAGGATCTCTTGAGCTCAGAAGTCCCAGGATACCCTGCACAAGGTAGTGACTCTTCAAAAGTCCGTGTGTGTGTGTGTGTTGGGGGGGGGTCCCAACATTCTCCCTGATGCGGGAGAGCACTCCCATGTCCTTTGAAGTCCAGCCCAGGCCTGCATTTCCCGTGGACACACCCACCCCTGCAGAATGGAAATGGAATTTCTTAAAACTCGTGAATACTTTCCGTTACACGGGGCGCTGGCTCTGCGGGAACTCGCGTGCAAAGATCCCCCTGGAAACGCTGCCTGAGGAGCCTCAAGGACGCCGGGCCAGGGGCTGGAGCCTCGCACGGCTATCCCCTCTGAGGGCCGCTTTGCACTCTCTGACTGGACTTACGTGTCCGCTCTCATCTATAGGAGTGAGGCCTCTGCGCATGTGCGAGCCACGCCCAGGGCTGAGCCGCACTGAAAAGCCGCCGCCCCCGCCCCCCCCCCCCCCCCCAGCTCGCGCCCTGCAGGACTGATAGGACGGCCTGGCCGGACCGGACCTGTCTTTGAGGCCGCGCTGGGCACCTCCCTCCCGCCATCCCAGGCTTGGGGACCCCCGCCTGCCCGCACTGACACCCATGTCCCGCACCCTCGCCGCTGATGCCCTGCCCAGGAAGGGACGTGCTGGCCAAGACCTGGCCTAGGTCGGACTTCTCCAGCTCCTGCTCCCGTGGGTCCCCCTCGCCTGCCCTCCAGCCCTCCAGCACTTCTTATTTTTTTTTTTTTTTTTGAGACAAGGTCTCCCTAAGAGTTACTCATATTTCTCCTCTTAGCCTGGGTGCTCTTCAGCCCCAGAAAACTCCTACAAATCCACAGAGGCCACGCCCAAGTGTCCCTTCCTGGGAGAGCAGACTAGCAGGCGCCCTGCGTGCTTGGCCCTCTGTGGCCCTGCTGTCTGCTCCCTGGGGCCGGGGTGTCCTTTCCTACCTCTCTCCTCATCACTTCAGAGCAGGGGTAGACGGTACCCTTTCCAGTGTGTTGCCTCCTTCCTGGTGTCACAGCCGGGCCCCAGCCCCAGCCTGGCAGGGACGGCTCAGCCCCGGAGCTGGTGTGGTTTATCATTTCATTTCCCACCCGAGGGGTCTCGTGGGGGTCCTGTGTCAGGCACCTCTGCCCCGGAAGCAGCTCGTTCCTCTGCTGGGCCGAGCTCCAGGAAGGGGGAGGGAAGGAAGAATGAAAGAGGAGGGTTCCCTGATGTGCACCTCGCACTCTGCTCTGTCACCGCTTCTCTGTCCTGCGGCTGGGCTGCCACTGCACTGCCCTGCCTGCAGCTGGCTGGGCCTGCAGGACTGAACCCGCAGCGTCCTCAGTGGCCCAGCCTCACCCTGTGTAGGCCGTGCACGGATCTTTGTGCTGCCCTGAGCCAGTCTGTGCTGATTCACGAATATTTCTCCCTGCACCCAGCAAACCCCGGCTCCTGGGAGAGTTGGTGTCCTTCTTGGGCACAAGTGTATGAACGCCAGCCTACCCTGTGCCAGGCCACATGGGGTCCCAGAGCAGGGGGTGGGTGGGGGCCCCTGTGTCCCCAGGGTGTGCCAGGGGCAAGCTGTCCTCAGGCCCAGGACCTAAGCTGTTTCCGGTAAGGTGTTGGGAGATGGGAAATCAATATGGAGGTGGAGGGGCTTTTACCAGGACGCAGGGGTGGGTGGGGTCCTGGGCAGAGCTCCATCACCCCTGTGGTTTTGTGGTGCTGTTATTTTAAACCATTCTAGAAGAGGTTGGGAGCTCTCTGGGGACCTTTAAAAATAGCATCGCTTCTGGTTTTAAACATAGTATATGTCCACTGTCTAAAAGATGGAAAATATCAAAATAACAAGGAAGAAAATAAAAACCTTTGCGAATGACATCTGACAAACAGCATCTTGAGTGCATTTTCTTCCCCGACTCCTTCCCTGGGAATGTCTCGAGTTTCGCTGTGAGCAGTGTAGACAGTGCCAAGGGCGACCAGCTGGGTGACCCTGACACAGCTGCCTCTCTCTTCCCCGCCTCAGCCCCTCACCTGGGAAATGGGCCTAAAGTCAGGCCCCACCCCAGGTTTGCAGTGAGGCTCGGCCAGGTTGTGCGTGTGCCCATCAGGCCCCGGCCCCGTGCCAGGAGCAGTCAGTGTGCCATAAATGCCTGTCCTAGACCTTGCCTTTAGCAGTGTCAGCAGTTTGTGTGTGGCATCTGTACCCCACTTGTCTCACAGTACATTAAGCCCCCAGGTTTGCGTGGTTTCCGGTGTGGCCTGTGTACTGTTGTCATGGCTGCAGGAGGCTTCTCTCCCCATGGCGGCACTGACTTCTGAGAGCCATGAAAGTCATACCCGGCTTGCCACCCTTCGTGGTCCCTCCTGCTGTCCTCACCCTCCCAGAAGCGCACTGCTTCTCGTCCCATTTCTGGCGCTCTCTTACAATCCATCCTGGCTGCAGACATTCTGGTCGCACACCATGGGAATTCATTTCTGGGGCTCTGGCAGGGGCCCAGATTACCTGGCTGTCCCCAGCCAGCTTTGCCAGGGCATCTGGCCCGGCTGATGTTGATCTGCGGCAGTGCCATCCCCAGCCACACCTGCAGCAGGAGCTCTGGGGCTGGAGGCAGCTTGTCTAGCCAGCCGCATACCCAGGGAGGACTCGGAGTCTGGGTTCTTCCCTTTTTGGCACAGGTTGCCTGCAGGGGCCGTTACTAGGCTCAGAAGGGCAGCAGCTGCCAAGATGAGGATCCCGGGGGTGGAGAATCTGGGCGTGTGGCTCTGGTGGGACAGAATCCCGAAACAGGTGGCTTCCTGGATGGCGAGCCAAGCCCCAGATAGACAGGAAGCCTCACGCCTTCGCAGGTGGGCTACATTGTCACCCGTAACCATGGACACAGCCACCGCCTCCGTTTGGCCCTAGCCAGCTAAAGCCTTTTCCAAGGCGGTTCCTTTTTAAATTGTTCCTTGGAAGAAATTAAGATTTTGATGGAAGAGCTTGGTCAGGTGGGAGCCCAGCAAGAGCCCCGGAAGGGTGTTAATAACGACAGAACCAGCAGCTGGTGTTTGTTTCCACCCGGCCTAGCTTGTTTCCAAGTGGCATCCACACAGCCACCTGAGCCACCTGCCCGTGGTGAGCACTCGCTCTCTGCTCCAGCAGCATGGACTGAGCACCTACTGGGTGCCAGCACCCAGGTCAGATGGGGAGCCTGGAGACCCACGACACTCAGACACACAGCTCACAGCGCGGGAAGAAGGGCCCAGCTTCGTGCAGCACTGTAAGGAACTTCGTTATCCAGAAGTTCTGGAGCCAGGACCCCGATGCAGCTAGCTTCCCGGCCGCGCTGGTTCCTCCAGAGACAAGGACAGTCGCTTCCTGCCTTCTTTAGCTCCCAGAGGCTGCATTTATGCCTTGGCTACAGCCCTGTACTCGGCCTGCTTCTCTCCTGCCCCCCATCCCATCTGCAGGGCCCTGTGATGACATTTAGGGGCCACCCTGAGAACCAAGGGGATTCCATCTGTCTTAAGGCCCTTGGTGTAGTCACACCTGTGGAGTCCCTCTGGGCCTGGGAAGGGGACTTTCACAGATCCCGGGGATTAGGGGCTGGATGTCCTTGGGGGCGTTGCAGAAAGCACCATCCACTCAGAGCCTCAGCCCTGGGCTGACCTGTAGTGCCATCGCATTGTCATTGAGGGGACCAAACACTGGGATCCAGTGCACCCCAGAGCCCTTGGCCCCAACAGGTACAAAGAGGAGGAGCAGCCCTAAAGGAGAGGCATCTGGAATGCAAGGATTAAGGAGCTTTTCCGCTTCTGAAGGTTGCGCTGTTCTGAAGGTCGAGGATGGGACAGTTATCCTGCGATTGTGCAAGGTCACACTGTGTTTCGTGTCCCTGCACCTGTGAACCTGGTCCTGCAGGTGTTGCACGCTAGGACGCTGCCATGTAGGGTGGGCTTCGGCCTGGCAGGGACTTCAGAGGGGTGGTCTCCACAGGAAGCGCAGCACTGGGGGCTGACTTTGGGAGGAGCAGGGGTTGCTTCTGTCTTGCCTGGCTGCTGCCTTCCCTGGCATGAAGCCTTGAGTGGCTCCCCACTGCCTTCTCTCTGAACCCCAGACCTCTGCTTCGAGCATTCTGACAGTTAAGTGTGATACTCATCCAGGACAAGCGTGGGTCACAGGAGGCAGCCCAGGGGTTTTACTGAGTGCAGTGCACTAATGGTGAAGTGTGCCACACCCCACCCACACTTAAAGCACATGGTTTGGTCCATGTGGATGTGTGCACACAGTTACAAAACCACCACCCTGGTCCAGTCAGAGGGTAAGGCCCACCACTGTACTGATCCTACCTCTGTGGTCAGCATGATTGCTCTGGAACATGCTTTGAATAGCATTATGCAGTGTGGATTCTTTTGTGTCTTGGCTTCCTTTGCTGTACAGTATATCCACGAGGTGCACTCAGTTGGGGGTTTGTTCTTTTTTCACTGCTATGTAATATTCCTCTTGTGACTGTACCACCGGTTATCTGTCTTCTTGTAGGCGAACGATGGGATTACTTCCTGTTTGGGGCTATTATGAATGGTTCAGTTAAGAATATGCGTGGAAAAAAATAAAGAAAGAAAGAAAGAAAGAAAGAAGAATATGCTTGGAGCTGGATGCCATGGTGAACACCTATAATCCCAGCTACTCGAGAAGCTGAGGCAGGAGGTTCACTTGAGCCCACAAGTTCAAGACCAGCCTGGGCAATATAGTGAGACCTTGTCTCAAAAAAAAAAAAAATAGTTGGGCATCTCATTTGGCAGGCATAGCATCGTTTCTTCTGGTTCATAGTCGGCTAGAGTTGCTGCATGGAAAGTTCAGTGTGGCTCATTGTGTGGCTGCTGACTAATGTTTTTCTGAGCAGTGCCAATTTATGCTTCTGCCAGCCAAGCACTGGGACAAGCTCGGGCCTCATCCTGCACCCGTGAAGCCCTCAGGCACCAGACCTGCCGATCTGGTCCTAGCCAAGTCCCTTGACCTTCCCAACTCCACTTTCCCTTCTGCAAAACGGGCAGGAAATTCATCCTAAGTCACTGTGTCACTGCAGAGTCCCACAAACCACTGGGCCAGAAGCACTTGCAAACTGGTATGCCAGATTTTAGGCCACCACTCTCCTCAGCAGGGTGAGGCCCCAGGTCTCTCCGGGAGCCACACACAGTCAGCAGGCAGCAGCTGGTTCCAGGTTTGTCACTGACGCCAAGAGAAACAAGGAAGCTCTCTGGTCACACCAGTCACCCAGGAGCTGGGCTGGCAGGTGATGAGGACCCTTCCTCAACATGGAAGGCTGGAGAGAATTGTTTGTTTTTATTCTGTGTTTTTCTGCAGTGCTGGGATGGAACCTGGGTCTTCCCACCTGCTAGGTGAGCTCTCTACCACTGAGCTCACCTCCGACTGGGAGGTTTTCTCCATCTGCAAGCATAGTTGTGCATGCTCAAGTCTGTAGGATGTTGCTCTTTGCAGACAGGTAGAAGGAGGCTCAGGGTGGCTCCTGAGCACGGCTGGGTTCCTGGAAGGGGCAACCTGGCCCAGGAAGTGGCTTGGCCGTGGCCACTCAGTCTCTTTTTGTTAGTTGCTCATTCTGCCCCCGGATCCTAGACGTCACTTTTCACAGTGAGCGAGTGTCCGTCTGCCAAGTTGGGTCGACTCGTGGGGTCACGTGGAGAGCAGAGGCTGCACACGTGCGTGACCAGTGGGACCCAAGGACCCCTGCCTGGCTGCTGAGGAGCTGCTCTACCTCTTGCTTAGGCCTGCAAGCTTGCTGTTGTCTCTTCTAGAGGAATGGGGACCCCTGCTCCAGACTGGAGGTCTTCATGTGTTTCATTCACATTCATTTCATTTGAAGAAACAACATTCTTAGTTTGGAGGAAAAACATTTTTAACTGAGCTGAAGTTCATACATTAACCATGTAAAAGCGTAGCACTCAGGATGTTTGCCGTGTGCAGCCACCACCTTTGTCTAGTTTCAGAATCCATCACCCCAAAGAAGACTCTGAGCACCCAGCCCCGCCCCAGCCCCACCCCCAGCCCCTGGGAAGTGCCCATCTGCTTTCTGAGCCTGTGGATTGACCTGTTCCTGATATTTCATTAAAATGCAATCGATAACAGTGACCTTTGGTGGCTGACACCTCTTCTTTCTTTCTTTCTTTCTTTCATTTCGGTACCGGGGATCGAACTCGGGTCCTTGTGCTTTCGAGGCAGGCGGTGGAACCACTGAGCTAAATCCCCAGCCCCAATACCTCTTCTTTGAAAGAATGGTTTCAAGGTCAGGATTTGATCCCTGTTTATGGCTAAGTAATATTCCATTGTGTAAGTTTTTATATCTCTCCCCTTCATTCTACCAACTCCCTGGCTAGGAGTTGCTGTTTTGAACTGAATTCCAGACATGACATCATTTTACCCACAAATATTTGGCATGGACATTCTTTTTTGTTGTTGTTGTTTGTTTGTTTGTTTTTGGTACCAGGGATCGAACTCGGGTTCTTGTACTTGCACAGCAGGCAGCGAAACCACCGAGCTAAGTCCCCGGCCCTGGCATGGAAATTCCAAAAGGGAGTTGGGCATCACTGGGGAAGAAACTGAGGGTCTCATACACCCTAGCCAAGCACTCTACCCTTGAACTGCAGCCCCCAAACAAAACACTTTTTAAACCTGACTGCAACCTTATCATGCCTGGAGAACCCAGCACAAATCCTTCAGTGTCATCAGAGCGAATCAGGGCTCTCATTTCCCCACGAGTGGCTTTGGGTTTTGCTGTTGGTCAGTCAAGTCGGGGTGTTGGTTGCTTAGTCTGTCTTCACAGTGCTCAGAGGCACTTTCGGGGGGAGGGTTGGGAATTCTGCAGCTTACCCGGGTCAGGTGCCTGGCCCCTGCTTCTGGCAGTCCTTTTACTAACCGTGGCAAGCACCTGCTTGTTCCTGTCGGTGGCACCATGTGGCGAGTGTCCTGCAGTGGGGATGGTACTGAGCTAGATGGAGGGTGTGGACGTGAGTCTCACTGCAGAGCCCCACCTGCGACAGGGCTGCTGATAGAACCGCCGTCCGTTGTGACTGGCCTGAGTGGGAAACCAGGCACAGCTCAACGATATGGTCCCCAGCAGAGTCCGCCACTCCTCCACGTGACCGCAGGCTGCCTGGATGACAGTGCTGCTTGGCATCGAGGGACGGGGCCAGGCTCCATCTTGCTAGCCTGGGAAAAGATCCAAATTCCGGATCTGGAGTATGAGTTCTACCTGATTTGTGAAGTTGAAAAACCGTATGTTGGACCGTCCTGAGTCGGTGATGGTCTATGTGTGACCGTCTGTCCGAGTCCGCGTTCACCATCACACGTGAGATCTGACCCATCTGCCACCCTGGTTCCCCTGGGTCGGACTTGGATGTTGCCTGTCGTTGAGACTGTCCCTGGCCACTCTGTGTCCACCAGGGTTCTCAGCCTCAGCACTGTGGCTGTCTGGACAGGGTCACTGTGGTGCGGGCTGCCCTGTGCTCTGTAGATGTTTAGTAGCCCACCTGGCTGGTCTTCCTACTTGTAACAGCCAGAAATGTCTCCAGGAAGTCCCAGATGTCCCCGGAGACAGGGTCACCCCAGGTGGAGAGTGCCTGCCTGTCCCCTCCCACACCCTCCCTCCATCCACTTCTGGTCTTGTGGTTTTCTTAGTGCGCCCCAGGTCACAGCCTGTCTTCTATTTGTGTCCCGCTGGCCCCTGGCCTGTCCATACCAGACTTCCTTCTTCTGCAGGAGACCCATCTTCGCTGTGTCCCCAGGGCCTGGGCCATGGACTGGTGCATTGCTGGGCTCACAGATGTCAAATGAATGAGTGAGCATCTATCTCCTAAACACATCCTGCAGGACAAGCACAGGGCAGGGGAGGAGGAGGAAGGGGCCAGGACTTCCCTCAGGGAGCTGCACAGGGCTTTGTGTTTTGAGATAGGCTTCCTATGTACTTCAGGATGGCCTTGAGCTCACTGTACAGCCCAGGCGGGCCTTACCTTCAGCAATCCTCCTGCCTCAGCCTCCCAAGTGCTGGGATTACAAGTGTCCACTGGCGCTCCCAGCTTGCACAGGGCTCGTCGAGAGACAATCCTATGGGGCAGCCTGCTGTGAGTGGCCAGACCCTGGAGGCCCAAGGGATGCTTCCCTCCCTTTTTGTGGGCCAGGACAGGACGCAGCAGCTGCTGCTGGCCAGAGGAGCCAGCTCTCTGGGGCTGTCTGCTGCTGGCCGAAAGATCACATAACCACAGCCAGTTGTGGACCTGAAGCTGCTGTGCCCAGGCAAGGCAGTGATGAAATACGGACTGGCTTCATGGTGCCCGGGGCCAGGTAGCCCTGGGAAGTTTCTAAGGTGTGATTAGTGCAATGGATCTGATGGGAGGGAAAGATTAAAGCCAAGCATTTCCAGGCAAAGCAATGGAAAGAAAAAAAACGGGAGTGAGGACTGAAGGGTGCAGAGATCTGACATTAAACATTCCCAGGAGAAAGCAAGTGGGACGAGAAGGGAACAAGGGACAGGAGTCGAAGCGAAAGTATAATGGCGGGAAAAAGAAAATCCCAATAAGGGACAGCAGGACGCTGGTCAGTAAGCCAGAGCCCTGATAGTGAAGCAGGGAGGATGCAAAGGTCAGACTCTACCTGCCGTAAACACAGGGACTTGGGAGCTGAGGAACTGCAGCCCGAAGCCTGTGGAGGGGATGCAGGCCCAGCAGAGGAGCGGTCCTGTGGATGAGGGGTCCCAGCGCATCCTCTGCTGTCCACCCCGCAGCACGAGGCCTTCCGAGCCCCTGGCCGTTGTTGCTGCTGTCGACCTGGGCGCTGTGGAGCTCAGGGGTCGGAGCGAGCCCGAGGATATTTACCGAGCTGGGTCTGGCAAATGCTCCCCTTTCCCAGCCACCCTCTTCCACCTCCCATGGTGGTTTAAGAGGCTCCAGCTTGTTGATTCCCAAGTTCCAGCCCTGAGCAGGGAGGGCTGCGGATGAGCCCGTGGCTGCCTCCTCTGATCCCAAAGGTGCAGAGCCCTGAGTGTTACAGGGGGGCGAGCCCGTGTCAGAGGCGGGGGCTACCCTCGCGGACCATGGGCCGGCTGCAGAAGCCTGTGGAGACACAAATGCCACGTCGCCCTCCTTCCTGATGAGCGCAGGGCTGACACCCAGCTGGTGGACCCTGCGGCAGGGTGAGGGGAGATAACTCCAGATGTGCAGCCTCTGGCGTGTGGGGGAGTGGAGGGGATTGAACCAGCTGGCTTGCCCACTGCCCGCTGTGGGCCGGAGCCTCCTCGGAGCGGAGCAGTTCTGGGGACAGAAGTGCACGCTCTCCTCCTCCTGCCACCTCCAAGTCTTCTGCGCCTCCTCTGCCACTCTCCATTTGAGGTTCCTCTTTCTGGAATGTTCTGCCATCACCCTTTACAGGACTGGTCTTCAGGGAAAGAGTGGGGATGCACACGTGTTTGTTTGTAGATGTCTACAGATTGGTCTCAAGGAATCACACAAAGTGTGACAGCATTGCTTGCTTCTGGAGACAGAAACTGGGTGGCTGGGAAGAGGGATGAGGGGACTTTCTTTCCCTTTTCTTTCCCTTTTGTTACACTTTTTGAATTCTGAGCTATATGGGTAGTTATTGAAAAATGGCATTGAAATGAATGAACAAGGGAGGGTTTCTTTACCTCCCCCTGGAGCTTTCCTTGAGCAGTCAGTTTCCAAATGAGTCTGGGCATGTGTCCTCCCCTGGGCTGGGAGGTCCTTGCAGGCAGGGTCCACACCTGCCTGTTCTTAAGTGTCCAGCACGGGGCTCGCACACAGCCGGACTCAGCTACTTGGTGACTTGAGAAACAAGGAGCAAATGCACCCAGGGTACACAGCTGGGGTGCACTGGGTACTGAACATGACCCCTCCATCAAACCCCGTGGTTTGCACATTGCCCCAGGTGTCAGGTCTGTCCAGCAAGCTCTGTCTGCATGCCTGAACTGTCTAGCTCCCAGGACAGGGCCCTGCGCATAGTAGGTGCTCAGGAGAGAGCTGTTGGGCATGGGGCGAATGGCTGATTTCATCTCCAGATGTTCTGGGGCCCCCTTCTGTTCCAGGGCCTCACTGAGGCCCCAGTGTTTCTCTAACAGACTCCTTCCTCATCTGCTCCACAAGGAGCCCATCCACCTGTCTCCCTATCACTTCCCAGCCTCCGGCCTCCTGGCACACTCCCCTCCTGCTCAGCATCTGGCCTTCAGCCTTCCACCCTTCCTGTTTCGCCACCAACAAACTGAGAACCTGCTCTACCCAGGGGCAATTCCTGCTGGATCTTTTTCATTCCACACATTCCTCCATTCAGATACTTATTTTTTTCTCTAATACAGGGGAAAAGGGTAAATAAATTAGGCAACAGTTAGTTGCACCATAGAAAAGGCATAGCAATCAGAAAGTCAGGCTCTTGGAACACGTAATAACATAAATGACTGTTGGAAACATTCATGGAATGGAAAAAGCATTAACCAAGGACTGCGCACTGCAATTCCACGTATATGAAGTCCAAAAACAGGCAGATGTGATTGGTCAGAATAGTACACACCTTCAAAGGATGGGTGGATTTGGACCGCAATGGGCCAGGGAGAACCTTCTGGGAGATGCAGAGGTTTACATTCTTGGTCTGGGTGGAGTGATCTGTTCATACAGATGGAAATGTTTTGAGTTGTACATTTAACTGTTGCACATTTTACTGTTCTAAGTTATTTCTCAAATGGGAGAGATTTTGAAAGATCAGCTATACTTTATGCTGCCTGGAAGCATTTATTTTAAACATACCATTGGGAAGGTGGGCATTGTCACTTTAGTGGCTGTGTGGCATCCGGCTGCATGGATCATTGGGATCTTCAGACCCACTCAGATCCCCAGCAGAAAACCTTTCTGAAATGATGTTAGAGGAGAGAGGAACCCAGGGCTTTGGGTGTCATCTTCAAACCTCTCAGGAATGTGTTGTCTGCAGTCTGGTGGAGACAGCATGGCTGCTATTCTGGATCCAAATTGTTCCGAATAATTCGGTTCACTACAAGTAATTTACAAAACTAAGCCAGGCTTCACCAAAATTAAAAACTGTTGTGTTTCAAAGGACACCCTTCAGAAAGCAAAAAGACACAAATGAGAGAAAATACTTGCAAGTCATGTATCTAATAAGGAACTTGGTCCAGAGTTTATAAAGAATCTTGCAACTCAGTAATAATTTTTAAAACAACCAGTGTAAGAATGAGCCAGGGATTTAAGTAGAAATTTCTCCATACAAGATACACAAATGGGCCATGAGCATGGCTTTGATGAAGTGGTCGCCATTATGAGTTAGTAGGGAAACGAAAAAGAAACTGCAATGATATCCCACTTCATACCCACTGGGAGGACTAAAATAGAAAGCCAGGTAGTTATTAGCGTTGACAAGGATCTGGAGACTTAGGAACCTTAATACACTGCTGGAGGGAACCCAAAATAGTGTGGCTTCTTCGGAGACAGTCTGACAGTTCCTCCAAATGTCAAATGTACAGTTACCAGGCAGTCCAGAAATTCCACTCCTAGATGTATACCAAGAGAAATGAGAAATACACACACACACACACACACACACACACACACACACACACACACAGTACACAAAACGTTCATGGTTTCATAGCAGAATTATTCATAATAGCACCAAAGTGGACAGAACCCAACATCCATCAGCCAATGAATGAATAACTGTGGATATTATTCAGCACTATTCACACTGGAATATTACTCAGCAATGAAAATCAGTGAAGTGCTTTTGTAGCCCTTGACACGTGCCACAACATCAGTGACCTTCAAAAACATTTTGTGGGGCTGGGGATGTAGCTCAGTGACACCACACCTACCTGGCAAGCATAAGGTCCTGAGAATTTTTTTGGTAAGTGAAGGGAGGCAGTCTAACAGGCCACATATTATTTGATTCCACTGATATGAAATGTCTCAAATCTATGGAGACAGGAAGTATATTAGCGTTGGGCTGGGGCTGGAGAAAGGGAGGCTGGGAATGGGGAAGGACAGCTAATGTGTATAGCATTTCTTTTTGACGGTGGTGTTTTATATTGGATTGTAGTGGTGGTTGGGCAATGTAAGCATATTGTCTGCTGTGTAAATTATATCTCAGAGAGAATGAGGCACTTGGCAGAGATAAGGGGAAACAAATGATTTGTAATTGAATGACCTTAGAAACAGTGAGTGCTAAGGGGAGACGGTCCATGTACAGGCACAGTCCCTGGTGCATGCTGATGGCGTTTCCCCTCCCTGGCCAAGTTATTCCTCCTGTTTGGATTCTGTTTATTCATAGGGGACAGTTGAGGGATGCTGGCTGCTATAGCAGGTGAGTTTCTGAGTCCCAGCGATGTGATGCAGTAGAGGTTAAGTTCTTACAGAGACCCACACTGACCTCCTGCAGCCAGAAGATTGAGGTGGGCCGGTAGCGGAAGGGAAGGTGGGCCTGGCCGGAAGTGACACACACACCTTGGCCAGCATGCTGTCACGTGATCCCTTCCAGAGGCAGAAACGGGGATGCAGCCACCTCCCAGCAGAGTCCGCACACTGCAGAGGGAGCAGGCAGCTGGACTGACCAGAGACACATGTTGGGCCTTGGCCATGCAAGTTGGCAGAGCCTGTGGGCTGTGAGCAGTGGGTCACTTTATCTGGTGTGGTCACGAGGGCAAGATACGAACACAGACCACCATGATCTTTGCCACAAGTCATGGGTTGGGGTGGAGTCCTCCTTCCCCTTCTGACTTGGGTCAGGCCATATGACCACCTTTCAGTCCGAGGGGAGGTGTCTGTACTCTCCTGCATCAGGGGACGGTGGCCCTGGTCTAAAGCGGAGGGCGAGGTGGGCTGCTTTCTCCTGCGGCCCAGCGGGTCTCCAGTGGCCTGTGTGTGTGATGTCCCGTCGTACCAGGCGGTGACTGCTCCTGGCTTGCAGCTGCCGGGAGGCCTGTGCTCTGGCGCTGTTGCTATAGAGAAAATCTGATTACAGCTGACTCAGGCTCTTTAAGGCGATAGGCTTATTCTCCTCCATGCTGGAGAATGTCACGGGGAGGCCTCCCCTTCTGGCTGCTGCCAGCTGGTGGAAGGTAAATGTTCAACAGAGCTCTGTCTGTGCATGAAAAGAATGCCTTGTTCCTTCAGATCTCAACCAGTTGCTCGGAATATGACTCACCAGGAAGCGAGGAAGAGAAACTGATGCAGTTGGGGTAGTGGCAGATCAGTGCAGATGGAAGGTCTGGTCAAAGCCAGAGCTTTCTCCTCCCCTGGCTGCACTTCCGTGTGCTTCGGGTCCAGCCTGTGCCAGGGAGACAGCCAGTAGCCTGTGTGTACATAGATTTACTTTAAGGATTTGGCTTATGCTGTTGTGGAGGCAGGGTGTGTCCAGACTGTGTTAATCTGACCTACAAACTAGAATAATGTCTGACCAGTCCCTGGGAGCCAGGGCCTAGCCGGCTTGACACGTGAAGTCGGCCGTCCATGCTGTTTATTCTAAGTGTCGGTGGGCCCGAGGAGCGCACAGATGATGGGAGGCTGGATGTAGATCTTTGGTGCCAAGTTTTCCAGGGAGGGAACTGAGACCTCGGCGAGCCCCGGGGCCTTGAGAAAAGGCTGTCTTTTAGCTCCCTGTCCCGGCCGAGCATGGTGGCTCTGCGATCCTCCCTGGGCTTAAGTCAGGATGCTGTGAGGCACTGACTAGGGTGTGCACAGGCAGCCAGCTGCTGCGTGGATGGGCGGGACCTGGCATCTGGGCCTGAGTGAGAATTCATCGCCCCAGAGGCTGTGCTGGGAATGGGGCATTCGGTCTGGGACAGCAATGGTGCTGGTGACCGTGAGCCCAGCCTCCCGAACTCAGCGCACACTGGCTGCCTGGATTTGTCTGGGCTCTTTTCCAGCCCGGGCCCATTAAGACACTTGCTCATGAGCCCTTCGGGGAGGATGCCGCTCTCTCCCCTCTCCTGGAAACCGAGGCACAGCTCACAGGACACGCCCCAGGCCTCTCTCTTCCCCCAGCGCCCCACGTCACTTCTCGTGGCTGCTCCGGGCACTGTGGAGCCTGTGTCGCCCCCACGCTCACAGGTTCCTCCCTGAAACTGGTGGCGGTGGAGAGCAGATGCTTCTTTGCTCAGCCCCCTTTCTCATGGATGTGACCCCCTCTGCACTCTCATTGACGTCTGGGCCATGCATGCGCGTCCACTGGGCAGTAGGGCCATGCTTCCGGCTGAGCTCCACAGTCCTGGTCACTGCACAGCAGTTACAAGCTGGACCCTGAGGCCCAGCCTCGGGTTTGCTTCTGCATCCAGAAGGGCCAGCTGTGTGTCTTAGGGTGCCTTACCTGACTCCTTAAGTCTGACTTACACACTCAGAAAATGGGGGGAAGAGTCAGCTGACCTTGGGCTTACTGAGATCGGATACAACACTGTCTCTAAAGCCCTGAGCACCGTGCCCGCCGGGCACATAGCAGGTCCTTGAGAAGTGGCATCTATTTTTATTAGCATTTAATAGATGCCAAGTGGATCTTTCCCAGCTGACATGCTCGTTCTAGATTTCTTTCCAGGTCATCACTTGCTGTGCTGTCCTCTGGTCCCTGCAAAGTCTTTATTCCGTTTGCCTTTTGTGGAGAGAGGTGGAGTTGTTCTGTTGAGCAGAACAGCTGGGGGGAAAGTTAGGTTTTCAGTAGCGAGGCCTAGAACTGGGTTAACCATGGGGCAGGTACTGGGACCGGAGAAAGCATGGACCTAGAGTCTCCAGAGCCGGCACTGAGGACGGCTTTCATGCTTTTGAGCAGGTGATGACATTTGGTTGCTGGCTCTGCACATACTGTGGGAGCCACATGGAGAGTGCAGATTGATCTGCCAGGACAGTGGAGCCTTGGGGAGGGGTGAGGCGTGGACGCTGGCTGGGCCCCAGCGCCTGTTATCCTGCCTTTGATGCCGGCTCTCCTGAGCCCAGAGCCGGCTGTCAGGATCCATTCCGTCTCAGAGTGGAGCTGATGGACGTGCAGCGGCTGGGGCAGCACAAAGCTGGTGATGGCTTCCAGGTTCCTGCTGCAGGTGGGACAGGCTGTGGTCTCCCGTGTGACCTGCCTGGTGCAGCCCTCATGACCGACGGAAGGAGCCAGATGCTGGGGGCAGCTCAGCACGGCCAGAGTTGGAAGAGCTGCCCTGCCTGACAGTGCTCATGCGCCCAGCCGAGTCCCACTGCCAGGCCTGGGTCCCCAAGACTCTCAAACTTTGTGGACTGAAAGAGGAAGCTGTCATCACAGTGGACCCTTCTTGTTCCCGATTCCATGATTCATTTTTAACTTCAGAATCAACACTTGTGCAGCTTGTGTGCTCATCATGGACACGCACAGAACCGTAGAAAATTGGGCATGGGGACATGTCCATTCCTTAGCAGGGACCACAAGGGCAGCTAACGGGCCATGGCCTCGTGGGCCTAAATTCCGGTTCTCCTGCATCACCAGCGCTAGGGTGCAGGTGTTGCTCTAGAAATTCTGTGGGTAAGAAGAGTGAGTCTTGGGGAGTCTGCTGGCTTTTAGGGCTGCCGAAACAGAATGCCCTAGACTGGTGGTTTCAACAACAGACGTTTATCCTCCCAGAGCACTGGTAGCTGAGGTCTAAGACCAAGGCATCTGCAGAGTTGGTTCCTGCAGAGAGCTGTGAGGAACAGCTCTGTCCCAGCCGCTGTCCTGGGTTTGGAGACACATCGTCCTCAGAGGGCTCCTGAGGGTTTGTGCACACAGCCATCCTCAGAGGGGCTGTATCTGGGCCCTTTGCTCCTATGGGGTGGCAGGGGTGGAAAGGATTTGTGAGAAAGGAGGGACTAGAGCAGGGCCTTCCCTTTCCTGCAGGTAACCTTCTGTCCTTGACTGCAGGAAAGCTTCCTGTTCCAAACAGAAGCCCCTGAGTGCTGGGGATGCTGTCGATTCTATGACATGTACATAAAGGGAAGTGCTGAGGACAAAGAGAGAGATTTAGGGGCCAAATTCCAGCCCTGAAGCTTTCTAGCACATGGCCTTGAGTGTTTGCCCTGGGCTTCATTTGTTGCTTTGGTGAGATGGGGTCAGTAATGTTTCTGCATTAGGACCCTTTGTGGCAAGTGACAGTCCAGCCAGAACTTCCTGGAGAGGACTGCATCTGCCCAAGGACTTCCAGGGAGAGGTACAGAGCCAGCTGCTGCCAGGCAGGGGGACTACATTCCAGGAGAAGAGGCACCAGGGACTTGAGCACTGCCACCTCTCTCTCTCCTCTAGCATCTAAGTCTCTTTTATTCTGCAGATGGGTTTCCTCTTGAAGTAACCTCGGGTTCAAATCTCATGTCTTCACTCACAGGAGAGACTCCTGAGTTCAAAACTCCCTGGGTCCAGGATCCTGTGTGCCTGAGAGGGGTAGATTGTGGCTTAGAATGCGGAGTTGTAGTAGAACACGGTGGTGCGGCACCCCTGGGAGCCCTGAGACAGGGATGGGAAGCCAAGGAGGCAGTCTCCAAGAAAGGGAGCCTGACCGTGCAGCACTGAGAGACCTAGGCCGATACTCTGGAGCACTCTAACCAACTGCTTGACTCCAGAAATGTCAGCTTCCTTGTTCCCCCACCCCACAAGTAGTGAAAGTTATTGGAAAGAGAGGATTAATTTGAATTAATGAGGTCCAGTTCAGTATCTTAAGGACTTAGAAGGTAATTATTCTCTGAGCAGAACATTTCTACCTGTTGGGTCCATGTCAGAGAAGAGATTCATTCACCAAAGTTGGTGGCCTTTGCTACCACGAGAATGATGCAGGATCTGTTCTTCAAAGTGGAGAGAGAAGGCAAATGAACCAAAGCAATAACAAATCATTCCTCTTCTAGTATTCCTCATACTCAGCAATTGTTCCCTCAGATGAACAGTGTTGTGACAGTTCAGGGTGTCAACCTGGTTGGCTTGAGAGCCCCTGGGGGATTAGTTTCCGCCATGACATTCCTGCTTTGGAGCCAGTCGACTATGGACTAAATCCCCTGAAACCGTGAGCCAGATTAAAGCTCTCTTCCTTTAAGTTGTGGATGTCAAGTCCCAGCAAGAGGAAAGCTGACTAATACAAGTATGATTAATGGCCTCATTTTGTAGTTGGTGCAAAGGAACCTGCGGGGTGGCCTTCAAGGCTGTCTCACTGAGTGCCCTTCCTTCCCCAGCTATTCCTGAACCTTACCCTTCACCCCTGTCCCAGGGAGCTTTGGCTGAAGGAGGCCCAGGACATACCTGTCATTGTCAGCCACTTCCTGCCACTCTCACCATGAAGAATGCAGTCACGGGAGGATTCTCCCCCACTGTGGACACCCACTGCTGCCCGCCATCTGCAGACGCCCTGAGTCTCCAGTGTTGCGCAGTGCACCCTTCCCATTGTCCCCAGTGTCCCCATATCTGCTTCCCTGCAAGGTGTGGGCCAGGCCATGTGACTGCTGTGTGTCCTGTGTGTCGTTATTCAGCTTGCCTCCCAGATGAATACATTAAGTGACCTGAGGCCAGGAGCCACCTGGTTTGCTTCCAAGTGGTTTCTATGTCTTGCACAGCTCTAGTGAGTGCACATGCAGAGCAGTGGTGAGGGGTCCTCAGCCAGCATGGTGACCCCGGTCCCGGGCTGGGAGTGGGTAGGGCTTCACTAGGAGGGGTACAGTGTGCCCCAGGGGGTTCACAGAGGTGCTGAGTGTTGCTGAGGGTTAACCACTGCAGTTGTACATTGAGTCACAGGCCCGCTGCTTGCCATTTCCCCCACAAAGACTCATTGTCACCGACAAGACAAGGAGAGTCCATCCTGTGAGGTTTCATGAAGCCTGGTCACTTTGCTCCTTTGAGAGTAGAATGGGGTTCCCAGTGATGCTGGGAGTGGGTGGCAGGGAAGGGACCCGGCAACCGCCAGAGGGTGCCCTGGGGGAGGAAAATGTGTGGGTGTCATTTCCCTATAGCCACCCTGTAACCATCCTGTGCCCTGGTGGTTGGGAACACAGCTTGAGTTACAGGCCTGCCTTCCAGCTATTGGACTGCAGGCAAGTTCCTTAGCCTCGCTGTGCCTCTGTTTCTGCATTTGTAAAATGATGCAAGAATATGGCTGCTGGATGGGATTCAAATAATTAAGATTAAAGAAATAAGAGAAATAGAGCTGGGGCATAGCGCTCAAAAATGTTATCAGCAACACAATTAAAAGAGAGAGAGAGGACCTCATGTAAAAATACCACCCTGTACGCCTGTTAAGCAGTTCAGATACAGAGAAGCACTGCAGTAATAGGGCACTCAACCTTGGGCAGAGCAGAAAGCCTGCTTGCAGACGTGGGTGGGCCTGGAAAGGGATGTGGCTGCAGTCCAGAGAGGCAGGAGGAGGAGACTGATGGCAAAGCTGCCGGAGGAGGATGAGTTTGAGAGGCCAGTCGAGCAGAGCTCTGGGGCCTAAGCAACAGAAAGGAATTGTCTCACGTGACCTTCCGCAGACTGGAGTCTGGGATCAAGGTGCAGCGGGGCTGGTTTCCTCCAAGGCCCCTCTCTGTGGCCTGGGGATGGCCACCCTCTTGCTGTCTCTTTATGTGGCCATCCAGTGTGCACCTGGTGTTTCTGCATGTCCATGTTTGCTCCTCTGTGACCCCAGTTAGCCCAGTGGGACTTGGCATCTAGATCTGTCTGCGGGACACAGGTCAGCTCAAAGCTGTGAAGTTACATGTGGATGGGTGTGTCTCAGAATAGCACAGTGGACGCCAAGTAGCTGGTGGGGGCTTGAGTGTGTGTGTGTATGTGTGTGTGTGTGTGTGGGAGTGCACACGCACGTGCACCCATACAGCACCATTAAGCCCCAGGCAGCAGGGTGGCTTTCTGTACACATCTAATGTTTTGTGTAGACAAAATTGTGCATCAGCAAATGCCAAGCATGTGTCATGCTTAAATCATTCCCTGATACATCGATGTCACTAGAACCCTTGTGTTTCTGAGCAGCAGGGCTGTGGCACAGCCAGCTGCTCCTGCGGGTACTAAGTGCCGTGTGTCTCCAGTCTCTGGGTGCCCATGGCCCCAAGGCCATGGTGTTGTGGCTGTCCATGCATGTCATCCTCATGCTGCTCTCTGGAAAGCACATCTGTGATTGTTGCCTCTGCCGCATGGGTGGGGACACAGGTCAGGGCCTGAGGCTGCCGGGCAGAGGTCCTGCCCTGACCTTGTCCATCCCAACAGCAGGTTTCAAGTCCACCCTGTGTGAGACTCAGCTGGCAGCGAGATACCTACATGCAGATTCCCAGGCTTCTCTGGGGGGCATTTATTTGTATCCTGCCAGTGGGGCCTGGGTCTGAAAGCTGTGTTTTTTGTTTTTTGTTTTTTTGTTTGTGTTTTTTTTTGGTACTGGGGATTGAACTCGGGTCCTTGCGCTTGCACAGTAGGCACCGAAACCACTGAGCTAAATCCCTGGCCCCTGAAAGGTGTGATAATGAGCATCCCAAAACATTCTTTTTGGGGAGAGAGGTTTGAACCCAAGAACTTTGCACGGAGCTACTGCCCCAGCTCCTTTTTAAAAATTTTGAGACAGGATCTCACTACTTTGCCCAAGATGGGGTGGAACTTGTGATCCTCCTGCCTCAGCTTCCCAGAGTGTTGAGATTATAGGCGTCTGGCACTAGCCCTGCTTCTAGCACATTCTTACAGTGTGACAGGCAGTGTTAAGTGAGATCATCCTAGATCTTCTGCACATCAGTGAGCCTTGATCCACATTTGGAATTGTGATGACTAAAATATATAAAATGGCCTTTCCTGTGTGCAAAAGAGCTCCTTCCAGAAGGAACTTTCTCATCCCAAGCTGACCTCAGCACCCAGGAAGTAATGAAGACTCTCCTCAAAGTGTCTGGGCCTTGGAGTTGAATCCTGTGTTCTTGCTTCCTTTCGGCCATTCAGGGCAGGTCAGAACCTGGAGAGGTAAGCATTATGTGGTAAACTGAGGCATCCCTGAGGTCCTGCCTGGAAAGCACTCACTTTGTGCAGGCGTAAAGTCCCTTCCCCTATCTCCTTGTCTTTGCAGTTTGCGTGGGTGGGGTCACCGTGGGCATGGAGTGTGGAAGGCTTTGTATCGGCGATCTGTCCAGAGTCAGCTGGCTGCCCAGGCTGAGGCACAATCTCCACACAGACCAGCCTCATCTGACACCAACAGCAAGCTCACCGGGTTCCTAGAATCACCCTTGTGTTCAGTAATTTAGAGAGCTCCTAGAAGTGCTAAAAGCTCTGACACTCAGAGCCCATCACAGGGAAAAGCTACAATTGAGATCAGCCAGAGCAAGAGATACCTAGGGCAGAAATGGGCAGGATCTGGAGGAGAACACTTCCGCTGTCACTTCCCCATGGAATCTGGACGCTTCACCTCGCTGCACCACTGACGCAGGAAGCTCTCGGGTTCCACTGGGGCTTCATTACTGAGCATTACTGATCCATTGATGGTCCATGTGGCTGCGCTCTGTCTCAGGTCCCATATAGTCCCCCAAGATTCAAGGCCTCTTCCCTGGGTCACGTGGTTGGTCCTTCTGGTCTGGCCAGCCCCAAGACTGTCAGGTGCGGCCAGCCCCCCACTGAGATTGAGTGGTCAGAGACATCTCTTACCAGGCACGGCACAGATTGCCTCCTGGAAGCCAGGGGCAAAGCCTGGACCCCTCCATAGCCAGTCCAACTTCCTTGCTTTGACGACTGGGCAGGGGACTGTCAGGTGAGGGGCTGGGGTTGTCCACTCCCGTATGCTGCTGAGCGCCACTTCTAACACTGTCCACACTCGCTCTCGTTTCATCCTCGTGGCCCCCATGATGCTGTGGATTGTCATTGTCCCTACTTTGCAGGCTCGCCCACCATCAGGGAGCTAGCCTGCGGTGCTGGCCAGATCACCAGACTCCATACAGAACGCCTGCACCTGACCCCTTCCTCACCCTGGGCTGCTTCGGTTTTCAAGTTTTCAAAACATTAATTAGTGCTGCCCTCCTTCAGATGGCTGCTCAGCACCCTGGTGTGCCTTTGGTAATATCCGGCCCCTTGGAGAAGGAAGGACCACCCTGAAGACTCAGGTCCTGGGGCGAGAATCAGGGAGGGCTGGAGAAAGAGGCGCAAAGCCAGAGCGCAGCCTGGAGGGAAGTTATTTTTCAATCAAGTCAGGCTTTGCATCGCTAATCCTCCTCTGCAGGGGCTCAGGGCAGAAAATTCCTCTTGGCTTGAAAATGGCAAAGGCCTGGGTCTGGCCCGAAACCTGCATTTAGAACCCGGGCCTGCAGCTGTGAGAATGAGCTGAAGGGAAGGAATGTACCTCAGAAGACGGCCAGATCCCCAAAGGTCCTGGTGGCTCCTTAGGAAAGACATGACTGCACAGTGGGGAGGGACAGGGACATTGACAGACCTGTGCGACTCTGCTTCTCTGGGGACAGCTGATGTGCTACAACACTTGAAAGTATCTCCTTTTCCCTGTGTGGTCATGAGCACCCAGTTTCCTGTCTCTGTGAGCCTCAGTTTCCTCCTCTGTGAAATAGAGATAATACCCATCTTACAAGTACCCAGCACAGCGCACAGATCTTAATAAATACAAGTTCCTAGTTTTCACCCCTAAGAGTCCTAGATGACCTCTGGGATTGGATGCCAGGTCCTCCCCATTCTACAGTAAATGAGTTCTGCTTCTAAAATTGAAGACACTCAGAATCGGACAAGCAGGGAAACGTGTTTTAAAGAGCGCAAATACCTGTTGGCTAGGAGACAAGTCCCTTCTACTACAACTCTGGTTTTATTGGCTGTAGTAATACTGGTTGGCTGGTGAGAATATGGGATCCACTTCACAGCCAGAACAATTTGACCCCGTACACAAAACAAATATCAAATGCAGAGCCTTTCAAAATGCAAGATGGCAGACAGGAGTTTCACCGTCACCGTGGAAGAACTGCGAAGATGATCTTTGGCTTTCACTCCTCCCATACACATATGAGATCATCAAGTGCAGACGCCAAATGCATGAGCCTCATCCCATGGGAAATAACAAGTGCACTCAGGAAATCTCGAGGTTAGAGGAGGTGACGTCTGCTCCCCATGGTCCCTGGAACAGATTTCCTGTTCTGTCATTAAGGACCAGCCCCCTCCTAATGCCTTTTCAAGATCTCTGGGTCATTGCCACCTTTATGGGTGCGATGCATTCCACCCGCTCCTGCTCACCCTCCACACACAAACACTGGGCTCAACATCCTGAGATTTTTGTCAATCCCTCCACATTTCTCCAGACCCCAAGCAATATCCATATTTACGAGCTCTTTGTTTGCCTTAATCTCCTGCATTCATTCATTCTTTGCACCCCAAGGTTAGAGACAGGCTTCCTGGTTTAACAGGGTGACCTCCAATGCATTTAATCTGCAGAGGCTTAGAACCTGGAGGACACTCCAGGCTCTCCAGGATATGCAGTTGTTTCTGCCTTTCAACCCTGAAGCCAGTATTTACTGAAGTTGCATGGCTTTGTGACAGAACTGAGATGTTATGGAGGACATAAAGGAGAGAAGACTGGACAGGCAGCCTGGTGCCCACATTTGGCCTGCTGAGCCATCCTGTCTTGAGTCTTTCCTCTGGCTTCCTGAGTGAGTGCAGGTGAAAGAATTTTGCAGATTGTAAAGTGCTGCAGAAATGCAAGGGCCCCTGGGTGTTTATGTATAAAAATACTTGTTACTAGAGAAACAATTAAACCTAGACTAAATATACAGCAATAGGGATAAGGTAGGTTAATGTTCTGTTCGTTGTCACAAATGATGGGTCTTTAGTAACAAGAGGGTGTCTGTTGTGTTAGTTAGGACTGTGTTCAGCTCTAAGTAACCAGCATAAAATAGAAGGCCCAAGTTGGCAGGCTCCATTTCTGGAGCCCAGTAGGCCCATGGAGGAACCAGCGCCTTCTCTTTAGTCCTCATCCTCAGCAGCAGCTGCTGTGTTTTCCAGCCTCACAACTCCATTTGAGGAAGGCAGAGGGTTAAAGGAGCTGAGACACACACCAGCGTTCTCTGCACCCTTGTAAAGAGCACTATGGGAAGCCCTACCCTTTCATTTCTGTTTCTGCCTCATTGGCCCTTGTCTACCCTTAACTGCAAAGGAGGCTGGGGAATGTTCATGTTTACACTAGGAAGATCGCTGACCCCAAATTGGGATTTATTAGGGAGAAGTAGATATTGAGGAGGCAACCAGTAGTGTGCCACAGTCCACCCCATTAGCTGCCCAGCACCCTACCAACATTCCTGTACTCGTATCTGACCCACCTCCCTGCTAGGGCAGGAAAGCACAGAAGTCTCACTCTGTCCTTCAGAAGAGACTGTGCCGGTGTTCCCTCTAAGAGGGGCTGTGTCTGGTGCCTTAGTCTTGTGTCCTGATCTGAGCCAGAAAGCCAGGGAGCACTTTCTTGTACTTTGACCTCAAAGACAAGTCCCAGCAGAGCCAAGCGCAGCAGTGGAGAAGCAGGGAGGTAACTGCTGACAGCCGCTACATCTGCCTTTCAGGACGGGAACCAGTGGAGCCCACTACACGGAGTACTGCATTGCATGTGCAGCATGGTCAAAATATGTCAGGAAAGCAAGCAAAAACAAAAGCACGCAAAAGGAAGGATGGAAAGGAATAAGTTGTCTTACTATAATTTAATCCATGTGGCTTTTTTCTTTCTGTTGTATTTTCCAACTTTTTTCTGTTGTAGGCATTTTAATTTTATAGAGACGATTCCTTTGTCACATATTAATATGGAAACATTTTCCCATGGATGGTATTGAGAACAAAAAAACATTATAGCATGCACAGTGCATAGCAACTTTTTTGTGATAAAATTTAATGTTTCTATCAAATATATGCACAGTCAATGAAATATGCAGGCAAGCTTTTCAATTAGCAATAATCGCGCCTCGGATAAACCTCATTGGCTACGATACTGCCACTGCGTAAAGCTTAGGCAAGCTTTTAATAAGCAAGTGTGGGATGTACTGGTACAAGTACCCGATGATAAATGTAAATGTATTGTCTACCTAAAATGTACTAATAAAAGAATGTAAGGAAGGAAAAACAAAAAAAGCAAGTCTGGGGCTGGGGATCTAGCTCGGTGGTTCTGTCGCTTGCCTCTCAAGTGCAAGGTCCCGAGTTCGATCCCCGGTACCAAAATAAATAAATAAATAAAAATGAAAAACAAGTGTCTTTTGGACTGGAAGACAGATTTCTTTTCTTGCAGAAGTTGTGGGCAAAAACGGACTAAAATGTTCAAAGTTGTGAATAACCTGGTCTCTGAAAGCATGCATCCACCTGTGGAGGGACCCGTGAGGTGGCCTGCAGCACAGCAGAGGGCAGGGAAAGCCTTAGAATAAATAGTTCTGCTAATGGTTTTCGTCCAGGTTTATGGGGAGGTCTGCAAGCCGAGCTGTGCCTGAGCTCTGGTGTCCCAGGCAGGGTGAGGTCAGCAGGCTGAGCCACGTAATGGTTAAGGACCTGAGCTTCGGGGCCCAGCTGGGGTTGTCACTTACTAGGCCGCTGACTTCCTTCCTTACAGCACAGCTGTAAAATGGGGATCAGAAACACTTGGGTCAAGGACTCTGGTGTTGTTTTAAAACAGTCATTGGTTAATCTAAATTCCTCAATTCTTAGCATTTTTTATATTTCGGCATTTTCTATGTTTCTAGGTATTGATTTTAGTTATACTTTCATACTTTCAGGATTCAATTATTTTATTGTTTTTGAAACAGTTTGACTCAGCATCTAAATAACCCATGCAAGGGCTGGGGATTTAGCTCAGCGGTGCCACACCTACCTCACAAACGCAAGGTCCTGAGTTTGATCCCCAGTGCCAGAAAAACAGAAACAAAAGAAAAAACAAAACAACACAAAAAAACCAAATAAGAGCTGTACATTGCTGTGTGGCTCTGAGCCTATTTCCCTTCCTCTCTGTTTACTTACAGTTTGCTTGTTGGAGAAATTTGCAAGATTGCTTTTAGTTTTAACCAATGAAAGCCATGAGAGCAAAATTCAGCTAGAAAGCTGGGTTGGCTGTGGGGACTGGGGTGGAGTAGGCAGGGTCTCCTGTGCATGCCTCTGCCTCTCTCCCTCCCCACCCCTCGTCTCTGTGTCTCTGTCTCTTTTACTTTCTCATCCAGTCTTTTTGCTTCCAACTCAAGTGGCAGCAAATGGCCTTCACACTGCCCCCTCTGTGCAAGGGACCAGCCAGATGGAGGCCAGAATCAGTCCCCTTCTGAATTCCAGAGGAAGCATCTCAGGGCCCAGCCTGGATCCAGTGATTGACACATCTGCCTCTGGAGTGCCCTGTACTGCCCACATGGATGAGTGCAACGATAACACCTGTCTCCTAGGGTGCTGGGTTGGAGCAAAGGATGCCATCTGCCCTGGGTGGGGCACAGTGAGCCTGAAATACATGGCAGCTTTAGCATCCTAGGGCAGCTAGCTAGAGTCTGGAGTTAGGCAGATTGTTCCACGCACAGTGGTGCCCCATGGAGGGTGCTTCTTCTCTCCCCAAGGGCGCAGTGCCAAGGCAGGCGCTGCATGTGGCTACTGTGTGCACGTGGCACTCCTCATGGAGCTAGTCTTGTCTTCTTCATGCCTGAGCTGGGATACTGGCTGGGGAGAGGACCCTCCATGGTGAGGCCAGTGAGGGCCCTTGATCTTGGATTGACACACTGATGTAGCCATAGTGATCTGCCCAGCCAGGGATGAGGTTCAGAAGCCCCCTTGGGCCAGTGCAGTGCAGATGGGGCCCCACAGTGATCCTTGAGCATCACCATCCAGGCCCCAGGGCTCAGGCCTGTGAGTTCCGCCTGGCGTTGTCATGCACGTTGGCAGCACTGGAAGAACTGAGAGCTAGTGTCTGTCCCTGGAATACAAAGAGGGAAGGGACCTCATTCCAGAAAAGAGCTAGGGTGCGTGAGCCCTGCTTAGTTGTCGAATTGGCACAGCTCTGTGCCCTGGCTCGGGTTAGGCAGCCTGGTGTCTCTTGTTCTAAGAAGAAGTTTCCATGACACCTCCAGCTGCCGGAGAGTGTCACTCCTCTTGCCTTTCTCTGTCACAGGTGGCAGTCTGCGCCTCTCCTGCCCAGGAGTTTAATTCACACTGGTGCCACTTTTGCTGGCAGGGAGAAACTGCAAATGGGAATTCCTTTTAGGGTTCCTGTCACCACTTTCTTTGGAAGCAAACAGTAAGCACCTTGTCTTCCGCTGTCTGTCTCCCGTGTGGATCCCTTCTTGCTGTCTCCCTGGGGCCTGCTCTTCTGGACACAGTTAGTGATTACAGACACATCTTGGTTTGCCTAGGACTTCCCCAGCCTTAGCACTGTCCCTCAGTCCTGGGAGGCAGGGACAATTGGTCCCTTCCTGTAGGACTTCTTGTGCACATAAAAACCCTGAAACTGGAAGGGTGAAGGATGCCTGTGGGCTTTTTTTTTTTTTTTTTGGTACCAGGGATTGAACTTGGGACCTTGAGCTTGCAGGCAGGCAGTGGAACCACTGAGCTAAATCCCTAGCCTGGCTGTGGGCTTTTTAAAGACAGCTGTGCTTAAAAATGCAAATCAAGGCTGTTGTCATGCAAGGTTATGTGTGTTTGATTTCTTGTCAAAATAGCTGAGTGCAGGAGGCCCAGAGAATTGGGTCTGTCAGGCTCTGTTCACAAGGGGCAGCCCACCAGATCTGCCTTCGGCAGCCTACCCGGTCGAAGCAGAACAGCTTCCTGAGGAAGGCCTGTCCTGAGATGCCTGCTTGGAAGGGTTCAAGCAGCCCAGCATGGTGTCTCTTGTGCTGAGCCTAGACCGCCACCTGCTGGAGCATGGCTTCCTGCTCTGAGACTCAGTGTCCCCTGTCGGCACAGGAAGCATCATAGCTGGCCTGCCTAGGTTGTTGCAAGGATTAACAGGCTTCGTAAACACCACTCCCTCCCTCCCTCACCCCTCTCCTCTTTACCCAAGGGCTCAATTCTCACCCAGGACAGGTTGTAGCCTTGGTGAGATCTGCTGCCACAGCAAGCCCAGAGGTCTCTGACCTCAGTGAAAACTCCCTTCTCACTCAACAGTCCAATGGTGGCACTCCTCCTTGGGCAGCTGTACTGGTGACCCTTGTCCAGGAGAGACTTAGGATTCCAGACTCCTTCCCTCTGTGGTTCTGCCCTGCTCTGGCTCTTGGAATCACCTCCAGGAAGATGGTGTGGGAGCTCTGTACAGAGCCACGTCAGGAAGTGGCGTGCCTCCATTCCATTGGCCAGAACTCAGTCATGTGACTTCACCCAGCCACAAGGGAGGCTGGGAAATGTCATATGGCCACATGCCTAGGAAGAAAAGGAAATAGAATCTGACAGACACATAGTAGTTAGGCTCTGCCACAGAAAGTATAGTTTTCTAATTTATCATCTGTGAGACATCTCCCTGATAAATGAACATCTCTATTTTCAAGGCAAGATTCTATAAGGATGCTGTGGTTTGTTTTAAACAGAAAAGGGCTTTGGCTTCAAATGAACTTAGTTCACATGAAGTTAAATCAATTTCTTTATTACAGGACTTATCAGGCCCTTAAATATACTGATGATAAACGTTCATGAGAGGGGACAGAGTATCCCATAAGTACCAAACTTACTAGGCTCTTTTTTTTTTGAGAGGCATTTTAGAACTAGTGTTATGCAGAATATGGTTTGGAAAAGATTATTATAGAAGTAGCATTTGTCCTCAGAAGCCAGAGGACATTCATAAAAACATTGGCATGAGAAAAAAATCATCACAATTTGTTCTTCTCATAGGGCATGGTGGCACATGCCTGTAATCCCAACAGTTGGGAGGCTGAAGTAGAAGAACCATCATGAGTTTTGAGGCCAGCCTGGGCTACATACTGAGTTCAAGGTTGGCCTGAACTGCATAGCAAGACCCTTTCCCAAAAAACAAACGAACAAGCAAAAAATTGAGGTTCTCAGCATAGAGTTTAGTCCCCCCAGGATCCTTGTGTCGGAGGCCAAAAACTGAGCCCTCATAAAATGTGAATACTCTTCTTATCTCCTTTCCTTTCTTCCTTCCCTCCCTCCCTCCCTTCTGTCCTCCTTCCATTTCTTTTTTTTTTTATATATATATATCCTTTCCTCCATCCATCCTTTCTTTTCAGACCTGGCAAAGGGATCCCAGGAGGACAAGGTCCAGGTCTTATTGTTTATGGTGGAGTGTAGTCATCACTGTCCACTAGCGGGATGAGCACATGAGCAATTTCTACAGGACCGCCTAAATCTCTGTCTCGGTCATAGCTGGCCACTCAGGGCAGGCTGGCTGGTTTGAGCCTGTTGCCTTGGTCTGCCATTTGGACCCATGTTAAAATCCCTATTCCTCAGCTTAGGTTTTTATGGCTGGCTGGCGTCATCTGTCATAAATCAAGGTGGGCTGAGGTTTAGCACTGAGGTTAGACAGAATCACTCTCAGGCAAAACTAGTATGGCTTAAAACTTAATTTGGTGTGTAATTGGGACTAGCTCTTTAGAGCCCTGGGTTATGTGTTTTGGAGCAGCTGAGGGGGCGCAGTGGGGCAGGACATGGTATGTTAATTGGTGGCCTCTGGGACCTGTGAGAGAATTGGATCTGAGTCCCCAGATTGAATGAGCTTGGCAGTTTTATTTGAGTCTCTGTACTGGGGAGACCACCAATTTATGCTGGCTAAAATATTCACTCTTTGCCTCGATGCCCATGGGCACAGCCCTAGTCTCCGAAAGGGACAGAGAAGGTGGCAGAGGAGCCTGAGCGAGGGTGCCAGGGACTCTCCCAGGGCTAGCCCACCGCTGTTGCACACCCTTATCTGTCATGGTTCCATGCTGCTCGGCCTGTGGTCCCAAGGAGGGTTTTGCATTTTATTACCAAAGTCTCGATAAAAGGGACCTGGGTCAGAGCAAACATTTGGGGAGGAAAAACAAAGGAAATTAAATGCAAAATCGCAGCTGGTGAAAACCACATGGAGGCCTTGACATTAATACCACCAGAGCTGTGGGGGGAAGTAGCCCCCAGGAGTCGGAACCGAAGGACCTTGGCCTGGTATTGCTGAAGCCTGGCCCCTCTCCTTTTTAAAAAGAAATTGCCATTTAATTTGTTTCTGAGTTTTATTTCTCAAGTGGACCAGCATGGGGCCATGGAATGAAGTTGTGTTTCTGGGAGGTGTTGAAAGATGGGGAGAGGAGCGAAGCCGCTGGATGAGTGGGCCCGGCTGCACCAAGAGTAGGGCAAGGGCCTCTTCCTGAAGTGCAGGGGACCTCGGGAGCTGGCATCTTACGCACTGTCTGTGGGATGGGAGAAGGCAGTCAGCCCAAGCAGCTGGAGCGAGCCGGACAGGACGCTCAGCGGGAGGGGGGTCTGAGCCTCAAAGGAAAAGGAAGATGTTAGGCCAGGAAGGAGAATGAGGTTCCTGGACAGTGGAGAAAGTCAGCTCAGAACAGAGTGGGAAAGTACAAGTAGGTGTCTCGGGAGGTCACCCATGCAGTCACTGCTCGGTGTCCCGGGAATGGGTGCCAGGCCCCTTGTGTGAAATGGTGTAGAATTTGTGTAGAACCCACACAACTTCCTGTGTACACTGCCATTTCTAGATGACTTATAACGGCCAATACTTAATGGAAATTGTTGTCATACTGCATTGTTCAGATAAGAAATGAAAGTCTGTATGGATTCAGCACGTGCAATTTTTTTTCCCAAATGTTTTGATCTGGTTGAGTCCAAGGCTGCAGAGGCTGCAGCTGTAGAGGCCCAACTACCTGGAGGCACTTAGGCAAGAGATCCCTGGACCAGGGGGCATCAGAAGAGCCTCTAGTGACTGTCACCAGCGGGACTCTGCTGCCCCCCGTGCCAACGTGGCTCTCTGCAGTGCCGTGCCTTGTGGAAGCAACACCCGAGCATAGAGGCAGATGCTCATCGTGGTCTCACCAGCCCAAAACAGGAGTGAAGGCTGAAAAGAACAAAGCCTCCTCACACCCCACCTTCTTTGTCCTCCGATGACCCTCTAAAAGGGCAGCCACTCCCTCGCTGCCCGATGACTTTGCTATCCCAGTCCCGGCTTAGTGACCCCCACCACCACACACACACCGGGGGTCCAGATGGCATTCACCTTCCCTGCCACCCAAGCTCTGACCAGCTTTGAGGAGCAAACTCTGCAGCTACCGCGTCACCCTATAAAGAGGTTTGGCTCATGAGGATGGCTAAAGGCCGGTCAACGATAGGACCCAACTGTGTGTTTATGACATGCTGCAAGCTATAGGAGTGAATGAGTCTGTTTACTGAGTGCATTTGTCAGCTCACCAGTTGTTAGATGAAATACTCAACACCACAACTGAAGGAGGAGAGGGTTTGTTTGGCTCCCAGATTCAGGTACTCCAGTCCATGGTCACCTGGCTCCAAAGCAGGAACAGCATGGTGGAAGGAAGGGCATGGTGGAGCATAGCTGCTCACCTCATGGTGGCCAGGAAGCAGGGCAGGGGGACGGGCAGAGAAGAGGCCAGGGACCAGACAAAGACTCCAAGGTCCCACCTCTGTGGCCCACTCAGACACACCCAGAAGTGTGCTTTCCTAATCTCCTGGGCAGCTCTGGAGCCAACAAGAAGACAACTGAGCTTAGCTGTCACACTGAGCACCTTCTATGCCCCCAGCACACAGGCTTCAGCATTGCTCTGCAGCCCAAGGAGGGAAACCTTGTCTTCGTTTTACAGAAAACACAGTCTGGCTCAGGAAAGTTGAGTGATTTGTCGAAAATGAACAGGATTAGCAACTGTGACATTTATGAAGCCCATGGCACGTGCCCAGCCTCAGCTAAGGTCTTTGAATGCTTTGCCCCTTGCAGGCCCCATAACTGTCCTTTTCCCTCTTTCTCTGTCACCTGCCTGAGCACCCTCCCTACTGCCTGATGCCCTGAAGAATAACCGTGACCAGCACCCGTTCTCTGTGGCACGCTAAACCCCAAGGTGGCTTGGTAAGGCCAGCTCTGAAAATTCAATCCTCCCAACTCCATAAAGGAGGTCTGTGTACCTCCTTGTACAGATGAGGAAACTGAGGCCCTGAGAGCAAACTAGTCTCATCTCAGGCCACTCAGGATTGTTGGCAGAGCCCTCCAGTCCACTGAAACTTCTTTGTGTCCCATCGGAGGCTGTCCAAACTGGGGGATGACTTTGCAGTGTGAGGTCATCCCCTGAGTCCCCTGGAAGTTCTTCACCCTCAGCCCTGGGGCCATTCTGGGTCAGACAATTCTGGGTTATGAAAGATTGTCCTGAGCCTTTAGGGTGGAGTCTGAGATCTCCCCAGTGAGAAGATGAGGACCTCACCCGCCCCATCCATGGAGCAGGCTCTTCTTATTACAGAAAAGCATTTCAGGACTGCCAGGGAGAGGCAGAGAAAGGTTTATTAGAGTTAAGGTTGTACACACTCAGGACAGAGTTCGGGCCCTTGAGAGAGGCACTTTATGGCCTGGGGCTGGAAGCATTTGTGTGTTTCCTGATGTCCTCAAGACATCGAGGGTGTGTGTTCCTACTGTCGTTAGGTTACCCACTGTGGACTGGGCTAGAATGCAGATGATTTGGGTTTGCGTGTGTGAAGTTAGGGATCTGCAGCCCACTTTGTGCTGCTTCCTTGAGAATGGAGTTCTGGGGTTTGAGAATCTGTAATTTGGGAATTAAAAATGTGGGCTCAGTTACAGGTGACAGGCAGAGGCCCAGTACAGGCTTTTTGTATCTTTAAGACACTTGGGAAAAAAAATTTTTTTGTAGTGAGTTTCCTGGAAGGAAGAAAAGCAATATAACCTTGGATAATTTTGATTGTGTCTTGAAGCCGTGGTTTTCTTGAAAGTACAGTTGTACAGTTACAGCTTTGCCTGTCTCCTTTCTTCTTACCTGTACCTTGTCTGTCGCATCTCCGTAGAATGCTGAGGCACATCCTTGGCCTATACCCGAGAGCTGTCAGCAAGTCGTGACCATCTAAATCCGTCTCCAGATATTGTCACATGGTCCTCGGTGGCAGTCACCCTGGCTGAGAGCCAGCAGGTCCCTGGTCCTGGGGAATCCCAAGCTGTAGCGAGTGTCCTGGCATTGAGAATGGGAGAGGGAGCCAGGAGCTGGAGCGCCTCCTGGAGGTGCCCCCAGGGGACGTGTGACAGCGCAACTAGAGGGGCCACAGGTGATACAGGGGACCATCTGCCTGAGCCCAGGCAGCCGGAGTGTGAATCCTGGTGTTCTTCGGGTGGCCATGGTACTTAAGCGCCCCGGCCTCAGGCTCCTTACCTGTGAAATGGGGCAGCCCTAGGCCGGCTTTATGCACCTGTGGCAGGCTTACGAAAGCCAAAGCTTTTGCACAGGAAGTGGTGGTATCTGCTGGTGGCCCCCCGCCCCCCGCCCACTTCTTTCAGCCTTCACAGCACTGGTTGAGAAAGCAGGCTCCCTGGTTCCTGTCCCTCCTTTCCTGTAGCAGTGTTGGGGGCAGAGCAAAAGCAGCCTTTCTGTCCCCCAAGTGGCGCTGCAGCTCATACCCACCACTCTGGCCTGGTGGCAGGTCTGAGAACTGTGCTGGGGTCTCCACTAACCCTGCCTGACCCCTCACCCCCTCAGCCAAATCCTGCACCCTTACCGGGTGCTAAGGGGAGTGAGCAGCTGGAGATGAGGCCGCAGCCGGTCCCGTTCCCCTTGTCTCCTCTTCACTTCCCACACAGCAGCGTCTCTGAGGCTGGAATCAATGGCCCAAACTGGCCAGTCCAGGCTAGGCCTCCTCAGCCAAACGCCTCTCGGGAGAATCAGATCCGCCCAGCCTGGGAATTCAGTGACCGAAGCCACTCTGGAAGGTACCCATCATCCGGAAGAGCCTTGTGGACAAAGGACAGGAAATGACTTTCTTACCTGGTGCCCCGAAACGTTCCCCATCTGATCTGTCATTGATTAAACCTGAGCACCTCTCCCCATTTTATGGGCCATGGTGGGGCCAGGTCTGGCTCCAGACAGCCTGTCTTTCTCCACCCCAGGCTGACATGCCGCATCTGTGTCTCTGCCCTGCCCAAAGGTCACCCAGAAACAGCAAATTTCCCCCTCCTGCCAAGATGGTATTCAGGCTATGCCATCATTGACCACCATGCTGGGTAAATGCAGTTTCCCAGGCCTCTGTTTCAGAGAGTTTGAGTTGCATGTCTGGGGTGGAGCCCAGGAAGTAGCATTTTAATTGTCACCCCAGACATTCTTGATGTTAGTGATCAGTGGGCCACACTTTAGAAATAGAATCAGTCCTGATCACATTGAAATCTTGTGTGTGAGAACCTACAGGTGTCAGTTGTGTACACATGTGTTCCTGAATTGTGATGACATTTCAAGAGACGCTCGTTCCCTCTGTGCTTTCCTGTAGTATTATAATTTATTATAATGTGCATGTAATTTCTAATAAGCAGGTACAATACTACAGCTTTGTGCAAGGCAGGGAAGAACAGAACTATTACAGAAGAAATACTGTACAGGAAGTAGGTTTGGAGAAATGTGGACATACAGACAAAAGGCCACAAGTATACATGAATCAACTTCAACTCCCAGAGCCGGTGCCTGCCTCTCCATACTCCCCCGCCTGAGCCCGCCCTTGGGGGCTTGCAGAGGGAGAAATAGCCCACTTCCTATTTTCAAATGCTCTCTTCTTGGCGAAGCCAGAGCTGAAGTGGCACCTGGGAGTCTGGCCGGGTGGCGTCAAGCCAGAAAGCAGGCCTCCCTCCTTTCAGCCCCTGTCCCTGGACCCTGGGCCTGGTGTGCTCCCCCTCTGTGCCCCACCAGCTCTCTGACACCGTGGCTGGCCAGGCAGAGCCAGGATGGTGATTTTACAACATGGTTATTAATCTATTGCTGCCCAGTAAACCCACCCTGGCCTCGCAAATACTCCCCGAGAAGGCCAGACCCATCCAGAGAAAGGGTTTCCTACACCTTTACAACGTGATGGGAAAAAAGGGGCCGTTGGATTTATGGAAACTATATAAAGTTTATGGAGTCTTGGCAGGCCAGAGGAGGACCGTCTGCAGGGTGGGGGCGGGTATTCTAAAACAGAGAAGGCCACGCCAGAGCTGTGGCCCTCTGTGTCCAGACACCAGACGCCGCCCCGTGACCCAGGTGCACTGTGTGACCCTGGGGGCCAGGAACCCGGCTGGGGGAGCAGCTGCTGAGGATGCTTTTGGGGACGATCTCGGGGAATCTCTGTAACTTTGCTGTGAGAGAGGCATGGCTGTCCTCATTCTGTTGGGGAAACCGAGGCAAAGGTACTTTGGAAGGCGTGAGCTTGCCCAAGGTTGCAGCGTGAGCGGGATGTGGATGTTCCAGGGCAGCCTGGGGCTCTCATGGTGCCTCTCTCCGGCACACTGAGCGATGCGTCCCTTTTTAGGTCTGGAAATTGAGTCTTTGTAGTTGCAGTCTGAGCCTGCTCTGCTGTGTGTGATTTGCTCTCATGGCCCCCAGAGAGCCCCCAGTCATCACCTATGCATCGGGGCTGATGTGTGGGTGGGTTTGCCCAGCGGTGTTGGCTGGGCTAGAAGTGAAGCCAGCCAGAGGCTGGTGCTGAGTCACGGCAGGTTCGAACACACGGTCTCTGCGTTCTGGACCCCCAATGCCTCCATCTCCTGTGGATCCTCTTAGGGCCCTGGAAGTGCCGCAGGCCCCTCCTCCTGTCCGCAGCACCTTCGGCACTTCCAGTCCATTTCTCCTTGCGTGTGTGCCCTGCAGCATCTATGTGTTCTCTCTCCTGCTTGGCTGTGAATTCTTGGAGTGCAGATTCCATGAATGCTTAATTCTTCATTACTGATTTTGCCTACAGAGCCTGGCATAGTTCCCAGCATATAATAGTCACTGCATAAATATTAGCTGGAGGGATGGATGGATGGATGGATAAACGGACGGATGGATAGATGGATAAACAGATGGGTGGACAAGGGCGTGGACAGAAGAATGGGTGGGTGATGGGTGGATGAATGCTTGGGTGGGTCAGGTGTGTGTAGACCATCAGACATGCCCCTCCACATTCACACCCTTGAGTGCAGTTAAGGCAGCAGTCTGACCAGGTTCTCACAGGCTTTTACTAAATGCACTTCTGTTGCAGGGTGTATACTTTGCTGTCTCTGAGGCCAGATGGAGAAACCAGCCTACGTGTTTGAATGTGTGTGTAAATACTTTACAGTCCCCATAAACTTGCTTAAAGACGGGTGGGGGTGCAAGTATAAACTGGGGCAGCCTTTGGGGAGGGCAGTTTGGAAGTAGCTATTAAAATTTTAAATGTGCCTACCACTAAGACCCAGCAGTTCCACTCTGAGCTGTGAAGGGTAAGAAATGCATTCATGTTTTCTGCACAGAGAGCCAAGGGCCAGGGTGCTCGCGGGAGGGTGGCTGCTGCCGTGTCACTTGTAACGGTGAAAAGTCACACACAGCCTTTGCATCCACCAAGTGGGGGTGGTGACCCCAGACCCTGGAAGACACCGCAGTTGCCAGCGAGAATGAGGTAGATCCATCACTGCAGAGATGGGAAGATCTCAGGTGGGGACCAGGCTTCCGGAAGTCTGAGCCTGTGACTCGTGGGTCGGCACACGGCCCTCCTGCTACCTCCCAGCCCTGCCACCTTCTCGCCGTTCCTCTCTCCCCTTGCTCCCCACGAGGCAGTTTACTGAAATTAGATCTTTAACTCTTACATCTACTTGCCAGTGAGTGACCTTCCCTTTCAGAAAAGGAGAAAAATGAGAGAACAGCAGTTACGTGCACAATTACTGTCTGCCGACTTTTCAGTTAAAAAGATTGAAAGGCATAATATTAAAATGTGATTTACGCAGGCCAAGAAGAGAAAGCACTCTAGTTATGGAAAACTGTAGCTTTTTTCCCCTGCAGGAGATAAATTGGCTCTCACTCTCTTATTGCTAAAGAAGTGTGAAATGGCTTCGGGCCTCTGTGATATGTTCTTCCCGAATGTTAAAATCCAGACGGCATTGATTTGGGAGTCCTCTGACTCAGGCATTTCAGGGAAGCTTCCTGAGAGGTGTGGCAGCTCGAGGCCCTGGGCACCGTGACCTGTGCAGGGAGGAGGTCCAGGTCCCCGAGGGCCTTGAGACAGCTCCAGGCAGCGTGCTCGGAGGGGAGGGGTAGAAGCTATGCAGCCAGCGTCCCTGCTTGGCTGCGTATCGCTCTTCTCTCCGCACTTTCTTCATCTGAACAATACAGATGATAACCCTGCCCTGCCGAGTGCACAACCTCGGGCCAGTATGACATCTCCCGGGGCCTCAGTTGGCTGAGGGTTACCCGTCGCTGTGTCTGCCTCGGGTCACAGTGTAGATCACCTTCAGTAATGCATGGGCAAGGCCGAGCTTGGCTCCGGCCACACAGCGAGTGCTCCTGCCTCTTGCTAAACGCGCAAGTATTCCTGCCTGCCACAGACACCTTGGCCGTGATCAGGAGAGCTGGTGTTCAAACCCAGGCCTTCCATTTCCAGGGCGCCTGCGGATGTGGGAGCCCAGACCTGAGGGTGGCCCAGCTCCACCTCCCTGCAGCCGCCTGTGTCCTCTCAGCCGTTTTGCTCGCCTGTAGAGTAAGAGTTTCCGCTTGGCAGGGCTGTGGTAAGGTTTACAGATTCATAGACACAAACAGCCTCTTGCAGAGCAGAATGGGCTCCAGGGATGCAGTGGGGAAATGAAAGGAAAAAAGATTAAGGCCCTATATGTACATGTACCAACTCCCCCGCAATGAGTGTATTCACTATGTATCTCAAGCATGTTCTAATAAAAAAAGAAATTAAAAACAAAAGAAATAGCCTCAAATGGAGTTGGTGGATGGCAGGGGCCCTGCACAGTGAAAGCTCTTGGCTAAGGAGCCCTTTTGGGCAACGCTGGCCCCTGGACAAAGGGATCTTGGTTTACTATGTCCCCCCATTATGTCCTGGTTTATTAATTATGTCACCATGGCTCCACAGCAGGTGCCTGTAGAACTCTCCCTTCCTGGAAGATGCAAAGACTTACATGGCTCTACAAGATTAGCTACCCAGGAGGGATAAAATAGCCATTGTGCCGGGGACTGTGCTGTGCCTGGTGTGTGGGGTCCCCATGCTCAGCATGCAGATGGGACAGTGTGGGAGGCTGGCCTGAGGTGTCAGATTCGCTCTACCACGCGCGGCTCCTCTGAGAGCGCCACCATAATTCCCAATCCTTGGCCTCATCCCAGCCTGCCTCCCCACTCAGGGGAGCCTGCCCAGGTCCTGAGACCTTTCTTAACCACTAGGCAGCTACTGAGCCCTGCTGCCTGAACGCTCCCTGTGTGTGTGCGCGCACGCGCACGTGTGTTCATGCTCACACACCCGTAGGTTATGCAGGAGCTCTGGGCCTCTGCTAGGAAATGGGTTCAGGGTGCTGCAGGAGGCCTGGCCTGCCCCCTTCTGGGAAGGGCTCTGTGTTCTCACCCAGAACCCCCAGGGCTCTGTCTGACATCTACACAGCATCTCCCTGGGAAAGGGAGGGCTGGATTTTTTTGTTTTTTGTTTTTTGTTTTTTTTGTACTGGGGATTGAACTCGGGACCTTGCGCTTGGGAGGCAGGTGTCAGAGGACGGGATTTTATGTATACAACATCAGCTAACAGCTAACGACATTTCTTTGTTTTCAGTTGAGAGGGAAAATGTTCAGAAGAGGACTTTTACTCGATGGATAAATCTACATCTTGAAAAGGTAAGTGATGATTTGGGGATGAGTTAAGTGATACGTGTCTGTAACTGAGTCTAGAGCTCCTAGGATAGTGTGGAGGAGGTGGCTGTTTTGTTTTGGTTTTTGGTTTTTTGAGAAAAGATTTCACTGTGTAGTTCAGGCTGAACTCACTGTGTGGCTCAGGCTGGCTCAAACTCACAGTGATCCTCCTGCCTCAGCCTCCTGAGTGCTGGGACTACAGGTGGCTCTCTGGTTTTTGTTGGCATCGTCAGTTTAGCATTTCTGTACACCTTACTGCTGCTCCCATGTAGTACACTGCTCTCTGCCCTCCTGCGGTCATCAGCAAAGTTGAGGAAGGGGAGCTTCTTTCTTTAGGCAGGGACGCACAAGCAGATAGCGGAAGACATTGATGCTGAACAGCCCCACACTTCATAGATGAAAGATGGTCACTCTGCACCCCAAACCAGTCCCGGCACATCCTGGAGTCCCTAGCAGGCTCTGTTAAGAGGCACCTGTGCCACTGGACTGCTTTACACGAGAGCTCTGAACGTCTCTCGGCCAAACCAGATCCCCGTCCATCGAGTAACACCGCTGTTGATGGTAATAGTACCTGCCAGGGCTCCTTCCATCCCAGATGGTCCGAATTGCCCCTGTGCATTTAACTCATCGGCTCCTCTCTTCCCGTTTGTTTACTTGCTGTGTTTTGTGGCTGTGCCGTTTTGAGTTGCATTTTGTCTACAGGCTGCTCTTGCACACACCATACAAAAGGAGCAGCTGCAGAGGAGAGCAGAGCAGTGCCGAGCGGAGAGGAGAAGCAGCTCCGAGAGGGAGGACGGAGTGCAGCAGCAGAAACTGAAACCCTCCTCCCTGGGAAGGCTGGGCCCCAGGGCTGTGAGGACTCGGAAGTACCTGGGCTGTAGGACAAGAGGTGGATTTTCTCTTTGTGAGAAAGCTGCTTTATCAGGATTCATTTCACCACCTTTGCCTCTTCTTCCTCCTTGAGCACCTCCAGCTACACCAGCCAGCATCTCACTCCTTGTAGAAGCTGGTTACACCTCACTTTAGGGGTTTCCCGTATGTTTCTGTTCTCCTTTCTTTGGTACCGGGGATCAAACTCTGGACCTTGTGCTTTCTAGGCAGGCGCCAGAATCACTGAGCTAAATCCCCGGTCCCTCTGTTCTCCTTTTAAAATGTTAAGAGTTACTATTGGCTGCTCTTAGAGGAAATCATTGCAATCATTAGAAAGCAGAGAAAATAAATGGGATTTTTGGAAGAGGAGCTCTTGACCGAAATTCTGATTCACACAGTTCACCCTCAGGCTGGTGTATTTCCCAAGCAGGCACCTGACCCTCTGCCCACTGTGCCCCCTGCAGAATGGGTTAGCATGACGCTGTTTCGTAACCCACCAGTGTGTTGACCTCTTCAGATGAACAAAAGTACTCACAGTGCGTGAAGCATTGTCAATCATTTACCAGTTGGTTTGACTATTGGTACATTTTTGACTTTGCTCATAAAGTGAAGTGTTATTTTGGGGGGGAAAAAGAGGAGGGGGGAATCCAGTCCCTAAACTCAAGTTCACTGAAGTCTTAAATTAATGCCTGATGTATGTCAGGGTGGTTGGAAATTCCTACTGGGGAAATCAAGTAGAGCTGTGAAGCATTTCTTTCTTTCTTTTTTTAATTAAAAAAATAAATACAGAAAAGAACAGAGGGTCATATAGCAAATCCCCCACACTCACTCACCACCCAAAGTGAACCTCGGTTAGCATTTATCATTGCAAGGGTTTTCTCCTTGCCAAACTGCTGCCCCTTTCCCAGGGCAGGTGGGCAGCGCCAGCTCCAAAGATAAATCAGATAACACCTGGAGCTGCTGCGTAATAAACAGGGCCAAATTAACAGCCATGTTTCCAAGCCTGAAACTTTCAAGAACAGCCTTTCATGGGAAGGAAACCCAGGAACTCCTTGGTGAATTGGGCTTAACTGCAATTTGAAGGCTGTCAGGAATATTTACTGAGTCTCTGGGCTTCTGGAAAAATTCCCTAATTTACTGAAGGAGTTCGATCATGCAGAAAGCCCTGGGGGAGCTGTTGCTCGAGCCATACCGATCCCCTGAACGCTCAGCCAGAGTGTTTTGGCTGGAGCGGTTTCAATCCCTCCCCCGCTCCCGCCGCGTCCAGTGAGATGGCCCCTGGCCAGGCCCTGTGGAAGCCGTGTAGCTCCTGCAGGAATGGCCAATGAAAACCATACTTCAGGTCTGAGTCCAGAGCCAGGCCGGCCACGGTCGGGGTGGTAACGGGAAATTTTGTTAGTCCATTTATCAGGGGTATTTTGTCAGGGTCTCTCATTTTCTGCCTCGCATTAACGGGAATAACATTTCCGTAAGAGCCTGGTAACCCGATGCCTATGCCGCTGTGCTGTTCGCTGGGGTGGAATGTGCCCCAGGAGCTGCAGGAGTTTGCAAAGAAAATAGTTTGTCTTTTGGTTCAAAGACATTGCTGCCCTTGAAGCAAAGCCCTTTTCTGTGCACCTGTGGGTATAATCGCCCTGTATTTTGACTAACTGGGGGCACAGGGACTCGTATAAAGTGTAAGGAAACGCCACCTTCCTTAATAAAAAATAAAACACAGGCCCACCGAGGCTTCCCTGGGACAGAAGGAGGCTTTCCCAGAGGAAAAGGCAGCTGGATGCCAGGGCACTATGTTTCCAAGATTTTCCTCCTCCCTGGGTCTCTGGGTGGTTAGGGCTGCACAGCCCCAGGGACACTGCACCCCATCAGTCCTGTCTTCTGTGTGAATGCCCAGTCTTCCACTGCCCCAGGAGCAGATAGAGCATCCAGACCAGCTGCTCTAAGCCAGCCAAAGCCCCAGATCCAAAAAGTAGAGGGGGACTTTGCTCAGCATGGGAGTTCATGAAGAGTGCAATGTCTGGGTCCTGCTCTCCAGGGTTCAGTTGAGCCCCAACCATGCTGCGTGAGGGGAGTGATGATCAGGCAGGTATGGTCTGCAGAGCCTGGGGTGGGTTGGTGGGGAGGAAGCCCGCCAGTGCCCAAAGGCCAGAGTGTAACTGTCTCCCAGCCACACCATCGAACTGAGGATCTGGGTGCAACCGTGGTCAGCCAGTGTGGCCTGATACAGGAGGTGGCACTCTTCCAAAAAGCTACCTGACCAAGTGCTGGAGCCATCACCCAGCTTCTTTGAGACTCAGTTTCCCCAAATCTGAAGTGAAGGACTCACACTAGATAATTTCCTGTGAGCCCTAATGGAGTTATTTTATCCTGTGGAAGGCTATCAGGATATACCATTTCTTTCTATCCTTCAGCAAAAACTTGGATGTGATCTAGTCTTGGGGTCTGAAATCTCAAGGTCACTTACTCAGTTATCCCCCTGTGGCTGAATCTTTTGCACAACTCTCCTGCCAAGCGTCCATGTCCCTGCTGCCACTTGTCACATCCGGAAGATGGGCTTCCTGCCTCCCCTGAGGGGATGCCTGGAAGTTTCCTCTTTCACTGAAAGCAAATCTCTGACAGTTTGGGGGATTACACAGGGCACTTGTCAGCTCCTTTCTTTCCTCCTCTTCCACAGTGTGATCCACCTCTAGAAGTTACAGACCTCTTCGTTGATATACAAGATGGCAAAATCCTCATGGCTTTGTTAGAAGTCCTGTCCGGGCGGAATCTGGTATGTATATCACAGCAGGATTGGGAAGAAATAAAATGCAAAGGAAATCACTGCTGCAGGTGGCTTAGCTTTCTGTCTCTGACAAAATACCTGAGATAGACAACTCAAGGAAGAAAGGTTTATTTTGACTCCTACTTGCAGACATTGCAGTCCATGGCTGCTGGGCCCTGGGCCTTTGGGCTGTGACAAGTCAGATCATCATGCAGACAGCATGTAGCAATGTCACTGCTCACCTCATGGGGCCAGGAAGTAAAATGAGAGAGAGAGGAGAGGTCAGGTCCCCAATATACCCTTCAGGGTCACACCCCAGTGACGTCACTTCCTTCTCATAGGCTCCACCTCCTGAGGGTTCTGCTACCTCCTAATCCTCCCATAGGCTGGCAACCAGGCCTGTAGCCTATGGGCCTCAGGGACCATTTAAGACCAATACCATAAGAGTAGACATATATGTACACTCACACACACAGACATGATCCTGTCACGAGAACCACTGAAGGGTGACACTCCTTTATCAGTGACTCAGTGTGATAGAAACACGTAACTAAGCAGTATCTTCTTAAAAAGCAAATATATTTTGGTGAGTAAGAAAACAAATGCCCAATGTCTTTGGTGTGCCTGTGACGGGTAAAAATTGAAACTAGAAAATTAAAAGTTTAGCTAGCCTATCATTATATTAACTGTAATGATAGCTAAGGATCAGAAAGACTAAAGACAAAGGACTCTCTGCAACCAGATTCTGTTATCTGACCTGAGACCAGCTTGTCAGTAGTTGGCTTCTGGAATGTTCCTTTAGGTTTCAATGAAGTTGAATTACACCAGCTGGTGTTGACATTTGCTCCACTTTGGATGTGAGCCAAACCTCACAGTGATGCATATGTCTGCTACATGCAGATTGGTCCTTTTCTCCTCAGAGTCTGTGGTGGCACTGTTGACATTTTGGGTCAGATAGTTCTTTGCTGTGGGGAATTGTCCTGTGCATTGCAGGACCACGAACTGCTATTAGCTCCCTTCGGTGTGAATGTCCCACACATGGCCACACATTCCCTGAGGGGACAAAATGGTCCCACCCCAAATGCCAGTGGTGTCGAGGTTGAGAATCCTACTCTAGACTGAGGGTGTGGTTTGGGCTCAGTGACCCATCATGCCTGTACCGGTGCAGTACAGCTCCCACCATCGCCAGGCGGTAGCTCAGCCATGGCCTCTTCTGACCTGTTTTCAGCCGTTGAACCTCGAGAGCCCCACTTCTGTTCTCAGATCTGGTGTAGCCAGCTCTGATCTGATCGCTCCTCTCACCCTTCCTGCCATAGCTGTTAGCTACCCCAGGAAGGAGCTGCATAAATTGGGTGAGGAATTCTAGCGAAGGGTGAAACCATTGGCTCAGTAGAATAGCACTGGGTTTCTTAGCAGGTCAGAAAGAGCTAGCAGTTTGGTCCCCAAAAAGCTTCCTGAAAAAAGTATGACCCATTCCCTTGTTTTGTGCCCAGCAACTCAGGGTCCCTGCTTTGTTGCCAGAGCACTAGGGTGGCAGCCTACGTGCTCTTGGTGAGCATATGCTGGGAGCCCAGCCAAGAACAGGCCTCCACTTCCCTGCCAGCCCAGCCCTTCCCAGAGGAGCCTGACGGACTTCCCTGCAGGGGGAGTTTACTCCAGGGGCTCGAGTGTGTGTGTAGAGCTGACATTGTCAGAAGCTTCACTTCCTCAGCCCCTACCCCCTCGACCTGAGATAACTGTCCACAGAGCCCTTGGCCAGAACCCGAAACATCTGCTGCCGCAGGAGAGGGCCCAGATGATTTAGGAGCTGAGCCGGGATGAGGATAGGGAATGCTCGAAGCACTAACAAAAGCATCAGGCCAGCAAGGAGAGCAGGTCTCTGGAGAATGGCGTCTAACAAGCCAGGAGCTGGGCTGGAGTAAGAAATGGGACAAATTTGTCCCTTGGTAACCCATTTGGGTCCCTCCCCCATGCCCTAAGGCAGAGAGTTAAGTCCCAGGTACTGTAAATAAGGCAGACCTCCAAGGGCTCCTGATGTCACAGGCGCACGCACTGAGCTGCACGTGCACGGGTTTGGTTGGAGGCCAAGTGGGTTTTAGCCATGAGCCTCTAACTCTGTCCAGAAATTGATGTGAAAGAGATGAAGCAGAAGGACCTCGAGGCCTGCGGCACCCTGGGGCATTCCGAAGGGGCTGCGTGGGCTCAGCCGGCTGGTCTTGTTCTGTTGTTTTACAGCTGCATGAGTACAAATCCTCCTCGCATCGGATTTTTCGGTTGAACAACATAGCGAAAGCACTTTCTTTCCTGGAAGATAGCAATGTGAGTGTTTGAAATACATCTAACGAGCTAGTCTGGGAGGAGGAGGACTGGTTCAGGGTGAAGCGTGGGAAGGGCACCTAGCCAAATGGTCAAACTAACCTAGGCTTAAATGGACCGGAAATGGCTCAGAATCCGCCCATTAGGGAGAAGCCCCTCAATCCGCACCCTCCCCATACCAATCGGGGTCAGGGCTCCAGCCATGGTCAGTCCTGGAGGGGCCGGAGGTGCTAACTAGATCTTTGGAATGAGTTGACTTCCTCTTTTTGGGTCTTGGAGCAAGAGTGAAGTGGGGTGTAGGGTGTAAAGCTTTCTCTTGGGACTTAGAGAGGACATGAGCTTGATGTGCCAGGAGCCTCTGCAGTGCCCTCCCCTAGACAGGGCTGCCTAGGCTTTGCCGCTTTCTCTTCCATGTTTGGAACTCTGCTTTGTGTCCTTCCCGGGTGGCAGGAAGCAGCCCTGGGTGAAATTCCCAACCTCCTCTTCTTTAGACTCAGCAGTGCATCTGGGCTAAAGTCTTGCGCTCACCTGATGCTTCTGCATGTGCAGTAAAGCTTTTTCCTGAAGTGTGAGTCATTCAGGGTTCTTCATGGTGACGGAAGCAGACTGGCTGATTTCAGCAGAAAAGGAATTTGTTAAAGGGACACCAAGTAGCTCATGGATGACCTGAGAATCCGAGGACAGAACCCAGGGGTGCACTGTTCTTTGTAGCCAAAAAGTAGAAACAAACTAGAAGCTCATCCGCCAACCAGTGGCTCAAGAAAATGTGGTCTCTCCAGACCATGGAATATTACCTGGCCTTTAAAAAGGTGGACACTGATACATGCTACATCACAGATGAACCGTGAAGATCCTCTGCTAAGTGAAGAAAGACTGATGCACAGAACCACTGATTTCCGGGCATGGTGGTACACGCCTGTAATCCCAGCACTTGGGAGGCTGAGGTGGAGGATCACTTGGAATTCAAGGCCACCTTGGGCTACATAGTGAGTTCAAGGTGAGCCTGGACTACATAGCAAGAGGCTGTCTCAAAAACAAACAAGCAAAAAACCCACTTAAGGTGTGGTTCCACCCATGTGAAGTGCCCAGGGGCCTCAGTGTAGACACTGCCTTGGGGACAGTGCTACTCAGGACACAGAGGGGCAGCGAACTGAGTGCTGTTGATGGAGTGGGCAGGCGGTGGGAGCCTGAGCAGAGGGGGCCCCACCTGTGCAGCACTGGCTCGGGCTGAAGATGGCTCCGCTCCAGCTCTCTGGGTGGCGGAGGCCTCCTGAACCTCTGCTTAGACGGGACTGCAGAGGCAGGCATGGAAGCTGGAGCCGCCGTGCTCTCAGCACTGGGCTGTCCACGCTCCAGCAGAGGCTGTGGGTGTCACTGCCGCTCCAGAAAGGACCCCTTTCAGTGCACACGGGGAATGCTCTCTTTTCAGCAGTCTCACTGAGACATAATTGATGTTCTGTTCAGTTTGCCCATCAGTGGTTTTTAGTGTCTGCACAGACAGGTGTGGGCCCCCTGCAGTCGATCCTAGGACATTTTCATCACCTCTGAAAGAAGCCTGTACCTCGGGCCCGCATACTTTGTCCCACTGTCTTCCTCAGCACTGAGCTACCGCTCATCTACTTTCTGTCTCCAGAAATTTCCATTTCCCTGTTTCCAGAGAGGGCAAGGGGACAGCCTTGAGGACAGCATGGAGTCTTCAAGCAACTTCGTGGGGACTCCTTGCCCATCCTTCCTCCACAGCTGGCTTCGAAGCACTCCTGCTCTATGGCCGCCGTGCTGTACAGGTGGCGGGTGGACTGTCTCTCGCATGCATCACAAGCACCCAGGTGGTTGAGGCTTGTGTTCAGCAGCCATCCGGGTCACCTTACAGGCATCTTCCATGGGCCTGGGGCTGTGCCCAGCATAGGGGACAATCAGATGCCTTAGGAACACATCCAGGCCTTCAAGGTGCTTAGGCAATGACCTCACACGGACAGCGTGCTGCTCATGCATCCTCCAGGCCAGGAAGATGATCCTGCAGTGGCGAGAACCCACGCCTGGGCCCGGCAGGCTGGGGTGGGAGGGTGCTTCGCATGGGGACGAGCCTGCACAGGAGTATGACAAGGAGGAGCAGGGCCAGGGCTTCTGTCATCCAGGCACAGACCTTTCCCAAACTGTCTGCCGTGGACTGTGAACAGTGCTTCTCTCCCTTTGTTTGGTATTTAAGAATCTGGAAATACCCCAAGGGCGGGTACTTGTCAGCCTCGGGCCTCCTGTTGCCCGGTGTGCCAGGCAGGAAGGACACGCTGAGCCCACGGGAGGGAGACGGAAACAGGCCTTCATGGTGCCATCTTCTCTGTCCCAGCCACAGAACCCACAAAAGGCTTGGGAGCCCTCATTGGTGTCTCCTTGTCTGGCTGTCCCAGGCCTCGGTGGCTCTGCTGGGCAAGAGCACCCCAGACTTGGTGATGGGCCTCCGTGCTGCAGGTGTCAGGGCTGCCTGGGAGCCCCTCCTCTGCCCACAAGTGACACCATGGCGGCTGCCCCACAGGGTAGCAAGCCATGGCTCCCTCATCTATAAAATGGGCACATGGCGGGTTTAAATGATGGATGGCAGGCGGCAGATGCTCCCCAGGGGAACCTTTATGCTGAAGACCTCTCAGTTACCACCCAGAGGGGAGACAGACTCATCTCACAAACCAGTTGGTCCATAAGTTTCCAGCTGCAGAACCAGCTGAGTTAGGAGGAGGTCAAAGATGGTTTCCATGAAGCTCTCGACTTAAGTCTGGCTGTTAAAGTGCCAGCACACCACTGAAAAGGAAAAGTGATCAGGCCCCCAGGGCTTGGGCCTCCTGCTCCACACCTTCCCTCAGCCCAGCAATGGGGCTTCCTTCTGTAAGTGGCTGCTGCCCGCTCAGCCCTCCCCTTTCCCTCTCGAGATGGGCACTGTGATGTCCAAGGGATCCTCACCCGGCAGCTCTGGAACCTCAGCTCAGGGCTGTGGCTGTCCCTTGTCATTTGGGCTTCCTCCTCATGGAGTGAAGACAGGGATGATGGCGATAACTAGCTGCTTTGATCCCTGGGCTGGAATGTGTTCCATAAGCCACAGAAACAGGCAGCTATCAGAGACGGGGTTTCGCAAGTGATTCGTCATGTGGGACGTGTGCTTGTGACGCATGTGGATGGTGTACTGGACCTGAATTTGATCAGCTGTGTAGTTCACAACATTGACAACTTCCTTCCTGCCCTCCCATCTGCCAGTGATGACCCTGTGTTGTCTGAATTATATTCTTGGCATCAGCTCCCAAAACAGACTTCATCCAGGGAGCTTGGATGTCTCCCTCGATTAGGTAAGCCCAGTCTCATGATTGGTGCTGTCGGAAACCCGGGACACACTGATGGGATCAGAGACCCGAGTCAAACAATTCAGAAAGCCAGGATGGAAAGGCAGAGGGAAGAAGTGAAGAAGAAAGAAAAGATTTCGGATGAAATGTTCTTTTCGTTTTTTTCTTCCCTGAGTGTCCCAGGCTGAATTTTGTGGTGTGGATTTCAAAGTTTGTTGGGTGGGACTTACCTGGCTTCGCCTCCATCCCCTTCAAGAGTGGTTTGTTCACTTAGGCAGGGTTGTTCAACAAGAAGAGGTGCCCGAGACCCAGGTGGCCTGCAAAGCCTTCCTTGCGCTCTGGCCTTTTCCCTCCTTTCCAGGAAGGTTTGCAGAGCCCTGAGCCACTACTGAGATTTGTTTTCGGAGTGAAGTGATGACTTGGAGCAATAATCCTCTAACTCAGAGGGCCTGGGAACCAAGTTGTTAAGTGCAGATTGGGGGTGTGAGGGGGAATTTGCATTTCTGATCAACCCCAGGGGATGGTGCACTTGGCCTTAGGGATTTACCAAGGGCGGCACCCTACAGTGAACTGTTAAATAAGTGGGTAATTCCACAGGGTGTCCACAACAGGCACGGAATCTCAGGGTGTAAACCTCATCCCAGCTCACTCTTGCCCCTCAGTGGGCCGTGATGGCAGGTCCCAGCCTGTGTGTGTCCAGGGTGTGAAAATCTGCAGGTCTGACAGCCTTAATGCAGCACACAGATGGATGGCTGGGTACAACTGCTTCCTTGGAAGAGAACAACAGCAACCTCAGGAGCTACATAGTCCTGGGCGTGTTATATTTAACCTCTGGGAAATGTCCTCCCGAGCTTGAGGGATAATAGAAATACCCTCGTTATAGGCATGTGGTGAGGTTAAACTGACTTAATACTTGCAAGAGTTGAGCATAGTGTCTGCTCATGGTCAGCACAGTGTACATGTTTATTCAATGCACATTGGCACACTGGGTGTCCCTGAGAGGTGGCCTCGGGCAGTGTCAGGTGGCACAGGGTGGGTGAGAGAAACAGGGTTATGAAAAGACCATTAAATGCAGAAAGTTCTTCTCCTCAGGTAAAACTGGTTAGCATCGATGCAGCAGAAATAGCGGACGGCAACCCCTCTCTGGTTCTCGGGCTGATATGGAACATCATCCTCTTCTTCCAGGTAAAATCGCTCCCCTTCCATCCTACAAAGTCACCATCTCGAGTCTGCTTATGACCAAAAGAACAGCATGTGTCCAGAGCAAGGGAGACAGGAGACTTAGTTCCTGCAGCTTGACTTCTCACTAAAAAGGAACTGAGAATAGAAAAAGTGTGGCTCATTATTTAATGATTCCCCCAAGAGTAGAGATGAGCCACTCAAGGAATATTTACGGGGACTTTTGACTCAGGCTTGCATGTCACAGAAGCATTGGCATGGTATGTGGAGATGCAGATCCTGTTCTGAGTAAGCATTGAAATTTTTTTTTTTTTAAAGCTGTCTTTATCTCCAGGCCTCTGTTTCCATGTCTGTGAAATGGGAGCCATGCCTCTCGAGTGTGATCACCAAGAAAAGCCATGTTCGAGAGCTCCTGTTTTATACAGGATTCAAGGAAGTTTTTGTCTGTTATCAAACTTCCTGAGAGATGCTAGAGACGTCTGAAAATCGGAGCCTTAAGTCTATCCCAGATCTTCCTTCATTCATTTAGTAGATTAGATGTCTGTTATTTTCTGCAGTTCCAGGTGCTGGTCATATACCACAGCCCTGTTCTAGTAGCCCTCTAGGATCACAGACAAATGGACATGAGGCACGACAGAAAGGAGAATTCCCTGGAGGAAGTGATCAGAGCTAAGGTTTGAAGGATGAATAGGAGTCTGCTAGACCACTCCTTTTTGTACTTACTGTGCATATGAATTACCTGGGAATGGTGTTGAAATGTAGATTCTGATTCTCTAGGTAGGTCTAGGGTTTGGGGTCTGCATTTCTCACAAGCATCCCTGTGATGGCAGAAAGGGCCATCCAGGTAGCTGGAGCAGGAGAAGCAGGGTCCGTGGGGCTTGAAGGATCATGGTGCACTCTGGGATTGATAGGCAAGGAGGCAAGAGGGGCAGGTTCAGTCAGTCAGAAAGACCTTCAGTGCTGAGGCTGGCCCACCTGCAGGTGGGGAGGAAACAGTGACCCCTGCAGGTGTAGCTACAGGCACCCAAGCCACATGCAGCGTCAGACAAGCTTCTCTCCATTGCGCATGACCTGGTCTCCCAGCCAGGGCTGCGTGGCCGCGGGTCGCATGGTGGAGCCGCTTGCTGGAGGCTGTGTGTGCTGCAGGGGTCTGACACACCGTCCTCCTTCCAGATTAAGGAGCTCACGGGCAACCTCAGCAGGAGCTCCCCATCCTCCAGCCTGTCACCCGGCTCGGGGGGCACAGACTCGGACTCCTCCTACCCACCCACGCCCACCACCGAGAGGAACGCGGCCATCGCGGTGAAAGACCAGAGGAAGGCCATCAAGACCCTGCTGGCCTGGGTGCAGAGGAAGACGAGGAAGTAAGCGGCCACCCCTCCCTCCGCACCGTGCTCGGAAATGAGCGCCTTCGAGGCTGAGGGGGGAGCGGGCCTGGCCCTGGGCCGGGCGGAAAGGGGGCAACCACCCACCAGTCTCCATCACGTGTTTGCCCCATGCTCTGTGCAGACAAGCAGGACACACATGCGTGTGCACGCGCGCGCGCGCGCGCACACACACACAGGTGTGCGCAGACTTGAGAGGAATCAGAAGGGCTTTCATCACCGTCACGCCCCAAATGGGCGCGTCCCTTGGATTCTGAGAACATGCATGTTTATTATTAAGCCGCAAAACGCCTTTCAGAGTCTGAGCCTCTTTAAAAATAATAATAAAGGCTGTAACATACTTGCAGCCAAGGTGCCCTTCCCCAGACCCAGACAGGTGAACTGGACTGACGCCCGGCCTCCCGCGGCCCCCAGCCAGGGCAGGGTGCCAGGCCAGTGTGAGGAAGTCATGCCCACGCGGGACGCAGGGCTCTCCAGCCTCACCTTGCTGCCTTCCAGGGTAGTCAGGAGATGATATAGTCTGCAGCGGCTTGCACCGGGCCAGCTCCCAGTAACACTTAACAAGAATGGGTCTCGTCTCTGCCGTGTTGGGAGAGAAGTGGATGAGGAATTGAGGCTTTAGGGCTCTAGTCAAGGCTTGAGTATGAAAGATTAGAGTTGATGAATGAGAACGACTGATACATGTTGGTTAAAAATAAATCAACCAGCGCCAGGTGTGGTGGCGCACACCTATAATCCCGGCTCTCAGGCAGCTGAGGCAGGAGGATCACTGAGTTTGAGGCCACCCGGGCTACAGTAAGTTCAAGGTCAGCCTGGAATACCTAGCAAGACGCAGTCTCAAACAACAACCAAAAAGAAACCAGTTGAGTGATGAGATTGTGTGACTAAGGTGCTGTCCCATGGGGTCCTAAAGCGAGTTAGTGCCTGGTGGAATTCTCTTTCTGAAAGAGTCCCTCGCTTTCAGAGTCATAATTTCATTTGTATTAATAATGATGGCAGCTGCCACTTAGTGAGTGGCTTCCGCATGCCACCTGCTCTGCACGCCAGGCTGACCCCAAGGGGGCCCAGCACATCCTCCCCCATGACGGCTCTCAGAAGCCAAATTCCTTTTTTACAGCAGAGGGGTTTGAGGCTCAGGGAGTGCACCTTGCCCAAGGCCACAGTGCCAGAAGTGCAGAGTGGGCAGCTGAGGGACAAGCTTGGGTCTCTGTCCAGTTCTGTTGCCACATTTCCAGTATTGCCTGCCAAGTGCAGGGTGTGCATTGCTCTGTATGTGGGACTCCAGGTCTGTTTTGCCTCTGTGGGGCCTGCACCCCCGTGTCCTTTGTTTGCAGATGGAAATCCCAGTGCTCAGTGTCGCTGTCCCTGTGCCAGGGTATCTGCACCTGATGAGGTTGGCAGTGCTGAGCCCCCTCCGGGAGCAGTGAGGCTGCTGCACACTGCCCTCTCATCTCAATCCCGTGTCCCAGCCTGCATTGTGGCTGCCACTGTGTTTTCCTCCAGGTATGGCGTGGCAGTGCAGGACTTTGCGGGCAGCTGGAGAAGCGGGCTGGCTTTCCTGGCTGTGGTCAAGGCCATTGACCCTAGCCTGGTGGACATGAAGCAGGCCCTGGAGGAGTCACCGAGGGAAAACCTAGAGAAGGCTTTTCGCATTGCACATGAGGCCCTGCACATCCCCAGGCTCCTGGAGCCGGAAGGTGTGGTGCTTCTCCTCTTCCTTTCTTCCCTTTTAATCTTTGATTGCAGATCTCCCACCTGCCATCTCAAGTTGGAAAATGTAGAAAAATCTAGTGAAGAAATTCTTGTTTCCTGTATCCCAATATTTTTCTATTGCATTTAATTATACCTTTTACATAATTGGTATCACTCAGTGTAAATATAATTTTGTCTGTTTTAATTTAACATAGAAGTATTTTGCATATTGCTATAGGGCCCTTGTTACGTATTTTTCTCGGTGCATCATAGTCCCTCTACTAGGCTTACTGAAATTTACTCAGCTCTTCCATACCTGCTGGCCATTGAGGTTGTTTAAGGACTGACTTTTACCCTGGCACAGTGGCACCTGCCTGTAATCCTAGCTACTCAGTAGGCTGAGGCAGGAGGATCACTAATTCAAGCCTGGGCAACTTAGTGAGACCCTGTCTCAAAATAAAAAAGGGCTCGGGATGTAGCTCTGTGGTAGACTTTGGTCCCGAGTACCACAGGGCCCAGAAGGAGGGATGGAGGGAGGATCACTTTTGTCCACACTGCAGTGGACATCTTACTGCACACAGCTCAGCCTGCAGCTCAGATTACTCCCACAGGACTGGACAGAGGGAGAGAGGACCCATTTTTAAGAAGCTCCGGTTTCTCTGTGAGCTTGGTGAATTTGGGGCTCCCTGAAGCAGCATATGAGGTGCCCGGTGCACTCAACTTGCTGATGGAGCCGGCAGGGAGCTGGCTGCTCAGTGGAAGGGGCTCAGTTCCTTGGTCCATCAGCCAGCTGTGCAATGCCAGCCACGCGCCTTGCCCTCTCTGAGCCCAAGTTCTCTCGAGTGGAAAAGAAAAAGAAAAAACCCTAAATGCTTTGTGGGCCCCTTCACCACCAGGTGTCCCCTTGAAGAGCCGTGCTGTGTGTGTGTCCTGCTAATTCCTGTCTCTCTCCACAGACATCATGGTTGATGTGCCGGACGAGCAGTCCCTTGTGACCTACGTGGCACAGTTTCTAGAACGTTTTCCGGAGCTGGAAGCCGTATGTTCGCTTTCCTTGTCTTTCATTCACAAAGTGCACATTTCCATCGCTGGTCATCAGACACAGCGGGCTTGGGTTCTGTCAGTCTTCTCGGCCAGCAGCGACAATCCCAAGTTGATCTTGAGTTCCTTCCTTGCCTTGCCACATTTTCATTTCAGAATCACACTAGATATCCGCTAAGCTGAAAGTGGGTTGGAAAGATGGAGGGTCACATATCACACAGACCTCTTCCTATACCAAACTTTGTTCAGAGTGTATTACAACTCACTTTTGGGAACCCATTGAGGTCCCATGGCAATGACATCAATTCCTTCTGAGGATGGCACCCCCAGTGACCCCTCAACTTTGCACCCAGCTCCAACCTGCAGTTGTCCTCCCATCTCTCCTCCCCGCCTGGGCCCCAAGCCCTTGGAGGCAAACACAGCTGGTCCGTGGCAGAGAACATAGCGCTTCCCGGACAGGCGCAGAGAGGAACTGCTAATCCTTCTGGTTTTACCTGGGCTTGATGAGATCTGTGTTGCTATTTTCTCTAGTTTCAGTTCTCTGGTTTCGGTTGCTCTGAGGATAAGGTCAGTCCGCTGTCTCCCAGTGCCTGCAGCACGACCAAGATCATGCTTTGCTTTCCAGTCCTGCTCAGTGTGGGACCCTTAGCCAATGACAGGATTTGCTTCTGTGTTTGCAACCCTTCTGGATTCAGTCTCTCATGTCTGCCCACCGGTGTTTGGCTGCTTTTGCCCTGTCTGAGCTGTGTTCCCCACTGGTCCAGACTGGCTCATGGGGACACAGTGGCTGAGAATTTCTGCTCACTGAGAAAGGCTCTGTCTTCTCTGGAATCTACACTTTTAGATTTCTTTCACGCCCCCCCCCCGCCCCGTTTTCAGTGCTGGGATCCAACCTAGCCTCTCACACATACTGCACAAGTGCTCAACCACACACTAGCCCAACACACTGAGATTTCCTTACATCCACAGCTTTTTCAAAGCATAGTGTTTTATATTTGTATTTATCTGGTATTTTCACACTTCAACAGGAACAGAACTGTTTGGTAACCAGTTACATCTTCACCAGAACACTTTGCTTTAGTTTTAAAGTGGCGTTTTCTGTTGGTGATTGTGTTCTGAGAGGGAATCTAGACCGCACTTAAAGGTTGACTTTATTTCCTGTCGCCGTGTGTTTCTCTGCAGGAAGAGTTCGTGGATCCAGATAAAGAAGTTCCCATCGAGTCCACTTTTGTCCGCATCCGAGAAACTCCTCCTGACCAGGAGAGCAAGGTCCTCCTCCTGACACAGAATGGAGAGCGAACCTATACCACGAACCATGAAACCAGCCACCCGCCCCCTGCCAAAGTCTTCGTCTGCGACCGGCCTGAGTGTAGCACATCCAGCAGCATGTCAGACAGCTCCGCCGAGTTCGTGCACCAGATCATCGACCAGATCCTCCAGGAGGGGCCGGGGAAGACCGGTGCCACCAGCGAGTCCACTCCCGAATCTTCCATCTTGTCCACCAGAAAGGACAGCCGCAGGTCCAGCCTTCTGCCCACCAAGAAAACTGTGCACTTTGAGGATGGCACCTACAAGGACACTTCCTATAGCCAGGAGCCTTTCTACAGCCCCGACTTTCGCTTTGAAGGGAGTCCGAGGGCAGTGAGGGAGCTACTGAGGCAGGGCAGGCATGCCTCAGTGGAGGAGGATGTCGAAGAAAGGAAACTGGAAGAGGCAGCCTCGCTGGTCCCAGAAGCGGGCTCCGGTGAGGTCTCTAGGGCCGATGGCACAATGGGTCACACACAGCCACCCCAGGATTCTTCCTCCTTTAATGGCTCCTTAGAGGCTCCAGCCAGCCACAGTGAAGAAAGTCCTTCTCTCCCGCCCTTTGGGGTAAAGACTGTCCTGGCCGATTCTGTAAAGATCGAGGTTGAGCTGCAGACTGCAGAAGCTATGCAGAAAGACTTTCTGGAAGATGTCCCATCACAAGCCGTGATCAGCAGCATGGTAGATTTGGCTTCCACCAGCCAGGCTTTGGGTGAGGCTCCTTCTGGTGAGAAGGCAGCTGGCGAGGAGGAGGAGGCCTCTAGGAACTGTGCCCAGGAGCCACCAGTGAGGTGTGACAGACACAAGCCCCCCACAGGCTCAGGACGAGACTCTCCAGGCTACTCTGTGTCCCCCGGAGAGACAGCTGTGGATAAAAAGCCAGAGACACCTGTGCATGAAAAAGCCAAGAGGAAGTCCCCCCGGCATTGCAGTGAGGATGAGGAAGAAGCCGATGGTCCCCCAGGGCTTGGTGAAGAACTGTCCTCCAACTCCCTAAGGGGCAGCATCAGCTTGGAGACCCTCAGCAGCCCCAGTGAGGAAGGCCTGGATTTCAAGCCCTCGCCTCCCCTCTCCAAGATTTCCGTCATTCCCCACGACCTCTTCTATTACCCGCACTACGAGGTGCCCCTGGCTGCGGTTTTAGAGGCATATGCGGAGGGTAGGGAGGACGAGAGGAGTGTGGACTTGGAGCTGGAAGAGCCCATGGACTGTCTGCCCGACCTGGAGCCCAGTGAGGACAACGCCGAAGGCCCTTTGAGCAGCTGCAGCTTCTCAGGCCCGGGCCAGGGTCTCCCCAGCGCCAGCAACCAGGTGCTGCCTCCCAGCAGGCACACTGTGGTGGCCACACCAGCCTCAGGACCCGCTCCCCCAGCCCTGAGTGGGGACCAGCAGCCACGGGAGGCCAAGGAGAGCAACCCTGTTGGGAGCCATCAGGTACTGGATCAGGGTTCGGATCCCTGGGACCTGCGGGGGGATTCTATGCTTCATCTCTCCTTCCACAGGATTGGGGTGTGGAGCGGCCCCATGGTGCACAGAGGGCCTTCTGTGAGGCCCAGGCAGGGCCACCTGAGGGGCCCCCCCTGAAATTTTGCCCCCGGGCACCTCACTGGCCTTACCCCAGTCCCGGCCCCACTCTGGGATGCTCAGAGGGTCTCGAAGGGTAGGACCATGATCCTTTAGAGTCCGCAATGGTAGCCAGTATCTAGCACGCTCCTGAGCGGTCACACTCTTCTCCTGCGGCTGCTGGGGGACGGGGAGCATCCACATCGCACCCCAGCCACGACTCCTCAAGGCTTCCGGCACATGGAGCACTGATGTCTGCTCGTGCAACCTGGAGTGGGTGTGTAAAGAGGAAGGGGCGGCCTCGCTCTTGAACTCCAGCAGCTGGACACAAACCTGGGGGCCACTCCCGGTCCAGCGTCACTGGAGCCCAGGTTTGCAGGACCCCAGCCCAATACCGAGGGCCAGTGGGTGCCTTGGGAATAAGAGCTCCCCACTGCAACCTGAGGTCCAGGAAGACCCCAGGCCACACTGGCTCTGCCCCTGCTGGGATACGATGCAGATAGGGAGGCAGCCCGGGAGGGGAGCAAGGCCCCTGCCCCTAGGTGCAGCTTGCCAGAGAGCAGCGTGTGTGGCTTTGCCAGGAGGATTCTGCCCACACTGCCAAGTGCTGCAGATGCCGAGGCCCCAGGAGCTGTGTGATGAGGGAATGGCATCAGTCACAGAGCTGGAGCCGTGCAAGGGGATGTAGGGGCCCACTGGAGGGAGATGTCACCCCAACCCAGAAAACCGGTGTGCGGGGAGTCTGGGGCCATGGAGGGAGTTCTGGGTAGAGGACAGTCCATATACTCCACGCTGGCTCGGATCAGGCTGCTCCCACCCTCAGGGTCGCCCTTCCCTACCTGTCACTTGGAGAGCAGTAACCCACTTTTCCGAGCCCCACGCAAAGGCACCTCCTCCCAGGAGCCCTCCCAGCTCCGTCCAGGCAGGACTGTGGCTCGGTACCCAGGCACACTTCCGTGGGCACTCACTGTGTTTGCGAGGGGTTTGCTTTTTCTCCCCAGGAAGACGTGGACATTTGTGGATTAATCTGTGGACTCTGGGCACCGGGATGGCCCCTGGCAGGGGAAAAGGGTCTGCAGTCCCTTGCCCTGCAGTGCATGTTTCAGGAGACTGTAAAAGGCCCACAGGGTTAGAAATGGCCTCTGGGTAGGTCAGGCCTTGATGTCCCCAAGCTGGGCTGGGGGGACAATTGGGGAGATGCTGGGGGGACAATTGGGGATTGTTATGGCCTAAAAAACTCTGAGGATGAAAAGGAGGGCACTGAGTGGGTGGTGGGTCGAGCTCCTGCTGTACGCAGTGCAAGGACAGGGTCAAAGGAGCCCTGGGTTAGTTATGGCGATCAGTCGGGAGAGTAAGAAGCCCACCCTACACTGTCACACCTCCCTCCCTCCCCTGAGCCCACCTCCTACAGGTCCAGGGAGCAGGGGTCCCTACGTCCCTGGTTCTGACCTGCTGCCTCTGCTGTGCCCTAGCTGTAGCTCCCGCCTCTCCTTTAAAAAGAAAAAGAAAAAAACTTGTCCGGGCCAAGAGCACTAGAAAATGACAAGTTTGTCTTCTAGTTTTTTGTGGTTTTTTTGTACTGGGGATTGAACTCAGGACCTTGCGTTTGCAAGGCAGGTGGCAGCACCACTGAGCTACATCCCCAGCCCTGTCTTCTAGTATTTTTTAAAAGTCCTCAGCCAGGTGTGGTGGCAGCTGCTTTTGTAATTCCAGCACGCTGAGAGGCTGAGGCAGGAGGATTCCAAAGCTCCAGCCCAACTGGGACAACTTAGTGACTTAGCAAGACCCTGTGTCAAAAAATAAGGCGGGCTGGGATGTAGCTCAGGGTGAAGGCCCTGAGTTCAGTCAATAGTGCACATGCATACACACTCCATTTTCCCTTTCAGGAAAGGTAGCAGCTGCCCAGGGATGACAGGACAGTGTGGTTTCAGCTTGCTGGGGCCCTTTAGTTCCTGGAAGCGCTCTGTCCTAGACTCAATGGCTGGCCACTCTCATCTTATCTCCAGCCCCCAAGGTGTTCTTGGAGGTAGCCCCATAATCCCCTCACTTCTGGGTGTCCCTGGGGCCACTGCTGAGGGGTTCCAGGTGCCTGGTGTGAAAGCTCGGAGAATCTTCCTTACTGACTAAATGCTAGGGATGTAGCCCTGTGATCTGCTTCGCCAAAGGCAGTGACACTGCGCACGTGCTCATGTGTGTGCCTGTCCACATTCTCGGGCCCCTTCCACACCCCGTGGCTCACCTGGCCACAGGACTCGCTCCTCTGCCTAGGCGGGTGCTGGTGGTGGGAGCAATCAGCCATTGTCGCCTGGAAGGGGTATCTGGGCTATGCCTCCCTGCGGTCCAGTAGAAGAGGTTGACATGATTATTATTTTTTTAGAATAACAAAAAATATTTTACTAAAACGTAAGATTTACAAAAGTTTCCAGACAAGCCATACAAAATGGTCACAAGCTTTTTTTGAAGGGGGGAATCTACACTTGACAGTCATCACAGTGTTATTAGTGAAGGCTGTGATGTTTATTGATGTTCCCATTTTGGTTCAATCAACTTGTCCATGTACAGCGTGCTATAAAGTTAGACTTGGCTAAAGAGGGTATTCCAGAGAACTGGTTAGCTGCTTTTTAACCAATGCAATTAGATCACCATAAAAGGTGGGAAAGGAGCCCATAAAATTTTGAAACAACCTTTCCCCTCAAAAAGTAAAATAAAGTAAAGAACATCCATACCCCTGCAGCTAACCCTGACAACTACCTTCCTTCACAGTGTTTATACTGAAGCCATGATGGGGGAAATGCATAAAAGCAGAAGGCCACTGCTTTTAAACGTTTCACAACAATCCAGATGATACTTCTAGCCTCTGTTCATGCTTTACAATAGTGAAGCAGGACAAGAGATAGATTTGCTAATGTGCATTTAATCACCATAGACTGAAAATGTCTGGGCTTTTATTCTGTAAGGTTTCTAAGATGGTGTCCATTAAATGCAAACAAAAAAAGAAGTCTTGGCAGAAGAGAAGTGACACAAACTTGAGGATTGGATTGGCTTAAATATCATTCATGGCCCACGGCCTCGGCCCTGCCCTGGCTGTTTCTGTGGCCTGTGCTTCCTTGGTCTTTCACTGCTCCGCTATACCATTTACTGATGGGTCATCTGGCTCAGGAGCTCTTAACAAGGCCTGGATCCATAGCAGAACTGCAGATCTGCAGTGCTGGGGACCATTGATCTTTCAGAATATCCAAACATATTCTTCCCAACTTGTCTCCGTTAGGATGATAAATTTAGGTCATGAAAAGCACTTTAGGTGCTGACACTGGGTATTCTTCTGGAAGAAATAGTTCAGGTTTAGAAGTCCTCCCTCAAAGGGGGAATCCTGAGGACCAGCAATGACCACATGAAAATATCGGGCGTTGCTCTCAACTGGTTCTGCTTTAATGCTAGGAACTGGTTCTGCCAGAAAACGCTGAGTTTCCTTGATGAACCTGTGAGGCAGCCCGGCCCTCTTGTCAGATCCTGAGTTTGGTCTCTGATCACGTCTCCAGCTCAGCTCACCTCAGGCACGAGTGGTTGACAATTCTTGTACCCATTTAATAGACAAGAAAAGTGAGGCTCGAAGAGAGAAAGGCAGTCCCTCCAGGCCAAAGAACTGACTCAGCCAGGATGTAAAACCAGAGCTTCCTGACTCCCAAACCTGTCGTGTTTTCCCTCCATCCGTTTGTAGCCTTTAACTTCCGCACGAGGAGCAGGAGCTGCAGTGGGCCCCCCTCCCAGCAGGCTTTGCTGGCCGGGGATCCAGAAGAGGCAGGATTGGAAGCTGTGCCTGGGTCACGGGGAAGCATGCTAGGTGATGTCACCTACTCAGGCAGAAGGTTCAGCTTGTCTTTGGCTGTTTTGTCTTTCAGTCCCCAAAATTCCCAGACTCAGAAAACACAGCAAACTCCTTAGAAGAAAAGGTAATGGAAGAATCAACCAGCAGTAAAAAAAAGGAAAAAAGGAAACATGTGGACCACGTAGAAAGCTCCTTATACAGAGCACCTGGAATTGTTCAGTCCTCAGAAGACCTAGAAGACAACATTGGCGACCACAGGGTCCCTTCCAGGTATCTTAGCAATCTCTCTCCAGTGTGTTTTTGTGTTATGCTATAAACAACATGAGATTGGTGGTAGGTTCGAATCCTGACCTTTGATTTTTCAGCCTTTGTCCCAGGCCCCAGAGGCCACATGGTGGGCTTTGAGGAAACAGAGACCTCTCTGCCAGGGTGCACAGCCCCAACACCGAGTTCCCCTGTTGGCAGCCAAACAGGGCTTTCACCTGTACCAGCACCATTAGCTCCCGGAAGTCGGTGGGGTGGGAATGAGGATCCATTTCACAGAGGAGCAAAACTGACTTGAGCTTTCAGTCCTTGGCTGGCATTGCCAGCTGGTCGGCCAGGAAATGTGCCAACCCAGGCTACGTGGCCCCAGTCCTGGGTTTCCAGGGCAGTGACACTCTCCATGTCTGCCTCAAAGATTTGGTCTGGAAATTAGCATCCTGGGGTAGGGAAGGAAGAGCTGGTGCACCCCAGGGCTAGGCATCCTTACGAACACTGGAGCACTAGGCAGGGACAGGCAGCAGCGAGGGCCAGTCTGTCTCTGCGTCTAGTTTAGTGTTTCTAAGCACATCCCAATGAAGTGCACACTTCCTGAATCTGAAGTCGTCACTTCCTAAATCCATATGGGGAAGGCTTGGGTTGGGGGGAACCGTACATCTGAGCTGCCAGGAGCTGGAGGTGGCACCAATTCAAAACATGTCTTTGTTTTTCAGGACTAGTCACAGTGACTCCAGCATTTACATTCGACGTCATACGAATAGATCTGCGGAGTCGGTTAGTATGTGAATTTCTTCTTCCGTTCAGCCCCTGCTAATCAGTTCCTTTGCATCCTTCCTCCTCCCTACCTAGAGCTTTGAAATTACTGATGTGCAGCAACTAGACTTTGGGATAGAAGACAAACACATTGAAACCTTGTCGTTCATCACAATCCAATTGGATATCCAATTAGGGATGTAAATAAAGTGATGATTTCAAAGTCCAAAGGCCTCTTTGTTATAAAAATGCATCCAAGATTCCCCCCTTCACCCTCGTACTCCAACACACACATCTAGAGAAGTCACATTCAAGGATGGGGCACAACATAGAGCATCCTCTTGACATTTGCAAGCCCCCCAGTCCCTGGTGTGCTTGCCCCTGAAGCCTGGCCCCTGCACCACACCCTGCATCTGTGGGATTATAGAGGTGGGTGGTCTGTCCAGTCACCAGCTTGGGGTGGGTAGAGGAATGGCTATTGTTTAGCAGTTTGATTTATCAAGAAAAGCATGGCGTGCTCTCTGCTTTGTGTGTTTAAAATCATCTTATTTTCTGTTTCAGAGATTTCACCTTTACTAATTGGGTGGCGGGGGGTTTGTTTATAAATTTCACTGTAGGACCATATTAGCTTTGTTCAGTTGAGGAATGCAGCAGATGTGGATGACAGAAGAAACCGAATGTTAATCAGGTTGGTAGCTTTGTTCTACTTTAAGTTTTGTGGGGTTTAAAGTTTTTTTGTAATATAGCCTACCATATGGAGGTGATTATTTTTCACCTGGCCTCTGTTTCCCACACTCTTAATACCTTGGGAGAATATAGGCAAATACTTGTTCTAGAGCAAATGAATAGAAATCTAGTATGAGTGCAAGGGGAGAGTGGGTATTTATTAACACTGGCAGAGTACAGATCAGAAGATGAATCTGTGTAGACAGATCTGGGTGTGAGTCCAAGGGTGCAGGTAAGTAGAGCAGTGGCAGGAGAGAGTTATCCAAGGCAGAGCCAGGCAGCAGAGGGAGGGTCTTGTGATACTGGGCGTGTCCTAGAATCCGGTAGCAGCTGACAACCGTGTTCATTCTGTCGCCACTGCAGGTACAATACTCAGAAGCTCATTGAGCTGATTTTACAGTTTTATGGCATCAGAGCAGACATGAAGAGGGAATGCAAACATGCCGGGATGTCTATGAAAGTATTTCCTACTGCTGGAGAACTAGATGGTCTAGTCTGATGTTGCCAAGTTGCTATAAAATAGCCCATTTAGAGCATGGGAAACCAGGAAAATCTCTCAGATTTTGAGATGTCCCCATTCCTGTTAAAGTCATGGAACTCCTTAATTTTTTTTTTTTTTGCCATGAATTTGGATGGACTGGGAAGGATTCAGATCACTGGAATTGGAAACCTGTCTGAATTTTGCCTAACATAGGAGTGTGGGCCTTAGAAATCCACTCCTCTGGCTCCTAAAAGAGAAAGCCAAACTTAAGCTTGCCTCCCCAGCCTGAAATGGAAATACTAATTCAACTAAGTTTTCAACTAAGCCGAACATGTTCATAGGAAAATAATATGTTTAGCTCTTACGAGCTAAAAACATTCAATGTAGACACTGCAGAATTGACAAATGCAGGCATGTTTTCTACATCAAGTATTTATCACCTTTGTTTACATTTTGTCTGTAGACAGTTTTAGGAAAGAGAGATCCTGCTGGTTGGCTGTTACCTGCACATGAATCATTTGATTTGTAGATGCCGCAGTTGTTTAAGCCTGCCCACCCCTCACCTGCCAGGGGTTCGTTCAGGAATGACGCGGTTTGACCTTCTCCTAGTCTCCATCCCTACTCAGAAGTCACCCTAAGGGTCTTGCGCTCCAGGCCTCCCTCCACCACCCCGCCCCTTCCTGCAGCCTCTGCTCGCCCCTGTTCTGTGCGCTGCTGGGTCTGAGGTTGGTGTCCAACACCACACCCATCCCTGTTATCCCCCAGGAGAAAGCAAACTCATTTTAAGCACCCCTCCAGGGGAATAAAAGGAAGATACACTTGACCAAAATCAAATCTCGTAGTTCCCTGGAAGGCAGTATTGCCAGAAACAACACTTAGAGGTAGCTTTCTATATGTCTTTCTGATGGCTGTTTTGAAATGACCGGTCATAGTGGACTCTGTTCCTTTAGATGGCTCACAAAGTCCCCTCCCTGCCTTACGAATCCCTGAGAGCTGGCAGTCTCTGACCCCGCTCACTGTGGTGCGCTCAGAGGCCACTGTGGTGTTACGGTCCTGAAGACCTGGGTCATGTGCCAGCTCTGTCACAAAGTAATTGTGTGGCCTGGCACAAGTCACAGCCCCATGAGCCTAAGTTTGCCTGTCTGTGAAATGGGGCTGACAGCCCCTGTGTGATGCCAGAGATAAACTGGATATGTGGGAAAGCACTCCTTCCTTGAGTCCATGCACGTGCAATGCCTGACCTCCTGGACATGTCAGGGGCCCTCAGCTCTCCTGCCAGGGGTTGAGGATGGAGGACGGGCTGGGACTTTTGTACAGCACGGAGTATGGCTGTCCTGGTTACTTTTCTCATTGCGGAGACACAATACCCAACACCCACAGGTTAAGCAGGAAAGGTTTATTTCACCTCATAGTTTGTAGAGGTTTCAGTCCATAGTTGGCTGGCTCCAAGGCAGGTGGTGTGGCAGAAAAGCATTATAGAAGAGAAATAGTCCATTGCAGGGCAGGGAGGCAGCAGCAGCCTGCCTCTCCCTTTTATCCCTTCCAAGCTACCTAACTTTTTGTGGTGCCACCCACACCCAGGGTGGGCCTTCCCATTATCCACACCCAGAACTGTGCTAAACCAATCAGTGGACTAATTTAGTAATCACACACCCTTAATCCCAGTATCACACTCTTGATCCCAGCATCACACACCCTAGATCCAGCCACCTTCAAAAAGCCCCACCTGTGACCACATGAGGCTTTGGAGGGCATCTAGATGCAAGCCATAAGAGTGGCCCACTCTCCTAGGGACCCCACTAGTAACTGCTGTCCTCTGTCTTCTGTAGGAAGGCCAGTAGCTCTGGAGAAGCTGAGTCGCTGGGGAGCCAGAGCATGCCGAGTGACTCCCTGACACAGCTGGTCCAGCAGCCGGACATGATGTATTTTATCCTCTTCCTCTGGCTCCTGGTCTACTGTCTGCTGCTCTTCCCACAGCTGGATATCAACAGGCTCTGATGCGTGTGTCTGCAGAATAAAAAAAGACAGGACCCTGACCAGGAGTGGGGTCTCTTCACTTCATTTTATTTTTTGTTCTGGATTGGGCCACTTCTGCAGAGAGTTGAAGACCTCCGAGGAGATGTAGGCCCCCTACCCTGTTGTTTGCTTTTTCTCTAGTTTCCTTTTTCCTGCTGAGAGCATGCTTTCTTCTCTGGCTGTGTGCTCCAAATTCAGGTTTGTGGCTGAATCCTTAGGTGGGTTTTGTCCTGTGTGCCTTGCTTGGTTAGATGGTAAGCATCGATACTAAAAGCCAAAACCTGGGGCTTAGCTTATGCACTTGCAGATTTTTAAGGTCCTGGATGAACCTGAGTTGTGGGCCTCTCAGAGGAGGGTCTTCTTGGTGAGAAAGAGCACAGGTACCTCCCGGAGGAGAACTGCCTTATTTTCCTCCAGTTGGGGGTGTTTGTGTGCAGGGACTCGGGGTCCACAGCCCTGTTGCAGTCTGGTGATTGGTTCTATTCACTGGGGCAAAACCTAGCAGCATGGCGCTGAGGACTCCCAGCAAGCACATCCAGGAAAGGAGAATCCAGGGGAGAGAGTGAAGGCTTTGTTGTGAGCCGCAGCACATTGTTTTTTCACCCTAGCTTTTGGGAGGGGTAGCTGGGGCAGGGAGATGCGTTTTTGCTTTGCCTTTGCATTGATTGGATTGAGGTAGCACTGTGATTTGCAAACCTTCTCTACCCATGGAACGCTTCTGTCAAATGAAACCTGAGATGGGCCAGTCTAGACGATGCATTAAAAGCAGAGGTCTGGCTGGCTGGCTGGGGCCAGCCCTGAGACCCCCTCCCATTTGCCGAGCTCCTGTGCAGAGACCCTCAAGGTCCCATAGGGCACTGCAGAAGGCCTGAGCAGCAGCAGAAGGAACAGGGCTCAGAATGAGCCCCCACCGAAGCCAGAGCTGGCAGGGGTCCCGCAGGCTGCTGTTCGAGAGAGCTTTGTGCACAGCAGCCTCAGGATGCCCTCTCAGCACCCACCAGCATCCTTTGCTTTGGTCCTGATGGGTTTCTTGAAAAGGCTTTCTGGAACATGCCCAGGGCAGGCCAAAGGCGCCTCTGCCGCCCTCCGTCTCCCTTCCCTCCACTGCCCTTTCCCTGCTAAGACCCAGGTCAGCAAAGCCTGTGTGTCATTCCTCCTCTCTCCTTTCCCTTCAAAAGCCCGTACAGTGGACCCTTGAGTTGCAACTGGCCTGACATACGAACAACTTGTGTTATGACCGGAATTTTAGTTTTAACTTGCAAACAGAGTCTTGAGTTACAACCTGAATGCCAGCCACTTGTGCTTCCAGATGGTCTCAGATACAGATTTAACTCTTAAAGAGTTCTGGAAGGAACATGACAGCATCCTCTCCTGTGTGGGGTTAACTGAGAAATCCTGGGCCAGTGTCTCTCCGAGGACACTGAGATCTGCCTATATACAGGAGAGAGACTTGAAGGCTGTGTAGAGGAGCCTGAGCCTTCATTGACCAACTTGAGTTACAACCAGCCCTTGAGAATGAGTTGAGTTCGTAAGTCAAGGGTCCACTGTATTAGGCAACCTGTAAAGTTGTAAAGTACTAGGAGAGCCCTCAGGGATCATTCTGTCCAGTTGAACCCAGAGAAGCAAAGCAGGCTGACCAAAGTCACACTGACTTGCCAGGAGTACCCAGGCCGCCTGATGCCCAGTCCAGAGCGTCACATTTAACGGGAGACCTATCACACACATGAATGTCCCCAAAATGATGTCTGCTAGATAAGATACCCTCATTCAAACAAAACCAAAAACTTTTTAGGCCATCTGTCATTCTTTTGCTCTCGTATTTTGTCCACGAAGAAGTTTCCTTTACCTTCAAGCTCATCCCCTGCTCTTGTCTGGAATATTCTCGTCACAAAAGGAAAGAATCTCGTTCCTTCCGAGCAAGCCGATTTCAGACAGTGGGTTTCAGGCTTACAGGGTTCCAGCATGACTGAAACAGTCTAGGAGCAAGCACATTTGAGTCGGTGACAGCCACAGTCTGGCCTGTAAACCATCCGATTATAGTCTGCCTCCCCTCCTGGAAAGAACTGCAGCCCTCCAAGGAGAAAGCTGTTGGGAGCTTGGAGCAATTCCATCTGGAAGGCCAGGAGCTCCATAGAAAACGAACTAATTAATGAGCTCCCTGGTATCATCCAAAGCTCCAAGGTACAGGTGATAAAGATTATGTGATATTTTATAGCCCTGGGCACCGTGCAGTCCTTGCCCAGATTAGATGCCAAAGAAGAGCTGACCCAAGTGTGAATCATTTCATTTTATGTGTCTAGACCTTGTTCAGAGAAATCTCCGCAGGCCTCTTCTCTCACCTATTACAACTTGTGATAGTCTTTAAAACAGCTCCTGGCAAGATGCCTGAGAGTCATTTGGTTCTGGTTGGCAGTAAACTGATTTTTTTGAAAGAAAAAACAATTTCATTTGAGCATAGGTTTATATGGAAGAAGTTGAACACAGAAGGCTGCTGGACAAACCAGTCCATTACTTGCTTTTCGTTTGTTTTAAGCCCAGCGTGGTAGCACACACCTATAATCCCACCACAGGATTGTGACTTCAAGGCCAGCTAGGGCTACATAATGAAACTGTCTCGAAAATAAACCAAAATAAAGAAATACTATAAAGTTTTTAATGAGAACTAATAGTCCTCCAAGTCTTTCTCCCTGGAAGTAACCACTTTCATCATTTTTAACTGTTTCTTCTAATATTTACATTTGGATTTGTATGTAACATGCGCATGCTTTATTTTTTTAATTAGCTTAGAAACATCTAGTGACCTGCTCATCCCATAAATGGAGGTTTCGCTCTAACCCATGCCCCACATTTGGGGTGTCAGTCCCTATTCAGTGCTGATACTGCCTTGGGCCCTCTTCACTCCTGTCTTCATATCAAAATTTCTCCTTAATTTAAGATGTCTCTCCCTCTCCCTCCTACCTTTCTCTGCCTCCCTCGACATGTTCTTTAGTAGCCTCAGGAGGCGAACATGGGAAGTAAGTATAGTGATTATCTTGAGATTTTTGCATGATTGAAAATGTCTTTCCGCTACCCTTCCCCAGGTGTGGCTGAGTATAGACCTGCAGGTAGAAAGTAACCTCCTCCCGCCATGGTTGCTGAGATGTCTGATTCCCTTCTAATGCCCGTGCCGCCGTTATATGTGACTTGGGTGTTTTCCTCCTCCCTGAGAACATTTAAGATCTCTTTACTCTTGGTGTTCCCCACTGTGGCGATGGTATTGTAGCCTACTGTTTTACCTTGTGTGGGGCCCCCCTGGGAAACTTCTTAATTTTCTTCTAATTATTTACATTCTTTCATTCCGGGCCACCAGCTTTTTTGTTTCTCCTCTCATTTTTTATCTGCTTTCAGGAAGATTGATTCAGTGTTATCCTCCCTATATGCAGGTTTTATTTAGTTACTACTTTCCAAGGATTTTCCTTCATGTTCACGGGTTTTGTTTCATAGTGTCCTGTGCTGGATCCAGGGCTGCAGGTCTGACCTCTGTGGGTGTTAATGGAGTGTTTGGGGAAGGTCTTTTCTGCTCGATGGCTTGTCTTTGTTTCCACTAAGCCTCCTTTCTCTTGCTGGTCTCCGTTTCTGTCTTTCCTGTAAGCTTTCTTCCAGTGGCTGGGGGTGCTGTGGGTCTGCTCCTGTTGAAGTGTGATGTCACGGGGTGGGGGCTTCTGTAGGTCACCAGGGGGCTGGACTCACCTTTGGAGGACCCTACTGGTCAGTACTTCCACACCTTTTCTCTGGGGCTGATTCCACATCTTCACCGATCTCTCCAGTGCTCGCTGCCCGGGAAAGAGGGACACACCCCGGGCTCCTCTTAGACTATGCAGTACCATTTCAAAAAAGGCTCTCCCACTGGGCAGAAGCCACTCATGAGCACTTGGCTTGACTGGCAGAGGGCACCTTTTGCCTGTTTCTCTGGGCATCTACAGCCTGAGCTACGACAGAGCCCGAGGAGCAGCACAAAGGCCAGATTTTAACTCCTACCTGCCCCCCTGACCAGATGCCTTTGTGCAGTGCCCAGACCCGAGGGCTGTACCCAGAGACCCCGTGTCCACCTGAGTGCCCATGTTGGCTGCTGAGCGGGCCTCTCATTCAGCTGCTCCCGCCTTTGCTGTGTCTGACGACCCCGGTTGGAGCTTTTCGTTCTGCGTGGGATAGGAGCAGAGGGGTCACTGGCTGCATGGGGCAGGAGCCTGTGGCAACAGAAGCTCCATCGTCGTCGTCGTCGTCAGCCTGCGTCTCACCCTGTCTTGGAGGCCACGTGGCATCAGGGTCCCTCCCCCGCTCATTCCGCCATCAGCTCTGCTCCTGCTATAGATGGCTCAGGATCAATGGCCCTCGGTTGCCTTCTTTCCTTCACTTCACCTTCATGACTGTGGCTTTCATTCCTTTGCTCTTCTTTCCGTGGGCTTTCTTGATGGAAGAAGCGAGTCCGGGTACCGTCTTGTTGCATGAATCCCCTTTGAGTTTTCTTGCTGGTGAAACGGGGGCTCGCCACTCTGCTGACTCGTGTGTGAACCTGTCCGGCGCATCCCTGCTGTCCAGCTGTGTGCTCAGGGCCTTTGGGTTACGCTGCACCCATTGCAGGCGAGGTTACCAGTGCAAGTCAGCTTTGCTTGAAGGCCATGATCCAGGTGGTTCTTTTTCTTACGCCCTGGCTTTCTCTCTCCGTACCCCCAGCAGATGAGCACAGCTGTCCTGCAGCCCTTCTATTTAGCAAACAAGTAGTCCGCATTGGTGTTTGCCAGCAACAAACAGGGAGGCTCTCTGTGGGTTGAGGTTTGGAACTTGGGCAAGATTCCCTTTGAGATGTTTGTGCCTTGCCCTGATTGCTGATTACAGGTTGTCAGGGGCTGTGGGCCACACCTGATCTTTATGGGGAGATGTGCTCCTGCCAGGGCTGGGGACCAGAAGGACATCCTCTCTGTCTTGTGGACCATGCCCCCCTTCAGGGCATGTGCTTCTCCATCCTCGGCTTCTCCATAGTGGCCCAGCTCTCTTCCCCCTTCAGAGCCTGGCTGCTCTTTGCAGAGGTGGAATGCTGAGAAGACAGAAGCATTTGAGGTTGCCCGTACAGGCAGCCCCCACAGGTCAGGTTGTCTGACAGCCATGGGGTCGTGTGAGGGTCTGGCACCTTCTCTAAGAGATGAGGAGGCCGAGGCGGGAGGATCCTTTGAGCCCCTGAGTTCAAGCCCAGTATGGGCACCATAGCAAAACCCTCATCTCAAAAAAAAAAAAAAAAAAAAAAAGACAAAAACAGAAAACCAAAGCTGAGAAAGGGGAAACTCCTCATTGCCCTGCTAGCTAGTAATTTGGGGATGGCCCTCTCCATTCCCAATCACATTTTCTACCAAACTACAGCCTCCGGCCTCTTCACCAAGGACTCAGGACATCGTGGAACTTGTCCCTCCCACAGAAGTCAGGGTACTCGCGTAGAAAGGGTGTCTTACGAATGTCCAGAGTAGTCATGGCTTCCTCAGTGGGGAACCTCGCTCTTCCTGTGGGTATGTCACTGGAGTGCCATCGGGTGATGTGGACTCTCACACAAGCTCAGTTTTTCCTACACCTCTAGAAGGCTACTGGAGTTGTGAGACCCGGCCTCGCTCTCCCTCCTGTGTGGAGATGCCGTCCTGGGGTCTGTGTCACAGGACCCACCTGGCCGCATGCGTGGAGCTCCATTTTCTTGTCCAGGAATGGGCTGTGCTGGAGCTTCAGGCCGACATGGCTTCTCAGAGCTTTCTCTGTGATGTTTCTGCCAGGAATTGAGCACATAGATCTCGCAGGGCCTAGACTCATTGTTTCTCTTCTCTGACATTGCATAATCCCTGCCTGCCGACATGGCCTTTGGGGCTGGTGGAACATCTTGAGCCTGCAGCTGCCGACTGATGCCGCCTTTGCATAGCAGCTGGTGAGGGGGCTGGTTTCATGAGAAGGTGGGTGAAAGCTGAGAGGCAGAACTACTGTTTCTATCTTGTTTATTTGCCGAAGAACTTTCCCCTAACTTATTAGCGAGAGGAGTAGAGCCAGGCATGAGACATAGGGCATCTTTGCCACCTGGGAGCCGCTGGCCTTTGACCCTGCCTCTCAGCAGGCATTGTCTCGAGAAATGATAGCCAGCAGCTCACGAAAGTGACCCTGCCGGTGAGGATCATGGGCTTCGCCTGAGTTGCATGTTAGCTCTCCCATTGCCATCCTATGCCTATGTCCTAAGCCTCCATGTGAGCATGCAGCCCTCGGCGCTTCAATGGGTACAAGTCCCCCTGTGACTGTGACCTTGTCATTTCTTACACACTGTGTGCAGGAGAGGGCTTGTGATGAGCTTGGTCAACTGAGAGCTTCTGTTTTTCAGAGAGTTGGCAGAAGTCAGCAGAGTTCCTGAGCTGACCCTTCCAGGCTGCCGTACCCTGCAGTGGCAGGATGACAGACTTGTTTCTAAGAGCCTTACTGGAAACCTATCAGGCAAGCAGTTTCTCTCAGTCAGGGATGGACCGGCAGTGTGCCAGAAAACATTCTTGTCTATGGGAAATAGGCAACCAGTGTTCTGTGCTCTTTGACCAGTAGTTATTAAATATTCACAGGACTCAACAGTCTATGGCTCCCTGCTAACTTGTTTAAAGCCCTGACACTCAGATGTCACATCTAGCGGCGTCTAGTAGGTCTCTCCGTAAAGGAGGCTTTTCATTTTTTCATTTGTTTTTGGGTTTTGGTACCAGGGATCGAACTTGGGACGTTGCGCCTGCAAGGCAGGTGGTGGAACCACTGAGCTAAATCCCCGGCCCCTTCATTTGTTTTTTGATCAGTCCCTTCCTCCCTCCCTGGGAGGTACTGTGGGGTGGAGAAATAGGGCAGGTTTGAGAGTCCCAGCTCTGGCAGCTGACACCTAGGTGATCATAGGCAGATGAACCTCCCTGAGCTTTGCAGTATAGACACGCAGCACATATTTGTCCATTGAGCAACACCTGCCTCAGGCTTGTTATGAAGTTGTAGACTGCTTAGTAGCCTAGTCCATTTCCCTCCTCCAAGCACTGAATATACTTCCTTTCCTCACATTTCGTTTACCATGGCTTCTGCCAACCTCTCTCCAATCCTGCACCTTTGTGCCAGCTATCCTGTCTAATGTAACGCTATTTTTTTAATATAACACTTTTTGCAATAGGAAGTTTAAGTCACTGTATACTCATTAATTCACCTGACTCCTTTTCTTCAGGGAGGAAATGAAAGCCCAGGACCAAAAGATAACAAGGTCACAGCCTAGAACTAGTAGGTGGCAGAACCTGAAATATAGGACTTACTTTCTGATGTTGATTTTCATTCTAAACTTCACTACTTAGAAAATGAAGTGATACCCTGAGATTCGGATTCTTGGTAACATTGGGCTGGTTGGCAAGTTATGGGTGGAAATTCTCTGTCCAGAAGGTGACAAAGGTTATCAGTCACATTGCATTGCCTTCCCTGGCATCCTCCCCTCTTCCTAACTTCCGCACACTTGGACTTCTATCCCCGTATCAAAACTGCTTGACTCTCTCCTTCGTGAGCACATGAAATTCATGTTTTAGCCTATAATTGCAGAATCGCAACCACGTTTCTGCCTCCAAAGAGCCTTTAACAATAAAAATCTCATTATCTAGCATTATATGCAGTTCTTCAGTGACTTCAGTTACCATCCCACGCCTATTGGTCCCCCTCCCCAGCTCCAACGCATGCTTCTCAGAGTAGGAAATCAGGCTTTCTTCCCAAAGCAAGGCTTGAGAACAGCATGTTTACAGTGGCAGCTGGAGAGCATGAATTACATCCATAAGTCGTAATTGGTTGGTCTCTCAGTCAGGGATCATTATTTTTCTTCAAGTTTAAAATTATGATTTTAGGGCTGGGGATTTAGCTCAGTGGTTCCACTGCCTGCCTCGCAAGCGCAAGGTCCCGAGTTCGATCCCTGGTACCAAAAAAAAAAAAAAAAAATTACGATTTTAGCATTGTAATCAAAAAACTAAGAAAAATAAGATAAATCCCTTGGTGAGTTTATTCCATTTGTAACAACCACCATTCTTTAGCTGCAGCAGAAATCAACAGGTGTATATTGTTTCTGCAAGATTATGCTGTGAGGAAGGACAGCCATAAAATGCCCATTTCCCTAAAGGTCAGGCAACACATAAGACACTTTTCAAAGGAAACTCCGGTGGTGTCTGCAGTCCTGAGAGCGGACAGCACTGGGCTGGGCACCAGGGACTCACGTCCTAGTTCTGACTCGCCTGCATAACACGTTTACTTCTCTGGGTTGGAAGTTAGAAGACCTCTTATAATAAGTCCTTTCTAGGTTTAAAAATCCAAAGGTTAGCAAGATAAGTTTTTTGTTTTGTTGTTGTTGTTTATCTCAATAAGTGGCTTATTTGCTTAAATGCACTTCTGTATATACGTGAACTCCAAAGCAAAGAACGTTGCTTCCTGATTAGAGTTGCAGAAAGGTGCCTTCGCAGAGTTTGGTAAAGCGGATGGAAGTCTGACTTTTTTGATTTGGAGTAGAACCCGGGAGATCTGCTTCCTGGGTCTCCCAGAACTAAATAGGTCTCCTGAAGTTAAGACAGCATCAGAGCCAGTTTCCCAGAGGAATTTCTTTTCCATTTAGAAATTCAGCTCCAGGAATAAGTACCTGCAGACAGCCGGACCTTTCCACCCCTCCCATATTTTTCCCTTTCTCCTAGCAGTAATCAGAGTAAAAATGCACAGAAATTCTGCTCGCCTCAGGGCCGCTTGCATCCCAACATGAGATCTCCTGAGCCAAAGGCTGGCAGGTTTGTGTGAGAGGTCCTCAAGCAAGGTGTGTTACCTGGCACTGGGCATTGTGAAGAAGATACCCGCTCCTTGCCCTTGAAATGGACCCTAAGACTCTGCCAGCATGGTTTGCTTTGGTGCTGAGAATATCAGCGAAAGACAAATAGGAAGAATGATTACTCCCTACCATACAGTGTTGGGACAAATTATTAAACCTGCGGACAGTTTGCTAAGAGCACAGCATTTTTGCTAAGAGCACAGTAATAGGTGTTTTATTTTGAGGGAGTCTTGACATAATTAGATTAATATTTCTTTAATGTCATGGCAAGACTTAATTGACTATGTGTGAAGTTTTTTACTGAGAGCTGCAGAACTATTGATGAAAAAAGAAAGCGAAATGTTATTTTGTAGTACATTTTGTCTATTTAGTATATACCTAGCTGTAGCTTTGTTTAAAAAAAAGGATCTTTGTAAAAAAAAATCGTGTGAATGTGCACTCTTATTTATTGATTATTGTAAATGAAGATATAAGTGGCTATTTGCATAATTTATACCTGTGGGAGATTAACTGGAGTGTTTGTTGAGTGTTTTCTGTTAAGGAATATTGGGCTTGGTGCTATGATGAATGATCTTGTAAAATTCCATGTATTCTTAAGAAAATTTTTGAATATAAATTTCTGGAATTGACTGTCTCATTGCTAACACTTTCTTCCATGTGTGTTTGTGTTTTTACCAGCCAGAAATGACACTGTCTGTCCTTTATCCCATCAAATAGTACTTTTAACAAGGTCAAAGTGAAGGCACTTGACTTTAGAGTTAGAGATTCTAGGCAATGTGGCCTTTGGAAGCTGTACTAACTTAGACTGAACCTTTGCATGATAAACTCCAAAAAGAAGTAGGAATAGTAGTATACTGCCCCTCAGTTTCTGTGGGGCATTGGATCCAGGACCTTCTCAGTTGCCAAAACTCTTGGTTTTTGCTGAAATTCCTATTTTTTCAGTTCCTATTACAAATTGATACGGAATTTCCACACTCCTTTAAGTAATTACTTGCAATTATTTTTATACTGTATTCAAGGAATAATGACAAGGAAAAGTTTTGTGCATGTTCAGTACAAACAATATAGATAACCACAGAGAAGGTAATTGAAATATATGGTGAATGTTTAAATTTTTAATATTCATTGCAGTAACAGACACACTGACATTAATCCCCCTCAAAATCCTCCTCCTTTTCTTTGAACACACTCATCCCATCATTCTTGATTTCACTTTTGAAATCAGTTCTGGAAGTCCTCTTTCATTCATGAGTGTCTTCATGAGGTGTGATGAAAAATACAGTGAATGCTGTTGCCAAGTGCCATGCATGTAAGCATGATAGGACCTCCTCATGTACCTGTTCACCAGACCTGGCACCATGGGACTCCAGGCTCTTCCACAGAGTCAGAATGACCACAAAAGGTAAACGTTTTAGATGGTTTCAAGACACTGAGTCAGCCATGACAGTCCAGCTGAAGACACACAAGTGGACTCCAGAACTGCTTCAAACAGTGGCAAGAGCAATGGGATACATGTGTTCAAAGTGAGGGGGAATGTTCTGAGAGAGATTCATGGCAATTTTAGTATAATTTTTTTTTTTTTGGTACCAGGGATTGAACTCAGGACTTGCAAGGCAGGCATAGTGCCACTGAGCTAAATCCCCAGCCCAAGTATAGTAATTTTTAATGTAAAGATTCACATTCACTGTAGTTTCCAGTGACACCTCTGTGTGTGTGCATGCATGTGTGTACATTGTGTACATGTGCCTGTGTATGTGCGTTGATCCCCATTTGGTTGAATCTGCACATCCAGAGCCCACAGGTGCAGAAAGCAGCTGCTGTAGCGACAGTATGTGGCTCTGGAGGTAAACTGCCCGGGCTTAAGTCCTGGCTCTGGCTTCTACCAGTGATGTGACCCACACTAAGTATCCCGATAGTCGAGAGTTTTCCACAGGACAGAACCTGACTGAAGCGTATGTGACAAGGTGTCACTTGTGGGGCCCAAAGCAGCAGAAGTGAGACAGGGAAGGAAGGAAAGCAAGCAAAGGTGCAACACATTTACTGTGCACCTAGTTGGCATCAAGTGTTGCTGTGGTCACTAAAAATACAGTAGGAAACCAAAATAAAGTCTTTATCCTCCTAGAAGTTACATTCTAGTGGGCTTAGACAGAATAAATAACACACATGGCACTTCAGAGACATCAGACTGCGCTACAAGGAAAAGGAAGGCGATCAGACTGGGGCAGGCGGGGAAAGCTGCAGTGTCAGTGGAGTGGCCCAGACAGGCTGCTTGGAGGGGACTTTTTTCTAAGGACCAGAAGGAGCTACAGGGACATTTCATTTAGATGTCTGGGGGGAGAATTTCCTAAGCAAAAGGTGCCCAGGATCACAGCTGGTGTCTTTAAGGGACAACCAAGAGTCTGGTTTGGCTGATGGGGAAGAGGAAGAGAGGAGTTCAGGTGAAGGAGGCAGGTCAGGTGGGGCCAGGTAGAGGATGGCAAGGACTTCGGCCTTCACCCCAAGTGGGCTGGGGTGCACTGAAGGGGTTTGAGCTGTGACGATGACACTTAGCAGGGTAGCCCTGGCTGTCACGATGAGGACAGACTCCAGCGAAGTGGGGAGCAGAAGCTCACTGCACCAGTGCAGGAATAGAGGACGGTGGCCCCCATTGGGTGTAGGACGGTGGAAATGCTGAGCCCTGACGACTCCCAGGCACATCCTGAAAGTAGGCCCTCTATATTCACTGATGGATTGGGCACAGGGTGTGAGAGAAACGGAAGTCAAGAAAGGCTCCGGGATTTTGGCCTGAGCAGCTGGAAGGATGTTGTGATTATCTGAAATGGGGAAACTCGAGAGGGGTGGATGTGGGGAGGAAGACGAGGAGTCTGAATTTGAGGGGTTAGGCTCGGGATGTTGGCCACATACTGCCTTGCCTTTCACTTTCCCTGCCCAAGGGTCCTCAGTAATGAGAGGACCTGGGGCAATAGCCCATCAGTCTACACTGTGTTTGGCCCAGCCCCAGTGACCCTTAACTGCTTTGCTGCTGGACCAGGATTCAGCTTGGGAATCTCAAGCAGGTGTGGAAATCTCAGGTCTCCAACAGACCCCAAGGCCATTCCTACTGCTACCCCATACTGCCCCCACCTGACCTCTCCGTCTCCACTGCAGCCTCTGTGTCCCACCCCAAGACCAGTCTGTGTCTTTCTTTCCACTCACCCTGGAGTAATTTTTCTGATACAGATGCCAGAAGCTCTTCCCAGCCTTCCCATAACATTGTGCAGAGCCTGCTTCTTGCATGAATGGAGGAAAAAAGGAAACAGAAAACATATCAGACTCTCCGGCCACATTTAAGAGAGGCATGGATGGGCTGGGTAGCATCATAGAAAGATAACCGCGCACTTGGGTTTCCAAAGCCTGAAACCAGCTCTGCATAATCACATTTCAACTTGGCAGTGTGAGTCTCATTTTAGATAGGGTGTTTATGCCATGCAAAGCTGCAGGTGTGAAAATAAGGTGACATTTGACTTTCTATTTATTGTTTGTAACATTTAAGATTCATTTTAGATGGGGATTTAGCTCAGTGGTTCTGTCGCCTGCTTCACAAGCTTGAGGACCAGAGTTCAATCCCTGGTACCAAAAAAACACAAAAAAACAAAGTACTAAGATTCTTTTTAGCTTCATGTGTTAGAAAATCACAAAAAAGTAACAATTTAGACCTAATAGGAGTTTGTTTTTCTCTCTGCTAAGAGAGAGGCACAGGGCTGCCCTGCTGTTCTTGCTGTGCCCAGAGTCCTTCTAGCTGTCTCCTCCTTAGACAGCCTTCCTTGTCCCCATGGCCTGAAATGATGACTGCACATCCAGACAGCACACCCACGCTGTGCTGCAGAATGGGAGAGGTGGCAGCAATGAGCTTCCCCTGCCCGGGACAACACATCAGCCTTCATCTCATTTTCTGGGCTAAGCACAACCACAGCCCCTAGGGAGGTAGGAAGTTGTCCTCTGCCTGGACATAGAGTTAATGAATTACAAAAGGGGAGAGGTGGAGCTTGCAACTGAGTGGTGCTTGCCTACACCGTGCTTGTCAGGGGCTGGGCCAGCCGGGGTCCACTTGTTCCTCCAGCACAGCTGAGTGGGGCCTGCTGGGTTCACAGGGCTAAGGTGCGGTGACCGGGACAGGAATGAGGTAACATCCATCCTGGGCAGGAGCTCTGGAGCTGCTGGGGAGGAAAGCAATGCAGCATCCTGTGTGGCACACTCCCAGGTGCTGGGCCACACGCTACAAGATCAAAGGACTCAAGAGTGTTTCGGGGGATGCCCGCAGCCTGCCCATGAGGAGGTTGAGGCTGAAAAGAGTGAATGAAGATAGGGAGTAAGACAACTGGTATAGAGTCCTGCAGTCACTGGAAATTTTCCAGCACGTGAACCTGCTTTCTGTGCCCTCAGAGATGGCACCCAGGGCTATGTGACTAGGGGTGTAGAATCCATGATTGCTCATGGGCTGAGCTCTCAGAAGCCCCAGGGAGAGGGTGGCCACCAGAGTGCTGGTCCATCATCTGTCGGGACCAGCAAGGAAAGCTGTGGGCTGTGTTGTTTTCAATTTGATCCTTATTGGTTGATTAGATGTCGGGGGAGGGAGTAGTGTTCAAACTGCTTGGGTGCTATCGGTGGTGCAGCTGTTTGCTGAGAAGCATTAGCTCACTCCCTGGAGATCATGCGAGGCCCGAGGTGATGCATGTAGGGGAATCTACCTCTGGAGATAGAGCTGAAGTAGGACCATAGACTGCAGCTTTCTAAAATCAAAACCCTTGAAATCAGGACTTTCTAGACTGAGTGGGATGAAGGGCTTTCAGGAAAAAAAAAAAAAAAATCCAGTTTGACACAGCCCAATACTTTTATAAAACACAATAAAAATTAATTATCCAAGGGCCAGGGATTTAGCTCAGTGGTACCATGCCTGCCTTGCAAGCTCAAGGTCCTGAGTTCGATCCCCAGTACTGCAAAAAAAAAAAAAAATAATAATAATATAATAATTATCTGAAACATTGAAATTAAAAAATAATTGAATACAGGGCCAGAGATTTAGCTCAATGGTTTCACCGCCTGCTGCACAAGCACAAGGACCCAAGTTTGATCCCCAGTACAAAAAAAAAATTGAATATAAATCCCACATTTGTCTTATTAGGTTTGATGTACATAAAATTATGCCCTTAACATCCCAGAAAGGTGTCTAAATGCTCCCAATTGTTGAACCTACCTTGCAGAGGCCCAAGACCTACAGCAGCCAAGAAAGCATATTGTAAGAGACATTGAAATGAACTGGCTGTGCTATGGGCTATTGGCTATTTCTACCTTCTAAAGGGAAATGATTATCTTTGTTTTGTTTTAAGGCAACCAGATCATTAATTATGTATCATAGTTAAGTCACCACCTATCTAATTTCCATGTCTCAGCTCACTGGTTTGTTTGGTAGTAATTTTCAGTTTGCTCCCAAAAGGTGCAAGGCACTTGCCAATATGGGGTCTAGTTTTGTTCAGGTGACATCTCCGCAACAGATGTGTCACTTTCTTACTGATGTATAACTGGACCAAGAAAGCTCATTCGATGACAGGGTGGGAGGGGCAGAAGAGGAGTCGCCTCCTCCCTGCAGCACACTGCAGCCCACCCTCAGCTTGCCAAATGCCCTAGCAAGTGCCTGGAGCAACCACAGGAAACAGAGTTTCCCAGGCAACAAGAACAGAGTTAAACTAGAATGGAAAGGAAGGCACAACAAGGAGTGTGTAATATGAAGATATTTAAAAACCTTTTATTATGGAAGTTGCAAGTAAATAAAAAGTGTGTAATGAACCCATCATAAACCTTCATCATCACCAACATTTGTCTACTGGTTTTCATCCCTTCCCTAGCTCCCCTCTCCTTACTATTTTGTTTTGTTGTAAAATATACATCATATTAAAATTTGAATTATTTTTAGCATGCTATTTGACCCATAAATACTTCAAAATGTGTCTCCAAGAATGACTTTTTAAACATAACCATCTTCCACTTTCACACATAAAATTAATAATAATTTATTAAGAAAATCTAGGTCCGGGGATTTAGCTCAGTGGTTCTGCCACCTGCCTCCCAAGGGCAAGGGCCCAAGTTCGATCCCCAGTACCAAAAGAAAGAAAGAAAATCTAATTTCCAGTCCATATTAAAATTTACTCATATGTCTAAAGAAGTCTTTCTACAGTTATGTATTCAAATCAGAATCCACACACCGCCCTGGGTTATGGTGTCTTGGGTCTCAGTTGGCCTGTCATGTCTCCCCACCCCCACCTTTGAAAATGTCTCCCATTTATGAGAGAGACTCGAGTATTTTTCCTGAACAACATTTCACAGTGGGACTTCACTTCCTCACATTAGCTCCCTGGGAAACATTCTTTAGAGGGAATTTCTGGAATTACCTGTACAGAGAGGATGAATGTCTCTGTGGCTGTTGCTCGCCACTCTGACAGGAGACGGTGTCATCACGCACACTGCCACCAGCTGGGTCTTGTCACACACCCTCCTCACAGCTTGGTGAGTATCACCCGGCAGGCTCTTCAATTGGGTGCTAATTTGACATGTACAGAATAGCACCTCAATTTGTATTTTAATTTGAGATGTGTAAAGAAGCACCTTTAACTTACATTTCCTAGATGCCATTACCACCCTTGTATTTACTCATTTGTGATAGGACTTGGCTAACCATGTCTTTTCACTAGGTAAAGGCACAGCCCTCTAGGTAATTCTGTGGCAACTTCCTTTTTTAGCCATGATTTACTCTTTTTTAAAAAATATTAAACTTAGCAGGATGCAGTAGCACACTTCCATAGTGCCAGCTACCTGGGAGGTTGAAGCAGGATATTCACTTGAGCCCAGGACCCTGAAACCAACAAGATTCTATCTCAGAAACAAACAAACACTAAAAATTTAATGGAATTTGTTATGGTTTACATCTAAGATGGTCCCCAAAGCCTCATGTGTTTGGAAAGTGATTGGATTATGAGGTGTTCTAGCTGGCTTCTGTTAGGAGGTGGGGTCTGGTTGGAAGAAGTGGGCCACTGTGGTCATGACCTCGGAGTGTGCATCTCCCTTTCCTGAGCCTCCCTTGACTCTGCTTCCTGGGCACCATGATGTGAGCAGTTCTCCTCTGCCGTGCCCCTGTGCCCTGCTGTTTCTCTGTGGGAGCTGGCTGACTGAGGACTGAACCGTGAGCCAAAATAAGCCTCTCCCCCTTTAAGATGCAGCTGTCAGGTATTTTGTCCAGTGAGGAGGAAGGTGACTAAGACAGAGTTAACAAAATGTTAAGCACAGTGTACAGAGGGTTCTACTTCTGCCACTCTACTCACAATTCCCTCTATTGTTACAACTTGTATTAGGGTGGTACATTTGTTATAGCTGATGAACCAATATGGATATCTTATTGACTCAATCCTAGTTTGAGCTAGGATTCACCCTTTGGGTTGTATTTTCTAGAGGCTATGACAAATGCACCATTATAAAATAGTTTTGCTGTCATTAAAATCCCGTGTTCTTGGGCCAGGGATTTAGCTCAGTGGTTCTGCCACCTGCTCTGCAAGTGCAAGGAATTTAGTGCGATCCCTGGTACAAAAAAAAAAAATCCTGTGTTCTTCCGATTTGTCCCTCCCCAGTGGACCTTTGGGATTACTGATCTTTTTATCACTTTTCATAGTTTTGCCATTTCTAGAATGTCATATAATTAAAACCACATTCCATATAGACTTTCCAGACTGTATACTTTCCAGACTGGCTTCTTTCATTTACCAAAAGAATACCAATTATTATTTACTATGAATATAACACTTTCATTAAAACTTATTTAAGGCCGGGGATTTAGCTCAGTGGTTTTGCCACCTGCTGCACGAGCGCAAGGACCCAGCTTGATCCCCGGTACCAAAAAAAAAAAAAGAATAAAACTTATCTATATTCGGGTATTACCATTTACATGTTTGGTTAAGTCAGAAAATGCATGTTAGAAATCTACTTATAAAATAACACCTATTTCTTTTGCCTTTTATTTGTGAGTTGTCTGCCCTCGGGTGAAGTGTAAATGTCCTTTGCACATTTTATCTACTGGGGCCTTGAAGATGACATTGTATCTCTGGCTTTTAATAATGTGCTCTACTTGTGCAATTTTTAGGGGAATTCTTTAATAACATTTTTTGGTATTTTACAGCTCACAGGGAAACATAAGGCAAGTGAATCCTATAGTTTATAATATGCTTAAGAAAAAATGCGTGATTAATAACTGCCAAAATGTTCCTAATTTCACATGATACACGAAATACACAGCAGGTCACAGGGAAATATATAGCTCCATCTACCGTAAACACTTTGAACTGGAGATCTCAGGTTTTGTCTTCACTGCTGTCCTTTCATAATGAGTTTAGGAGTTTTGAAAGTAATGTCACGCTCACAGGATTTTGCCAGGCTTGAGGGATATAGTACAATGAACTTGAACATGTTGCCAACAAGGGGCTCCCGGTGGAATGGTCTGAAGGCAGCCCTACTTTAGGCTAACATTTGGCTCTGCCAACCTTGTGCTGGCTCAGAAGGGCCAAGGATTTAGGAGATAAAAGGAGTATTATGTACTAGAGCCTCACTCACTGGATGGGATGAAACTGAGTGATGAGTGGGGTGAGGACTTTAGGAAAGTGTGGGAGAGGTGAAGAGGGAAATAGAAGTGCGGGACAAAGGGTAATGCGAGGCCAGTGGCTCTGCCACTTCTCTGGACTGACCAGTATTTCAGGGTGGTGAAAGGCCATGGTCAGAGGCAATGGCCCTGTGATAAAACACGTCATTCCCCTCCAGCAGTTATGCCCAACACAGGCCGGATACCACATTCTGAATTGTGAGAAGCTTTAAGCAATTATTTATCCTCTGCCAGACAAATAGGATACTTAAGGGAAAACCAGAACCCAGGAGAAGTGCCAGGATAAATGTATATGCAGTATACCTTGGGAGTAGGAAGAAGGAAAAATTGTTTCTGCTGCAGGGAGTAGGGTCCAGAGCAGCAGGGAATCTGGTGGCAGAGTGGGGCGATGTCACTAAGGAATATATGGTTGAGATAAACACCCAAGAAGGATGGATTTCCAAGGCTACAACAAGAGAGGAACACAGTTAGGGCAAGAGGAACAGCGTGAATGACTGCATGGAGGTGTAAAATTTCATCATGAGTTTAGGAAACGGTGGAGCCTGATGTGGCTAAAGCATAGTAAGGTGGCAGGGCAAAAAGTTACATAAGCAGGGACCAGCTTTTGAAGACCTTAAACTCTAGGGTAAAAAGTTGGCAGACACCAGGGAGCCATTCAGAGGCTTCTTTCTTTCTTTCTTTCTTTCTTTCTTTCTTTCTTTCTTTCTTTCTTTCTTTCTTTCTTTCTTTCTTTTTTCATACTGGGGATCAAACTCAGGTCCTTGTGCTTGCAATGCAGGCAGTGGAATCACTGAGCTAAATTCCCAGCCCTCAGAGCTTTGAATTGAGGCAGTGGCAACAGAACAAACAGCTGGAAGCCAAGCAGAGGGTAGATCGTGAGGTTAAAAGAAAGACCTAAAAGGAGAAGCAGAGGACCCAAAAAGAGCAATGACTGTTTACAGAAGAGGAAATAGAATCACACAAAGAAGTTCAAACTCACCTGTGGAGTTCACTTGCCTAAGCCACTAGCTGGACTTGCATGGCACCTTTAAAAAGTCTGGACATTTGGAAAAAGGAATGCTTGGGTGATGATGACCCACCTGCTGCTGATACACTGAATGGTACATAGAAAATACTCCATCCATGTTGTCTATCATTATTACTATTAATATTCATCTCAAAAACTAAGTCAACCTTTGTTGATTTTTTCCAGGCACCCATCTTCACAAATAATCTTTAAGAAAGTTATATAACTAGGTTTATTCAGGTGAAGCAAACCACCAGAGATCACTAAGAAAACAGATTTATTGCACTTACCATCGCTGGTCCCTAACTCAAAGCTTTTGTAATTATGTCTGTTCAATCTGTTCAGTGTTAGCTCTAAGATGCAACTTCACATCATGAGGGTATCACTACATCCAGTTTCCCTGTCTCCTGTTCTCAGGGGGGCTGTGGACTTCCAAAGTCAGACACTAAGTCTCACTGTCCATTGTATCCTCAGCCTCCGGGGGAGTCTTAGGAGGCACCTGCTGCTCTATAGACATTTGTTGAAGACTGAAAGGATGGATGGATGGAACAATAAAGAGAATAAAATCCCATGGGGTGGGGTTTTCTTCTGAATTGAGAGACTTGGAAAGTGGTCAGATGATCCAGCCAAGGGAAATGGAAAATGAACCCTTGACAGACGCTTAGATGTGCTGGAGTCTACAATGAACAAAGGCGAGTCAGAATTCTACCCGGAGGCAGCTGAGGTTAAGCAACCCACATTCTCCTCTCAGGAGCAACTATAAATTCATTCAAGAAATTCAGGTTGAAGGGTCGTTTGGACAAATTAATGCCATAGGAGGTCTCAAAAATGAAGTTCAACTTAAAATGCTAAGTGTACGTTCACATATTCATTGTGAAAAACGAGTGAAGAAAGTGAACGATTGTGGGTGGGGTTTTATATTTTGCAAACCAAGGGGATAGGCAGCTTTTCTGAGAAGGGTTTGAAATGTGAAATCCAACTTAGCTCCTGACCAGGAAGTTGAAAGCTTGGTAGTTATCTACTTATCCTAGCCAATCTTGAAAGATTAATGACAATTTACACATACAACATTTATCTCACTATACATTCTTTTTTCTAATGGTTGACTGAAAACAAACAGGAAATCTACCACTGATTCAAGCCAATTTGTATAGATAGACCATCAAAGGCCAAACACTGATTATAAAATGCATCCTTATTGTACGGATGTAGAATTCATACCTTTTTTATAAACAATCCTCTAGAGATTTTGAAGGCAGGGGTTGACAAGAGGGTTTGTCACACTGCTTGAAAAAACGAACTGTATTCCAGCTCAGTGAAGCTCCTGTTATATGCAGGCATGGTGGCCAGAATCTCCAAAGACAAAGTTTGGTATAAAAGACAGGGTTCTGGCCTTCAAGCAGCAAATACTAAGGGGGAATTCTCCTTTCTGTTTCTGTGAATTTTCCCATTCTAGGTACCTAACACAAGTAGAATCATGTAATACATGTCTTTCATAACTGGCATATTTCACTTAGCATAATACTTTCAGGGTTTATCTTTGTTGTGGCATGTATCAGAATGTCATTCCTTTTCATGGCTGAATAATATTCCAATGAATGATTACACCACATTTTTTTATGCATTCATATGTCCAAGGACATTTGGGTCATTTCCACCTTCTGGCTGTTACGAATAATGCTGCAAAGAAACTGGCATACATTTATGAGTTCCTCTTTCAGTTATTTTGGGTTTACAGCTATCTCTTGCCTCTGCTTTTCTATTTCTTGGCTTTATTTACTTCTTAAATGGGCTCTCTTCAGACCTGGGACTATGGCTGCCTGGAGCTTCGAGGGCCATGCACTTATAGCATCTTCACCAGTGAGGCAAAGGGGTTCACAGTCACTAATTCTAGGCAAAACAATCCTAGAGGAAGATTCTGATTGATCTAGTTGGCCATGTGACCAGGAAAGTGGTGAAGAATGGTTGCTCCAGCCTTCCAATGCCCACCTCCAAGGTTAGGGGGTAGTGGCTGTGACCAGAAGACCCTTAGAACCGACTGCACTGTTGGAGGTATGATCCTGTGGAAGACTTCCAACTTACAAAAGGGTGTGTGCTGACACTGAGACAGAACAGTGCGTGTGTGTGTGTGTGTGTGTGTGTGTGTGTGTGTGTTTAGGACACATGGGCCACTGCCTTCTAGGAGGTGTCTCTAGGGATTGCTGTTGCTTTGGTCCCATTCTTTTCTATCATCCTATTTGTACTTTTTGGAATGGGAATGTTGATCATGTGCTGCTGAATGTTGGAAGTGTTTAACCTTCTTTTCATTTGTACAGAGGCTTACAGCAAAGAATTTGCCTTAAATCTCAGAGGACACTTCAGACTTGGGCTTTTCAGCAATGCTGGAACTGTTAGGACTTTGGCAATTCTTAGAGATGGACTAAATGCCTTTTGCATAAAGGAATGAGCATGAGTGTTTTGGGGGGCAGGGACAGAGTGTTGTGGTTTATATCTAGATGTCCCCCTAAAGCCTCATGCAGTCAGAGGTGGGGCTTTTGGGAGGTGGCTGGATCTAGGGTGTGTGATGCTGGGATTAAGGATGTGATGCTGGGATTAAGCAAGGTCCACCCTGGGTGTGGGTGGCACCGTATAAAAGGCAGATAGCCTGGAAAGAATAAAAGGGAGAGGCAGGGTGCTGCTGCTGCTGCTACTTCTTCTTTTTTTTTTTTTTAGTTCTTTTATTGGTACATTTTAGGTATACAATTCATTTACATTTATCATTGGGTGTTTGTACCTGTACATGATATATCTTGGTTCTTATTTTTCTTTCCCATTACCTGTGCACCCTTCACCCCCTCTGCCCTTCCCTATTTACATAGATTTCATATCCATTTTTTTTTCTTTTCTCATAGTTTTTCCTTTCCTTCTTTTCCTTTTCCCTTCCCCTCCTTTCACTCCTTCATCTTTGGACCTTTTTTCCTATTTCAAATTATCAATTATTCATTTTAATCATTTAACCCTTGTTTACACTATCAGTTTCTAACACTAGTGAAACTATTTGGTATTTACACGTGTGTCCTATTTATTTCACTTAAGAGTAAGTCCTTGATATGCATCTATTGAGCTATAAATGACTCTAGTTTTTCATTCTTTATGGCTGAGTAGTACTCCATTTTATTAAAAAACCACATTTTCTTTATCCAATTTCCTGTTGATGGGCATTTGGGCTGCTTCCAAGCTTTAGCTATTACAAACTGTGCCTCTATGAACATGGGTGCACATATATCACTGTGGTATGATTCTTTAAATTCTTTTGGGAAGATACCCAGCAGGGGAATAGCTGGGTCAAATGGGATCTCTAGTCCTAGTTCTTTGAGGTATCTCCATACTGATTTCCACAGTGGTTGCACCAGTCTGCACTCCCACCAGCAATGGAGAAGGGTTCCTTTCTCCCCACAATCCTGCCAGCATTTGTTATTTGTTGATTTCTTGATAGCAGCCATTCTTTCTGGGGTGAGGTAGAATCTCAGTGTTGTTTTCATCTGCATCTCTTGAATGACGAGTGATGTTGAACAGTTTTTCATATATTTGTTTGCTGCTTTTACTTCCTTGTCTGAGAAATGTCTGTTCATTTCAGATGCTCATTTTTGAATTGGGTCTTTGAATTTGGGGGGGTCTGATTTTTTAAAATTCTTTATATATTCTAGATACTAGTCCTTTGTCTGAGGTACAGCTGCTAAAATTTTTTCCCACATTGTAGGTTGTCTGTTAGCTCTGTTGGTGGTTTCTTTTGCAGTGCAGAAGCTTTTTAATAAGATGAGATCCCAGTTGTTGATTCTTTCTGCTAGTTCCTGTGCTGCTGAGGTTTTGTTCATGAAGTCTGTTCCTATGCCAATGTCTTTGAGAGTTCTACCTAACTTATCTTCCAGCAAGTTTAGTGTTTCTGTCTTAATATTTATATCTTTAATCCACTTCGATCTTAGTTTAGTGCATGGTGATAGGTATGGGTCTAGTTTCAATCTTTGGCAGGTTGAAATCCAGTTTTTCCAACACCATTTATTAAATAGGCTATCTTTCCTCCAACAATGGTAGTTGGCTCCTTTGTCAAAGATAAGGTGGCTGAGCATGTCTGGAGTTGTTTCTGCATCTTCTAATCTATTCCACTGATCCTCAGGTCTGTTCCTTTGCCAGTACCATGCTGATTTTATCACAGTACCTTTGTAGTATAGTTTCAAGTTGGGGATTGTGATACCCCTGCCATGTCTCTGTTGCTTAGAATTGCTTTAGCTATTCTAGGTGTCTTCTGGTTCCAAATGAATTTTTGGATTGTTTTCTCTAGTTCTGTGAAGTATATTGTTGGAATTTCAATTAGCATTGGATTAAATCTATATAGTAGTTTTGGAAGTATGGCCATTTCCACTATATTGGTTCTTCCTACCCAGGAGCAAGGGATGTCTTTTTTATTTTCTTGTATCCTCTTTGATCTCTTTTGTCACAGTGCTGTAGTTTTCAGTGTAGAGGTCTTTTGCTTCCTTTGTTAGATTGATTCCTAGATATTTCATTTTTTGGATGTTATTGTAAAAGGAATTGTTTCCTTAATTTCTCTCTCAGTGAGTCTGTTATTTGTGTACAAGAAGGCTATTGTTTTTTGAGTGTTGACCTTGTATCCAGCTACTCTACTGAATCTGTCAATTAAGTCTAGAAGTCTTTTGGCAGAGTTTTTTGAGTCTTCTATGTAAAGTATCATATGGTCAGCAAATAATGACAGTTTAACTTCTTCTTTTCCTATCTTTATTCCTTTTATTTCTTTCTCTTTTCTAATTGCTGTGGCTAATGTTTCCAGAACTATATTGAACCAGAGTGGTGATAGTGGGCATCCTTGTCTTGTTCCTGATTTTAGCGTGAAAGTTTTCCATTTTTGACCATTTAGTATGATGTTGGCTGTTGGTTTTTCATAGATAGCCTTAATCAGGTTAAGATAAAGACCTGCTATTCCAATTTTCTGTAGGGTTTTTATCATGAATGGGTGCTGGATTTTGTTGAATGCTTTTTTTGCATCTATTGAGATGATCATGTGGTTTTTGTCCTTAACTCTGTTAATATGGTGTATTACATTTATTGATTTACGAATGTTGAACCATCTTTGCATCCCTGGGATAAATCCGACTTGGTCAGGGTGTATGATCTTCTTGATGACGCTCTGTATTCTGTCTGCCAGTATCTTGCTGAGGATTTTTGCATCTATGTTCATTATGGAGATTGGCCTGTAGTTCTCTTTTTGGGTTGAGTCTTTTGCTGGTTTTGGAATCAAAGTAACACTTGCTTCCAGGAATGAATTTGGAAGTATTGCTTCCCTTTCAATTTCCTTGATGAGTTTAAAGAGTAATGGAGTTAGTTCTTCTTTAGATGTCTTGTAAAATTCAGCAGTGAAGCCATCTGGACCTGGGCTTTTCTTTGTTGGTAAATATTTTATTACATTTTCAATTTCACTCATTATAATTGGGCTGTTTAGAATTTCTATATCTTCTTCATTTAACTTTGGTGGTTTGTATGTAACTAGGAATCTGCCCATTTCTTCTGTGTTTTCCATTTTATTGGAGTAGAGGTTCTCGAAGTAGGTATTGATGATCCTCTGGATTTCTGTTAGATCTGTTGTGACTTCACCTTTTTCATTCTTAATTGCATGTATTTGTGCCCTTTCTTTCCTTTTTTGATAAGGTTGGCTAAAGGTTTATCGATTTTATTTATTCTTTCAAAAAACCAACTCTTTGATTCATTGATTTTTTTCTATTGTTCTCTTAGTCTCCATTGCATTGATTTCTGCCCTAATCTTTGTAATTTCCTCTCTTGTATGAGCTTTGGATTCATTATGCTCTTTTTTTTCTAGGAGCTTGAGGTTCTGCCTTAGGTTATTTATCTGAATTTTCTCTGTTTTCCTAATATGGGCATTCACTGCTATGAATTTCCCATGTAGAACTGCTTTCATTGTGTCCCATAGATTCCTGTATGTTGTACTGGCATTTTCCTTTACTTGTAGAAACTGTTTAATTTCTTCTTTAATTATTTCTGTGACCCATTGGTTGTTCAAGAGGGTGTTATTCAGTTTCCATGTGTTTGTTGGGGTTTTGCAGTTTCTTATGTTATTGATCTCCAATTTTATTGCACTATGGTCTGATAATATACAGGGGGTAACTTCAGTTCTTTTACATTTACTTAGATATGTCCTATGAGCTAGCATGTGTTCTTTTCTGGAGAATGACCCATGTGCAGCCAAAAAGAATGTGTATTCCGATTTTGTGGCATGGAACGCTCTGTAAACATCTATTAAGTCCATTTGTTCTATAGTTTGGTTCAGTTCTAGAATTTCCTTGTTAACTTTTTGTCTACATGATCTGTCTATCTGTGATAGTGGGGTATTGAGGTCCCCCACTACAATTGTGTTAGTGTTTATTTGGCTTTTCATGTTTGTTAATATTTGTTTTGTATAGTTGGGGGCATTTGTATTTGGTGCATATATATTTAGGATTATCATCTCTTCCTCTTGGATTGTTCCCATCACAAGGATGTAGCGACCATCTTTGTCTCTCTTAATTAATTTTGGTTTGAAATCCACTTTGTCTGCAAATAAGATTGCTACCCCTGATTTCTTCTGGGTTCCTCTGGGGTGGAGAACTGTTTTCCATCCTTTTACTTTCAGTCTACGAGTTTCTTTTTGAGTTAGGTGTGTTTCTTGTATACGGCATATGGTTGCATTTTCCTTTTTAATCCATTCTGCCAGTCTATTTCTTTTGATTGGTGAATTGAGGCCATTAACATTGATGGTTACAATTGATAGATATTGATTTATCCTTGTTCTTGATGTTTTACTTTTGTTGGCTCTTTTATTTCTTATTTTTCCCTCTTTCCCTTTAGTGTCTTACCTTGCCTGGTGGCTTTCCTCTGTTGGGCCTCATGGAGTTGTGGCCTTCATTGCTTTTTTCTAGGATATTGTTTAGAATTGCTTGTAGTGCTGGTTTGGTGTTCATGAAATTTCTCAGGTGTTCTTTGTAGTGGAAGTATCTAATTTCCCTATTGATTTTGTTTGTTTTTTTTTTTTTTGGTACCAGGGATCGAACCAGGGTCCTTGTGCTTGCAAGGCAGGCAGCGGAACCACTGAGCTAAATCACTGGCCCTAACATAACAAGCATTTTTTTTTTTTTTTTTTTTTGGTACCGGGGATTGAACTCGGGTCCCTGTGCTTTTGAAGCAGGCGGTGGAACCACTGAGCTAAATCCTCAGCCCAACTCCCTATTGATTTTGAAAGATAATTTTGCAGGATACAACAGTCTAGGTTGGAAGTTATTTTCTTTTAGGGCTTGAAATACTTCACTCCAGACTCTCCTTGATTTGAGGGTTTGTGTTGAGAAGTCTGCTGTGATTCTGATGGGCTGTCCTCTGTAGGTGATTTGTTTCTTTTCTCTAACTGCTTGTAGGATTTTGTTTTTCTGTTGGGTTTCTGGGATTTTGATTATTATATGTCTAGATGTAGATTTTTTTGGATCATGGCTAGTCGGAGTTCTATATGCCTCACTTATCTGTATGTCCAATTCTCTACCTCTGTCTGGGAAGTTTTCCACTATTACTTCTGTGAAGTTTGTTTTTATGTCAATTGTGCTTTCTCCTGTTTTTTCATGGACTCCTATCAGTCTTATGTTATTCTTCTTTGCATCGTCTAGCAGTTGTTGGATTGACTTCTCATGGTCCCTTACTATTTTTAAGAAATCTCTATTTTCACGGTCTCTAACCATGATCCTGTCTTCTATATCTGATATTATTTCTTCAGATTCCCTTAATCTGCTGTGGATACTTTCAATGGAATTTTTGATCTCCTGAATATCTGTTTGAATCTGTTTCATGGATTCCATTTCTTTCTTATGTTGGGCAATCATAGTTTCCATTTCTTTCTTATGCTGGGTATTCATGGCTTCCAGCATGTTTCTGAGCTCATCTATTTTTTTAATCTGTTTCTGTTCTAGATCCTCTAATCATGTCTTTCACTCTGCTCACCATCTCTGTGGATATCTGGGAGATTATTTCTGCTTTGAATTTTTCTAGAGCCTCATTCATCTGTTTTGTTACTTCCTGTGCTATCAGTTCAGGGTATTCAGGTGGTTGGTTATGGGACTTTTCCATCTCATTTCCCTGAGGATTTACCCTTGGTGAGGTGAAAGTCTGAGTTTTTGCCTTGCTTAAATGTCTTCTCATTTTTGTTTTTGGTACTGTCCTTGGTTTAACGCCTAGGTTGATAGTTTGAAATTGGTTATTGTAGGTATCTTTGTTGCTTGTAATTAGAACACTTATAGAATGATTGCTTCTCAGAGGTGTCTTTCAGATATAGTTGGTCTTTAAGTTTTGAGTCTCTAATGACTCTAAGGCTATCTCATTTTCCTTATACTAGGAAGGTTCATTGACTAGATCAAAACCAACACCTTAGCCCAAGTGAGACAATCAGCAACACCATTGCATCAAGTACATCTTTGAAAATGACATTTTGTGGTTGTTATTAATCTATCACCTTTAGCTGTGTAAATTAAATCAAGATCGAGGACCAACCCAACATACAGTGAGTAAACTCTTCAATATAACAACTTTACTCTTTGGGATGGGGAGTTAGAAGGGGTTGGGGAGGGAGGGACAGGTCAGAAGAAAGATAGGGGAAGGTTAGCAATGTGGTCAGAGGACACAGGTGAGAAGGAAAAAGAGAATAATAGGAAAATAAAGAAGAACTCTGAATGAGGACCAAAACAGGGACAAAAAGGGAAGATGAACAATGTGGGAGAGCAAGAGAGTGAGGGTAAGAGAGAGAGAAAGGAAAGAGAAAAGAAAGAATAAAAGAAAAGAAAAAAAGGAGAGAAAAACAAATATTTGGAAAGAGTAGGGAAAAAAATTAAAGATAAGCAGAGCAAAAGAAAAGAAAAGAGAAAAAAACCAAAATAATAAAACTAATTTTGGGAATGAAAAATAACCATGAAGATGAAGGGCCTCTTTCAGGGTATGTCTCTGCTGTCACAATAGACAATGTGGGTTGCAGTGTGCAGATATAAGTCAATGAGTCTCAGGAAGCTAGTCACAGACCCATGAGATTCAGGCAGATTTCTGGCTGCAAGTCCCAAGTTGAGCTCCTTGTCCTCCTGTAGGGTTGAACTCTGTAGAGTTGTATTGCAGGTTCCAGCTGCCCTTCCCCTGAAGATAGTCCTGGTCCTAATGAGAGGTGAAGATCACTTCAACTTACCCAGTACAGTGGTCTGGTGATCTGGTGTCCTCTGCGTCTTTGTAGTGTGGAAACAGGTGGCCGTACAGAGGAGCGGGGCGGGGGGGGGGGTGTCCAGTGGATTGCTGCTGGGGTGTGGGCTGATTTGGCATGTTCCGTGCGACTCACGACCTTGGTACGGTGTCCTCAGACCTGCCTGTCTGCAGCGGGCTGATTCGGCGGGTCTGCTGCTGCTACTTCTGCTGCTGTCATTGGTTGCTGCTTTTTGCCTGCTGTTTTGCCACGGATTGTTATTCTCCCTTGATGCCTGTCTGCCATGCCACCCTGCCTTGAAGCCAGCAGACTATGGATTGAAATTTCTACAAATTGTGAGGCAAAATAAACCTTTCCTCTTTTAACTTTGGGTGTTGGGTATTTTGTTTCAGCAATGAGAAAAGTCAGTCCTTATGTCAACACCACAGTGCCTTACCAATTGTAGCTTTATACTAAACCTTGAAGTCAGGTAGTTGCAGCCTCCAACTTGTCAAGTTAAAAGTTTCTGCATGTACATATACACACACACACAAACCTGTTGGGATTTTGACTGGAATTGCTTAGACTTTATACATCAATTTGGAGAGACATGACATTTTTGCAATACTGGGTCTTTGATCCATGAACATGGTATACTGTTCCATTTATGTAGGTCTTCTTTACTTTCTTTTATCAATGTTTTTATAGATTTCAGCATAAAATATTTACACATATTTTGTTAGATTTATCTATATGTATTTTATATCTTTTATTTATTTATTTATTTATTTATTTATTTGGTACCAGGGATCGAACTTGGGACCTTGCACTTGCGAGACAGGTGCCAGAACCACTGAGCTAAACCCCCAGCCCTATATCTTTTAATGCTGTAGGGAAAACAAACTTATTTCCTCTGCTTTTACACTGCCACAACACACAAGTCTTGCGACTTCAAAAGGTGTGGGAATTTCCTTCTACCAACAAGCAATTAATTCTATAGTGGACACTAAGTGGGTGTCCTTTAATCCAATTCAGTTCTGACACTGTATGGTGAAACCAACTGATCCTACAGATCAAGAGCTCAGTCCCAAGACTGCCCCCACCTTACTTCAGATGCCAATTACAAACTCCAGGTCAAGTTACTTGCGCTTCTGACCAACCAACTATAAATCAGGGTTCCCACAACCTCTTCTTATGTTTTATTCACTAGGGCAGCTAACATAACTCAAGGTAACATGTCTAGCAGTTTATTATAAAGGCTATTACAAATGGTACCAATGCAGATAGTCACAGGGTAGGGTATGGGAGGAAGGGTGTGGAGCTTCCATACCCTCTCAAGGTGACCCACTTTCCAGGAATTGCCACACATTCAGCCATCAGGAAGCTCTCCAAACCTTGTTCTTCAGAGTTTTTACGGAGTCTTCCTTACGCAGTCATGACTCGCTAATCACTGGCCACTGATGATCAACTTAACCTTCAGTTCTTTTCTCCTTGGAGGTCAGAAGGCAAAGCTGACAGTCTCAACCCTCTAGTGCTGCCTTGGTCTTTCTACTGAGCAGCACTCATCCTGAAGCTGTCTAGGGGCTGCCATCCATCAGTCAACCCATTAGCTACAAAAACATATCACTTTGAAGAGTCCAAACATTTTAGGAGTTGTATGCCAGGAAATGGGAATGAAGACCAAATACATACTTCACAATACTATAGATGCCACTGTAAATGCTTTTTTTAACAAAAGCAATTTCCAATTGGTTATTAATACAATAGAGAAATATAGCTGATATTTGTATTGACCTTACATGTAGTGGTAAACTCATATATTAATTCTGGTAGTTTTTGTGTAGATAATTTAGTCTTTTGTACAGTTTTACTTTTTTCCCCCTTGTTTTTAATTTTCATTTTATTTGAAAGTAATGCCAAACATAGAAGCTGCAATAAGGTCTCCCATATGCCCTTCATCTGGAAAATCCATTTACCTTTCCCAACTCTACTTACAGTATTTTTTTTTTTTGTACCTGGGATCGAACTCAGGTCCTTGTGCTTGCACAGCAGGTGGTGAAACCACTGAGATAAATCCCCAGCCCTACTTATAGTATTTTTCAGGACAAAAAGAATTAAACCAAGACTACACATATTGTCATCTATCTCCTGTCTCCTTCATTACGAAAGCATTTCTTAGTCCTCCTTTGATCTTCATATTTGAAAACTTTTGACAATGATCATCCAATTATTTTATAGGTTATTCCTCAATTTGGGTCTGCCTGATACCTCTACATGATAAGATTCAGGATATGAATTTTTGCCAGAAATACTACAGAGAGAATGCAGTAGGACCTTCAGTGATTTGTTCCATCATTAGTGACATTAATGACAAGAGATAAATTGGCTCATATCCTTGCCTGTTGGTAGCAGAGCTGAAAGTTGGCTAAGGTAGGCCAGGCAGATCTGTAAAGAGATGAGACCTTGGGCCAGGGTGAAGATCCCTGGTGAGCAAGGCTGTTCCCAGGGCGATCTTGGCCCTCAGTGTGCGTAGTCCCTAGAATTGTACACAGGTTTCCTTAGATATATTTATTACTTAGAGAAACTAGAATTCCTAAACCCAGTTAGGCTAACACATAAATATGTAATTCTGTGGGGCTGTGGCTTGTCTGGCCACTGGCCGCTGAAACCTTGGTACTGATACAGATGTATCTGTGCTCTGCCTATGCTATGTACTGATGAGAGCTGGGGGTAAGTGCAGACTCCACCTCCCTGCACTTAAGCTTCCTCCAGTAAAAGCCATGTAATGGCTGCAATTCCCACTTGTCACTCAGAAGTTTCTAAATTGCTAAGCTGGAGAATGTGACACTAATAGGGTGTGTTATGATCCCCTCCCAGGATAGTTCTCTCTCATTCCTGGATTAGGGTGGTTTCTGTTAGTTTTTCTTGTTACATTCTCGTGTTTTAAATAAGAACTTCATGAAGGGACTTCCTTGTCTAACTTGCATTGACCAGATTCAGCAAACACTGTTCTTGCCTGATGATTGCCAAATGGTCATTTTATAATTCAGTATTCTTTCTAAATTTATCATTATATGCTACTATAGGGAAAAAGTTTATTTATTCATTTTCATATCAGTGTGGACTCATAGATTTCTAAGAGAAAATGAAAATTAGCCCATAGGAAATGCATGCCCCTTACTATTGTATCTCTGCTTAATATAGGCTGAAACATCAGCTCTGAGATTTCCAGTGACCCAAAGTGTGAAACACTACCCGTTACAAGATTTTATTTCACCAGATTTAAAACAAACCAGCAAACAGAGCTTGAATATATAGACCACTGGAATGGAGTCCAGAAGTAAAGTATTCAACAAATGGCCAACAAAGGGGCAACTATGTAGTTGTCTGGAAGAAAGATGATTTGGAATGATGCCTTATCCCTGCATACTGAATCAATTCCAAGTGGATCAATGTTTAATTGTGGAAGACTGAAAGGCTACCTGTCCCTCAGTAGAGAAATGGTAAATTACAACATATCCCTACAGTAAAATGTTATGGGGTTTGAAAAAGCAAAAAACAGCGAGGAACTCTGAATATCTTCTGAATATATAAGTTTAAAAAAAGGGCAAAGTACAGTAGAGTAAATCGGTAAGTGCTGCATTTTGTAAACAAGGAACAAAGGATAAATGTATTGGCTTGTTTTTGCATTCAGATTTCTGAAGAATAAGCAGGAAACAACGGTTACCTATTTGGGCCTGAGGAGAGGCTGGGGGGAGAGACTTTTCTTTTTCGTTCCGTATGTATTCTTCACTGATACTGATCATAATCCTGAAAGATGTAGTCCCAAGTGCTATAATCCTGAGGTCTGAAATCTTAAAAGTCTACAATCCTGAAACTCAATCACAAATGATGAAAATCCTGAACATTGAAATCCCGAAAGCTGAAATTCCCACTGAAAAAAAGATGAGTATAGAGAATTGAATCTGGAGAAGAAAGGGGTGCATTTTGGTTGTACACAGTCTAGCTGCTTCATGTCAGCTGGGTGGGAAACCTGGAAACGTGGGAAAGCGTTGTTTTGGGTGCATGAGTGGTGGTGTCTGCTGAGGAGACTGGTCCATGCATCTGAGATGAGGTGGGGGGAGCCTTTTTGCACAGCTGTGTTTACGGAAAATGCTGTTCTCAGGACTTGAGCCCTTTGTGTGATTGTACGTGCAAAGGCGATCCATTCTGGCATTTTTATTTTTTTTTTCAGTACTGGGAATGAATCCTTTTCATTTTTTATTTTGCAACAGGGTCTCACTAAGTTGCCCAGTTTGGACTTGAATTTTGACCCTCCTGCTTCAGCCCTGTACAATGCTGAGATTCCAGATGTGTGCCACCACGCCTGGCTCGACTGTGGTTTTTGATCAGTCTCACCAGGAGACTCAAGTTATCCATCGAGGTACAGTATTTCAGATGACCAGTGATAAAGCTGGGTGTACAACTTCACCATGTGTGGTCAACTGTTACTAGTATTCCTGAGGGTCTATGCTTGGAAAAACATGATTTCCTATTTTACTGTGTGAAGTGTCCTACAAAGTGTTCTGTTGTGCCTTCATGTTTATTAAATCCTCTTTAAAAATACAAATAAATGTCTTTAAAAGTTTTAAAATTATTTTTTCCAGAAAATTGTTTTTTGAGGGGACGATTTTGATCTTTCAGTATTTTAAATGTCAGGGGCTTTTGATCTTCTGAGATTTCAACATTCGGGATTATGGCATTTGGGATCAAGTCTTTTGAGACTATGATCCAAACCCATCTTTTGTATGCTTTCTTGATAGAGGAACCATATGTTATATACTACTTATTTTAAAATATCAGTGAAAAATGTGACAAAGCTGCTAGTGGAGCCACCCAACCGGCCTCCACAGACTGTGAAAGGACAGCAGGAAGGGCTGCAGGTTTGCCCGTTGGGCACCTCAGTGGGCCCCCACGCTGAGATACAATCCTGCGCCTCCACGGGGATCTACTGCACGTAGTCCTTGACATACAATAAACATTATTTTTTCCGGAAGAAGTAGGTCTGTCAAAAGCATTATCACTTCCTCCCTAATTTTGCCCATGATGATGATTCTATGTTTAGGTAAAACTTCAATGATAATTATGATAAATATCTGATCAAAATTTGAGTATCACAGTGATTTGAGGACACCAGGCCCAAAGCCAGATTTAGGTTCAAATCTCAGTTGCTCACTTACTAGCTTACGAGCAACAAGCTCAATAACTTGAAGGTTATTCAGTTTCCTGATCTGTTACAGTGCAGGGCAATTTCAGCACCCAAGGGTCCGAATGTGGATCGAAAGCCCCAGATCACCCTGGCCAACAGCAATATGATGGCAGATATGTCAGGTTTAACATTTTTCTAGTACTGACAGAAAAAAAGACGGATGAAACTAGTATTTATCCTAATATATCAAAACTATCACCACTTCAACTTGTAACAATACAAAAATTATTAGTGAATGGTTTTACATTGTTTTTTGGTAGCGAACACTGAAATTTCATCTCTGATTAGTCGTACTCTCCATGCCCGATTACCACATGGGGCTGGCAGGCGTGGTGCCCATTACCGGGCACAGGGCTTGAGCGTGTGTGTGCAGCTCAGTGTTTTTGAGAGCAGAGAGCAGCGGCTGCTGATACCAGACCTCACTAGAGTGAGGCAATCCATCAGATGCCTTCTGGAAAAGATGCCTGTATTCCCAAATAAATTAAGAGTCTTCATTAAATCAGGCACTTCACATCTACTGATAATTTCAATTCATAGCTACAAGGTACGATGGAAGGTTCTGATTTATGCAAACGAACAACTGCATAACCAGGGCCATTGTCTATTTCTTATTATCTGTTATCGCAGGTCTGGGTGTTTGTTATTTCCCAAACGCAGAGGCCCCTGCTCCCACTAAGGCAGGGCGCAGCAGCGACAGGGAAGGTGCTTCAAAAAGGGGTGGTGGTGGTGTGGTGGAGCCAGGCGTGGCGGTGCACTCCTGTAATCCCAGCATTCTGGGAGGCTGAGGCAGGAGGATCCAAGTTGGAACCCAGTCTGGACAATTCAGCGAGACCTTGTCACAAAATAAAAAATAAAATAAAATAAATAAAAAAGGCTGGGGATGTAGCTCAGTTTGAAGGGCCTGGGTTCAATCCCACGGGGTGAAGAAAAGAGCGGTGGCGGTCAGCGGGCCAAGCTATGAGAACAATTACGATGGGGGGGAAGGGCCTCGCCGAGGGCGTGGTGGGTACCAGAAGGTGCCACTAAAGAGAGGCAAGCCCTGAGAGCTCGCCAGGACCAGCTAGCAGCCGGCCTCCGCGGGCGCCCCGCACAGGGCCGCGAAGACCCTGGGCAGCCACCCGAGATACTGCGCTAGGTCCCCGCGCCGGGCCGCCAACACCTCTACGGCCTCCCGGCCCGCGCCCGCTGTCTCCCAGCTCCTGAATGGCTGCGGGGCCGAGGTTAACCTTTCACCGCGGCGCCCCATCCAATCAGAGGCCGGCTCTCAAGCCGCCGCGGGCCGAGCGGGCGTGGGGCGCGGGGAGGCGGCACGGCGCGGCGCGGCTGGGATTCTCCAAGCGGCCTTGCGCCGTTGCCGCGGGCTGTGCGCGGGCCGCGGGCGAGCCGAGCGCTGCGCAGTCTCCGCAGGCGCCGGCGGGAGGGGTCGGGGCGCGGCGCGGCAAGGCGCAGGCGGCTCCGGGCCCAGGTGAATGGAGTAACCTGACAGCGCGGACGAGGCGACGGTGAGCGGCAGGAAATGGCGGCGACGACGGCGGCGCCGGGCGGCACCGGGAGGCCTGGGCTGTGACGCGCGCGCCGGAGCGGGGTCCGATGGTTCTGGAAGGCCCGCGGCGCCCCGTGCTGCAGGTGAGGGGCGTGGGCGCCCGCGGGCTGTGGCGCTTTGTAGCCGGGCGGGGGCGAGGCCGGCGTGGGGGCCGGGGCCGGGCCGAAGGCCGCGCCGGGGAGCTCGGGCCGCGCGCACAGATGGCGCGGCCTCGCGTGCCGGGCCTGCAGCGGACCGGACACTGCGCCGGGACCTCGGCGGCCGCGGGGCGCGGGGCCTCGGGGTCTCGGGGTCTCGGGGTCGCGGCCTCCCAGGCCAGAGGAGCCGGGCTTCTGACAGGTCCCGGGCCGCGCGCCAGAGTGCAGCCGCCCCCGGAGTGTCCACGCAGACCTGGCGTCCCGCCGGCATCCGGGCCTGCTCCCACGGTGCGGGTCGCCGCGCGGGCCCTGCGTTACCCACGGGAAGCGAGAGCCTTGGGTCCCGCGCGGGGCAGCTCACTTGTGTTTATTGGCAGGTGACCGGAGCTGGCCCCAGGGGGCGGGTGGCCGAAGCCATCTTTTTGCCCCTCCCCTTGGATGTTTTTTGTGCCTGGATGCTCGGACCCTGGAAGGAGCCTCTCACGGATCTTCGGGTTTGCGGGAAATCAGTGTCTGTTTTAGGTTAGCGCTTCTGATTTACGTGAATCTCCTAGTAAGGTTTTACCTGCAGGACTGAGCCTGTGTCATGAAGATTTGCAAAAACCGATGAGTGAGAGGAGTCCTTGCTCTGTAGTGGTCAGTCATTGCTCTCGTGAGGAAAGTTGTGGTTAAAGGGATGAGTTACTGATGGATCCGATAAGATTTAAGTATTTTTATGATGATCAGGTTTTGAAAACCTTCATTTGATTCAAGTTGGTAACTTGAGAGTCTGTGCTTGTGTCTTTGGATGTTCTGACTCTTTACAATTTTTTAATCCCAATTGTCTTGTTTTCAGGTGCAGCAGCGAGTAGAAAAGGGCTCCAGTTAGGTGTTAAACAACTTAGAATATATTTTTTTAAAATGTGGTTTTAAAAAGTTAACTAAGTTGAAAGTGTAATGCTACAATATATTACAAAATATATTACAATTTTAAATAAAAATACTCATTCTAACCAAGTAATTTATTAAGAGATGGGTTCTGGATGAGTCTCGTAGCAAGTAGAAACTTCTGGTTATAATCTTTGGGGACTGGGTTCTGGAATGATCAATGTATTTTGCAAAGTCTTTAAAGCTAACTGGCGTGTGTATGTTATATGTAACATATACAGTATACTTACATATATAATTTTATAAAACTGTCAGTAGAAAAGACTGCTAAAGATTGCTTTCAATCTGGTTACTATAAGCATTGCCTGGGCCGGGGATTTAGCTGAGTGGTTTCGTGGCCTGCTGCGAAAGCACAGGACCCGAGTTCGATCCCGGTACCGAAAAACAAACAAACAAACAAAAGCATTGATTGTGTGAAGCAAATCTGTGGATTTACCCATGGCATCAAAACATTGATTTAAGAAAAGATGAAAAAGTCAATTTTAACTTGAGGATAAGAGACTTTTTCTTGCAATATTTTAGTAAGAGTTTTATTTAATTTCTGTGCTACCCTGTCTTTATTAATAGTGCAGTTCCAAATACTGTACCATGCCTGTGGCTCTGTATGAGTTGTATAGCTAGATTATTTTGCTAATGTTGAGGTTCATTGTTTTGGTTTTAGAAGACATTTTATTCTGATGTCATGATGCCCATCATTCTTATTTGCTAGTGATTTTTGCGGTGTTAATAATGAGTAGCACTTTCTAGGGAGGATAACTTTATGGTATTGAAGTATTTTATCCTCTGCCACTGTCTGATGTGTAAGACGCTGGTTTCATTTGATGAAGTAGATATTTCAGAAACAGTCTCTCAATTGTGACCTTAACATGTTTACTTGTGGCAGAAGAAACAGAAACATTTAAGTGTTTCCTTATTTGTCAAGATGTGTCAGATTCTCTACAGACATTCTCCATTCTCGCTGTAACCCTGAGACAGTCTCAATATTGTCATTTTGCAGGCAAGGAGTTAAGACTCAGTGATTACTGCTCAGAGTTGTGAATCTACAAATGCCCATCAGGGCTGAATGATGGTTTGACCTCAGAGTCTGAGCATGCAGGCTCTGTGCTGTGCACTGCTGTTCCAAGTAGACGTTAGGGAAAAAGCCTGTGTGATGTGCAGAAAGTCCCCTGTTGGTGCTTGTGGGAGGAATGAAGCTCAGTCTAACCTGAATGCTCAGATGACCTCTGCTTATCTGAATATTTCAGATTTCTTTTAACGTTGTGAAATACACATAACATTTGCCATTTTAGCCATTTTATGTGTATGATTTAGTTGCATTAAGCACATTCACGTTGTTTTACAGTCCCTCTCCAAACTGTCCATCTCCAAACGTTTTCATCTTCCGCAACTGAAACTCTATACCCATTTAAATACTAATGCCACGTTCTAACCTCCTACCACACTGGGCAATCACCATTCTTTGTCCCTTGTCTAAGAATCTGACTGCCCTAGGAACCTTATAAAAGTGGGATCATATAGTATTTGTCCATTGATGTCTTGCTGATTTCACTTCACGTGATACCTTCAGGGTTCATTTATGTCGTAGTATTTGTGAATTTCCTTTCTCTGACTAAATGATATTCCATTGTATATACAGAGCCCTCCTCACCCCACCGTGATGGTTTGACTTACAATCCTTCAGCTTTCAAGTGGTGTGAAAACAATACATTCAGTAGAAGCTATACTTCAGATTGTGAATTTTGATATTTTCCTCAGCTAGCAATGTGTGTTATGGCTCACCCTGGTCATCTGTGTGATTGTGGCATAAACAGATGATACAGTACAGTGTACTGTGTTGCTAAGATCGGGTCTTTGGTAGGATAGGTGTATTAAATGCATTTTTCACTTAACAGTATTTTCGACTTACAATGGGCTTATAGGGACATAACCCCATTGGAAGTGGAGGAGCATCAGAGTATGCCATATTTTTTTTTATTCATCTATTGGTGGCTACTTGGGTTACTTCCATCTTTTGACCATTGTGAATAATGCTGTTATGAACGCAGGTGTACAGATATCCATTTAAGTCATTGCTTTCCCTCCTTTTGTTCTATGTATACTCCAAAGTGGTCAGCTTGTTTCTTAATCATCAGAAACACTAGACTCAGGATTTATTGCAATGTAAATTTTCCCAGGATTCTTGGAGACTGATAGTTTTCTAAACAGTTTCTCTATGTCAATAAAAGTCTTTTATATTCTTGAAGCCCCTAGGCATTACCCACTTTTATGATCTTGGTTCCTGTCATAGCATGGCATATAACTGAATTCATTAAGTGGATCAAACATAGAGTGATGTTCTCTATTGAATGCCAGAGGATACTGCCAAGACCTCTTTTTAAGTTATATGAATAGAAAGTTGGAGCCAAATGACTTATTTTGTTTACCTTGCATTTAGGAGTTCAGCTCATCCTGAAAGCCCTGTGGATGCATGTGTATTATATTATCTCTTATTTACAGGTTTCTTTGGAGATTCCCCCTTCCTTATGCACTTAGGACTTCCTCAAGTAGACTGTAGTCTTGGAGGCACAGTTATGTCCTTGATTATTCTACCTCTTTAGCCTGTGAGACTTGGACCTTTTAGTCCTTAGTTTCTGGTTTTTGATGTTTACCAGATCCTTTGTGTGATAAAAGTTTATCTTCAGTTCTTACTAAGTTCTGTTAAAGAGACTGTGGTATTAGAACATTCTCTTCAGGGACAACTGTCTATTTAATACAGTAATTTATACTCTGTCTCCTTTGAGAAGGATAAATGATGTTCTCAACAATAATAGAAAGGTACTTTCGAGGACTCTTAAGCATAATGGTAAAATGTTGGTGAAGAGAACGGAGGGAGGGAATTGGGTGGAAGAGCTTAGGGCAAAGTTAACTCAGGGCCTCTGTGTAACTAAAGTTTTTTTTTCCCTAAGGTGCCAAAATGAAAGAGGAAATAGAATTATTGTTGGCATTGATTAATGAGAGGAAGTATGCCAATTAGGAGAAACAGACATTTCTCTTTTATGAAGAATTAATCTGTTGAATTTTTACATAAAATAACATAAGGATGTAGGGAGAAAATGTTTCCCAGTTTACAGATGATAGAGAAACATTTTTCACCTGCTCTTGTAGAGAAACTGGATAAAAGCCTCAGACGTGGTAGAAAAACTTGAGTAAGGTAGGTGTGCGTGATTCTGGTGATTTCATTCATCAGAGTTAATTTGTCTTTCAAGTGTGTTTCCTCAAAATGTCGGCTGTCTTGTTGAGCTTTTCACTGGTGCCAAGTAACAGCCCATTCAGGAATAACTCTTCTAGACAGCATAGGCTATGAGGATTTTCCAAATACTGTAGTTATTTTCTTTAGGAGTGTATGTTGGTCTAAGAAGTAGGATTCACTTGTATGTGGGTGTTTACCTGGTAAATGAATGAATACAGACAGAAGTATTATTTTTGAGGTATAGCTAATGAAATTTAATTTTTAATCATGTAAGAAAGCATTTGTTAAATTCTAAATACAAATGGCTTTCCCAGCTGGATGTGGTGGGACATGACTGTCAGTCCCAGCATTCTGGGAGGCCGGCTGAAGCAGGAGGATAGAAAGTTTGGCTCTAGCCTGGGCAATTCAGTAATTAACCAGACGTTTTTTGTTTTTTTTTGACATGAATGAATATAGATGTTTATTCACTAATTTATTAGTTTAACACATGCTAATGTCAAATTGAGAATTAAAGGGTCGGGGATTTAGCTCAGTGGTTCTGCTGCCTGCCCCGCAAGCTCAAGGACCCAAGTTTGATCACTGGTACAAAAAAAAAATTGAGAATTAAAAATCTCTCCAATTTCTCTGAGTTTTTAAACCCATAGCAAATTTCGTTCACCTTGTTCTTTATTTAGCAAATATTCACTCCATCCTGTCACTACTGTGTACAGATTTTGGGAGTAGGTACTGTGGAACATGGTCGTTCATGTGACTTGCCTCTTATCCTAAAGAATGACTTTTCTTTTTCCATGTTTCCTTCCCCTCTTCCATTCTTTCGTTCTTTTTTCCCTTAAGAATCATGCATTGGAGACAGTTATGTGAATATAATTCAAAGGAAAAAATAATGACCAGACCCTATCTTAAAAAAAGAGGCTTGGGCTGGGGATTTAGCCCAGTGGTTCTGTCGCCTGCCTCGCAAGCGCAAGGACCTGAGTTCGATCCCCGGGACCAAAAAAAAAAAATGTTAAAAAAAAAAAGAAGAGGCTAAAAGGCTTTCCTGCTTATCTGAATTGCCAAGGAATTGCTGGTACTTCGTTAACATTCAGTTATGCAGTATAAATAGGTGACTAAGAAGATAGCATGAGACATTTCCTGAATATGTCAGTATGTCTGTTACTAGAAATGAGACATGACAGGCTTAAGTGTGGCTACAGGGTTTTGGTTTTTGACTCCCGTATTGACATTAAATTTTCTTGGCTATGTTAAGGTTTGTAGAATAGTGAGGATTAAGTACATCATGCATCTTAATTTCTAGATATAGTTTCTTGGCCTGTAGAAAGTATACAGTTTTGTTGAGTAAATATATTAGTTTATGTAATATTTTTGAAGTTTAAAAGCCAAAACAGTTTTGTGGAGAGTAATATTGCCTGCATATTATGGCTTCTCAATTTTGGAGTGGTCATGCTACTTGTTCTCCATTTGTGAGGTCCACCTGACTGGGTCATAAACACATTGCAGATGGAGGGAACAGTTAAGAATTGCTGGTATAGTTGGAGTCTTATTGGTGTTTTGTGTAGACTTTATCATTGTTGAAGTGGGCTAAACCAAGATTGTTTTGTTTCTATTAATTGATAGCTCAGTGTATGCAAAAAAGTAGAGATTTTAAAAACACAGTTGAAAAATCCTCTTGGGGATTAAAAAAATCGACCAGTCAGTTAACCAGTTGAGAATTTTTTTTGGTATTGGGGATCGAACTTGGGTCCTTGGGCTTGCAAAGCAGGCGGCGAAACACTGAGCTAAATCCCGGGCCCCCCAGTTGAGAATTTTAAAAAATGTTGTACTTGAATAATGAGAGAAGAATCTTAGTCTAAAAATTGATCTTTGAAATGATGTAAAAAGGTTCTTTGATTAAGCAGTTAGAATAGTAAGCCTATTTGAAAGGAAAAAGAAAGGCAGTAGACTTTTCTAATACTACTTGGAGATATTTTGAGATTGCTGTGTTTCAACCCAGTTCTGCCATATAACTTGCACTTGATAAAATTTAGGTGATATTATTTTTTCTTTAGATAAGTGTTTCAGAGAACATTTTGGTGTATTCTTTTTTTTTTTTTTTTTTTTTTTTTGGTACTGGGGATTGAACTCAGGTCCTTGCGCTTGAGTAGCAGGTGGCAAAACCACTGAGCTAAATTCCTGGCCTTGGTATATTTGTAATGTGATTAAATATAGCCTGAGTCCCCAAATTATTAATATTGATGGGCATGTCCAGTTTTATGACAGAAGATGAAGAGAGCTTGAGCATATATTTTATGAATGACTTTTCTGTGAGACTTTTGGTTCATTCTTTTCAGTTGGATTTTTATAATAGTGATACCAAGTGTGATAGTACCTTAAACATCTCCATGTTTCCCTGAATAACCTATTATTTATCTGCTATGCATGAATAAATGCATCATCCCAAAATACTTCAAACCAATGTAATTAAAACAGACCAGTAGTTCTTAGGCATTGGAGACTCCTGATTTGATGGAAGATATGAATTTTATACTCAGAAAAAAATGTGCATGTACCTACTTATAATTCTACATGAAATTATAGGAGGTGCAGTGAGCCCTATCCACAGACACTTGATCTAGGCTATGTCCACATAGACACATGTAATAGGGAACATGGAAATTCCGGGTAACTGAGGCAGATGTGATTGATGGAACTGAACCGTTTAAAGTATGTTGCAGTTAAGAAACCTTTGTTCTTTTCTACTTTGATTTTACTTCTAACAAACTTGCTTGGTGATTACAAGTCACCCTGGGCTTCTAGACTTCGTTTGTTTTTTTGGTACCGGGGGTTGAGCTTGGGACCTTGCACTTGCAAGGCAGGAGGCAGAACCACTGAGCTAAATCCCCAGCCCTAGACTTGGTTTTAGTTTGTCACATGTTTGTCATATTTTAATTGTAAAAGCTTACTATATTTTGTATATACCACTTTATTGATATTACCCAGTGTTTTTAGGGTTATTGTTATCATCTAGCTAAACATTAAAAAAGAAAATAAACCCAAATCCCCAATTCTAATTCTTTATATGTACCTGTTACAAATAATAAATTCAATTTATTAATCTTAGACCAGTCACAATTGTATTTTAAGGACAATGCAGAAATTCTGTGAAATATATGAACATATAATAGGAAGACCTAAATTGGCATTTAAGCCAGGTGTGGTGGTGCACGCCTGTAATCCTATCATTGAGAGGCTGAGGAGGGAGGATCCCAAGTTCAAGCCCAGTCTGGACAACTTAGACCTTGTCTCAAAATAAAAAATTTTAAAAAGGACTGGGAATGTAGCTCAGTGAGTAGACCTTGGGTTCAACCCCCAGTACCTCAAAAAAAAAAAAAAGCATTTAAGTATAGTATATAAATGAAAGTTGACACTGAAGTGGAGTTAAGCAAGCTGAAATTTCTACATCATGTTAATATCTTACAAGTAATTTGTTATTGTTCATGTAATATATGGGCTTACTTTCCAGCCTTCAATAAAATAATGAAGGAATTACCAATCAGTGCTTCACTTTTGGGGTATGTTTATTAAAAAAGTTTCCAGCCGGGTGCGGTGGTGCGTGACTGTAATCCCAGCACTTGGGAGGCTGAGGCAGGAAAAAGGCCAGCCTAGGCTACACAGCAAGAAGCTGTCTCAAAAGAACAAACAAACAAAGTTTCCATTGACATATGACAGACTTCAGAAGGAGGATACTGTTTTTACAAGGACCATAGCACTAAGTCTTGTAAACCACTAGCTCTTTTTGCTGAACATCAGTAGCATTCCAGGAATTTTTATTTTTATTTTTTTTTTTGAGTTGAGACCATACTTTGCCCAAGAATAGAAAGATAAGTAATTTTCTTAATCCTCTTTAGTATAGTTTGGTTATTAAAACGTGTGTGTGTAATATATTATAGGTAAATATAAAATTACATTTTATATATGAAGTAAATACACTTGTACAAACATATGCAATTTGTGTCTTGTATAAGCAGTAAATCCTCAGGCAGATCCTTGTGTTGTCTATATCATATTACATAGCACATACTGGTTTCTATATTATAAGTTTACCTAGTTTATTTCACTATGTGTGAGTCCCCTTTAAGTTAACCACTTAAAATGGCACTTTCCATTTCACTAGAGAAATAACTTGTTATATAGATTGAGTCTAGGTGTGCCTTGCATTTAGTTGTCATGTCTCTTTACTCTTTTCTCAGCTTTTGTCTTTTATGATGCTGACATTTTTGATAAGTACTAGCCAGTTTTATAAAATGAGCCTCATATTTGATCTTTATGTTTTCTCATGATTAGATTCAGGTTTTGCATGTTGGCAGGAAAACTACATGAGATACATGTAAGTTTGTCACAGTATTGGTAATCTTAACTTTGTCACTTTGGTTAAGGTAGTATCTGTGAGTTTTTCCAGTTTTTCCCACTGTGAAAACATCAGTATTGATTGTAATTAGTAAGTATCTGTGCAGAGATACTTTCAGACTTTGTAAATATTCTTTTATAATCTTCATCCATGGCTTTGGCATCCATTATTCATTCTTGCCTCAGTTACTGATGTCTTGGTTAAAAATTACAAATGTGATAGTGATTTTTCTGTCGTTCCAGCTGCTTTTATTAGTAGACATTGAAGAGAGCTTTACTTGAATTTTAAACTTGACAAAATATGTTTCTAAAGTGAAAACTTAAAGTTTAAAAATGTTGAGTCTTTGGATCTTCCCCAGTTACACCTTAACTTTAAATTGTTTCTGAAACATCTTAAAGGCTAAAATCAGATTACTTTGAATTACTGTGGAAAAGAATTTTATAATAGTTAGGAGTTACCTGAGAAGGAATAGAATGGGTATAGTTGGATGATGTCAGAATTTAACATTGTAGGAACTGATGCCTCTAGATTTTTTTCCACCTTGTGGTTTTGAAGGTGGAACCTAGCGCTTTCTGCATGCTAGGCAAGTGCTGTACCATCAAGGTACCTCCCCACCCTTTGAAAAAAAAAGTTTTTATTTTGAGACGGGTCTTGCTAGGTTGTCAAGGCTGGCTTTACACTTGCTATCCTCCTGTCTCAGCTTCTTGAGTAGTTGGGAATATAAGCATGTGCCATTAATACCCAGTTGCCTCTATCTTCTACAGTTTCTAGCTAGTTCTTTGGGCTTCTTTGAGGTACCAAGGATAGAGACATTAACTTATTGAAATACTTTGGGTTTTTTAAATTCTTCTTAAAAGTAGAAAATATGGCAGCCTAGAGATACTTTTAATATGGAGATTTAGATGGGTGGAATTTGTTCAAATAGTATTTGACCTGTGCTTTTCTTCGATTTTGGACACATCCAACTTTAGGCATGGTTATGTTGAAATCTAAAGAGTACGTGTATGTTAAATATTTAGAGAACCTTGGAATAGGCTCATAGAGACGTGTATGAAGAGGAGAAGTGAAGTTGTGGAGAGCTGTGGGGGCAAATTTTACTGCATTCAGTGGCTTCACAGGGGAGATGTTTTCATTATCTAAATTATCTAAATATTACCTATTATCTCTAAATTGTTGTCTTTGTACACATCATCCCTAGCTCTAGAAGTAATACATGTTCAAAGTGTAGGGACTTTTAAAATGCAGAAAAGTTTAAAGTAAAATGAAATCATTTATTGTAGTAATTCCATTATTCATTTTTGGGTGAATTTTCTTTCTCTTCTCTTCTTTTTCCTTTTCCTTCCTTTAGTTTTCAACTGAGACACTATCATCATCTAACTGTAAATGAAAGTATTGTGCTGTTTTCATTTAATGCCACAACATAGGCATTTTTGCACATTATAGACCATCATCATTTTCAATGCCTGAATTGAGTTCCATCATGTAAAATGAAACATGGTTTGCCAAACCATTCCTTCATCCATTCTTGGACATATAAATGGGCATGGGATGAGATGGGGTAGATTTCTTTGCTATTACAAAGAAATGGTGAAGGGAACATTTTTGTCTGAAGATTTTTGTGGTAATGCTGTAGGCTAGATTAATGTGCATAGACTTTTAATGACAGATACAGCACTTAAAAGTGAAAATGTAGGCTCCCAGTGCAGAGGAAGGGCCTTCCGGGCCGCCATACCAACTCTCCCAGTGCAGAAGAAGGGGCTTCTGCACTGCCATACCACTGCTTGCAGCTCAGAGGAGGTGAGCCCTGCGGGTGCCAACAGCACACACCCACCCTGTCCCATCCCCCCCCAGCCCCCTGCCCCCATTGAAATGAGAAGACAGATAAATAAGTCTCAAAACCAGACTTCCAGATCACCTACAGCAACCCCAAAGGGAAATGAGATGGAACGCTCCGATACTCAACCACCTGGACTCCCTGAACTGGCAACAAAAGAGGATCTGGAAAAAATGAAATCAGAAATAATTTTGCAGATAATAGCAGAGATTGTGCTCATAGTGCAAGACATGACTAATAAATCTAGAGAGGAGCTGAGGAACATGATGGAATCCCAACACAGGAAACAAATGGAATCCATAAAACAGATGCAAAAAACCCAGATTTCCAGGAGATTAAAAACTCCACTGAAAGTCTGCACAGCAGAATGAGCCAATGTGAGGGCAGAATTTCAGATATAGAAGCTAAGATTGCAATTAGTGACCAGGGAAAGAAAAATTGCTTTAAAATTATAAGGCATCATGAGAAATCAATCTAGCAGCTGCTAGACGATGCAAAGAAGAATAACATAAGACTGATTGGAGTCAATGAAGAAACAGAAGAGAGTGCAGATGACATAAAAAAAACTGTTCACAGAAGTAGTGGCAGAAAAATTCCCAAGTGGGGGAAAAGAACTTGACATAAAGATAAGTGAGGCGCATATAAGATTCCAACTAGCCTTGATTAAAAAGAATCTACACATAGGCATATAATTGTTAAGATTCCAGAAACCCAACAGAAGAACAAAGTTCTACAAGCAATGAGAGAAAAGAAACAAATCACGTACAAAGGAAAACCCATCAGAATCACAGCAAACTTCTCAGTGCAAACCCTCAAGGCAAGAAGAGCTTGGAGTGACGTATTCTAAGTCCTGAAGGAAGACAGCTTCCAACCCAGATTGATGTACCCTGCAAAACTATCTTTCAGAATTGATGGAGAAATAAGATACTTTCATGCCAAAGAGCACCTTAGGAACTTCATGAATTCCAAACCAGCACTCCAAACAATTTTAGACAATGTTCTAGGAAAAGACAGTGAGGGTCACAACCCCAGGAAGCACAGCAGAATGAATCCGTTGGGTCTGACAAGAAATTAAATGTAAAGGGGGAGAATCCAACAAAAAGAAAAGTCATGACAATGATAAGTCAGTATGTACCAGTTATAACCATCAATGTTAATGGTCTGAATTCATTCAAAAGAAATAGACTGGCAAAATGGGTCAAGAAGCAAAATCCAACAATATGCTGTATACAGGAAACACAAAAAAGAAACTCATAGACTGAAAGTTAAGGGGTGGAAAACAATACTCCATGTGACGGGAATCCCCCCAAAAAGCAGGAGTAGCTTTCCTCTTTACAGATCAAGTGGATTTCAAACCAACGCTGATTAAGAGAGACAAAGAAGGACACTACATCCATGTAAAGGGAAGAATTCAAGAGGAAGAGATGACAATCATATATATGCACCAAATGCTAGTGCACCCAACTATATAAAACAAATACTAATGGACATGAAAAATCATGTATGCACTAATACAATAGTAGTGGGGAACCTCAGTACCCCACAGTCACAAATAGATAGATCAGCTAGACAAAAATAAGCAATGAAATACTATAACTCAATCAAACTCTTGAACAAATGAACTTAACAGGTGTTTACAGAGTGTTCCACCCCACAAAATCAGAATACACATTCTTTTCAGCTGCACACGGGTCATTCTCCAAAATAGACCACATACTTGCTCATAAAACATGTTTAAGTAAGTGCAAAGGAATTGAAGTTATCCCCTGTATATTATCAGACCATAGTGTGATGAAATTGGAGATCAACAGCAAAAGAAACTGCAAAAATTTCATAAACACATGGAAATTGAACAGCACACTTCTGAATGACCAATGGGTCGCAGGAAATTACAGAAGAAATCAGACAGTTCCATAAATTAAATGGCAGTGACAGTACAACATTGGAATCTGTGGGACACAATGAGAGCAGTCTCATAAGGGAAATTCATGGCAGTGAATGCGCATATTAGGGAAACAGAGCCAGCCCAATTAACCTGATGCTGAACCTCCAGCTTCTAGAAAAAGAAGAGCAGGACAAACGGAAAGCTCATATAAGGGAGGAAATTATAAAGATCAGATCATTGATTGCTGAATCAATTCCATGGAGACTAAGAGAATAATACAAAAAAATTAATGAAGCCAAGAGTTGGTTCTTCGAAAGAATAAACAAAATTGACAAACCCTTAGCCAACCTTATCAGAAAAAGGAAAGAGGCTGGAGATTTTGCTCAGTGGTTTCTCCGCCTCCTGCACAAGCACAATGAGCCAAGTTTGATCCCCAGTACCAAAAAAAAAAAAAAAAAAGAAAAAAAAGAAAAGAAAAAGGAAAGAAAAGAAAAGGCCCAAATCCATGCAATTAGGAATGAAAAGGCTGAAATTACAACGGACCCAGCAGAAATCCAGAGGATCATCAATACCTACTTCAAGAACCTATACGCCAATAAGATGGAAAACACAGAAGAAATGGACAGATTCCTAGATACATATGAATTACCAGAGTTGAATGAAGAAGACCTAAAAATTCTAAACAACCCAGTATCAATGAAATTGAAAATGCAATTAAAAACTGACCAACTAAGAAAATCCCAGGTCCTGATGATTTCACTGCTGAATTCTACAAGACATTTAGAGAGGAACTACTGCTATTACTGTTTAAACTCTTCAATGAAACTGAAAGTGAAGTAGTACTCCCAAATTCATTGCTGGAAGCAAACATCACCTTGATCCCCAAAGCAGAGAAAGACCCAACCGAAAAAGAGAACTATAGGCCAGTCTCACTAATGAACATAGATGCAAAAATCCTTAATAAAATACTGGCAAGTAGAATCCAGAATATCATCAAGAAGATCATACACCCTGACCAAGTGGGATTCATCCCAGAGATGCAGGGATGGTTCAACATATGCAAATCAATCAGTGTAATACACTATATCAATAGAGCCAAGGACAAAAACCATATGATCATCTGAATGGATACAGAAAAAGCATTTGACAAAATCCAAAATGCATTTATGATAAAAGCCCTACAAAAAATTGGAATAGATGGCCTCTACCTCAATCTGATAAAAGCCATCTATGAAAACCCAACAGCCAGTATCATACTAAATGGTCAAAAACTGAAATCCTTCACACTAAAATCAGGAACAAGACAAGGATGTCCACTATCACCACTCCTGTTCAATATAGTTTTGGAAACATTATCCACAGCAATTAGACAAGAGAAAGAAATAAAAGAAATAAAGATAGGAAATGAAGAAGTCAAGTTGTCATTATTTGGAGATGACATGATATTCTATATAGAAGACCCCAAGAATGCCACCAAAACTTCTGGAATTAATAACCAGATTCAGTAGAGTAGCTGGATACAAGGTTAACACACAAAAATCAGTAGCTTTCCTCTACACAAACAACAGACTCCTTGAGAAATAGGGCAAACAATTCCTTTCACAATAGCATCCAAAAAACTGAAATACCTAGGAATCAACCTAATAAAAGAAATCAAAGACCTCTTCTCTGAAAACTATAGCACTCTGAAAAGAGAGATTGAAGATGATATCAGAAAATGGAAAGACATCCTCTGCTCCTGGGTAGGAAGGATCAACATAGTGAAAAAGGCCATACTTCCAAAACTGCTATATAGATACAATGCAGTCCCAATTGAAATCCCAGCAGCATACTTCACAGACCTTGAGAAAACAATCCAAAAAGTCATTTGGAACCAGAAGAGACCCAGAATAGCAAAAACATTCTAGGTAACAGAGACATGGCAGGGTATCACAACCCCAACTTGAAACTATACTACAAAGCTATGGTGATAAAAACAGCAAAGAAACAGACCTGAGGACTAATGGAACAGATTAGAAGATGCAGAAACAACTCCAGACACACTCAGCCACCTCATGTTCAACAAAGGAACCAAACACCCTCACTGGAGGGAAGATAGCCTCTTTAATAAATGGTGCTGGAAAAATTGGGTTTCAACTTGCCAAAGATTAAAACTAGACCTATATCTCTCACCATGCACTCAAATAAAATTGAAGTGGATTAAAGATCTAAATATTAAAGCAGAAACACTGAACCGGCTGGAACAGAGGTTATGTAGAACTCTTGAAGACATTTGTATAGGAAAAGATTTTATGAACAAAACCTGAGTTGCCCGTGAACTAGCACAATCAACAAGTGGGATCTCTTCTTATTCAAAAGCTTCTGCACAGCAAGAGAAAGTACCAGCAGTGTGAAGAGACAACCCACATTGTGGGAAAAAATCTTCACCTGCTGTTCCTCAGACAAAGGTCTACTATCTAGAATCTACAAAGAACTTAAAAAAAATCAGACCTCCCAGATTTAAAGACCTAGTCCAAAAATGAGCATCTGAAATGAACAGACATTTCTCAGACAAAGAAGTAGACATGCCAAATAAACGCATGAAAAAATGTTCAACATCACTGGTCATTGAAATGCAAATGAAAGCAACGCTGAGATTCCACCTCACTCCAGAAAGGATGGCTGCTATTATGAAATCAACCAATAACAAATGCTGTCAGGGCTGTGGGGAAAGAGGAACATTGCTCCACTGCTGGTGGGAGTGTAGACTGGTGCAACCACTGTGGAAATCAGTATGGAAATACCTCAAAGAACTAGGACTGGAAGTACTATTTGACCCAGTTATACCCTGCTGGGGATCTTCCCCAAAGAATTAAAAGAATCATACCACAGTGATATGTGTGCACCCAAGTTCATAGCAGCACAATTTGTAATAGCTAAAACCTGGAAGTATCCCAAATGCCCATCAACTGGAGACTGGATAAAGAAAATGTGGGTTTTTAAAAAAAGGGAGTACTACTCAGCCAAAAAAATGAAAAATTTGAGACATTTATAACTTAATTGATGCACATTGAGTCCTTACTCTTATGTGAAATAAACAGGACACACGTGTAAATACCAAATAGTTTCTCTAGTGTCAGAAACAAAGTGTAAATAAGGACTCAAAGGTATAATAGATAATGTGAAATAGGAAGAAAAGAGGAAGGGGAAGTGGGAGGGGTAGGGGAAAGGAAAGAAGGGAATGGAATTAATATGAGAAAAGGAAAAAATGGAAGCAAAGTCTTTGTAGATAGGGTTAGAGGGGTTGAAGGGAGGGCAGGGGAAGGGGGAAAAGTAAGAACCAAGAGAGATCACGTAAAGGTGCAAATTTCCAATGATGAATGTCATTATATTGTATGCCTAAAATGTACCAATAAAATAAAATTTTTAAAAAAATGAAAATGTAAGTATAGTATTTTTCTTTTCCTGTGTATTTGACTAAAGATACTAATGTTTAAATTCTTGAAATTACTAAGCCATTTCTTTCCTCATTAGTATCTCAATTTTTAGTTGGAGCTTAATTTTTTCATAATACATGTTCACTAAGTAATAGTTGATAAGTCCTTGACATATTTATCTTATATGCTGTGGATATTTTGACTATTCCTTGTCTTTTTATTTTATGTATTTTAACTTGTATTTTGCATTTTCAAAACTTAGCCATTTGAGTATTACTACTTTCTTCCCCTCTTTGTAGCATTTCATTGGCTAAGAAAGTTTAGTGAAATGTTTTTAATGATGTCTGTACGTAGATAGTGCGGAGCACATAGTCTCTTGTAGTTTGCTTTTTTGTTTGTTATTGGTTGATTGATTGATTACTTTTGAAGAAAACTAGTAGGTCCATGCATGCCTGTAATCTCAGCCATGAGGGAGACTGAGGTAGGAGGATCACAAGTTCCAGGCCAGCTGAGGCAACTTTAATTCCATACCCTTTAAAAGGGTAGCATGTTCTGATTCCCTTAAGGACTTGTTGTTTATTTCAGGGTAATGTAGTTGCAAGTACTGTATAAAATCTTGTATGTTTTAAAATATATATGAGATTGCATTTTGCATGCTGAATTTTCGGATTAATAAAACATTTTGTTTTTCTTAGTGGTTCGTTAACATTTTTAACAAGTATTATTCATCATCTGTGGTTCTAGATAAAGACAGTGGTTGATTTTTTTTAAACCTACTCTTTATTGAGCATTTTCTGTGTTCTAAGCAGTTACTTCTCCTGACCAGGTTTAAGATCTCATTTGATCTTCATGATAATCAGATATTCCTGTCTTAGTCACTTTCATCCTCCCTCAGACACTATCTGGCACACACAACTTGGAAGGAAGAGAGGCTTATTTTGACTTAGTTTTAGAAGTTTCAGTCCATGGTCTGCAGGCTCCAAACAGGAAACAGCGTGGTGGAAGGGCCCATCACAGAGGAAAGCTACTCAGGTTGTGACGGTCAGAAAACAGAAGAAGAGAAGGAAGGAGCCAGGGAATGAAAATACCCACATCGAGGTCTTGCCCCCGGTGACTGCCTCCTTTTGACCAGATCCCACCTCCTAAGAGGCACATTTAGCTTTGAACTCATCTGTGGATTAACCCACTCACAGTGTGGTGCCTCCATGACTCAGTCACCTTCCAGAAGCCTGGGGAGGAAGGAAGGCTGGACGGTTGGCTTCTAGGTTTCTGGTGGTCTTGGTCCTGCCTATGTGGGACGGCATCTGTGAGAAGTGACTGCATTTTCAGAGGCCAGAGCATCGTCTTGATTTAGAAAATTAGCTAAAGAAGGCTGAGGTTTTAAAAAATCCTGTTATTAATGTAGAAAAGGAGGTAGGTGGGAGTTGTTTTTTTGTTTTTAAACCACTAGGATCTTTTCTGTGTGTGGATTCATTTTGAGTGTATCAAAGTGTGTGCCCACTTAGCACCCACCACCTTCTCTTGTAAACATCCTCTTCTCACTCCAGTTGAGCAGCATATTTCAGGGTTTCTCTAGTACTCAGTTCCAGTAAATAGAATTGTGTTATTTGGCATGAGTTATTATTTGAGAAATAGGCTTTGTTTCAAAATTAAGCCAGGGTTGGGGAATAATAATAATAATAAATTTCTAACCCAGAAAATCTCCACAAAGGTAGAAGAGAAAACACTTATTATTTAATACCGTTGAACCAGAGTGTAATGTGCATTCCACACAGTTGCTAGAAATTGCAAATACAAAAAGAAATGTGGCTCTTGTAGAGCTCAGTGGTATCAGTAAATCCAAACTTAGAAACTGAAAATGAAAAGCACTTTTTAGGGGGGGGTCTTAAAACAATTGCCAATCAGGAAATAGGTTCAAATAGCTCTGAGTCAGAGCTATTCAAGGAAGGTAGGGAAAATGAAAGCTTATAGTGAATAAACTGTGTTGATTTATTGCAAGGTAGTAAAAATTCTTTTGTTGGGAAACTTCTTTTATTTTTTTTATTTTTTTGGTACCGGGGATCGAACTCGGGACTTCCCGCTTGCAAGGCAGGTGGCGGAACCACTGAGCTAAATCCCCGGCCTGGGAAACTTCTTTTAGAATTTAGAACGGGTGCTTGTGTGACGGGGCCTTGTGTGACCAATAGAAAATGAAGAAAAGAATTTTTTTATTTAGTAAAAATATTCATAAAAAAAGAGTCCTGTAACCTTGTATGTCTTGAGTCTCTTGCACAGTGTAGTTATCTGTTGGAGCTGCTGGTAGTTAGAAGGTAACCAAAGTTCCTGGGCCTGGGCAGCAGCTGGAATCCTGTGTGTGTCTTTCTCCCTATGGCCTCCTGACTCCATTCTGAAAGGCTCTTTCAGTGTTGTTTTTATGTAATTTTTCTTCAGTTTAACAGTAGTTATAATTCATTACATCCATGTTTTCAAGATAAAATTGCTAATTTTCTCCTATCTTTATGAATAGAGGTAGGTTTTACAATTCGGAGTCAGGTTACAAATTAGGCCCATTTTCTCCTAGAAAACTGGGAAATGGGGTGTTGGCTTTCTTGGTTATTGTTCAGAGTGGCTCTCAAGTCTTGCAGGAAACATTTTATAGTTATGAGACTGGAAGCTTAGATTTACTTGCACTGAATGGGAAAGAAAAAGAAATTCTGAAAAAGAAAAAGGGAGAAGGGACCTCTTCCCTCTCCTTTCCTCAATAGGAAGAATTTTGCCTCTTTAAAATTTGTTTACCCTTAGCCATGCAATCGTATCAGCTCTTCCAACATTTTTTAGCTTTCTCTCTTAGCTTACTGGAGTACTTTTTTTTGACAGTGTTCATGCCACAGTGTCTATAGTGTTTTTTTCCTTTTTGCTTAACGTGAGATTTCATAGTTATGCATTTTGAGCTTGAGAATAGGAATGAAATGATGGTAATATTTGTAAAGTTAATAATGCTAGGGCCAGGGATTTAGCTCAGTGGTTCTGCCGCCTGCCTCACAAGCGCAAGGACCCAAGTTTGATCCCCAGTACAAAAAAAAAAGCTGGAATCTGAAACAGAACAAAATGGAAGAGTTGGAAGTTTCTGTTAACCAGTTTTGAAAATTTCTATCTTTTAGGCTTCAGTTGGTAGAGTTAATTATCTTTGAAAGGATGCAGCCTGATTACTACATTTAGATGCTAAGTTTGCTGGTTTGTACTAAAGCTTGACCAAATGTTTGGTATTGGCTTGTGTATTTCAGAGTTATCTTAAAGGGACCTGTGCAACAGGATTTTGCAGGTTTATAATTTAAGTCATGGTCATAAATTAGTATTAGTGAACTACTGGTTTTGTATTATCAACATAAAATAAGTTGTCATTAGACTTGCCATATAATCTTTCTAATTATATACAGAGCTATCTAAGGAAATAATTTGGATAATTTAGCACTAATTTTTTAATAGTTGAGTTGCACTGAATTTTAAAGGATAGTTAGTTTATTCTTTTAGTTAAGATGTAACTAGAAAAAAGGTGAATCTGGTGTGTGGCCCATCAGGCCATGTTGTTGTGTATTATCTACTAGGTGACAGTATAAAATGGAATTAAAAATCAAATGGAGGATGAGATTACCTTAGGAAACAAACTGACATACTGGGAGATAGGAAGATACACTTACATAAAGCACGATCCTGATTTACCATAGTGTTTGTCAAGTATTTTTTTTATATTATTAATTTTATTGGAACTTTTTTTTTTTGGTAGAGGGGATTGAACTTGGGTCCTTGTGCTTGGTGCAGCAGGCGGCGAAACTACTGAGCTAAATCCCTGGCCCAATATTAGTACATTTTAGATATATAGTATGATGACATTCATCATTGGAAATTTGCACCTTTACATACTCTATTTCGGTTCTTATTTTTTTTCCCCTTCCCCTGCCCTCCCTTCAACCCCTCTGCCGCTCCCTATTTACAAAGACTTTGTTTCCATTTTTTTCATTTTCTCATATTAATTACATTGTCAAGTACTTTGCTGCTCTTTCTTTTTTTTTGGGTACCAGGGATCGAAGTTGGGACCTTGCACTTGCGAGGTAGGTGGTGGAACCACTGAGCTAACACCCCCCCCGCCCCCGGCCCCTTGTCAAGTATTTTTAAAGTGAAGTATTTTGGCGGAATATGTAATGTCCCCCATTTCTCCCTTATATCTAATTGGGTTGTGTCCACAAAGGTTTTTAAATTTTTCTTCAGTTATATTAGAACATAATACTAATTTTAAAGGGCAAGTCTTTCAAATATGTGCAGTACTGTCTTCTAGTCTCCCAATAGATAAGTGAATAATTTTATGAGGGCTCTTATTCTGAGTTCACTATGAAAATTTTGTTAAGTAGCAAAATTGTTAAGTGGCCAATTTCCTAAAACTGATTTTATAAACTGAGTTGTCTCTTGTAAAATATTTTCTCAGATTGCTATTAGGTTGCCTTGGGTATGAATTAATACTGACTTGGAAACTGAGAGAACTTAGAATCAGTATTTTGAGGTAAGTATGTGTATATTCAAGTAGTGTAAAGGCTGTCCTAGTCTGCTTTCTTAATTTTCTTAGCAAAAAAAAAAAATGAGTATGGATGAGAAAGCTTAGTCTTCCTAGGAATGTCCTAAAGGTCTGGAACTAGATTAAGTAAAAAAGAGACCAGGGCTGGGGATTTAGCTCCGTGACGCCATGCCTGTCTCACAAGCGCAGCGTCCCAAGTTCGATCCCCAGTACCAGAACCCCCCCCCCCCAAAAAAAAGAAATTAGGGGCTGGAGAGTCAGCTCAGTGGCACCCTGCCTGGCTTGCAAGTGCAAGGTCCCTATCAGTTAGATCCCTGGTATGTGGGGGAGGGGTACCTTTAGGAACTATGTCCTTTCTGAGCTTTTGATAGCATAGGCATTGCAGTAAGCTCATGAGCATAGATGTATTCTGGTGTCTTAGCTAACAAAAGTCAGTATGTTTTTATTAAGTTAAACTCTACATATCAATACTTAACTGCTTTCTTAGTTGTTTTTGGTTTTTTTGCGACAGGATCTTACTATATAGTTCAGGCTGGCCTTGGACTCTGTGTAGTCAAGACTGGCCTCGAATTTATGGAGATATTTCTACCTCAGCCCCCAGAGTGCTGGGATTATAGGTGTGCACCACCACACTCAGTGCTTTCTTTGTTTTTGGTTTATAATCTCACTTAGGAGAGGCTCCCTAAATTTAGATTTCTCCCTAACACTAACACTGACATTGTTAACTGTGTTCTTGAATTCTTTAAGTCATAAACTAATTCTATAAAGAGCTTATCGTACAGATTAACTGATTTAACAGATTTTTAACAGATTTAACTTTTTTGTTTGTGCTTTTAATTTCATTTTGGGAAATTGGAATTGCTGTTGGATTTCATACATGTATTAGACTTATTACTAGGTTGGTTGGATTTCTCAGCAAAGTGCCTCTTCATGCTGACTTTTATTTCTTTTGTGCATGCGAATTTGGGAAATAATACACAGTTACTTCTGCATTTTTCAATAGCCTATGGTTCATGATCTTTTAAAATGATGTTCTTTGATTGCTTTGTGTTCATTTTGAAATTTTTCCTTGGTCTTTTCTCTTGCTTTTATGCTCATCTCTGGAAGTTGGGCATGTTACTATTACAGCTCATTCTCTTGTTCTTTGTTTTAGGCTAAGACTTGCTATCATAACATAACCCAGATGTCTTTTGTGTAAAATTTACTGGGAAATAGTGGCCTCCCATACAGCTCTGTCAGCAGGGCTCCCTCGTGTGTCTGTTCAGTTTACAGGGCCTTGTGCTTGGCTAGTTTTGCATTTTTAGAGCAGAAGCTTGGGTGTGCTGTGATTTTACAGTAAACTGCGATCAGCGTCAAAAAGATTGCAGCAGCACAGAGAGGTCTCAGCACTAAGGTGGTAAATCTGTGATTTATCATATGTAGCAAGGGGAAGACTTTATCCTTGTACTTCACAAAGCTGTTTTACCTTGTGCCGAGATGGAAGCCAGGGACTCGCACAGCAAGGCACACTTTCCGCCTCTGAGCCGTATCGCCAGCCTCACCAACCATTTCTCTGTGAATAGTAAGTAGGGAGAAGCTATGAGGCAGCCTCACCGGTTTCCTGAGTGTAGGTGATTTGACAAAAAATTTAAAACCTGCAGTTGAAGAAAGAGTCACTTGAAGTTACTGTTTTTGATTGTACCAAAGCAGTTTACGGTAGTAGGTTCATTTGCGAAACTGTAGAACTTTTACTTATGAGGATTTAGGCCTTTTTATTAAGGCCAGGTTGAAAAAAATATGCTTAAGCATGTTAAGGAAAGTAAAAATTGACAAAATTATAGGTTTTTCTGATTTTACATTATTAGATTATCTATTGAACTTTAAAATCTTAGATTTGCTTTCCCTTAATAGAAAGTACTTTAGTGGGGCCAGCCAGTAATTTATTCAACTATGGCTTTATGGAAAATGTAATTGAGAGGGTTAAATTGCTGTCTTCTGTGTGCTTGTAAATCATCTCTCCTACACTCATGCTCCAGGACTGGTAGGAGTTGGTGGAGGTACATTTTTAAACCAAATAGAAATACATAGGAAACCATCTGTGATTCTGTACTGTGCTTCACTGTGTGGGCATTCATGAATCTCTGACTCACTTTGTATAACACTTACCTGTAGATGTGGAATATGCTAGTAGGAAATTTAAGAAATACAGAGAATGAGACACACATTTTGTTCTGGAGCATGCTTTCCCTTAAAAGAATAAGATGTGGGCCAGGGATTTAGCTCAGTGGTGCTGCTGCCTGCCCCTCAAGCGCAAGGTCCCAAGTTCAATCCCGGTACCGAAAAAAAATTAATAAGGTGTGCTTATATGTGTCTCTGTGAATATATGTAATACGATATAAATGGTGAAAGCAAATAGAAACTGAACACTCAGGTACCATTGCTTTTGTTCTGCATTGTTTGTTTAAAGTACACTTTAGTTTGTGGAAATTAGACAGTATACATTTACATAGAATAACTGAGTGAACTGGGTTGAACACATAGGATTAAAATATAGGAATAAACATATTTAGGAGATGGTCATTAGGGAGGAGTAGGCATTTAGCTAACCGAGATTGCTCTTCAGTTGTGGGAGTAGTTGGTGAATGGTGATGAAAGAGAGGTAGCTTTGTATGGTGGGTGAATAATTTGACCAAGAGGGTAGTGATGCAACGTTATACAATCCTGAGTGTGGGGCAGCAATGTTCAGAGTATGCTTTGGGACCAGAGAGCACAGAGGAATGTGCTTGATTCATTTCCTATTTCATATCAAGTTTCTTTTCTACAAATTTTCTTTTAATAGTTTGTATCACTCCTTATAGCTTTTTTTTTTTTTTTTGGTTTGGTTTCATTTTGTTTTGTGAAAGCAAATAGAATCTTTATCTTTTAATGATTACAAGTTTCAAGTCTATACTGACATGTTTTTGACATTTCCTTTTACAATGGAATGTATCTATTTTTCTTTAGAGCCAAATACTGATAATACTATATACTTTCACCATTGTTTGTTGTTTTCCTCTCTCATTTTCAGATTGATTCTTAAGAGACCACTTGCCTTGTCTTTTCCCCAGACTTTGTGCAAATTGTAGGGAGGGGTAGGAAAAGTTGTGCAGTGTCTTGACAGCAAATGGTTTCTGTGCTTTGAGACTCTGGACAATAAAGTGCCTTGTACCTCTTCCTCCTCCAAGCTTTTTACCTGCTGGTGTGTAGGAATAGGCGTGTCACACATGGGTGAAGTTGGTGTTGGGACATGATACAGGGCATGAGAATCAATAGCAATCAGTGTTTTACTTTTCACCTGGAATTTTGGTCTGCCTTGTGGGTCTTGGGCCAGCTTCCCTGGCTTGCCTATTCTCCTTTGTGTTCTTACTTTTAGATTTTAAAAGAAGATTTATTTCTTTCCTTGACTTACTGTGGAGGGAAAACTGTCCAGATTTTTCCTTAATTTGTTTCTGAAACAAGCATTTGATCCTTTTTAGTTTTAAAAAAGATTTACAGGCAGCAGATAGTGAAAAAAAATACTCATAAAGACAAGAAGTAAATTTCTGTTTCAGAAGTCTCAGAAACTTCTAGATGGAACTCCTCCCTTGTTTCTTGGGCTGAGAGTGGTACTAGATTCAGAACTTTTCTCCTACAGCGCTTTCTAGTTTCCTGTGATGGGGATGCAGGACCTCTTCATTATCTCATTCCTGATATCTGATGCCTTTCCTTATGTCTGTCCCTGACTTTTCTTTTTCCTTTCCTCCCTCATTTCCTTCCTTTCTTTTCTGCTTATTTCTATTCTTTTCTCTGTTCTTTTTCTACTTAGACCTTTTACAGGGAGGGATAATAGTTTGCTTTTGTTGATGAGTCTCAGAAATTTCAGTCTAGCTTGGATAATCAGGAAATTTGTTGGCTCATATAATTGAGGCTGTGTTTTTGAGGTTGGTAGATCCAGCAGCCCAGCAGTTTATTGATATTACCAAGAGCCTACTTTCTCTAATTTTTGCTATCTGCAGTGCTAGTTTCATTCTAAGACTGGGGTTTTTCATAGGTGTAGGGTAATTTGAGCAGCAGATGGGGCTGATAATTTCTTGTACCATGTTCATAGGGAGAGAAAGACAAAGACTTTCTTTTCACCTACCAAATGAAAGTCCTAAACATTTTGCCATTGGATTAGCATGAACCAGTTCTTCTGGCCAAGGGAGAATCCTGTGCCCATGGACTTAGGTCTGGGTGACTGGCAGAAAATAAGAAACTGAATTCTTGATGAGTTCAGTGAGCTGCTCTTTGACTGAGACTACACAGAGTTGGACACCAGCTGTTTTGGTGGAGTAAGTGCAAGTGGTATTTGAGAGACAGCCACAGAATCCATTGTAATTGTACCTTTAGATACATAAGGGAATGGAGTATTTATTTAAATTATAATATAAATTTTAAAAAGAATTTCAGTCATACCCTTTTTGATTGAGACTAGTATCTCTAAGAGATACCTTCTTAGAGATATTCCAGCATTATTCACAATGGCCAATTTAAACAACCCATGTCTGTCAGTAGTCAATGTGCACACATAAACACACACAGGAATGTTATTCAGAAAATGAAAAAGGTGGCAAGACTTAGAATAAGACAAAGAATATGAGGTAGGATCATAAAATATGGTTAATGTATACATAAAAAATTTATTACAGTGAAAGACACACTGCCATTAATCCCCTCACAATATTGTCACTCCAGACACACTTATCCCATCATTCTTGACACTTTTGAAGCAGTTCTGGAAGTCTTCTTTCCTGAGTGTCTTCATGGGGTGTGATTTAAAAAATATGGTGAATGCTGCTGCCAAGGGCCATCCAACAGAAAGGAAGACTTGTAAAAATATTATGGTAGGTCCTTGTCCTTGTCTACCTATTCGACAGATTTGGCACCATGCGACTTCGGGGGTTTCCTCAAACTCAAAATGGCCATGAAAGGTAAACATTTTGAATTGATTCAGGACATCGAGGCAGCCATGACAGCTTAAGTAAAAAGACTCACAGAAGAGGGCTTCTAGAACTGCTTTGGAAAAGTGACAAGAATGATGGCATAAGTGTTTTCAAAGAAAAGGAAAGTTTTTTTTTTTAAGGTGGGAATTAATGGCAACATGTCTTTTACTATAATTTTTAAAATTTAAACATTCTCTGTATTTTTTAATCATACCTTATATCTGTTTTACCCTTTTGCTTCATTCTCTTTTTCCTCTTGTATGTAGATTCTTTTTCTGAACAATTCAAGAATACCATGGGCCTGTGCCCCTAAATATTTAAGTATGTATTTCCTGAGAATAAGGATATTTTCTGCCAGTGCTTATTTAATCAGTTTCCGGGAGGTTTTTTTTTTTTTTTCATTTTTTTGGTACCAGGGATCGAACTCAGGTCCTTGCACTTGGGAAGCAGGCGGTGGAACCACTGAGCTAAATCCCCAGCCCAGTTTCAGGGAGTTTTAATGTTGCTGTTACCTACAGTTTATTTATTTTTTATTTTTTAATTTTTTTGGATCCCAAAAATGGAGCATAAATTCTTTATTTCTTAGGTCAGTTTTGCTGGTTATATTTATACTTTCTGATAGTGCTTCTGATGATGATATTTTGTGTTGTTGGTACTGGGGATTGAACTCAGGACCTTGAACTTCTGAGGCAGGCACAGCGCCACTGAGCTAAATCTCCAGCCCTCTGATGATGATATTGTTTAATGTTATCACAACTATATTCTCATCATTAGTTGAAATGTTGGGGCAAGTTTTTTCTTGTTCTTGAACACACAAATGCATGCAAACATGGAGGCCTCAGTGTCTTATGACAAGTTACCATCATTTTCACTATTCTATTTTTTATCAAACGAGTCACCACATACAACTCACACTTTTTCAGTTCCTGACGCTAAAGACAACCATAGTTAACAAAAGGAAAGATATTGTCGAAGTATTCTTTTTGAAGAAAATAGTTTAGTAATCAGCTTTAAATATTTCATGTGTAGAATCTTTGGTGAGTCAGTTTACATAGAATGCAACTATGTTGCAGTGTTAATGAGGCCAAGGTCATGAGGGCCTAAGTTCAAACCAGTCAGTGTGGTATTCTGTGGTTATAAAAGGTACCCAGTGTCCCACACAGCCTTTTATGCAAATACTAGTTATCATTTGGGCTGGAGAGAGATTGCAACGGGAGGAGTAGGATGACTCTCAGTATACATTTATGATGTAAAAGCCATGGAAATAAGATTTTTTTAAGTAAAGTTGAGTGGGTAGCATGATCAGTCACGGGGACTGACAGTGCATTAATCAGCCCTCTTGTGTGAAAAATGAGTCTAGAGAGTATGATTTCTGAGGGTAATCATAGTTTGGGGATTGTATAGCTTAGGCAGCACAACTGTCCACCTGAGCATTTCTTTCTGTACCACATTCTCAGCACATTGTTTTTTTTTTTTTTTTTGGTCTGTTACCTACAGTTTAAAAGATACACCCAAAACTATTCTTTATGAATGAAATCAGTATCTCTAAGAGATATTTGACTTGCATGTTTGTTTCATCATATTCACAGTCACTAAAATACTGAAACAGTCTTAAGTTTGTATCTTCAGATGAGTGGTCTCTCTCACACATGTACATACCCTGGAATATTCAGCTCCAGAAAGGAAGAGCTCTTGCCATTTACACTAACATTTAGAACATTATGCTTAAGTAAGATAAGCCAGGCACAGAACAACAGCACATGCTCTCACTTCTATGTGAAATCTACAAAAGTAGAATTTTTGCAGGCAGAGAATAGAATTGTGATTACCAGACGCAGGAAGGTGGGGAAATGAGATATTGATGAAAGGGTACACTTACATAGAGTGAATAAGTTCTAGAAATGTAATATACAACCTGAGGGCAGTAGTTATTAATAATTGTATATATTGTATATCAGAATTTGTATATCAGAATTTGCTAAGGAGTAGTTCTTAAAGTTTTCTCTCTTTTTGGTACTGGGATCAAACTCGGGACCTTGCGAGGCAGGCGGTGGAACCACTGAGTTAAATCCCCAGCCCTAAAGTTTTCTTACCACACCAAAAACTGGTAACTGTAGAGAGGTAAATGTATTCATTAGCTTGACTATAATAATCAGTTCATTATGTATATCAGAACATCACACTGCCTACTTTTAATATAATCAATTTTTAATCCTTTATGGCATTGTTCTTCAGTATGAGATCCTATCTGGGATCAGGTTTTATGTTTAGTTGTCATACCCCTTTAAGCTATACCACTTTCATAGTTTATATTTTATGACAGTGTGTGTGTGTGTGTAGTGCTGGAGAATGAATGCACACTGAGCTACATCCCTGGCCTTTTAAAATTTTGAGACAGAATGTCACTAAGTTGGCCAAGCTGGACACAAACTTTTGATCTCATGCCACATCCTCCCAGAGTGTTGGGGGTTACAGGCATGTGCCATCATGCTTGGCCGATACAGACATTTTTGAAGAATACAGCGTACCCCCATTAAAAAAAGCTTATTGGCAAGGTCCTGAGTTCGATCCCTGGTACCAAAAAATAATAATAATTTAAAAAAACTTATTGGTACCTGTTGCTGAGAAAAAGAAAGTTGAACTGCTGAGGCTACAGATCCTGAGGGCCTGAGGGCTTTGGAAGAGTGGATGTCAGGTACAGAGTGAAAACAGTGGCAGCTGGGGCTTTGGTAGAAAATGAACATAGTTTCTTAGATCCAGGGAAAGTTATGGCTTGGTACTTTCTTATAAAGTACTCTGTTGTACTTTGCATGCCACCTTCCTCTGAGAAAGGTAAGGAGAATGGTTGCACTCTGATCTGCAAACTGCTTTCTAGAGGACATCCTCAGCTCCTGCAGCAAGGTGCCCCAGGGCCATTTCCTTGAGATAGCACTTTATAGTAGCTGGATGTTGATTTGTCAACAGAATTAATCTCTGAATCAGAGTTGAGTATTGTGCCTAGGCATGAAATAGACTTTATACTTAAGACTTCTTGTTAGATTAGACAGAACACCTTAATTGTATTTTGTACAATGGTTATAAATATAACATGCCCGGAAGGGCCAGAAGTCTGGTCAGGAAACAAAAAGCTGGATTCTCTGTCCAGTTTCACAGGGTGATAGCAATGAATACTTCAAAGCAGCCTAAGGGAGAAAATTCTGCCTGAGGGACACTACATTCTGCTGACCATCCAGAATGCTGGTGGTGGACTTCTACAGAAATTTAAAACCCTAGCCCTCTGTTCTGATTATGAATTTTTTAAAAATCCAATTTTTATTTTGTAATATGACAAAATAAAAATATAGAAAAATATATGAAATATGGAAGAGTGCTTAGCATGAAAAAATTTTCATTTCACAGAATGGAATACTTGAATTTATCTAGGATATTTATAGTTTCAAAGATACATGTCTAAATAGTTGGTCAGTGTCCAGTTGTGGTAGATTGTTAGTTGAGTAAAACACCATGTGTTCATCGTCTTGATAAATGACATAATTAGTGCAGGTGTTCACATCTTTCCTGTGGTGTAGGCACAGTGCTGAACGATGTCATTATTTTTTCAATAATTAAAATTTATGAAGACTATATATTTACATGCTTATATATATTTTATGTATTATAGTCTTGTATATACATATTTAACAAGACATCATATTATACAGGTTTTAAAACCATATTTTGGATACTGTTCTATGTCAGTATAGATACACATTATAGTCTTAAAAGATTTAAAATATTTCATTAGCTATACATTATTTAGCTGATTTTCTACTAATAGGTTTTAAAGTTCTTGTTTTTAGATAATAATGCAGCCGCATGTACTCATGTACTTATATCTTTGTATAGTTTTCTGATTCTTTAAGACACATTTCCAAGTGTAGAACTTCTGGGTCAGGTATAGAATGCTTGTCTTTTTTTTTTTTTGGTACCGGGGATCAAACTTGGGACCTTGTGCTTGAGAGGCGGGCACCAGAACCACTGAGCTAAATCTCTGGCCCAAATGCTTCACTTTTAAAACAATCCTCTTAGATTAGGTGAAAAGTTAAAATATCTATAGGAAGAGTTTCAAAAAGCCTCTGGAAATGATATTCTGATGTTTCTCTTGTTTCTGTGCTTTCTTTTGTTTTAACCCCGCATGGTTGTGTAATGGTATTCTTTTTCCCTTTTGTAGTAAGCTGTGCTAGAACAAAAATGCAATGAAAGAAACACTGGATGAATGAAAAGCCCTGCTTTGCAACCCCTCAGCATGGCAGGCCTGCAGCTCATGACCCCTGCTTCCTCACCAATGGGTCCTTTCTTTGGACTGCCATGGCAACAAGAAGCAATTCATGATAACATTTATACGCCAAGAAAATATCAGGTACTAATGAAAACACTAATACCGGAGCATTTTTTGCTAAAATGGAGTAATTTAGCATATAGTTGACATGACTTATAAAACTCATTTACTCTTCCAAGCCTCCCTCTTCTGATTAATTTTGTCATTCAAAACACTTGTTCTTAATAGTCCTTTTCTAACATCTGCTGGGTAATTGATTTGTTAGTTCTGTTTGTGAAGTTTCTTACTTGTTTTCTCTTCTATAAGCTCACTCTTCTTTAATATCCATTTGGGTGTGTCTGTGCTAATGAGCTGGGTAAGAATTGAGATTGTTTTGAAAATATTCAACCATGAACTGGCAGAACTACAATTATTATAAGTTTAGTCATTCATATTATTTTACAGAAATAATTCTGGGCAAAAATAATTCTTAAATGAAGAAATTATAAGGCCATTTCAGCATGTATTTACAGTACAGCTATATGTAGCAAGCATTTTATTTCTGTGATTATTATTCTTATATAAAGTTACAGAAAGTTTTTCATTTTTTTGGCAAAGCTCTTGGAGGAAGATTTTAGAAAATAGTGAAATTTCCTGGTTTAAAATAGAATTCAATTTTCTAAATTTTGTACTTAGGACAGAGTATATAATCTTTTTTTCCATCATATTTCTAGGTTGAACTGCTCGAAGCAGCTCTGGATCATAATACCATCGTCTGTTTAAACACTGGCTCAGGGAAGACATTTATTGCAGTACTACTCACTAAAGAGCTGTCCTATCAGATCAGGGGAGACTTCAGCCCAAATGGAAAGAGGACTGTGTTCTTGGTCAACTCTGGTAATAAAAAATTATTTCATCAGTTGTGTGGAGGAAATTGGATGAAGTGTTATGTTTAAGCAGATTGTCTCAGTGGATATTAAGTTAAATTATTGAAAGTGAAGAGAGTTGGACAAATATAGTAATGAGCTTTTTGAAGCTCTGTTAGCAGAAGTATCATTTTGTTTATAGTATTTCTTTCAGTTGCTCTAATTCTGCATTTCTTTTGAATGAATTACTTTTTTTGTTTTGTTTTGTTTTGTTTGTTTTTTTTGGTACTGGGGATTGAACTTGGGTTCTTGCGCTTGCGCAGCAGGCGGTGAAACCACTGAGCTAAATCCCCAGCCATGAATGAATTACTTTTAATCTAAGTTAGTTATTTTTATTCTTGATATTTTAGCTTCACCCAAAGTATGTGCTTGATTATGAGGTGCATACTTTTTTTTTTTTTTTTTTGGTACCAGGGATCGAACTCGGGTCCTTGCACTTGAGCAGCAGGCAGTGAAACCACTGAGCTAAATCCCCGGCCCCTTGGTGCATACTTTTTGATTTAGAATTTTGTGAAAGAAAATTATATGCTTCTTTTAAATAGGTTATTGAGTAAGAGTTTAAAGTACAGATTTTTGTATGTTTGGGATTGTACATAATAAACAAATTGTGCACCTAAGCTTAAGGGTCCTTATATAACCATGTCACTCCTTCCCCTTTTTGTAGATTGTAGCATAACTATGTACATTAAAACATATGAGGTGGTCTCATTTCTTGGTGAACGAATCGGATTTTACTGAGGGAAGCCGGAGGGGTGGATCTGGTGTGGCTGCCATTCCAACCCGGAAGGGATACTCTTAGATTAGAAGAAACCAACTGGGAAGAAGAAAGATGGTGTAAGATTCTTTGGAGTGAGTGACAGGCCAAGTGGCAAATCTTGTAAGTGCATTTTGGAGGATGACTTTGAAACTTTGATTTTAAATTGGCTATTTAAAAAGCTAGTGGTTAGGTGTAAGAGCTGTAAGGGCTTTCATAACTGTCTCAGTCATTAGTTGTCCAAAGACCCAACTAGGCAAGACTTCTCATATTTACACAGAGTATTCTATTGTAATCAGCGAACCAGGTTGCTCAACAAGTGTCAGCTGTCAGAACTCATTCAGATCTCAAGGTTGGGGAATACTCAGACCTAGAAGTGAATGCATCTTGGACAAAAGAGAGATGGAACCAAGAATTTACTATGCACCAGGTAAGACTTGTAGAGAAATCTCACTTTATAAATCCTACAAGTCCTTGACTTGGTTGGTGAGATGGCCTGTAGCCTTGATTATCTGAGTTAGGTTAAGCAACTCTTACTTTCCTGCTCTTTCTCAGCCTAAAGACTAGCCCTATGTGCTCTTTCTTGTTTGACTGTCAAGTAAATTACTAATTTGTGTTGCTTTTAATCTGTAGGAAAAAACCCAACATTCATGGTTATTTACTTACTTGAAAAACAAATTCCTATGACTGTTTCCAACTTGCAGATAATCTGCCTTAAGAAAATTTACTCTTGAGTTAAATATATTGAAACTAGACAAATTTCTTTGCTGACTTCTTTGAATTTTTGGTGCAAATTTCCTCTACCTTCCATTTTTCTATATAGGCAGCATATACTGAAGGTCTTATGTGTGGTCTTGGGAGATACAGAGTGGTAAAGAGCTTCTTCCTACTAACTTTATAAACAGCCTGCGCCCTACTGGTATTTCCCACATATTGGAATACATCCTCAGAAATAAAGCACTTTAATTGACCACAGAATGATAGGCTATAAAAAAAAAAATTAAGTCATCCAGAAAACCTTGCCAGTTCAGTAGAGGGGGGAAGAAGTAAAAGCAGTGAATTGCTTTGTGATTTGACTAAAGGGTCTTATCAGTCAAAATATGGCCTGAAGTAGGTTTGGTAGATTTATTTTTAAAAAATGTTCTCCCTTATCAAGAATTGTTTACTCATAATCTTTTCCCGTGTTCTCCTAATTCTTGGTTCCAATGTATGAACATCTATACCAGTGATGATGAACCTTTTAGAGCTTTCAACAATAGCTAACAGCCCACTCCAGCCTGCATGTTGCAGATTTGCCGCCACTGGTATACATTTAAAATTTAAAAAAAAATTTTTTGACCAATGAATTTCTAAATTCTCACCTATGATATAATGGCTCTATGATCTGATCTCATGTAAATATATACAGCAGATGAATGGCATGTTTGTACTGATGGCAGTTTTGTTTTAGGTTCTCATTATGACTTGCTCTGTTGCCTTGAATGTTTTGAAAAATGGATACTTATCATTATCAGACATTAATCTTCTGGTATTTGATGAGTGTCATCTTGCGATTCTAGACCACCCCTATCGAGAAATTATGAAGGTAAGTTTTTAGACTTTACCTCTTAACAAGTCAAAGTAAATTACAGAGAATGTACAGTTTTCTTTTAAGACATGAAAAACAATAATATTAATTATCAGTATTTGGAACTTGGTTCCAGTGTATGAATGAGTGAACAAATGAATATTAATGTTTATTTAAATCTGTAAGTTTTTAAACATAATGTAAACTGCATATACTAAAATTTTGTAGTGTGTCTAAGTCTGCCTTTGAAAAACTGCTTTTAAAGAAACTTCTGTAATTCTATAATATTATGTCATCCGTGGTATATTGGTGTTTCCACTGAACATAATGCTTTTTAGTGTCTTTCAGTAATTTTGATATGTTTTAATATGGTAGTGTCTGTATTATGACCTTGAAAAATGAAGTGTTTATTGTCAGTATTTTTCATTATGTTAGCTCTGTGAAAATTGTCCATCAAGTCCTCGCATTTTGGGACTAACTGCTTCCATTTTAAATGGGAAATGTGATCCAGAGGAATTAGAAGAAAAGATTCAGAAACTGGAGAAAATTCTTAAGAGTAATGCGGAAACTGCAACTGACCTGGTGGTCTTAGACAGGTAAACAGTTCTGATAGGCATGGCTTGAATAAGACTAGTTGTAACTAATGTTAAGCCTTCAGTTTCTTTTGTTCTTTCTCAAGATACCTCTTTAAGTGAACTATGACTGTTAAGACTTAAGAATTCTTTATAAATACATTACCTGCAGATACAAGCATCCAGTCTTGTTTCAGAGAGCAGCAGACAAGGCCTTTTTACCTTGGCAGATCATATTGCAAATGTCAGGTCCTTCTATTTCCTGATGTTACCTGAGACTAAAGATTTTGATAGTCAGTTTGGGTTTTCTGTCAAAGTGCGTGCCTTGTTACTCTGATCTACATGTTGCATGTGATGCTTTGAAAGAACATTAATTTATTTAGAAAATTTAGCAATATGCTTTAAAATATTTACAAGCGTCTTACTATTAATAGGTTGCATATTTTTGCATATTACTACTAATAGGGTGCGTATTTTGGAGAAAGACACTGTTTATAACTTGTAGGCTTGTCCATGTTTTAGGAAGTTTCAGTTTTGAGTTTCATTAATTTACACATGGACACACACATGTTCACCATGTTACTGATTTGTTTAAGTTGGGCCAAGAGAGCTGGAGCCTACATAAATCAGAAAAAATATGGATCTTTAAGTAAATTATCCAGTTCATGTCAAAATAATCATAACCTTAAGTACTAGATAGTCTTTTAAAAAAGCTAAAGATTACCAAGTGGTGGTTCTTAGGACAGGTATAACAAATAGAGAAGACTGCTGTGGTTAGAGTTGAGTCATACATGGGTTTGATTACTTGCTCCACTAATTCTGAGCCATGTGACCTCAGGTGAGTCACCTCCCTGAACCAAGTGGCATTGGCAGTGGTTTCAGAGGATTCTTTGATGGGCGGTTACATAGATGTGTGGAAAATGCCTTGTAGTGTGCTTAGCAGTCAATAAAAATTTGGGAAATTTTCTTTTTACAGAGAGAAGACAAAATAACATTTTAGCTTCATCCAACTTAAATATCCCAATGCTATATGAAATAAAAATCTTATAACCTTTAGGACATGCTGTTTTTGTTTTCCTGAGTCAACATTAGTTATAATGTAGAAATTAAAAGGCTATTCTTGTGCTTTTCTCTGGCCGAAGTTTATTTTTGTATCCTGTACTAGTGGAAGTTTTTGGGAGAAGTACAGCTATTAGAGCAGTTGAAGAGTTAACTGCTAAGTAATCTTTTGGCTTAAGCATTATCTAGTTGTCTAAATGTGACACTCTAGTTAAGTATAAATTCTAGTTTGGGTTAAAAAAAATGAAAACTATAGTATTAAATATGTCCTCACTATATTTCTTAATTAAAATTACTACATGTGCTTTTAGGATACTACTGTGTGTCTTTCTGGTTGTCATATTTTGTGGAAGGAATGACATCAGGAGTGAGTGAAAGCTGAGGAATTTTCCTTCGGAGGATACATTAAAAATGAAATTAACATTTGCAGATGTTAAAGATTTCAGACAGTATGGAAACAACACAGTATATTTAATGGCAAAGCATCCCCCCTGCTACCACATCCCTGTTTACACTTTTTAGAAATAGTTGTTAATTGAGTTTCTCAAATCTTTTGAACATTTTTGATCTTCATGTTGCCCAAAGCCTAAGGAAGCAAAACTTGGAAATCTAAACCTAAAAAACAAGACAAAAAACCCTGAGATAATATTGAAATTTATCCACACAATTATTATTATTATTTTTTTTGGTACCAGGGATTGAACTCAGGACCTTGCGCTTGTGAGGCAGGCGCCGGAACCACTGAGCTAAATTCCCATCCCTATCCATACATTTCTTTGAACATCAGTCTTATGCAGGTGTTCCTTCTAACCTAACAGGCATGCCTGGCACTGATAAAAGCATCTCTCTAGAAAAACTGTGTGACTCTGCCTGTTGGCCTAAGTGGAAATAGAAACTGAAACGAGTTAGATACACAGAGGATCATAGGTTGTAGTGGGTTTTTACAAAGAGAAGCCAGGTGTTTGGGCAGGCATTGGGGTAGCCGACAGAGGCTTCAGAGGAGGGCAGGGCTGGGTTTTATTAGAATCACTTGCTTTCTTTGAACTTGCATTTCTTTCCTAATCTTCCCTGCGTGAGTATTAAGATAAGGAGTATGTAAGGTTCCCGCCATAATGTTTGCAATGTAGTAGATGCCCAACTTGAACTCTCTTCTTTCCCACTTCCTTTTTCCTTTAGAAAATATCTTACAAATAATTCTTTAATTTTTTATAAAAAAGGTTAAATATTTCCTGTTGAGAAATTTAGAAATACAGAAAGAATAAATACCTAAGATCCCATCCCACTGCTAACACTTTGGAATATTTTCTTAGTATTTTCCTCTTTTCTTTGTTTTTTGAAAAACAGTTTTAATGCATTTTCACCATTGCAATATTAATGACTTTTTTTATTTCTGATCTTAAAGATACACTTCTCAGCCATGTGAGATTGTGGTGGATTGTGGACCGTTTACTGACAGAAGTGGGCTTTATGAAAGACTGCTGATGGAGTTAGAAGAAGCACTTAATTTTATCAATGACTGTAATATATCTGTACATTCAAAAGAAAGAGATTCTACTTTAATTTCTAAACAGGTAAGCATATATAAAGAATAAGTATAATAAAGTTTTTGTTTATTTTTAATGTTGAAATGAAAAGCTAGTTTCTACACATTTTAGTTTAAGGCCTTATCTTTATCTCCTTGGACGTTTTCCATTGAACATGTCGTATTAGATTGAAGGTTAAGTTTACTTGATATTTTTATTTTTAAGTATAGCACTTCCTTATTTAAGGAGATGAGTTACAATTCATGTCATTGTTTTAGTATAAGGAATGAGTCCAGGTTTGGTTTTGTTTTGCTTTTGATCAGGTGAGTTAGTTCCTGCTCAAACCTGTGGACTAAATGAGTGTTCTGTTGTCGTCTGATGTGTAACTGGACATGAGTCCGCTGTCCTTCAGAGGTCCAGGTTGAGAAGAGAATCTTGAGAGCAGTGGTGCTGAGTTGGACCTCATGTTGAGAGCAGCAGCTCCTTACCCCTCAGCTTTTTAGAAATACAAATTATAGGCCCCACCACAGACCTGCCGAGTCAGAAATTCTGGGCTAGGGTCTCCGTAATTGAGTTTTAAGTATTAAAAAACCCTGACTTTTGAGTTTCGTCAGGCTCTTCAGTGCTCCTGACAACTTGGAGCTTGAGAACCACTGCCTGGGTGTTGGCTGCTGCTTTTGGATGTTAGCACTGTCTTGAATGTAGTTCTTCATTTTGCTTATGCTGATTTTTTTCTAGAGTATCAATGCCCAGGTTTTTCTCACCCTTTTCATTCTTGCTGAGTCCATACTATGTCTTCAGCTGGAATGTAGACCAGCAATTTCTGTATCTTAGCTTGGCTGTGGATTTTTATTCTGCTCTCAGCTAGAGTTGTAAAATGTGACATTCTGGGGAAGCTCCAAGATCATAATCTGGATTTAGCTTAAAGATGAGGAGCCCTGCCCTTGTGTTACAGTTTTCATTGAAATAATGCCAGAAGACAGTTGTATAGGTTTCAAACACTAACCTTTATAACTTGAAATACAGTACTGGCTGCAGACAGGCCAAAATTCATTCATAGTTCCTAATCTTTCTCTATTTAATATTTATTATAATGACCCCCCCCATACCCTGCAGTGTATGTATGTATGACCAGGGGATGTTATATGTAAAGTTTAAAGAAAATCATATTGTTCTTTCTGGAAGAGCAAAAATTGCTAAAGTAAAATTGCTCTGCTAACATAGTTCTTTGAATAATTTCGCAGGAAGTAAATGACTCTGTGTAGTTCTCACTAATCACAGATGTAAAATTGAGTCTTATTAGATTTTATTAACCTTGTGCACTTGCATCTTTTCTATTAGATTATTGCTGGGAAAAAAAAGTGATGGTTCTAAGCATAGACGTGTGAAATGGCAGAGACTGAGGAAACCACTGACCCCTGCCCCCCAGTATTAGGGTTCTCTTGGTGGGGCAAATTGATTTTGAAGGGACAGCCTGAAGACACTTACATTCTAGCTATACCCCTTGTGAAAATGCTACACGATTATTGTCTAGTATTTGGCTCCTTCTTATTTTTTTGTAGATTCTATCAGACTGTCGTGCAGTATTGGTAGTTCTGGGACCCTGGTGTGCAGATAAAGTAGCTGGAATGATGGTAAGAGAACTTCAGAAATATATCAAACATGAACAAGAGGAGCTGCACAGGAAATTTTTATTGTTTACAGACACTTTCCTAAGGAAAATACATGCACTATGTGAAGAGCACTTCTCACCTGCCTCACTTGACCTGAAATTTGTAACTCCTAAAGTAATAAAACTGCTTGAAATCTTGCGCAAATATAAACCATATGAGCGACAGCAGTTTGAAAGTGTTGAGTGGTATAATAATAGGAATCAGGATAATTATGTGTCTTGGAGTGATTCTGAGGATGAGGATGAGGATGAAGAAATTGAAGAAAAAGAAAAGCCAGAGACAAATTTTCCTTCTCCATTTACCAATATTTTATGTGGAATTATTTTTGTGGAAAGAAGATACACAGCAGTTGTCCTAAACAGGTAAATCTCTCAGGTTTACATCTGTTTCCGAATAGAACAAAGGCAGCTTTTTGTGCTGTGAAGGGATAGATTGTAACGGTGCAAGAGCCAGCATGATCGGTCAGGGTCCTCCACACAGCCCCACCCATAGTTCATGGGTAATGCTATCTTGGGGTTGGATGTGGGTGTCTGTGTGCTGGGGGTTTTTATAAATATGATAGCTTGCCTGAAGGCTGATTTTGGCATAACTGAGATTTTTGTCTTAAAGGATATAATCTATTCTAAAGAGAAATGGAGAGCAAGTATAAAAATTTACATTTGAAAGATGAATTCCTTATTTTGTATTTAATTTTTATATTCATTTATCAGGCATGGCATTAAGCATTTCTCACCAAGCTTTCTCCTTAGAGTAATTTGTTTTTGTTTTTTTTTTAATTTTTGAGACAGGGTCCTGCTATGTAGCCCAGGCTGGCCTCGAACTCGAGGTCATCCACCTGCCTCAGCCTCCCAAGTGCTGGGATCACAAGCGTGCGCCACTTCGCCCACCCTTAGGGTAATAGGGTAAACTTTATCTGAATATTGTGGTTTTTTCTTGATGCATTGTGATGTTGTGAAGTAGCCCTTTGGTCTTCTTCCTGTTTACTGGCATGCAGCTTTTTAAAATCTTTGGATCTTCAAGGTGATTTGTATGCTAATTAGTCATTTTATGGGTGCCTGACTCTCCACTGCTTCAGGTTGGGGCTGGTTTTAGGAAAGACCATGCAGTGAGGTCGGAGAATTGGGTCTTTTAGCCCCACCCCAGCCCTCCGAGGGCGGAGTGAGTTGGAAGGCTGAGTAGATGCTGGCAATCTTGCCTGTACAGTGAAGTCTGCATAAAAGCCCTAGAGTACAGGGCCTGAGAGCTTCTAGATCCTGAAGGTGTAGAGGTTCCTGGGGGGCGGCACACTTTGAGGTCTGTGTCCCTTCACACATGCCTTGCCCTGAGGGTCTCTTCATCCGTGTCTGTCTGCACTGTTACTTACAGTTAACAGGTGAATGTAAGCGTTCTGAGTTTCATGAGCTGCTGTAGCAGAGTAACCAAATTGGAGGAGAAAGTGGTGGGGATCTGACTTGGAACTGCTGGGTGGGACAAACAGATACTGCAGCTTAGGGCTTAAAATAGCACCTGAACTCAAGGAGTAGTCTTGAGGGCTGAAGCTCACAACCTGTAGGATCTAATGACACCTCTAGGTAGATAGTGTCAGAACGGAATTAAATTAGAGAACATCCAGCCGGCTGGTGTCCACTGCCACAGGGTTGGCTGCTTGTGGGGAAAATCCTCACACCTTTTTGAGGTTTCAGAAGTTTTCTTTGTTGCTTGTTGTGGTCTGAGAGCAGAGGAAAGACTTTTTCCAGTTTGGGGGCTGTGATGGGAAAGTTTAGAATAACTGGATTTGGGCCAGGGATTTAGCTCTGTGGTTCTGCCACCTGCCTTGCAAACGCAAGGTCCCAAGTTCAATCCCCGGTACCAAAAAAAAAGAAAAGGTATTTCTGGTAGAATAACTGGATTTATAATTTGGATTTACAGACTATATAATAAAATTTTCTGAATTGGAAGAAACGAGTTCAGTGAGTTCTGAGAATGAGTAAATGTGACAATGAATCTGTATGTTAGGTTGTAGATTCCAGTCTCTTTCCCTTTTTCACTAAAGGTTAATTTTTTACTGATGAGAGACTTAGCCAAAGAGCTCTAGTTTAAATTTGTGTCAAATGATCACTTAACGTATGGTCCTTTTGGGTTGTGGACCTATTTCTGCCAAAATAGGGACCTTATTTTGTGCTTAAGACAATCTACTTTTCTAGGAGATCCATTAATTGACCAAAATTGATCTCTAAGAAGCCTTTTCTGCAAGTAGTGATCTCTGAGGAAAAATTAAGCTTTGTTTCCTGAGGTAGTTTTTTTTTTTTCTTTAACTGCTTGTAAATGTTTAGAGGTTTTAAGATTTTTTGCGTAATGAGAAATTGTACTCAAGGGTAGTCAGTCATCTGGCAGTTTTTAGTCTGGTAATTTTCATAGTCATTGAGCCTGAACCTTCTGATGAATATAAAGTATATAACTTCAGGTACTGAATTACATTTAAATCAGAAGTTTAAAGTTGGAAAGGGGCCTCATTGACTATCTAATCCAACACACTTATTTTTATAAAAAAGAAAAAGTGCCTCAGGAGGAGAAGTGATTTTCTGTATGTTAAATTGCTAGTAAGTGGTGGAGACAGTTTTAGAATCCTAATATCCTAACTCCTAGTTTCCATTTGCTTCTACCATCATAATCCCCCTGGGTGTCACAGAATCCTGGAAACTGGTGCTTTACAGTGGGAAGATGGCCAGGACATAGCCAGGGACCTTGACTGACAAGGAATTGTTTCTTAAAATGGGGAGAAGGCATTTTGGGGGTCAAAAAGTTTAACACTGGCTCAGTCTAAGTCTAGTTATGGATGTGCTCCCTGCCCTAGATAGGATAATTTTAGGATTGAATAAATTTTCTGGGGCTTAGAGAGAAGAATAGGCATTTATTCCTCCCCCAGCCCTGCCCTTTTGTTGTGTAACTGGGAATTGATCTGCATGCATTTATGTTTCCATTGCAGGAATACTAGCTTGAAAAAGTTTATCCAGAATCAATCAGTTACTTCCTATTGACTTTAAGGATCAGATGGTGATCAGCTTTCAGAAAATGTGGCTGGAATTTAGTGTTATAGGGTGAATCAAGAGCAGTCTCAGGGTTGATTTTATGAACAGCTAATTAAATGTAGAATAGAAGTCTTGTTCCAGTAAGCTTTTTAATAAGCTTAGGAAAACTTCCTGAAATCCAGATTCTTTCCTTCCGTCAGCTTAATGGGAGGAAAAACCCTCCTTTGGTGAAGTTTCATGGGAATAGATGCTCTGGCAGTACACATGTAGTTTTCTGTTCTCCTGAGTAAAAATCAGTCACAGCTACTTCTCAGTGCAGTGTAGGAAGGTGCTCAGCCTCGTGTTTACAGCCTTGCTCTTAACTTACGTAGGGATTTATAGGCCACTTTTATGTATACCTGAAAAATTTTCACAGCACTCCGTGAAGGAGGAAAGTAGATGTTCTTACTATATTACAGATGAAGAAACCAGTTCTGTTTGTGACCCTGCAGAGTGGCAGAAAATGGCTCTCAGTCCTTTCACCATGTGATTTACTGGTGTGGTGTGGTATTGGTAATGGACAAACCTGAGTTCACATCTTGGCTAATCCTTCCCCCTTTTTCCCCCTAACATCTTTTAATTTTGGAATGATTTAGATTTGTGGAAAAGTTAAAAAGAAGGTACAGAGAGTTCTCATATTCTCCTCACCTACTTTCCCCCATTGTTAACATTACATATCACCATTGTGAAAACTAACATTGATACATGGCTATTTACTAAATTCCAGACTTTTATTAGATTTTGCTATTTTTTCTGTTGTCCTCTTTTAAATTCCAGGTACTATATCACATTATTATCATATCTCCCAAGTCTCCTTTGGTGTCTTTAGCTGTTTCTCTGTCTTTTCTTGTTTTTGATGCGCTTGGCAGTCTTAGAGAGTACTACTAGTCAAGCATTTCAAAGAATGTCCCTCTGAGTTGAGTGATGTTTTTCTCAGGATTAGGCTAGTGTTACAGGATGTAGAAGAGTACTATGAAGGTCAAATGCCTTCTGGTCACTTGATATTGGGCCTCATGATATAAACATGAAACATTATTGATGATGTTAAACATCATTTGGTTATAATAGGGTTTGCCTGACTTCTGCATTGTGAAGTATTATTTCTTTTTCTTAAATCTATGCTTTGGAAGCAGATTTCCAAGTCTAGCCCATCCTAGCAGGGAGGACTAATCTACTTGATGGAGAAGGATGTATCCACATATATGTTTGGAATTCTCCTGTAAGAGAAATTTGTCTCTTTTGTCCTGTTTACCTTTCTATTTATAGTTATTTAACCATGTATTTGTCAGTATGGAGCCATGTTTATTTTAAACTTTAGATTATAATTCAGTACCGTGTTAATTTATTTTGTTGCCCAATTTGGTTTCATCATTGGCCATTGGAAACTATTTGAAGTTAGCTCCTGTGTTCCTTTGACATACCCTCATTCTTTTTGAGTATTTTCAAATTTGGTAACGAGATGCTTTATTACCCCCATACCTTAGTAGAGATTTATAAATTATTTTTTATAAATTTAACTTTTTAAAGCCTCAGCATCCATAAAGAGTAATGATATTTCTAACTCTTATTGGTTTGTTAATGAAAGACAACATATACAAAAGAGTGTTTAATCACCTGACACAGTAAATGCTAGTTCTCAAGTTCTTTGTAGACGTATTTTGGGGATCCAGTATCAGTATACTGTCCTGTCACGAAGGTTTTTTTTTTTTGGTAAGATTATAGAGGAATTATATTTGGTTTCCTCATATTGATAATGAAATGTAAGAAGGGATACTATTAGAGGCACTATTGATAATACAGTTGAGGTACATTGTAGAAAGCTACGGTATGTTTGTATCTTTGAAGTTTTCATTTCAAAGTTGTCTGCATTAACTAACATGTTTAGTCAAATCTCAAGTTTCAGTAATAATTTTCATTTACATATTTCCTATTTTGGGAGAGGCATTTGCATATACCCACATAATATGATCTTACCTCTGCTGGAACTTGCATACATAGGTTGAAAGTAAGTATAGACACTCTTATAAGCAGTTTGACAGTAATTTTATATCTACTAAATAAAGTTGGCACTTTAATTTTGCAAAAATTGGTCTCTGATCAGAGATTTTGTAAAAACTTGCTCTTCACTACCAACAGTGTGAGAAGTCCTGTGTGCACTGGGGAACAGTATAGTTGATCAGATAGCTTGCTTGTGGAACAATTCTGATAAACTCACTTTAAAAGTTAAAAAACAAAACATGATTTCTGACCCATTTCATGACCTCAGGAAATCTTTAAGTAGTTTGTGTTAGTTTGAACTTCTTGAGGACAACAGATAAACTTGTTTTCCCTGAATCCTGTGGCTTTGGGGACATGATTAAGCATCTGTTAAATTTATGCAGTACAGAAATCATTTTCCTCTGTAAATATTACCAGCGTAGGCGTATAACATTGAATTATTGCTTGCAGGACTTAAAAAAATACATGTCATGTCTCTTCTGTTCTCTGCAGTTTTGACATGGTTGTCATTAAGGAGAAATAAATTACTGTTAGTGTTTTTATTTCTTAGCTATTGAAGCCTGCCATATGGGTAATTTTGGCAAAGTATATTCTTTGCTTAATTAAGAATGGCTTAAAATTGTTTTTAGAAACTTCTTTTACATTCAAAATGATACTTATATAAACTAAGATTTGGAAGTACATGTTATTTCTTGTTTTGTATTCATTAAGTTTATTGATACATTTTAGATATGCAGTATGATGATGTTCATCATTGGGAATTTGTACTTTTACATGCTATATCTTGGTTCTTATTTTTTTCTCCATTCCTCTGCCTCTCCATTTCTCCACCCCTGCCTATTTACAAAAATTTTGTTTCTGTTTTTTCCGTTTCTCGTATTTGTTCCTTTCCCTTCTTTCCTGTACATGTTATTTCTAAGGTAATTTATTTCAGATTTTTAGGCTTTTGGGCATACTGTTTGTTTGCATATAATGCTGTTCTCTGTTACATCAAACATTTATTATAATTAAACCTTGAGACATAATAAGGAAGTTTCTGATTCTGGACATTTTAAGTACTTGAGCTGTAGAACAGATTCTCCAGCTAGCCTAGATATGCCAGTGTTCTGTTGATTGGAGGCAGGAGATATTTTAGATGGCCACTCGTATTCTCCCAGCTCTTTGATATTAGCCTGTTCTATGTATTTAAAAGAATGGTTTGACTTTAAAATGTAATTTTCTATTAGGAATTTATGCTATGCAGTATGGCTTAGAGGAACCATATGGAGTCACTTATGTCAGGTGTAGAACCATTTATCCTGTGTGCTGAGTTTTTGAATGTATGTATTTCCAGAATAGCTGCAATGGCAGCACGAACTGTTAACCTTCGGTGCCCACATAATCTGACCCCGTCCTGTCTTGTAGCTCTTTTCTGTGTCTTAGCCAGGAGGCCAGCTCTACATTACTAGCACTTTGTGTTACTACGAGAAGTAAGCAGGAAGGAGGCAGCAGCTCAGGGGTCTCTTCTCTTTTGTGACTCTGTATTGGGGCGGGGGGGGGACTGCTGTCGTTTGTGCTGAAGTCCAGCACGCTGCTATGCCGAACCCTGTTTTGCTGCCTGGGGACCAGAACGTGTTGCCTCTCAGATGAGGAGGCATTTCTTTTCCAAGAGCACTGCTCCCAGTAATAAAGGCTGTTGGATAAGAGGAGAAACAGCAGCTGTTCTTCTGTCTCTTGTGCAGCTGGAACTCTTACCACATCTGGTGGGGAATGTGACAGACCCCTTGGTGTCAGACTTGTTCCATGTGAACACGGCCACAGAGGAAGGTGCATAGAGGCAGCTGAGGCCAAGTGTGTGAGAAGTATGTTGAGCTAAGATCTGTGTTTCTCAGTCTCTCTGTCCTACCCTGGGCCATGTTTCTATTAGGTCATCATCACCAAAGCAGAAGTTGGAGGTAGTGAGACTGTTTCATTTGTCAGTGTAAATCAGCCTTGTATTTGTGTTGCAAGGACTTGGTCCACAGATCTATATGGTGAAGCATGGCAGTGATTTCTGTTGGATCTAGGTGGAAAGAAAAATACTAAGACTATTTCATTAGGTGTGTTGCAAAAAATAGTGTGCATATATTTCTATTTTAAAGAAGACCTTAGAAACAAAACCTTGAATGTATTTCCCTCAGCACTGTTTAACTTCCAAATGTGTATAATTTTCTTAGATTGATAAAGGAAGCTGGCAAACAAGACCCAGAGCTGGCTTATATCAGCAGCAACTTTATAACTGGACATGGTATTGGGAAGAATCAGCCTCGGAACAAACAGATGGAAGCAGAATTCAGAAAACAGGAAGAGGTAACATCAGTAACTGTATGGTGGCACTTGTCAGAACACACACAGATACACTTAGCCCACAGGGATTCCCCACTGTGTAGCTCACTCCCTGGCAGTTTCTTCTTTTGTAATATAGGGTACTTGTTTATGTGTAGACCACTATCCTATGAGGTGGCTGTGGTGATTTACATAATTCGAACTAGAGAAGCTCTCTGGTAAATCAGTTTTATGTCTTAATTGTCATCAGCTAGTTCATTCCCCTTTATTGGATTGGTGTCACACAACTACTGTACATCTCATAGAAACGTGAAACATGGGTGATGGTAACTCCTGCAGACTCTGTGTGGTTATGAAACAAGCTGACATCTTTTTCCCTAGAATATATTTTCTTTTTCATTTAAAGTCCTATCTGGGTTGAATATTTTTTGAAAAACTGTATTTTATAGATTTTAAGTTAAATTTTCTCATGATTTTTAATGTCTTATGTGTAGGAAGCATTAGAAAAATGCTGAAAGCTAGTTTAGTGTTCTGGCTTGCAAGTAAAACCTTTCATTAAAATTTGTTCTTTAACTTAAATTTAGCCGAATAATTTCTGCTAAAGACATCATTTTTGTTAAAACTTTTCGATAATAGTCCAGGTTTAGGGATTGCATAAGCCAGTCTTATAGATCTGTCTGAAAACCAGCTTATGTTATTTCTTAACTCACAAGGTATGATTGGAATATATGGTGAATGTTTAAACTTTTAAAAATTTATTATAGTAAAAGGCACACTGTTGTTAACTCCTTATAGTACTCTCCCTTCCTTTAAACGCACTATCCCATTGTTCTTGCCACTTGCCTAAGCAGCTCTAGAAGTCGTTTTCTTGTGTCATTAGTTGTGCAGTTGCGGCTCCCTCAATGTCCCGAATGGGTTCAAAACATTTACTCTTCATGGTCATTTTGACTTTGGGGAAGTGCCAGAAGTCACACGGTGCCAGATTGGGGAATAAAATGGATGACGACATTTTAATGTTTTTAGGAGTCTGCTTTTTCATTCCATGGCACTTGGCAACAGCATTTACTGTATTTTTTAGCCATACCTCAGACAGACAACCACAAAAGAGGACTTCCAGAAGTACTTCAGAAAATGGCAAGAATGATGGGATGAATGTGTTCAAAGTGAGGAGCAGGAGAATATTTTAAGGCATATTAATAGCAATGTGTCTTTTATTATAATTATTTTATTTTTTTGAGTCAAGGTTTCGCTATGCAGTTCAGGCTAGCCTTGAACTCACTATGTAGCCCCGGCTGGTCTCAAACTTGGAGTGATCCTCCTGCCTCAGTCTCTTAAGTGCTGGAATGATAAGCATATGCCACCTTGCCCAGCTATTATAATTATTTTAAAAAATTTTAACATTCACTATTTATTTCAGTCACCTTGTATCTTGGATTGGGGAGTGATGTGATTTTCAATCTCAAGTGAAAAAGCTTTCCCTTTATTTCAGTAATTCTGACTCCTTAAATTGAAAATTTTCGTAGGTGCTAAAAAATAAACAATGCTCTGCTTGTCATTTTTAATTCCAAGTGAATTGGAGATTTTAATGATAGAGTTTTGAAATGTTTGGAGGTCTGTTGGTTGGTAGGGTCTCAGAGGCATCCATACTCATTCTGGAGGATCAGGGTATCAGTGGGACTTCAGAAGTGGATTCATTTGGATAGGTGGTTAGGTCTACTTCTGTTTGTTAAAGAAGCCAGCCCCTTCAACCTGAAGGCTTTCTGTGATTAGTGGCTTTGGTATTTCTGTAAAATAGGCATTTTGATTTTCCATTCATATTTAGTTGAAAATTCGTGTCATTAAATCACAGTTCCTGTGTTGATGTGGCTGTGCACTGGGGTTTCTGTGATACTGTCATCTTGTTTAGATTGACCATAGAGATCTAGTGTGCTCAGGGTATCTGTCAGAAATAACCATGGTTACTTATTTTTATATTCTTTTCTTTGGAAAATTTCTTAGAATTGCTTTTCTTGGTGGATTTTTTTTCAGGTACTCAGGAAGTTTCGAGCACATGAGACCAACCTGCTAATTGCAACAAGTATTGTAGAAGAAGGTGTTGATATACCGAAATGCAACTTGGTGGTTCGTTTTGATTTGCCCACAGAGTATCGATCCTATGTCCAGTCTAAAGGAAGAGCAAGGGCACCAATCTCTAATTACATAATGTTAGCAGATACAGACAAAATAAAAAGTTTTGAAGAAGACCTTAAAACCTACAAAGCTATTGAAAAGGTAAGATCAAAAAGTTAACTTAGTATCTTTGTTAGTCTTTGTGTACATAGAATATGAGGTGTGATGGAAACATCACAGAAAAAGACACATTACCATTAAATATCCCCCTCTTTGAAGACACTTATCCTGTCCTGGCTGCTTTCTGCAGCAGTTCTTTAAATTCTGCTTTGTGAGTGTCTTTAGTTGCACTGTTGTGGCTGCCTCAGCATTCTCAAATGATTTTAAATTGTTGCTTTTCGTGGTCATTTTGACTTTGGGGAAGAGCTAGAAGTCACGCAGGGCGAGATCCAGTGAGCAAGGTGGGCGAGTGCACTGTCATGTTTTTATAGGCCTACTTTCTGTTGGATGCCACTTTCTAGCTGCATTCTCTGTATTTTTGGTCACACCTCGTAAAAGATACAAGAGAAGACTCCTAGAACTGCTTCAGAAACTGGAAAGAACGAAGAGATAAATATTTTTGAAGTGAAGGAGGGGGTATTGTGAAGGGAATTAATGACAGTGTCTTTTACTGTAATGATTTTTTTTGGTAATGAATTTTTAAAAATGTAAACATTCATTGTATTTTTCAATCATATTTTGTTGATAAAAACAGTTTATTCACAGAGAAGTGTCTCGTCTTGACAGGGGTATGAAGTATGTATATTTTAAGGAAGTTGTGATCACCAAGACCTGGCACTGTTTTACAAGTGACTGGAAAGTCCCAGTAAACTAGCTGTGAACATGGTCATGTGGATCCCTGGGAAAGGGTGTCTGGGCAGGATTATGTTAAGTATGGACAGTGTAGAGACACTGAGTTGTGGAGAGAGAGACAAAATGCCATAGTAGCCTTCCTCAAGAATTACATGTATGTGTGATGCAGCGCAGCGTAGACCTACACTGAATGGTTAACATCTCCATGTGTTAGGGCTGGGAGGCATTCTGTGGGAAAAGTTTTTTGTAGCAAGTAATTGTGGAGTTTTGATAAATGTTTCAGAAAAATGGGTATGTCATGTCAAAAGAACTTTTTCTGTAGGTGCAGAGGCAGACAACTAACATGGCAAAGAAGACATTTGTTCTCATCCTCAGTTCTGTTTTAAAATGTTCAGATCTTGAGAAACAAATGTTCCAAGTCAGTTGATACTGGCGAGACTGACGTTGATTCTGTCGTGGATGATGATGATGTTTTCCCACCGTATGTGTTGAGGCCTGATGACGGGGGTCCCCGAGTTACAATCAACACGGCCATTGGACACATCAATAGGTATGCTATCAGATCATTTCTGTGGAAACCTGTGAATATCGCAAGATTTAAGTGTAATAAATCTGGAAGTATTATGTTGTTTACATTTTACAATCAAACAGCCTTTGCTTTTATGCCTTACAGTATTTTGATGAAAAAAAAAAGAAAAGCTTTTGTGATATTTTTTTTCCCTTGCAAAAGCAAGATTGTTTAGTAATAAATGTTTAGGACTCTATCAACAAGGCTAATGCAATGACATGCTTCATTTAATTGGATTTAATTTAATTTTATAATGCTCATTTTTTTTACTAAATTATGGAATTTGTTATTTTGCACCAAAAATGTTGGGTAATACTGAATTTTCCATTAGTAATGAAGTGAGATTATTATAAATTAATTTGTACTTTTGAATATGTTTCAATTTACTTTTTCTGATAGTGACATTTCTAAGAATTAAAGAAAAGCAGATACAGAACTAAGAAAAGCAGGGACATAAACTGGATTATAAATCAAGATAAATTTCATTCAGATGCAAAATAAAGGAACCTGTGTAAGATTTTCTTCAGCCTTTTATTTTAAAACAATTTCAGAAATTAAAATGTTGCCAGAATACTGCAAAGAACACTCAGACACCCTTCCCCAGAGAGACCACTCAGGATTCACAAGAATGTTCTCTGTAGCGAAAGCATCCAGTCCAGGATCACGCACTGCACCCCTCTGTGGCATCTCCCCAGTCTCCTGTGGTCTTGCCCTGACTTTAATGGCCTTGAAACTTTTGGAGATCATTTTGTAGTCTGCCTTTCATTTTGAGCTCAGTGTATATATTTTGGTCAGCGTGCCACTGAAGTGCTGATGGGTTCCTCTTGTCCTGCTTTGTGTGCATACTGGTAGTGGTAACATTGATCACTTGATAAGATCGTCATTTTTATATATTGTAAAGTTACCTTTTATTTACCCTTTTGTAATTAGTAAATATTTCATGGGAAGATACTTTGAGACTACATGAAACTTACTCTTCTTCCTGGTAGATTCATTGGTATAATAGCCATTGGTACTCTTCTTTGAATTGATGGTAATTATGATGGCTACTAAATGGTGATTTTTTTCTAATTCCTGTTAGTTGGCATTCTACTGTTAAGGAAAAGGTTTTTCCTTTCCATTTATTTATTCTTACTGTTTTTTATCTCTGTGAATTTATAGATCTTGTTTTATTTCATTATAATGTTACTATCATTTATTACTTATTTCCATGTTAAAATTGTATCCTGTTTGCCCAGTGGGAACCCATTCAAGCTAGCTTTTCTGTCTTTTTAGCATGTCACCATTATTCTTGAAACCTTCGTTTTGTTGTGGCAGAAGACATTTTGAACTCAACTGGAATACATTCCTTGCCTCAGCCTTGACATTGGCAGTTTTTTCAAGGGGTCCTGGTTGCTCTTAGTGGAGAATAAGTTATGTATAGAAACCAATGCTAGTATATTACCACAGCCAGGCTTTTTAGTGGACAGAGCTACAAAGTTTATTTGTCACACATCTATACTTACTTTCATCCCCGTACACATTTCTGTCTGTAGTTGCTTCTGTGTCTGATTACCTGTATTTTGGTCCCACACACTTTAGTATGACATTAAGAGGTTCATTGTAGATTTGCTGTTTTATTTCTCTCTCTTTTCCTCTAATGAGAAGCCTGGTTCACCATCTTCAGAATAAGCACTGCGTGCTCTGTTTGCCGCTGTGTGCTGGTTTCCCTGTTCTGCAGGCCCCTGGTTGCCGTGCTGTCCCCTCACAGGGCTGCTGCCCATCCAGCTCCACCCCTCCCAGGCCTGGCTCTCCCTGGCTCGCTTCTTGATCCACACCGTTGCTCTTGTTCTGACAACCTGCGGCTGTCCTTCTGGCCTCTTGATGCTTCGCTTTACACATGTCCTGATGATTGTGGCAAGTGTGAAGTTATTAAGGCATAAACACTGGCAGTGTAGTCTTTTCATGGATTCAAAACAGTACTCTGCACTATGCAGTATGGTGACACTAGACACAGCTATTGAAATTGAATAGTCAGTGTAAGTTAAAAGGTTATTTTGGAGTCGGACATAGCAACTTCAAGTGCTCAGTTCTGTCTTACTGCAAGTTGGAAGCGGTGAAGTACATACTCCATGTACAATTGTCAATCTAGTGGAGGGGAAGAGAACATAAGAAACAAGCTTTAGGCTGTGAATATCAGTACAGATTTTTCCATCTTTTTCTCATGTGTAGATTCAGTCAGAATTTCTGTTTCTTTACAGATACTGTGCTAGGTTACCAAGCGATCCGTTTACTCATCTAGCTCCCAAGTGTAGAACCCAAGAGTTGCCGGATGGTACATTTTATTCAACTCTTTATCTGCCGATTAATTCACCTCTTCGAGCCTCCATTGTTGTAAGTTTAGAAAAAAAAGTGATTATACCTCTTGAAGTATGTCACTAATGGATTTGTTTTTCCTAGTTTCTCTTAGACATACAAGTTACAAATTTGATTTTAAAATCTATTTTTAAAACTATTTGTAAATCTCTTCTGTAGTCTATGTGTTCAAATTTTTAGTAGACTGTATAACTTATAGATTCCTAGAATTGGACTTAGATGACTTCTGAGTTTTCCTTATTAATGTGAACAATTTTGGTAGAATTATTGAGGTGTGATTTTAATGCCTAACAGCGAAAAAGTATTCATTAAATATAGTTGGGCTACTCTAGTTATGTTGTCAACTACTCAGAAATCTGCCTTTTGGGCTTGGGGTGTAGCTCAGTGGTATAGGTCTTGTCTAGCATGTGTGGAGCTCTTAGTCCAAACCCTAGTACTGCAAAATGTTAAAAAGATAAATAAAATAAAAAACAAGAATTTCCTTTTGTAAAATTTCATTTTTTTCCTTGATTTTAACACTGACTTGGAAATACTCTATGACTAATTCTATTGCACGCAGAAAGCAGCTTAGTACTATTAATCTTTGTTATAGTTATAATCTATCTTTTTTGTTATTTAAATTTATCAAAATTGTAAAATCGTAGTCATGACCTTATTTACAAGGCAGTGTTTTTAAAGATGGATATTTTGAATATAGGTATTAGGAATTTTAAAAACTTACTGACATTTTAAAAATAAATACCTTTGGGTAAAGTGAGCTTTAGAGATACTAGGGCACAGGTTCTGTGGGTGTTTCATGTGTCAGTGATAATACAGCATTGGAGATGCGATGGAAAAGTTTTTTTGTTGTTTTCAGGGCCCGCCAATGAGCTGTGTACGATTGGCTGAAAGAGTTGTAGCTCTCATTTGCTGTGAAAAACTGCACAAAATTGGTAAGTAAATGTGCTTGAGAAACATGTAAAAAATAAATTATAAATGTTGCTTTTAAAAAGTATGGGCTGGAGATTTAGCTCAGTGGTTTCGCCGCCTGCTGCGCAAGCGCAAGGATCCAAGTTCGATCCCCGGTACCAAAAAAAAAAAAAAAAAAGTCATATTAAGGACTTTCCAGGTGTCTGAGGAGTTTGTAGGGCTGTGAACTTCTGCTCTTGGTGTGCTTGGTGAGTGTAAATGTAAATATTACATAACTCAAAGGCTCTGCAGTGTTGTGAGACCTCTTTATCCTCTGCAGCTTAAGTATAAACAACTGCCATTCATTTGCCTCCTTTAATGACCCTTTTTAAATGCTGTATATAAAGGTTTTAGGGCCAGGGATGGTGGCAGATGCCCATAATTCTAGCACTCAGGAGGCTAGGATGCAGGAGGATCACTATGAATTCCAGTGTAGCCTGGGCTACATAGTGAGTTTAAGGCCAGCCTAGACTACATAGTGAACCCCACCCCCTGCCCAAGAAAAAAGGAAAAAATTATTTAAGGAATACAATATTTGACTTAGTAAAAAAAATATATCATCTCGAGGTAAATACCTACTATTGTTATAATTGGGTGGGACCATACATGAATGAATGAACCAACAGGTAAACTACAGTAACTAACTTCTGATAACCATGGGATCATACATCATAAACATTTGTGTTTATTAGTTTCTCAGTATAAAACTTTCTCTTTTTTTTCTTTCCTTTCTTTCCTCCTTTTCCTTTGCTTTTCCTTCTTACTTATTGGGAGAACTTATTTTCCATGGACTTTTTGTTTAGTGTTGTATGCTGTAGTCTTTCTAGATGTTTTATTTTGAATCTGAGAACAAGATTTGCCATCCTGCTCCCTAGACTCTGCCTAAAGTTTCATGTCTGGTTACTGTGACATGACAAGTTTCTATTACTTTTCTGCTTGTTTCATAAACTAGTGCTGTTATTTACTTAGAATTAGAGTGGCAAAGTCTGGGTTATTTGCATTAACTCCCTTTCTAAACTTCTTAGGTGAACTGGATGAACATTTGATGCCAGTTGGGAAAGAGACTGTTAAATATGAAGAAGAGCTTGATTTACATGATGAAGAAGAGACCAATGTTCCAGGGAGACCAGGTTCCACAAAACGAAGGCAGTGCTACCCAAAAGCAGTTAGTATTGATTAGAAGTGAATAAAAATCTAGTTGTTTTATTTCCTGCTGCATCAAATCTAACTTCCTCTGTGTAGTTGTTTCCCAGATCCTTGTAATGCTATCCACTCTGTGGATCTCGGTGCATTTCCTTGATTCTCAGCTGCTCTCAGATTAGCCCCTTTCATTTTAGATGGTTTATATTCATTTTTGATGGTTTATATCATTCAAAGAGACATTCTTTGTTTGATTCAATTTAGTGGTGTGATTATTGCCTTACTTCCCATCGGCACTGAAACAAGAGGGAGGCAAGTGGAAGTGTTTTCTCAAGGTGGTGGTGCCTGGGAAGGTGGAAGCACAGATGTGAGTCACCAGTTTGGCCGAGGGCCACTAAGAGCTGAGGTTATTCAGTGGAATCCTAGCGGGGTTCACACTCTTAAACATTCCTGAAACTGACTTCTCGTTATACCTTATTTGACTGAAATATCAAATATTTGCTACTATAGTATTTTCATCTCATAAGAATCCCCCAAAAATAGGGAATTTTGCTGTGTATTTTGGTCTTAGCTATATGTATAGTTCTTTTGTGTTTGCAGTTGTTACTGAGTTTTTACACTTCAAAAATTATATCTAGCTAAGCATTTTCAAGACTCAAAATCATACTGGTTTTTCAAAAATCATGACTGTTAGCTACTTTTGTGTAATGCTTGTTTCCTTCATACCCAATTTTTCTATTGGGCTAGTTTCATATGATTAAGGCCGCTAATGATAAGTATTTTGAGAGGTACCATAGTGTAACTAATAGGCACGTTCTGTGTTATCTGTGGTCTCTTGGACAGTATTTCTATATCTTTTGACTACAGATGCAATGATTTATAACTGACTCTCAGAAACTGATAGATCTTAATCTGTAAAGTTGTGTTAATATTGAAAGCTTAGAAACAATCTGAGATAATTTAATTATGGCTCAATCATGTAATGAGATAGCCGTGAAATATGATGATATTGATTCAATGAGAGGTATTTCATTGTAACTGGGGATGAAAATCAGATTATTTTGCATGTGTGTACACACCAGTCTGTTGTATGAGTCTTTTTTATTGAAGAATATGAAAATGTTTATCTTTACAGGCATTTATACATAGAAAAAAGCTAAATAATGTAACTGATTGTGAAAGGTTGTCTTTTTTTTTTCATTAAGTTTATTGGTACATTTTAGGTATAAAATACAGTTACATTCATCATTGGGATCTTGTACCTTTACATGATGTATCTTTGTTCTTATTTTTCCCCATTCCCCTGCCCTCCCTTCACCCCCTCCACCCTTCCCTATTTACAAAGACTTTGTTTCCATTTTTTTTCCTTTTCTCATATTTTTTCTTTTCCCTTCTTTCCTTTCTCCTACCCCTCCCACTTCCCCTACTCCTTTAGACATTTTCTTTGTATTTCACAATATCGATTATACATTTTGATTCTTATTTACACTTTCAGTATTTCACACCAGGGAAACTATTCAGTATTTACATATGTGTGTCCAATTTATTTCACTTAAGAGTATGGCCTCAATGTGCATCCACTTAGCTATAAATGTCTCTAGTTTCTCCTTCTTTATGGCTGAGTAGTACTCCATTTATATATTAAAAAAACCACATCTTCTTTATCCAGTCCGTTAAAGGTTATCTTTGAGTGATAGGATTATGTGTGATTTTTTAAAAAAGTATTATTTTTAAAAATACTCTGGCATGTTCAATTATCTTGTTATTTTATTTATATTCATCTATATCTGTATCTATATATATATGGAACAGTGTATTATAATGTATAGACTTGGACAACTGTGTAACCCAGGCCTGAGAATGTTGACTTACCCAGCAGAGCTGAATAGTTGAGAGGTCTTGTTCCCTGAGAGGTTCTTTTTTTTTTTTTTTTTTAAAGCTTTTTAAATCAGCTTTAAGTACAGCTAGGAATAAATTTCTTTTTTTGATAATATCTAGAATAGTGGCCATTTGTCCTTGAACATGATACTTAATTTTTCTTTCCAACTCTAGATTCCAGAGTGTTTAAGGGACAGTTATCCCAAACCCAATCAGCCCTGTTACCTATATGTGATAGGAATGGTCTTAACTACTCCATTACCCGATGAGCTCAACTTCAGAAGGCGGAAGCTCTATCCCCCGGAAGATACCACGAGATGCTTTGGGATACTGACAGCCAAACCCATACCTCAGGTAGTCCCTTCCTAATGACTGTTGATGTTGAAGATATCATGGTTTTAGCCTTTTTTTTTTTTTTTAAGAAAAAGGTGGAAATCTAGCAGTAAGTGCCTTTGTTACCTCACAGTATTTAATACTTAAAGTTTGAAGTGTCTCTTTTACTCTCCTCATAGAAAACATTATTCTCTTGTGAAGTTAATTGTAATGGAATAAAATAGCTGTGCATGTTAAGGGTTGCTTTTCTTTTTGCTAAGATTCCGCACTTTCCTGTATACACACGCTCTGGAGAAGTTACCATATCCATTGAGTTGAAGAAATCTGGCTTCACACTGTCTCTGCAAATGCTTGAGTTGATTACAAGACTTCACCAGTATATATTCTCACATATTCTTCGGCTTGAAAAACCTGCACTAGAATTTAAACCTACAGACGCTGATTCAGCATACTGTGTTCTACCTCTTAATGTTGGTAAGAAAGACCCAGACTTTAAAGAACTTTTATTGTAACTTAAAAATGAAGTGTTTCCTTGGTAAGTTAGCTTACTATATGTGGAAGTAACTCTAAATTAGATACATGTGGTAGTGTATGACTTGAATAAGAGTTTTATCTGTACTATATTTTAACCAGCTAAAGAGCCTTTTTCTTCCCTAAGTTAATGACTCCAGCACTTTGGACATTGACTTTAAATTTATGGAAGATATTGAGAAATCTGAAGCTCGCATAGGCATTCCCAGTACAAAGTATTCAAAGGAAACACCGTTTGTTTTTAAATTAGAAGATTACCAAGATGCAGTTATCATTCCAAGGTAGGTATTTATTTAAATGAGAAGGAAAATGATGGTGATGCTGTGTTTCAGAAGATACATGTTCGCATGGGAGTGTATGTGAACTGTAACTGTAGCACGTATAGGGGAAGCAGGTATCTTTCATGGTGGGCATGTTTACTCTGGTTTACTTGTTTAAAAACCAAGCCTAAAGCTCTGCAGGTCAAGGGTTTTTGTGTGTGTGTATGTGAAATTCAGATAATCTGTTGATAGTCTTTCTAATTAAAATCTCCATTGTTAAAGTAGATATTTGAAGGTGCCATTTAAAATTCTCACATAGTTAGAACTCTCATAGATAGTTAGAAAGTCAGTTTTTACTTGATAAAGCTTTATAGTTCTTAGATCTCAAATACACTTGAAATGTGTCTTGGAATTATAATTTTCATTAATGTTATTAGCTGTTGCTTTTTGAATTCTTAGTCATAATTTTTGTTTCCATATTAAGACAATTGTGTTTTGAGAATAGTGGATTTAAACAAAAAAGCAACTGATTGTTTTTTCTTTTTTTAGATACCGTAATTTTGATCAGCCTCATCGATTTTATGTAGCTGATGTGTACACTGATCTTACCCCACTCAGTAAATTTCCTTCCCCTGAGTATGAAACTTTTGCAGAATATTATAAAACAAAGTATAACCTTGACCTGACAAATCTCAACCAGCCACTGCTAGATGTGGACCACACATCTTCCAGGTAAGAGCTTCAGAAATGGCACTTAGATCCCACTTGAGGCTTTCCTCCTGAGGGTTGCAGTGGCTTGCAGAGGGTCACTGTGCCCCTGGCCACTCCTGGACTCTACACTCGAGGGACCTTTGTGCAAAGATTGTCCAAAGGCTAGTTTACAAGTCTGCAGTTTAGATTAGCTCTTTAGGTGATTCGTAGGCACATTGAAGTTGGAAGACCATTGTGAGAGCATATTTTATCTGTTTGGTAAAATTGTTTTGAAATTCTTACAGACTTAATCTTTTGACACCTCGACATTTGAATCAGAAGGGGAAAGCACTCCCTCTAAGCAGTGCTGAGAAGAGGAAAGCCAAATGGGAAAGCCTGCAGAATAAACAGGTAATGAGTTGTTCCTAGCGTAACTTAGTATTTTTAAAGATAAGTTTTAGTTTTTTATCGTCAGGTTAGCTGAGAGATGTGTGAATATTTAGGAAGTTATCTAACTCTTACATTTTGTTTTGTTTTATTTTATTTTATTTTTTGGTACTGGGGATTGAACTCGGATCCTTGCATTTGCGCAGCCGGCAGCGAAACCACTGAGCTAAATCCCCGGCCCCATTTTGTTTTATTTTAATCAATATTACTTACTGAATCTTATTTGAATGCCCTTTTTAGCAAGTATTGAGAGTTTTGCTTTTACCGTTGGTTCATTGTTATAATTGTATCATGGAATCACCCTCATAAGTCTTAGCCTAAGTCCCATTTGGATTTAAAGGATTATTTTAAAACTTTTTTTTTCAGTAATAGAGACTGAATCAGGGAGCACTGAGCTACATTGACAGCTCTTTAAAAATTTTTCTTTTTTAATTTTGAGATCTGTCTCAGGTCTTGTCCAGGTTGGCCTCAAACTTGGCAGTCTTTCTGCTTCAGCCTTCCAAGTAGCTGGAATTACAGACATGTGCTACCATACCTGGCTTAAAAAATTTTTTTTTTAAATTAGATTTTACTGCCAGGGATTTAGCTTAGTGGATTCGCTCCCTGCTGTACAAGTGCAAGGACCAGAGTTCAATCCCCGGTACCAAAGAAAATTAGATTTTACTAGCATTTATGACTTTCATTTTTATCCAGTAGTGAAATTGGTCTTTTTCTTTTTTTATTCTTTGTGTATGTGCTTTATGTTTACCTACCTACTTTTTTCCTTACTCAAAGATACTGGTTCCAGAACTCTGTGCTATCCATCCAATTCCAGCATCACTGTGGAGAAAAGCAGTTTGTCTCCCCAGCATACTTTATCGCCTTCACTGCCTTTTGACTGCAGAGGAGCTGAGAGCCCAGACAGCCAGTGACGCTGGTGTGGGAGTCAGGTCACTTCCTGCAGATTTTAGGTATGCCTGTGCTGCTGGCCAGAGGGAACATGGGTCATGAGATCCCATTTGCAACAGAACAGAATTAAGTTAAAAATCATAATTTCATATAAAAATATTTCTTCAAAGAGTAAGAAGAAAACATGGGCATCTAATACATGAAAAAAAATTATTGTTTGACTCCTACGTGAAAATCTGCACATTCAGTCATTGAGCCTTCTGTTCTCGGAAGTTACAAGGGGGTGCACTCCTCACATACCAGTTATCATTTCTTCTCAGAGGTGACACTGAAGTGAGAGTACCAAGAGTTGAGGCTGCTTCTTGTTTTAAAAAACTAAATATAGGGCCGGGGATTTAGCTCAGTGGTTCTGCTGCCTGCCTCGCAAGCACAAGGGCCTGAGTTCGATCCCTGGTACAAAAAAAAAAAAAAGCTATATATTAATAAGCAGTTTCTTGCCTCAGTGTATTTTTTGTCCTCATTATTTTTTCTTATTAAGTAATAAGTCTCCATTCCAGAGAAATTTTTGGTTTAATCACTCAAATTAACTTTGGTTGTCTAGTAGACAATCAGACGATTCTAGGGAGTGAAACAACTTTAAATATTGATAAATCACAGTTGTATTTATTAAATACTTACTACAGCACCAGACTCTATTTGAAATGATGTAGCCTGGGATGGTCCCAGGACCTTAGTTAGGATCCTTAGCCATGTTTCCAAGTGCAGAAGCTTAGGCACTGAGAGGCTCTGTCAGTTGTCCAAAGTTGCTTTCCTGGTTATTCAGGCATGCGGTTCTGTCCTTGACCTCTGGGATCCAGACCCCAAAGGCTACCTCTGGGCTCTCTGATCTTCTCAATTACTGTGCTGTGCTCTAGGGCAAGGATTAACACCTCCCCATAGACTTGACTGCCACTGATATATGCATGACTGGCCCGTGTCACCCAGTGGGACAGTCAGGTATGTATCACCAGTGGTTCAAAGCCAAGCAAGACATAAGAATTACGGGCCTGTCATAAATGTGTTAAAGCAGTAGAGTGATCAGGTATGGTTTGGAAACTTGTTTCTCTCCTAAAGTAGGTATATTTTTATAGCGTTCTCTACATATTTTTTAAAAATTCAGGTTGCTGTGACTCTCTGAGCCGAGTCCTTTTTAAAGATCTGATGAAGTCTGTAAAAATGTCTTTGCAGATACCCTAATTTAGACTTCGGGTGGAAAAAATCTATTGACAGCAAATCTTTCATCTCAATTTCTAATTCCTCTTTGGCTGAAAATGATAATTACTGTAAGCATAGCACAATTGTAATCCCTGAAAATGCTGCACATCAAGGTGCTAATAGAACCTCCTTAGAAATTCATGACCAAATGTCTGTGAACTGCAGAACGTTACTCAGCGAGTCATCTGGTAAGCTCCAAATTGAAGTTTCAACAGATCTTACAGCAATTAATGGTTTTTCTTACAATAAAAATCTTGCTAATGGCAGTTACGATTTAGCTAACAGAGACTTTTGCCAAGGAAATCAGCTGAATTACTACAAGCAGGAAATACCTGTGCACCCAACTACCTCATATCCCATTCAGAATTTATACAATTATGAGAACCAGCCTAAGCCCAGCGATGAATGTACTCTACTGAGTAATAAATACCTTGATGGAAATGCTAACAAATCTACCTCAGATGGAAGTCCCGAGATGGCTGCCATGCCTGGTACAACAGATGCTTTTCAATCGCTCAAGGACAGGATGGATTCTGAGCAGAGCCCTTCTCTTGGCTACTCCTCAAGGACTCTTGGCCCCAATCCTGGACTGATTCTTCAGGCTTTGACCTTGTCCAATGCTAGTGATGGGTTCAACCTGGAGCGGCTTGAAATGCTTGGTGACTCCTTTTTAAAGCACGCCATCACCACATATCTATTTTGCACTTACCCTGATGCTCATGAGGGCCGCCTTTCATACATGAGAAGCAAAAAGGTAAGCCATGATTTCTTATTTTAAGCAGATAACTCTTCATTGTGCCTGAGAGTGTTTTAAAATGTTGGGGAACTTCAGAGGATGGGGAAGTGTTTCCCAGAGATTGCTCCACTGTTCCGCCAGGGCCAGCTGAAGGCCATCTGAAGGACCAGCCAGCAGGTAACTTGAGTGTTTTGTGATGGTGACACACTCAGGTTTGGGGCTTAACTCATTTGTATGTGCCTTATTAAAGAAGTTTAGTTCATATGTGCCCATTTGTGCAAGTGTTTGTACCTCCTAGATCCTGACAGGAAGATCTAGGCATTGCAATCAAGGCATTGCAGTCAGTTCAAGGGGCTCATGCTTTATCCCAGGAGGGTTAAACTTTTGCTTGGAAGGGTGCATTTTGGCACACAGGTGTCCACATGTAAGACAAGTTCTTCCTCCAAGGAGCTCTTCTGCAAAGTTGCATGGAGCATGCAGAGGAAAAAGAACAGGCTTCACAGAACTCAGTTAATGCTAGAGTACAGAGTGATGGTGGAGTTCTGAGTAACTGCCCAATAGGCCCAAGGTAGGACTCGTTCTTAAACTTAATGTAGAAGAGAGTAGTTAAGGCAAAATATGTAAATGATGATAAGACAGGTATCACAAGGTGACATGGGCCTCCTTGGTGAATAACTTAAAAAGCTTACAGAGCTGCTCAAAAAGACTCTCACATGTGAGTCAGGCAAGGAGGCATTAGTGCAAAAGGTAAATTCACAGTACAGAGCCACAATGAGCAGACCGAACGACAGAGCAAGTTAGCTCACTCAGTGGATCAAGGTGATGGTTGCTGGAAGATTGGAAATTGCTTCGCTAAAACTTGAAAAGGCTGGGGGCCAGGGGCTGGGGGTGTTAACTCATGTAGCCCATGGTGGCTGGCCTTGGGGGCTAAGTGTGCATGTAGTCTGTACACTGTAGACATTGTACAAAGGGATTTTGTTAATAAAGTGATAGTTTGAAATGACTAACCTTGTAGCAGAATGTAATGTGGGTTGGAAAACAGAACAAAATCAAAAGCAGGAGCAGAAAATGGGATTGACCTAGAGTTTTGATAGTGAGGAAGGGATGAGGTGAGTGATAATTTCAGAAGAAATAATAAATTTAGCTAACACAAATGGCTTATTCTGCCAGACCCAACTAGTTATTTCTATCTTGCCTAATTAAGTTATTATAATTTGGAGGGTTGTATACTTTTATTGTCCCCATTTTATAGATAAGGACCATGAGGCAGGAGAGGTTCATTTGGCTCAAAGGCACATAGTATGTAAGGGCCAGAGCTGGGATCCAGCCCAGTCTGGCTTTGGAGACCTTGTCTTTCACTATCTTTTCACTATATTATGCTGTTTCTGGTATTTAACACGAGGCGGGGCACAGCATTTTAGAAATGTTATCTTGCATAATCTTCTCCACAAGCCTCTGAAAGGCAGCTAACATGTCCTTGTTTTGCAGATGAGGAAACTGATCCCTAGAGAGTGTGATTAGCTGTGTAAGGTCATCCTGCGGGGCCAGGATAGTCAGTGTGTCTAAGACCAGAGACCACTCTGTACCCGCCCCCCATCTTGTGCTGCTTCCTCTGGGTGCTTGAGGGAGCCTGGTGATGCCCAGATAACAACTGGAGCAGCTGGGAAGCTGGGCACAGAGGCAGTGCTTTGTGAGCGGGCAGGGGAAGATGTGGAAAGTCGGTTAAGATTTGGGGTTTCGGACCTTATGGACTGTGCAGTGGGAATGTTCAGATAATCAAGGGTTTAGGACTCACAAACATTTTGGAGAGTAGTATTCATAAGAGTGATAGTTGAAGCACCGAGGACAAATGAAATTTTCAAGGTGTGTTTGCAGGAAGAAAATATCAAGGCCTGAGAGTGTGAAGTAAGAAATAGTACACTTCATTAAGAAAGAAAGGAGTTATTTTATGTTGTAAAAATTCATACATTATTCATGTGCTTTAGAATCCTTTGATTCCTGGTTTCCCACAGAAGGACTCTGGCGTTAGGGCTGGTCAGGACACCCCCTTGGCAGGTCTTTTGCAGGCTGCAGCTCTGCTGCTCCCTTCGAGAGCCCACATAGGCTCCAGTCCTGGGCCCGCGCTCATGGTCCTTCTCAGTGAGCCTTCTCCCATTGCCACCTGTTACACTCTGCCTGTCCTGAGTTTGGCTTCATACCTGAGTCCTTTTCTTTCTCCCTTCTCCATCCTGCCAACCACAATTCAGTGTCCTCATTGCACATCATCCTTTTGTGCTGCTTTACTCTCCTGGTATGGAAGAGTAGCATAGTAGGGAAGTAACATTTATTTGAGCAGTTGCATTTTAGACTGTAGGGAAAGTGCTTCAGTGCTCAGGCCTAGCAACCCTTCCCTCACAGCTCTGTGTGCTTTGCAAGGGCTGCTCCTTGTCCCTCTGACTGTCCCTTGGGGCTGCCTGGCCAAGTGCCGCTCAGCAGCGGGTGCTAAGTAATAGTTGAGTTATGTGGAAAAGAGCTCATGAAATACTCCAGTAGCAAATTTTTAGAAGATGGAAATGTGATCAACAACTCTAAACCCTCATCTCCAAGTAGAAACTAGACAAAAATGCAGTGATCTGAGCAAATTAGGGAAGAGATAAAGACAGCCCAGGAAAAGCAAATAGACCAGAAGGTGGACAATAAAGCTGATTGACATGAATAAACAAGTGTTCTTTATTACCTTTGCTCATTTTAAAATGATTGAACAGAAGTGTCTCCAAATGCCATCCAAAACAAAGGAATACTGTTTGAGAAAATGTTAGTTAAAATTGCATCTGTGCCTTAGATTCTAGGAATATAACATGATTTTAGCTCTGTGCAACGCCAGTTTCTACTTTGTAACTATGGTTGATGGCATTTCCCCCTTAATTCATTGAGGATAATGTGACATCCTGAATTTTTTAATGTAATCTTTTGTACTCTGATAGGTTCAATTAGCATGTTGCATTTTATATCATTAAATTGTGTTTTTAAAACTTTGACATTAAACCATTTCATTTGATTTATAAGAAGTTTGCATAATTAGATACATTAGATTCTTTTAGACTGCATTTTATATTTAGAAATATTTACAAAAGGATGTAGAATACTTGGGAATCTAAAATTCTTTTCTTCTTGTAAGTAGGTAGAAAAACTGTGTGGTGAACAGTCATAATAATGTAGGACATTTAGCTTAGAATATGTTAACATGCCTTGTAGGATTTCCAGCAGTGATCGTTTATGGATGTGTTTAATGAATCTTTTCTGCCAAAGGTCAGCAACTGTAATCTCTATCGCCTTGGCAAAAAGAAGGGACTGCCCAGCCGCATGGTGGTGTCAATATTTGATCCCCCTGTGAATTGGCTTCCTCCTGGTTATGTAGTAAATCAAGACAAAAGTAACACTGATAAATGGGAAAAAGATGAAATGGTAAGTTTTTGGTAACTGGGAGGCATTTAGTTTCTGGTGAGCTGGAGACTGTTTTCTTTCCATGGCATCTACAAATACCTACAATAGAGCAGATATTTGATATAGTAAATTAATTTCTTTAAATAAACTGTCTTCTGTGAATGTAGAAATACCAGTAGTATAGTTTTGATGGAGGACAGTTTCTGTTTCTACCTTCCTTTTCGAAAGACAGAAAACTTGGTTATGGTTTTGACTTGGGAAAAAGGGAAACCTTAGTCTCACTTTACTGTTAGGTATTACCGTTTACCACAGATCCCTGTCTCCGCTCAGTGAAGGGACTTTTCCGTGACCTACAATCTCTGAGCTGTGCTGAAATAATTAATTTCAGTAAAACTAGTTCAGGGTTTCTCAGGAGTATTTTTCCTCTTGTGAACTTAAAAAAAATCATCTCCCTTCAGGTTGTAGTCTTCTGGAAATCATTTAAGTCTTGCCAGTGATTTCAGAAAACTCCACATATTAGCACCAGCTGCTTCCCTTTGTCTTGTCCTGAAGGCCAGCAGAGGGCAGCTGGGGGCCTCTGCACTGCACACGCTGCTGCGGACCAGTGAGTGGGGGGCTGGAAGATCTAGCGCTGCTTCCAAATTCCGGACCATCTTTTGGGCTTTCGTGGGGCTTTGCTTCCCACATTTATTTTACATTATTGATAGTTGGCTTGTGTTACTTCAGTTTTACTTTTAGGCTGACAATGATGACACCATTTTCCCCACAGGTTATATTATACTCTTCATACCTTCTTTTTGACCTGTAGATCCTAGATTAAGTATTTGTATTTGTTTGTTGAGCACATTTTAAATTCATATACTATTTGGCTTTTTGCAAAAATGAAACTTACATGGAAAGATATTAAGAGAATGTTTTGGGCCGGGGATTTAGCTCAGTGGTTTCACCGCCTGCTTGCAAGCACAAAGACCCGAGTTCGATCCCCGGTACCAAAAAAAAAAGAGAGAGAATGTTTTAACATAATTTGGTCAAAAATTACATGTTATTAATTTATAAGTACACAAAACCTTAGTCGAAAGTGTGTAAGTTTTGAGCTTTAGAAAAACATTTCTATGAAAAGCATTTCAATAACATTTGTCCTTCTTTATAAATACTGTTTCATGATATATTTGACTAAAAAATTGTAGCATAGGGCCAGGGATTTAGCTCAGTGGCTCTGCCGCCTGCCTCGAAAGTGCAAGGTCCCATGTTGGATCCCCAGTACGAAAAAAAAAATTACAGCATAAAGGTGATATTGGCATGTCAGGGTTTTTTTGTTTTTTTTAAATAATAAAGCATGAAGTTATTTTCCTTAATGTCTCTGATGAGTTGGGATTTTGATTTTTGGAATAGATTAAAAATTCTGTTCAGACTTGATTCACTATTTTATGAGTATTGAAATGGGCCCTTGCATTGTGTTGGAAAGCTACAGTGTGTTTTTCTGCTTTCTGCTTTTCCTGTGCTAGCCACTTTCCTCCTGGTCGGCAGTAAATAGATATAGGCAACACCTTTGCATAAGAATGCCTCTGAAGGAGAGCGTGGTATTAACTCTTATGGAAAGGTGACTTGTTCTGAGAGAAAAGGCTTGCACACCATTATTTTTTCTGCAAAAGTTTGAAATGTTTTCAGGGAACATCTCATGAGGTGTAGAACCCTCCTGTTTTGCAGATAAAATATCTGAAACCTAGAGACATCAAAGGACTTTACCCATGATCACACTGTTGATTTCTGACAGCTCTTTGTGTTTTTGTGCGTTGCCAATTTTAGCTTATACCAGCATCTTATTGAAGAACTATAAGGATTAATTCTTAAATTATTCAGTCTGAATTTTTAAATTGTAATTTGCCCTCTTCTAATGTTCAAACATTAGTCAAAACCATCTTGTGTTACCTTGAAAAAAATGTAGGGATTTTTTTTTTTTTTTTTTTGGTACTGGGGATCGAACTCTGGTCCTAGCGCTTGTGCAGCAGGTAGCAAAACCACCAAGCTAAATCCCTGGCCCAAAATGTAGGGGTTTTAACAAGAACTAGTTCCTTGAGATCTGCCACCATAATTTCTTTTGGTGTTCTTTATTCTTCCAAAAAATTTTTTTTAATTTAAAAGTTTGAAAGGTGGCCTGTGGTGTCTCTTCATGATAGCCCACCCTATGCTGTAGGGTGTATGTTTAAAAAATTTTTTTGCTACTTTTACTTGGCCCAAACTTGCCCTACAGAGCCTGTTTTTCCCCTACCTTTAATAAATGTGAAACTTTGCCACACACACACACAAAATTTTGAAAGATGTATAGTTATAATTGTATGGGTTGCCTTACTGCTATTTCTTTTCAGACAAATATAGTGTTTCCATCTTTTGAGTCTGGTTTAAAATGAAATACTTGCATTACTTAGAAAAAGGCTTGGCAGACAGTTTGAAAAACACTTTGTCAGAATACTCTGGAAAGTTGTTACAGAATTGAAGCATGCCCTCCTGCCTTTTCCCCCAAAGTAAAATGGTATTTTTGTTGTTGTTGGTTTTTTGAAAATTGTGTAACAGAAATTTGGCATCTTTCTAGCATTACAAAAAGTTACATCAGCACTGAAGCCTAGCCTATTATTAAGGTTGTCATTCACAAATAAGCTTTTGCCAAAGAAATTGGAATTAGGAAGGATCTTTTGACAGAAATTGGATTGTTGTGTTTCATGTTAGTCTAAATTTTCTTCTATTTTTGTCAGTTACGCTATAATCTGTTGCCCTGATTATTATAGCTCAGAGTAGAGGGGAAAAGCATAATTTCTCAAAATTCATAGCTTACTTCAGTGGTCACATTTATTTTTTTAGCAAAGCAGTTTAGTTCTATGTTGTAGCAAATGTACTTTGATTTGAAGTGGAAGTAGGGAGAAAAACTTTATTATAAAACCCTACTGTATTTTTTTTTTTGGTGTGTTAGAAGATTTTTTAAATACTTTCTGTTGTTCGATTATACCCTTAATTAAAAAGATAATGCTTTTATCTACATCTGGAACTTCATTTTATTAATTTGAAAATCAGGTCACCATGTTTTAAAACCTCGTCAGACAAATGTAATATCCCTGTGATCAGCATGAGTGCCTTCATTGTGGGTCCTGACAGAGTTAGGCTTCTTGGTTGAAGCTTCACATTGTGGACATTAATTTTAACTTTATATCCATGTTCAAAATACATAACTTCATACTAAATAAAGGTCGTTTTATAACTTAGAAAATGAACATTCAGAGAACATGTTTTACTTTGTCTATATGATTAAATAACTTATTTTATGTTAATTGAAAACAAATGGCCATGATTTTAAAGTTGCCTTTTAGTATTTGTGGTTGTCATTTGAAATTATCCATAACCCTTGCTTTTACTGAGTTTCAAACCCTTTTAAAAACAGCAGCTATGTCTCCCCTCCTTCCCCATTCCTTGTTTTAGACAAAAGACTGCATGTTGGCTAATGGCAAACTGGATGACGAATATGAGGAGGAGGAAGAGGAGGAGGAAGAGGAGGAGGAAGAGGAGGAGGAGGAAGAGGAGGAAGAGGACCTAATGTGGAGGGCTCCAAAGGAGGAAGCTGAGTATGAAGATGATTTCCTGGAGTATGATCAGGAACATATCAAGTTTATCGATAACATGTTAATGGGATCAGGAGCTTTTGTAAAGAAAATTTCTCTTTCTCCTTTTTCAACTGCTGATTCTGCATATGAATGGAAAATGCCAAAAAAATCCTCCTTAGGTAGTATGCCATTTTCATCAGACTTTGAGGATTTCGACTACAGCTCTTGGGATGCAATGTGCTATCTGGATCCTAGCAAAGCTGTTGAAGAGGATGACTTTGTGGTGGGGTTCTGGAATCCATCAGAAGAAAACTGTGGCGTCGACACAGGAAAACAGTCCATTTCTTACGACTTGCACACCGAGCAGTGCATTGCTGACAAAAGCATAGCGGACTGTGTGGAAGCCCTGCTGGGCTGCTATTTAACCAGCTGTGGCGAGAGGGCTGCTCAGCTTTTCCTCTGTTCACTGGGGCTGAAGGTGCTCCCGGTAATTAAAAGGACTGGTCGGGAAAAGGCCCTGTGCCCTGCTCTGGAGAATTTCAGCAGCCAACAAAAGAGCCTTTCAGGGAGCTGTGCCTCCGCGGTTGCGGCTGGCTCACGCTCCTCTGCATGGAAAGACTTGGAATACGGCTGTTTGAAGATCCCACCCAGGTGTATGTTTGACCATCCAGATGCAGATAAAACCCTGACTCACCTTATATCAGGATTTGAAAACTTTGAGAAGAAAATCAACTACAGATTCAAGAATAAGGCTTACCTTCTGCAGGCTTTTACCCATGCCTCCTACCACTACAACACTATCACTGGTAAGGAGCCCCTGGCTATCCTGCTGTCCCTGAAAAGGAGACTTTGTATTGATTGCCTTATAGAGCCCTTGTAAGGAAAGAATTTCTGCATTGCAGTCTTCATGCTTAATATGCATGGTTGGGGGAGAAAGCAACAGAAAACAGAAAGAAGTCTTTATTCTTTTTGTCTTTTGGGGAGTAATAACTGTTTTGTAACTTTGACAGTTGGTAATAGAGTGATCTTGTTTACTTGTGTAGATATCATTTTATATGCTGCATAGTTAAGAAAAACTTGGGCCTTAGTACTTTGCAGTGTTTTCCCATCTACTCCTACCCAAATACCTTTCTGATGCCTGTCCAGTGCTGCTTTTGGTTCTTGATTTTTTCATATACTCTGCATGTATTTCCATACCTTTTTGTTGTTGTTGTTGTTCTGGGCAAAAAGGATCCCTCTCAGGGTCTTTTCTTATCTAAAGATGGCAAGATTAAAAAAAGCATTTCATAGGAAGGTTTCATTGTGCTCTTGCTGACTCCACTGTCATCTACTTTTCATTGTGCTCTGTGATCTTTCTCCTGTTTTATTTAATAAGCCCCTAATCTATAAGAATAGAAGGGGAGTGAGTCCCCAAAACAGAAATGAGCCTGAAACACAGATAAAGTTTATATTTTGCTTTCTGTACAAGAGTAGTAAGTACTTAAATCCAAAATATCAAAGAAAAGTATGAAGTGTATAGTATGTATAACAAAAAGAATACTATAGGTTCAGGTGATCTGCTTAATATAAAACCAAAAAGTGAAAACTTTTCTGATTCTGGATGAGAAAGCCTGATTTTCTGTCAGAAGAAGACAGGATAGATGGCTTTCCACACATTTCTGGGAGTCATAAGGCCTGGATTCTAGCCGGTGGAGCCCTTGCCTCTTAACTCGGGGGGTAGTCTGAGAATCTGGGAAAATCACGTCTTCCCGGCCTCAGTTTTCTCAGCAGGATGGATTCTTCTAGCCGCTGTGAGAAAATCGGTAATACTGGTTAGCATTGAGAATCTCACATTTTGACAACCATTTTTGCCTAAGGCCTTTGCTAACTTCCTCAGCTCTTTATTGGGTTTTGTCAGAGTCAGCATTTCTAGTTCAGGTTGAGAAGAGGGTAGTCTTTTCCTAGTGGTCCTCCCGTGTACCACATGTAACTCAGGAGTGGTGAGGGGTGCTGTCACTTAACTGCCACATTTGAGTGCCGGTGAGGCAGCGTGTGGTGGAGACTCCACAGAGTGACACCTAGGACAGTGACTGCACCTAGCAAAGGGCTTTTGTTCTTAATAAACATTCATCTTTTGGCCACTTGATTATTTTTATGGCCCCAGTTTATTTTATTTATTTATGGAACCAGGGATCAAACTCAGGACCTTGCGCTTGCCAGGCAGGTGCAGCACCATTGAGCTATATTCCTGACCCCAACCCCAGTTTATTTTAAAGAAATTGGCTTTAAATTGGCATTAAAATTTAATTTATGGAGGCTTTAAGAAGTATGATATGTCAAGTAATTTTTCCATTGAGGAAGATCTGTGAAAATGATCTTAGGTAGAGAACTTTAAAATGGGCCTGGGGATCAGAACCTCATGTTAGTTTCGTATATGGGCAGTGTGTGCATGTTGCACAGGCTAACTCTGCTTTGGACCCTCCCTCGTGCAGATTGTTACCAGCGCTTGGAATTCCTGGGAGATGCGATCTTGGACTACCTCATAACCAAGCACCTTTATGAAGACCCACGGCAGCACTCACCCGGGGTCCTGACCGACCTGCGCTCCGCTCTGGTCAACAACACCATCTTCGCGTCCCTGGCTGTGAAGTACGACTACCACAAGTACTTCAAAGCTGTTTCTCCTGAGCTCTTCCATGTCATTGATGACTTCGTGCAGTTTCAGCTTGAGAAGAACGAGATGCAAGGGATGGACTCTGAGGTCAGTGCCGAGTTCAGTGTGGAAGGAGCCGTCCAAGTGGGGTCACAGTGGTTTGAGCTCTGATTTCATAGCTGAGCCGCTGACAGTCAGGACCATGGGCCTGAGCTGAGCGCGGCTGCATTGTGTGGGGCAGCCTCTACACTTGGGGCGCTGCGGCTCAGGTGGAGAGCAGGAACCAGTGGTGTTCAGTGCTCTGTGTCCCAGCCTCACTGAGGCTTCCAGGCCACACATGTCTAGTGGTGCTCTTTCCCTTCCCAGGACAGCCCAGCCTCAGTCAGTGTTGCTTCTTTCTTTCTTTTTTACATGGAACAGATATTTCCTGACATCTCAGGTAGGCATCACAATTATACATTCTGCCTTACTTGAAGTGGGAAAATACATGTAAAAACCAAACTTCTCAATTTTTAACCATTGGAATTTGGGAGGTATTTACTGTAAGTTCAGCCAAAGGTTCTTTGGTGATGGAGCTGATTCCAGTGTTGTGTACACAGTGAGCTAAGAATTTTTGAAGGAAAGGATCCTGCTCCAGTCTTGCCAGTCTCCTCTGATCCTCGGTAGCAGTCATCTGCATACTTGTGGACCCAGGGGAGCACTCACATTTCTTACTCTGCCCCCTTCTAATGCCCTTCATTTCCGTATTTAGTACATTTCTTATAAAGAGTCAAAGAATGTATTAACTCTGTAGTTGCTTTACTTGTTCTCGCTTTAATTAGTACCTCGTCTTTTAAAAAAATTATCCCATCCTGTTATTGGAGAATCATGAGTTTCTTTGGCCTTTTGTGAGAAAAAAATGAGAGTCTAGGTCAGTGATGACGAACCTTTTAGAGCTTTCAGTGATAACAGACAGCCCAGGGCCAGGGATTTAGCTCAGTGGCACCGTGCCTGCCTCACAAGTGCAACGTCCTGAGTTCGATCCCCAGTACCAAAAAAGAAAAGAAAAGAAAAACAGCCTGCTGCTGCACACGTGTTGTAGGCTCATCACCAATAGTGTAGATTCTGAGGTCTGGTCATAGGGCAGAGCGTCAGGTCCCGTGTGCTGCGCACATATGTGGAGGGCACGTCCACAGGCAGGGCTCTCGCTCCACTGCCTCTGAACACATGCCCACAGTGCATGGCTGACACAGCACAATCACATGGGGCAGGTGGAGAACCGTCTCACCTGTGCTCAGCACGCATCCTTGGCTGTCTCGAGGAATAGCTAAGGTCTGAATTTGAGGAATTTGCTGAAATTAGATTTAGGTTCTCTTTTGATGCCCATGGGGCATCCTGGTACTGTTAGTTTTTGTTTTTTCTTTTATTGCCCTTTGTTTATATAAACATATGTATGGAAGTTACAAAAACTTATTAGAAATGTCATGGTCTGGCTTTTCTAACTTAGTGTTTGATCTTAGGTCTATCTTTCTGGGTCTCAGCTGTAAATGGAGAGAAGCTTGGTAAATTTTAAAATTCCTTTCTAGTTAAAAATCATGGGCTAAAAACAATCATCTTGTTTTCTAGCAGTCAGCATTTTAAATGTATATAATGTGTGGCTAAACAGTTTATTTAGAAATTGTTTTTCTCTATTATCTTTAAATCTCACAAATAATCTGTGTTTTAGGAAAATTAGAAAATGCAAGTAAAAAATTAATTGAAGTTTTCTAGTTATACTACCATGATTGTTAAACATTTTGGGATGCATTATTCCTGATATATATGTGAATAAACCTATAAAGTTTAAAATGGAATTATATATGCATAGTGAATCTGTTCTTTTTACTTAATGTATTATAGCTGACTTTCCATATATTTCTTGGCATTAAGATTTTAAGTAGTCACATGTTAGTCAGTATATGGCTAATTTGTTTATCCTTTATGGCTTTTAGTTAGGATTTTTACTAAACATGGGACTGATACATATACTTATATATGCAGTTACTTTTTAAAAGATAAATTGAGGGAGACAGAATTGCTACCTCAAAGAATCAAGAACTTTCAAGAGGCTTTTGTTACATACATCAGATTTTATTCTTTTAATCTGAATATAGTACCTACTGTGTGTTAGGTACTCTGTTATAGAGAACTTATATCGAGTGGTTTAATGAAAAGAGAGCCTGGAGGGGAAAAAATCTTGCAGAAAGAATTTCCCTTCCATGAGAACAATGTGAGGCCAGCCAGGCCAGCTTTGTCCTGAGGAGCACCCTGGCCAGCCCTTGCCAAGCCCTGGGGCAAGAACTGTTGGAATGTGCAGTTCTTTGCTTCTGAGTGAATTTGAGAAGTTTTTCCCATGCAGTATTGACTACTTTTATTTCTAATTCTGATTGAATATGTTTTGTTTTAATTTAGAAGTAATCTTTTTTTTTTTTTCCTTTGCTAGGTAGATATAGAATACTATATGGGATAGGGATTTTTTTCTTGTTTCTTTTTTTAAAGATAAAATGATGTTTGTGGAAAAACCTGTTACAGTGTAGTTAGTAGGCATGCCATAAGTGAATCGTATTGTTACCCTTGTTAAATAAATAATAAAACTCATATATAAGAAAGCATAAGTCTTTAATAAAAACTGGCCTTTCTGCTTACGGGTCACTTTTCTCTGTAATAGCTTAGGAGATCCGAGGAGGATGAAGAGAAGGAAGAGGACATTGAAGTTCCAAAGGCCATGGGGGATATTTTTGAGTCACTTGCTGGTGCCATTTACATGGATAGTGGGATGTCCCTGGAGATGGTTTGGCAGGTGTACTATCCTATGATGAGGCCACTAATAGGTATTGTTGGCTCTTTTTCAAAAGAAACAAAAACAGTTAAAACATACTTCCAGGGTATTATTCATATTATTCTTTCATTTTGATTACAGAAAAGTTTTCTGCAAATGTGCCCCGTTCCCCTGTGCGAGAATTACTTGAAATGGAACCAGAAACTGCCAAATTTAGGTAAGCAAAATGTGTGCGTGGAAACACAGTTGCCATAAACTCATGGTTCTGAAAAATATTTACACTGAACGTTCTTAGTCTGTGTACTCGTTTTTTCTTTTTGTTTTGCAAAGCAAAGCTGAATTAAGGAAGAAACAGCAGCCCTGTCTGTCGGTGGTTTGTATAAGTCCTATTGTACATTTCAGCTTATACGTGGGGCTCTCGCCTTGGCCTGAGAGTGCATACAAAATGCAGGCTGACCATAATAATAAATACTTTCGACTTCTGATTCAAGCTGTTTGGATTTTTATTTACAGCCCGGCTGAGAGAACTTACGATGGGAAGGTCAGAGTCACCGTGGAAGTAGTAGGAAAGGGGAAATTTAAAGGTGTTGGCCGAAGTTACAGGATTGCCAAATCTGCAGCAGCACGAAGAGCCCTACGAAGCCTAAAAGCTAATCAACCTCAGGTTCCCAACAGCTGAAACCCCTTTTTAAAAACAACCCCCCCCAAAAAACAATTAAGGGGAAATATTTAAATCAAAAGGATGATTTAAAAATTGATATTGAGCAGAATGAATTGAAGGCAGAATTTAAAATTTGTTTGATAACAAGATAGATGACAGAATAAAACATTTAACATATGTATAAAATTTTTGGAACTAATTGTAGTTTTAGTTTTTTGCGCAAACACAATCTTGTCTTCTTTCCTCACTTCTGCTTTGTTTAAATCACAAGAGTGCTTTAATGGTGACATTTAGCAAATGGTCAGAATAATTATTGACAGGTTTTGTTTTTGTTCTGTTTTGTTTTTTGTGTGTATGTGTGTTTAATTTTGGTCTGCTTTGCTTGGTGTTAGAATGCCATGGAGCTTAAACTTCAAACAGCCCCTAGATTCAGTAGAGCCCTCTGAACACCCCTCCGTCTGTGCCATGGTGCCAGTCCTGTGATAGTTGGCAAGCCCAATAGAACGATAACGGTGTGCAAGAGATGTGTGCCAGTGTTGTCTTCTTTCCATGTTATCTTGTGTAAGGATGTTCCTGGTTGCTGTTGCACTTGATAGTAAGGGACAGATTTTTATTCAACATTGGCTGGCATGTTGGTGAATCAGATTTTGAGTTTTCCAATGCCGCATAGTCCTGCATAACAAGGGTTCTTGCCTTAAAAGTAAAATTTTCCTGGGTATTCTTTTTAATTTCTGACCTTTTGGAACAAACTATTTTATATTCCCTTCATTTTATCATGCATTAGATGTTGAGACACAGTAATACTTAAAGCTCACCAGTGTAGTTGTACCTTAAATTACTACGGGATTATACTAGCATTTCTGTCACGTGTGTACTGAAGACTTTTGAAAAACCAGAATATGTAGTCTGTGGATTTTCTTGAACATCATAATAAAACACATCTTTGGCTAAATACTCAATTTTGGTAAAAACCCCCTGCTAGGTAGTTCCACTGGTGGAAATGTTTGTGGCAAATAATTTTGCCCTGTAGGCTGTTGTTCTAACAAAATAAACCTTAGACATATCACACCTAAAATATGCTGCAGATTTTATAATTGATTGGTTACTTAGTTAAGCAAAACCAGAGCACCTTTACCTTAGTCTTCTCACATAAATTTCTTACTGTGCTTTTCAAATGTTGCATGCATATTTCACCTACCAAAGCTGTGCTGTTAATGCCATGGAAGTTTAGCAAAGTTTGCGATAAACTGCCATAATTTTGATACATCTGTGATTTAGGTCATTAATTTAGATAAACTAGCTCATTATTTCCATCTTGGGAAAAAGGAAATAAACCCCACATTTTTAGGCATTTGCCCAAGTTTCTTTAATTAGACTTGTAGGCACTCTTCACTTAAATACCTCAGTTCTTTTCTTTTGCATGCATTTTTTCCCCTGTTGGTGCTACGTTTATGTATTATGCTTGAAAATTTAATTTTTTTGCACTGTAACTCTAATACCTCTTAATTTACCTTTTCAAAAGCTGTGGGTCAGTCTTGCACTACCATCAACGTACCAGTAGAGGTTTGCTGCAATTTACCCCATTAATTATGCTTGACGTTTAAGAAAGCTGAGCAGAGGTCTCATTTTCCAGCACGTTGTTCTGAAGTTGATGCTTCATGTAATGCTGCATTTATGTTTTAAATTACAAGGGATTTTTCCTGCACCATCCATCCGCAGAGAAACGCCTGTGTGCACACAGAGAAACTGTCAGCTCTGCTTTCTGAGGAACCCTGGGTGAAGGGGGTATTGAGCTTCTCCAATGTTATTTGTCGTCTCTGATCTTAAATTGAGATCTAAATTATTAAATGAATTTTTAAGCAAATGAACATAGGTGATTTCTTTTAAAAAATATTTAATTCTGATTTGGAACCTTAGGTGTCTATTTGATTTAAAAAAAAAACCTTAATATGAGATATCATGGCAAGTTAAAACCAAGTAGTTCTTAAGTTATATAACTATAAAATATACAGTTAACAAGTAAGGCTGGGTAAGAGTTTTATTTGTGAGGGTGATTTGTGATATCACAGATCTCTTAATTTATAAACTACCTGATGCCAAGAGCTTAGGGCTTTGCATTGTGTCTAATGCATATATCCCAGTGTTACGGGATTCTCTTGCCTCTTGGCGCCCAAATCAGATTGTTTCACAGTTATGATTCCTGGTGGGAGAAGATATATTTTATAACCTGTAAGAAGAATATTTTGTGTTAATACTAAATGTTTAGACTTGGATATGATTAGGTCGTATATTCTCAGGGGTTCACATTTCCTGCTACCATTCAAAATGTCTTATCAGTGGCAAACTTTAGCCCCCCCCCCCACTTTTCTTTTTGAGAAAAATAGCTTATTTTTACAGTTTGAACCATTCTGTGATCCCCTGGTGGCTAAGTTAAAAAATTAAATGTATGAGTTAGACATATGAAATGGTTATGAACGCTTTTGTGCTGCTGCATTTTAATGCTGTCCAGTTTCCCCCAGTTTAGTTTGTTGAGATGTTTTGCATTTGTCACTTAAGAAGAATATCACTCTTTGTTCCCCCACTTTGCAAAATATGTACATCCTTTTGGCTCTGATTGCGGTGGAAACCAGTGTAATGTGGAAATGGCTGGTGGGTGTGTCTGTGTCCCAGCTCATGTGTAACGGACTGGTGAGGTGCAGCTTGAAAAAGCAGCTGCAGAAATTCCTTATGATGATTGTGTACAGGTTAGTTGGCATGAACTCTCATTGTTAATGTTTTTATTTCTTTTGTAATAGACTTTCTGCAGTCCTAACTATGCTGCGTTTGAATAGCTTTTCCCCCTCTGTTCTGTTCATGTAGCACAGATAAGCATTGCACTTGGTACCATGCTTTACCTCATTTCAAGAAAAAGATGCTTAACTGAGAGGAAAAAATGTGGTTTGGCCTTGCTGCTGTTCTGATTTACCGAATTTGAAAAAGATAATTATAATGCCTGCAATGTGTCATATACTTGCACAACTGAAATAGGTCATTTTTGTCTGTGGCATTTTTACTATTTGTGAAAGTATGGCAAAGATTTGTTAACTCTTAATTGTGTTTTTAAAATGTTTGTTACATTTTTTCTTTGACATTATGTGAAATGATTAAATTTAGAATGACCGTTAATACTCCTGTAATTATCCTTTAAAATACTGATATTTTTACTTCCTTAATGGTAGCTCGCCCTCAGAAAGATTCAGATCCCTTTAACTAAATTGCAAGAGACTCGAGCCTGCTTTGGTTCTCTTGGTTCGGTTTGGGATGGAACTCTTCACCCAGCAGTCAGCTCTTCAGTCAGCACCTGAAATCAGGCCGTGGCTGCAAACATAGAGAAGAATGGAAGCCCAGACCCACCACAGGTCACTCTTAAGGCCCAGTGATTTAAAACTATATTTTACTCGGTTTGGGGTTCTAATCCTTTTACACAAATTTAAGACGGCAAACTGACTACGGCATCTTTGTTTATCTGCATCTAAAACTGTCTGAGTCTTGAACTAGTTGGCGTTGTCTGTGGAGGAGGAACTCATGCCATGTGTTACCATCTGTGTGGTTATTTTAATTAGGTATATTTTTACAACCACTGATTGTCTTTCTGGAATTTAATTATTTCCAAATAAACTTCTTTATTTTATATTGTAATGAGAATTTTTAAACATAAAAGTGTTAAGACCAAGAATAGTAAAATGATTTTAAAAGTTATTGGAAACGCCAGTAGCAATATCTATGGAATTTGTGTTGAGACCATTATATTGTCTACTAGCAGTGAAAATGATCTTTCAGAACTAACTTGTAAATATATTTTAATCATTACTTGTTTGTTTTTTCTAGTCCACTTTTATTTGGACATCAACTACAGTCAATTTAAATTTTATAGATGCACTCAATTCACTGCAGCAGCAGGTTACATAGCAAAAATGCAAAGGTGAACAGGAAGACAATTACTGCCTTTTCTGCTGTAGATACAGTAAAGGAAAATGACTAAAATCAAGCAAAACTAATAGGTAATTTCATTGACAATAAAATATTTGCCATCACATGCTGCAGCTGTTTTTAAGCCACATAACATAATTTACTCATACAGTAACCGTGCTGCCGAAGTTTGCAGACTGCACCTTATGGATACAGTTACCTTTAGTTGTTTTCTTTCTTTTTTTTGTAATAATTGTAGCCAAGTAAATCTTCAATAAAGTTATGGTCTGTTCACTTTGTGTCCTTTTGTCTCTTTCCTTTCTTGTTTTGACTTCATTGAAGTGGGTGATAGTATTTAAATAGTGGCAGCATAGAGGATCTTTAAAATGTTTTAACTCCATGATGAATCCTATAGAAATGCATGTTTTACTATGATAAAACATGCATTTCTTGTTTCCTAAGTTCTTCTTCATGTTCCCCTACAGAATTGTATGGTCACAATTGTCTTTTTTAAGACCTGGTATTTAAATAATACCAGTGTGTTTTTTCTGCAGTTCTATCACGATTGATGTGTTCCAGGCCCTGGATTATTCATGTTGTATTTGACACATTCCTTACATGAATTTGGTTTTTCTAAAGAAGTGGACAGAATGATCAGCTTCAGGTTTTTAGGACACATTTCCAACATTGTTAATCAATTAAGAAAGAATTCTGTTATTTCAAGCTTTTGAGCCAGCCTTTTTATAAGTAAGCCAAACAGTAAGAGAAGTCACTTGGCTATAGGAAGATGGTAGGCGTAAGTTTTTTAGAATGAGAGAAGATTTAGTTTTCTTTTTATAAATTTAAATGAATCCCTTCTTTTTCCCTCCCTCTGATTATTCTAAAGAAAAGTGCATGTATCTTAAGCCTAAGGAATTCGGGTTAAGTGCCTGGGTCATTGCCCACAACTCAGATCATTCATAAGGCCGCACCTTCGTGCCACCTCTCCTTCCTGCCACCGTTGACCCTCTGCCCCTCCAGAGACGAGCAGTGGCTCTCTTCTGCAGCTCCCAAGGCTGACCGTAACTAACAGCCAAGCCACGGGTTTCATTGTGCAGACCAAGCTGTGCATGAGGAGGATCCAGAGGGAAATGGAGTGTTTTGTGTTGTGGATCTGTAGGCACAGTTCAGGCTCTGCGTGGACGGTGAAGCCCAGGGCACAGTCCTCTCAGGTGCACGCTGTCACTCATCCTCACAGAGGCACGAGGAGCAAACAGATGTGTAGGCAGAGAAAATCTTCCTAACCTGTCCACAAGACAGCGCATGAACAACCTTGAAATCTTTTTTTTTCTTTCTGTGGTAAAATATACATAAAACTTACCATTTTAATCATTGTAAAATGTGGGCTAAAGTATCTTCACAGTGTTGTGTAACCATCAAGCACCATCCATCCATCTCTGGGACTTTTTCTTTGTCCCAAACTGAAACACTGTACTCTTTAAACACCAGCTTCCGTTTTCCTTCCTTCCAAATCTCTGGCAGCCTCATTCTACTTTTTGTGTGTATTAACTTTCATAAATACCTCACATGTGTGGAATCGGGCCCTGTTTGACCTTTTTTTGGTCTTATTTCTCTTAGGTTCATTGGTGTAGCGTGTGTCAGAATTTGCTTTCTGAGGCTGAATGATATTCAGCCTGTTTGGCTGTTATGAATAATGCTATGAACGTGGTAGATACATATCTGTTTCTGTCCCTGCTTTTAGTTCTCTAGAGTGTATACCCCGGAGTGGAATTGCTAGATTATATGCGAATTCTATTTTTAACTTTCTGAGGAGTCACCACATATACCATTTTACAATCTCAGTGGGCAGTACATCGGGGCTCCAGTTTCTTCACAACCTTGCCAACACTTAAACTGTTTTGATAATTCCAAATAGGTGTGAGGTTGTATTTTTCTCTGGTTTTGATTTGCATTTCTCAAGTGATTAGGAACGGTTGGCATCTTTCCATGTGCAGCTGTGTCTGTTGGCCATTTGTATATCTCCTTTGCACAAATGTCTAAGTCCTTACCTTTTTTTGAATTAGGTTAATGTTTTGTTTTAGGAGTTCTTTACATGTGCACATATACTTTAAAATTTTTTATTAGTACATGTTTGTGAGTCACACATTTTACAATCATCTTGGAGAGTGGTTACATGTACATATTACAGCGTTTTTCTAATCTCCTTCCCCCCACCTCCCCTCTCCTCCTCTGGTTCCCCTAACCCTTTTGCATACTTGTTGATGTTACTTGTCTCAGCTCATGTTATGGCATAGATTGTTTACACTGATTGGAGTTATTAGGGTCCTGTACATGGTGCGTCCTTATTCCTCTCGCTTCCCCTTTCCCTCCTCCCCACCTTGCATCCTTGTTCCCTTGGACCACTTTCCTATTGGATGAGATCTGTCCCCTTGTCCCTTCCTACCCAACCTATATCATTTTCTTTGTACTTTGCCTCACTCAAATGAGATCTTATACAGTATTTAAGCTTGTGTGTCTGAGTTATTTCACTCAGTATCATATTTTCCAGGTACATCCATTTTCTTACAAATGCCTCAGATTTGTCATTCTTTATAGCAGAGTAGTATTCCCAACATATATTCTTTATATATTTAATGTTATTATCAAATATGTGATTTTCAAATATCTTCTCCCATTCTTTGGGTAGGCTTTTTACTCTTGATTATAGTATTTGAAAAGATTTTACTTTTGGTGACATCCGATTTATCAATTTGTTTTCCTTTTGTTCCTGTGCTTTTGGTATTTTATCCAAGATATCATTGCCAGATCCATTGTCATGAAGCTTTTCCAGTCTTCTAAGAATTGTAATTTTAGCTTTTATGTTGGGACTTTGATTCTTTTTAATTTTGTGTATGGTGTAAGATAGGGATTTAACTTCATTCTTTTCATGTAACTATCCTGTTTTGCCAGCACTGTTTTTGTGAGTCTTTTCCTCTGCTCTTCAAGTGCTCTGCAAACAGCCATCCGCCCCTCCGGCTACCCAAACACTATGCTTATGTGAGGTCATCCTTGGTTTCTTTCCTTTCCTCATGCCTTGCATCCTGTTGGTTTATCAGCAGATGGTGTGGATTTGGCCTCGTAGACACAACTTCATTCTGTTTCCACTGCTACCACCCATCCTGGCCCTCACCTGGACCGTGTCACAGCCTCCTGACTGCTCTTTGCTGCCTCCACTCTGTGCCTATCTGTTCAGCCAGAGTAACCTGTTTAAAACAGATGCAGATTTCTCCCATGGCCTACCAAGCCAGGTGGGAGCCAGCACCTGGATGTCTGAGTCCTCCCTCAGTGTATAGTAGGTTGGGGCTTTACCCATGCTGAGCTTAGTCTAGTATAGAATTTTCTGTAGGTTCTGGGGTCATGTGTCCTGCATCTGAAGCTTGCTGTCATTGAGCGGCCTGGGGCAGTCGTGACATGCTTCTGTGCCTGGTTACTTCTCTACAGTAGGGGTGGTGCTGAGAGTGCTGGGAAGGCATTTAGTTTGGACCTGATGTGTGAGAAGCATGGGTCGTTGGTACAAGTGTCTTAGCATGGTTGGTCCTGTGGTGTAGAGCCCCACTCAACTGTCTCCTGATTGAATACAAGGCAACCCTCACCACCGCTAGAGTGGTTGTCATGTGCGCTTAATATCACCTCCATCTAGCTGCCTCACACCTCCTAGAAGGGATTCTCCTTGAGAGTAGGGCCTTGTCTTGCTTCCTGCTGTGCATCTGATACCCAGCACCTAACTCAGAACTTGGGAAAATGTTCATCTAACTCCTTGTGGCTAAACCCAGCTTTGAATAAGGAGCATCATATCACCACAGGACCAAAAATCATTTGTTTCCCCATTTTGCCTCTGTGCCCTTCAGACAGCCATTTGTGGTGGTTAGCAGGGTGGTTGGCATTCACCAACAGGCTTCCCTGACCTTGAGCATAGGCTCTGGCAGTTCGGGTTGGGCGTTTACCGTTGTGCATCCCCATCTTCTGAGCCTCTTAAAAGCACTGTTTATCTGATGACTTCAATTCCGTGTCTCCCCTTACTGCAAATTGATCACAACCGTAGTGCCACTGAAATCAATGGATTTTGCCCTTCCTTGGCTCGGGGAGAAAGGAATTTGGAGAATCACTGTTCATCTCAGTGATTGAGTTAGTAAACATTTTTTTAAAAGTATTTTTTTCTTTTGGAAACAGAGCCACATGCTTAAAATAACACCTGAAGATGTGCAGAAAGTTCTGCAGTGGAAAACATAGCTTCCTGTGCAGTACTTTCCCCAAAGGCAACCACTGTTAACCAGCTCTTTTAGACTAAAGACATTTTATACAGTACAAATGGTTATGTCCCTAAACACATTTCTCCACACTACTTCAACATATTTGAGAATATTCCTTATCAGATTCACCTTTATTAACAATTGAAGTAAAATGTAATGTTCATAAAGTATAGTACATTGATTTTCAGAATGCAGTGCATGAATTTTTATGTACGTATATATGCGAGGTGGGTATGCACATGCATGTATGTAATGCCCACTTGCATGGCCGCCTCTTTCTTGGCAACAGATACATGCTGTTCCACTGTAGGGAGGTACCCTCACTTAATTGTCTCATTCTCTGTAAGATACTAGTGTTTTGAGTTAGTTGTTAGAAACAGAGGCATAGTTAATATTCTCACATGTGCTTCCTCTGCATAGAGAAGAGCACCACACACTTGGGCACTAAGACAGGTTCCTAATCCTGAGGTCTGAAAACCACTGGAAGTCAACTTTGTGGAACAAAACCTGACCACATTGAGTCGAGCCTGTTTGGTCTCTGCCACTTAAGTGTGTTTATTCATTGGCCTTGCAGCAGAAATGTCTCATTCCCAGCTGGAAGCAGACCCTCCTGTGGCTGTTAATTAATGTATGGGAAATCCACTGAGTTACCCTTCTAAAGACCAAAAATTCTAGGTTGGAAAACACATTGGTCTGGAGACCTCAAGGATTTCAGATAAGCACTTCTGGACCTGAAATAGCCAACATGTCTACATTTTTTGCCATTTACTCTTCAAGGCCATTGTAAAAATGGTTACTGTTGGAGCGTGGGTTGCAGAGATTCAGACTGGGAGCTGGACCCAGATCGCCTCCCTGGTTTCCAGCACTGGGTGACTCCAGGCCAGGTTAGAAGCAGAGTCATGAGGGTTACATGTTGGTCTGTGTCCGGTACACTGCCTCATGTGCAGCTCAGCCCAGGCCAAGTGCCAGCTGTCATCACAGTCCTCATCCACTGAAAGCCAGGTGATGCGGGGCAAGGGAAGTGACATTCGTGAGACAGTAGGAGGGCTGAGCCCGAGCCCACAGCCACCTAAACATGAGAGCATTTTAGCCACTTCCTGATGGTCTAAGGTATGTGTGTCTTACTGAATTAAGGTGGACCTCAGATATGTGTGCAGATATATGGATACATATCTGTATACGAGACACTTTCTGCTGAGAAGAAACTCAGACAAACCATGATCGTGGGACGTACTCATTGCTATGTATGATAACCCTCGTAGCATAATTCTCTATTTTCCAAGGGAGGCAAAAGCCTTCTAATCTCCCTCCTTAGAAGATAACCAGCATTGACCCTACTGGCCCTCAACATGTTACACAGCTCACATCCGCCAGAAAAGTTAGGGACTCACCTGGCCATCCAGGGCTGTGTGCATGAGGCTGATCTTGGGATGGTAAGCAAGGCACCTCATTTGAAATAACTGCCAAGCCCCACAAAAAGCACCTGTGTGTCTCAGCCTCTGCTCTTCCCTCCAGATTCACAGTCACTATTTTGAAGAAAATCAGAGGGTGCTGTATGTTAGTAAACTGCATCTGTCCTGAGGTAAGTTGTCTGTCTCAGGACAAAAATGAAGGAGCTACTCATTGGCCATGCAGTTGGTTGACAAGATGACTTTAGGGAAGTAGTGAGCCTCTCCTCTCCGTGAGTGTGTGGCACTGGGGCGTCTGCTCCAGTGCGCCTGCTCTTTGCACGTGCAGACACGCGCACGGCCTCACAGCAGAAGCCCACAGTGGCAGTGAGCAGGATGTTTTCTGATGTTGCCAACTCCTCCCCAGCTTTTCCTGCTGGGGGATGAGGTGGGTGGTGGTTGGTGTGAGCATAACTGAGAATCCATTTAGGAAGTCATTAGATAAGGAAGTGGCGATCTTACAGTGCTATTTGTATCTTGAATAGTTTTTTGTAACTTTTTAAGGAAATGCTACTTAACGACTGCAGAGCACTAACATCAAGCATTTCCTGTTTAGTTTGGTTTGAACATTGCCCTTCACTGTAAGATGCAGCACCCGGCCCCTCCTTAACTTTCCTCAGTACCTGAGTCTGCCCTGTGGGATGGAGAAGAGATGTTCCAAGGATATCAGTCCACGGGACCGCAGCAGAAGTGTTTCTTGGTTAACTAAGTTTGAGCAATCCAGGCTTAAAGGAAGTGGGAGGGGATTCTTTGCAGGACTTCTCAGGTCCTTATGCTGTGCGCCTGGGGGCTCTGAAGGGCTGCATTTTGGAAACCTAGGAGGCCACAGACACCTTCCCCTCAGACCTGTGGTTCTGGTGGGTCTGGTGGGTCCTGCGCAGCAGGCTTCAGACTTGCACAAACCCCACCTGAGGGTGGCCCAGCCAACAGGCCTGCAGTCACACCTGAACGTGCCTGTCCAGACCGGAAGTGGGTGAACTGGAAGGCTTCTAGTCACTGGGTCAGTGGCTCCTCTGTGGTGGGTGAGTCCAGCTCCTGTGGCGCTGGCTGAACGTGGCTTACAGCGCTCGGCATGGAGTGAATGAAGCTCCTGCTGGCGAGTCCGTGCCCCAGCGGCACTGGTTTGCCACATGCAGATGCTGACCGCTGGCAGAGGAGCACGACTCACAGCACTTGCCCTTTGCCCATCTCAGGACAAGGGGCAGCATCTTCCTGGTACCGCCCCCTCCACAACTTCCACAGGACCCTTTGTGTGCCCAGTGCCACCTCCTGTCCCCAGGCCCACCTCAGCCCGAGCCCAGTGGCTGTGCACAGCGCCCACACTCCCACATCATCTTCGCCTGTCTCGCCGCCACACACTCAGTCCCGAGCGCTGCTCAGCTGCAGTAGAATCTGTCAGTCGTGGCCGTGAGGTGCAGTCTGGCTTCCTCTGCCTCTTGCAGCCTTAGTGACCCTGTGGAAGGCGAAGGGCAGCAAAGGAGGGATGGAGGAGTGGCAGGCTACCAGAAGAGTGGAGGCAGGACAATTCTTGATTTATTTTTTAACTAATGTTGGGATCAAGGGGCCTCCTGAATATTGTCCGTGTTGCAGTCTTGGGGAAGGATGGGCCTTCTGGACAGCTTGACACAGCACGCACAAGTGCACTCAAGAGGCCACGGTGGATACATGTCCACAAAGGGCCACTCAGTCCCTGAAGATTTAGCTGGAATGGACATTGTACATCCGGGGGCTGGTACTATACTTTCCCTTTTCACTTTGACGGCTAGGCAGCTCAGTCCAGCTCTTTGCCTTCAGCATTTAGGCATTCTTCTGGTAGCTGGGGACGGAGCAGTGAATAGCATGACATTCCTGTCCTTGCCTAGGCAGTTACATCCTGGTAGGATAGATAAGTCACAGCCAAATCAAGGGGTAGTACTTTTTAAAACATGGAGTCTTGGGGCCTAGGATTTATCTCAGTGGTTCTGCCGCCTGCCTCACAGGTGCAAGGTCCCGAGTTAGATCCCTGGTACCAAAAAAGAAAAGAAAACAAAACAAAGCCACGGAATTTTTATGAGTAGTAGTTTCTAATTTTCCCTCACCCCGTTTGTCTCCTGCTCTCCTGTCCTGAGTTGGCATCGATGCCCTGTGTTGGTCTGTGGATGCTTTGGGAGTGGGATGCATTACAGACACACTGACACTCTGTGGTCCAGAATGTACTTAAGTGGTTGCAGACCAGGCGAGCCAGGTAGTCCCAGAGGAGGTGGGGGGAGCTCCCTGGCCACAGCTTTGGCCCACTCGTGCTCTTGCCGCAGTGTGCCCATGGCTGCTGAGGGCTCTGCTGTGGCTTTCCCCAAGCCGCGGCATTGCATTCCCAGTTTCCTGCACAGAGTGCCCAGGCTGAAGTGCGGGCAGGCAGTGGGAGGTAAGCTGCTTTCTGGAAAGAGTGTTTGAGCTTTACGTTCTTTTTCAGAACCGCAAGGCCCACTTCGGGTTTTGCTTCGTGGTTAGTTGTTGTTGGGGTTTTTTTTAAACTTCTGTTTACTTATTTTGGAATAAAGGGCTGAGTCAGTATCCCCAACAAGCCAGCATCCCAACTTGAGGTTGTGTGTATAAATAGAAAACCCAGGCTTTCCAGAACACAATCTCATGGAGACCAATTTTGTTGACAAAGGCGAGGCGCTATTTGCCAGCCTCGGGCATTTCTAGGCATCTGGAATTGCCCAGTCCTGGACACACCCCTGGGGTGATTTGACTTCCCCTCCTGTGCCAGGACAGGGAAGGGAGCTAGGCGGAGGCTCTGGGGCTGAGCCTGAGCTGCCCTGCGCAGCCTCTCTCTGGCCAGGCCTTCCCCTCTCCTGGCCCCATGAGACATTCACCAATAGTTCCCAGTTCCCAAAGCCACAGACTTTCATTGTGAAACGTGAGGGAGCTGGGAATCCTGGAGGTCAAGACTCCAGTTTCCTAAAACCTCACTCATATTCTCTCTCTTTTGCAGAACATTCTTCATTCACTCGTGACCATCAGGCCATTGTCCGCTGTGGCTAGCACCGCTGGGCGTGACACTTGCTCTGAGGACATTAAAACAAGGACATAACCGTGGGACAGGTGTAGCTAAGTTTAAACAACGATGACATTTATTCAGTGCTTTATGTTCTGAGCGCTTTCCCCACTTCATGTAGAGTGGGTACCCCTACCATTTCTATTCCACAGAGGAGTTAAACTAGGTATCCTGGACCCCACATTCAGGGCTCAGCACGGTGACAATGCGTGTGTGGAACTGAACTTCAACACAGTCACCTTTGATAAAGACTGACCAGGGTGTGGCAGCGACAACTGGAGGATTAAAGGGGACAATCACAGAAGGGCTTTGAGGAACAAGTTTGCCCTTCCCAGAGCATCTCCGCTTAGTAGTTGGTTCGTGGTGCTTGCACTTTTGGGGCCCCTTAAGGAGACCACATCATTCTTTAGATGATCAGTCCACGGATGTTCCTGAAAGGCCCCTTACATGACGCACAAAGCCCTGAATATTTCTGAGGAGTTATTTAAGGTATGTGATCGGTATACATCCTCCAAAATGAACTTACATTTTAACCCAGAGTCACAGTTTCAGTGTGGATAATGACATCCCTGCAAACCTAAGGGCGGACTGCGTTTTTCTAGATTGTAGTTTAAAACTATTTCCTTAAGCAAATCTTTTTTCATCTTGGAGTCTTGGTTCCTCAAATGTAAGATGGGGTTCGGCCGCACCAGTGAACCACACAAAGCCAGAATCTTGGATGAGGCCCTGGGCACCTGCCTTTTAAACCAAGTTGCCCAATATCCTCATGCGTAGCCAAGCTGGGGGAAGCACCAGAACAAACAGGGTCCCCAGCTGTGCTGCAGGCACAGGTGGCTGCGCTGCGTGGAGGAGGTGTCCTCCCTCCTTCCTGCCTCAGCCAGAGCTGCCCCCTTAACACTGGATGGGGGGAAATCGCTGGGCCACCAAAAACTAACATCGGGAGACCGCAGGGACCACTGCCTGGGTTCTCTGGGGTCCTCCAGGGTGTGGATCTTGGTGCCCTTTTTGCACTCTACACAGAGGGCACTGCTGCCCGGCCCCAGCTGCCTTTCCTGGGTAGGCGAGTCCCCGATCGACTGTGGCATCAGCAGCATTGCAATGAGGCCATTGGGAGCCTCTTTATGAGTTAGGATGGGGAACCCTGGTGAAGGGTCGAAGGTATTGAAGATCCTTTGGGATCAAATGTGAGCTATTACTAAAATGAGACTCCATTTAATCAGGGATAAATCTTGATCCTGTAAATTTAATATAGTTTGATGGCTCTAAATCCAGTGCATCTACTGTAGGAATTTGCTGGGTTGCATTTCTGAAATATTTAGTCAGGTGTTTTTAAAGGTATGGCTTTTCTATAAGGTGCTAATTTTTAGCGGGTGCTGCTGTTCCGGGCCTTTGAAAAACAAAAGGTGCTTGTACTATAAGGAAGTGCTTAGATGATAACCATCAAGTTCAGAAGTAGATTATCTACAGGAAAGTATTTTAGGATAAGAGAAAGGTCACACAAAAGCAACGGAGCCCAAAGCTTCTGTCTGATGTTCAGCACGTCAGCCTTAGGATGGCATCCACGTGCAGGGTCGGAGAGGCCCATGTGTGGGTGTTGGGCCCATCCACTTAGTTGGTGGCAGGAGGCCCCAAGTTCATTAGCAGCTACCTATATTCATTTGCTATGACCGCGTAAGAAGCTACCAGTTAATGGCTCAAAACACACACTCATTGCCTCACGTTTTCTGTGGTTCACAGGTCTGTGAGCTTGGCCGGGGTCTTTCCAGGGCCTCACAGGTCCTGTCATGTGACGGTTGGCAGTGTCCATGCTGTGGTAGACAGAGCTCTTGGCAGCTTTCGGGTTCAAGGCCAGCAGTGGAGCATCCCTCCTCTATACCTCTCTTCAGGCAGGCCTGGACTGCCCTCGAGAAAGTGACCTACCTCAGGAAGCCTCTGAGCAATGACATCAAAGCCAACTGATTGAGGACCCTAGTTACCTCCACCAAATCCCTTCACTTTTGCCATACGAGGTTGCCTCACCATGGCAGTGACATCCATCACATTCCAGGTCCTCCCACACTTGGGTGGGGGGTGCAAAGCATGTACCCCAAGGAACATGAATCATGGCCATCTTAGAACTTGGCCTCCACGCCATGGGGTGACTGTAACCTCTGAGAGCCTGGCTTTAGACGGTGTGAAATGGGAAAGATGGTGTGAGATGGCGGGAAGTGGGAAGTGCCTACCTGCCCCGGATGCTGTCATGGGACTAAGTGGGGAAGTGCTGGTGCTGTGCACCCTGAGGCTGGCAGCAGGAAGTACCCGGATTGTGACCAACCCTCTTCTCTTCCACCCAGGATACCACTGAATACCCTGAGCAGGAGTATGAAAGGAAGGTGCCATGCACAGGTGCTCGGTTCTCTTCCAGCCAGGAGCCAAATGAACAGGCCCTGAATCTGCTGAGAGTTCATCTTTCCAGGCAGTTCCCCCAAATCTGCACATGCTTCCTACTGGCTGCGGACATCCTTTTGGATTAGGACTGGACGCACTGCCAGCTCCTCCATTTCCTCCCAACCATCGTCCTTGGGGATCAGGAAGATGCTGTAGTCCACAGTCCCCTGCTTGCCACATGAGTGCTACCAGGGGCGCCACATTTCCTCCTTCCTACCCACCAGCCCTAAGCCTTGTCGGCGTCCCCAAATGTTCCCTGCTCATCACTTTCTGTTTCACAGTGAATGCAGAACCCAACTGCAGACAGATAGGGAAGGACAATTTTTTAAACAGATGTCGCGGGTCACCAGTAAGTTATTGATCAAACAATATCCAGAGCACAGATAGCTGCTTTTGCCATCATAACTGACGGCAAACGCCACATCGCCCGCCGTAATTACAAACACAGAGGAGCGGAGGGAAAATCCATCTTATTTAAAAGTGTTTTAGTGTCAGCAAACACATTGCGATGCCATTAACAAAGTTTTTGTTAAGGACACGTTCAACTTGAGGTTTTTAATTTGTTTGAAGTATTTTGCTAAAACAGAATTATGTTGGAGTTTATATAAAAGCAGAGAATGACATGAAAAGTTTTAACTTAAGCAGCAAAATATAGAGGCTAATCTTATTTAAAAGTAATATGTATGTCTTGATCGAGTGCCCAGATAGGCTCAGCTGGGACTTTTTAGTGGAATCGGGTCTAAGCTGTTACACTAAGTTATACCGAGAAGGTTTTCCTGAGCTTATATTGCCAGACCTGAAATACTCTTGTGGCTGCATTTAATAAAGAAACGAAAGTCTTGAGTAAGGGGATATGATTTTTTATGACAGAAGGAATGCAAATAACTTTTAGTCTCATTGCCTTGACCGGGTTTGGTTTGATTTGATGGAGTTTAATAATGACTTATAACCTGTGCTGACAATATGCAGGCCCGCACAACGTCATTCAACTCATTTATTCTGCTTGCTGTAAAAACAAAGAGATGGCAAATAAATATATGGAACGTTCATTGTTTGTCAGAGGGCCCAAGCCAAGAGTTTTCAGTGACCTTTTAAAATATGGTCCCAGGCTAGTACTAAAATGTCTGTCACTCAACACACACACTTGCACGCTCTGGCCTTTTAACCCGTGCAGCGTGTGTTTTTCTCCTTCAAATGGGTGTATGAATTTCCAATCAGCTGCAGCGACTTAGGCTTTTGCATTGGAGGATTACTGTAAATTGCAGCCTGACAATTACAATACGCAGGGCACTGACGAGTTATTAATGGGCTCGCCTACTGATGGCCCTTCAGCGCAACCTCGGACCTGCTGAGCCTCAGGCCTAATTGGATCCAGGGGTGGAGGCCCGGTGGATGAGGTAGTTGGGAGCCGGGCTCACCCGGACCCCGCCTCCAGCAGAGGAAGATATCAATTGATTTCGGATGGCTCCTGCCCGCCACGTCGGTCTCTGATTCACCTCCTCCTTAATGACTTGTATTGGCTTAAGGAGCTCTGCATTATTTGACAGCGTCAAGCTCAGATGACAAAGACCAGCAGGTGACTTTAATTGAGGACTTCTATTGCGAGAGATTTTATGCAAGACAGAGCAACAGTCCAACAGACACAAAAGAGGCCTGTAAAAAAATTAAAAAAAAAAAAATAACAGCGGCAGTCCTAGAAGGAAACCCAGACCAGACCTGGGGTTAGCTACTTTACCTTCGATTCGTTTACACTTTTTCACCCCTTCATGGTGGGATCAGGAGGGGGACCCCCACTCCTACCCCCTGCCCCTGGAAACCCTGGAAATTCTGCAGCCGTCTCTCCTCTCTTGGGGTTCATTGTTTATCTTTAGGGATGAATTATGTCCAGGCATAAATTATGTTTGACACATCTTGATGCTGGGGGGAAAAATTAAATTTCTCACTGCTCTGAAAAACATTCTGCAGAACATATCACGCTCAGAGGCATCCAGAGAGAACCGAGCGTGCTGTTTAGTTTTGCGGAATTAAATGGACGGCCTGTCTGAAGCTTCGGAAGGTGGGAGGATAAGGATCAGTGAGTGAATACATGAGAAAGAAAGGTGACAGCTGAGAGGGTCGCAGAGGTGGGAAGGAGGTGGGCCAGGCTGGGTCCTGAAGAGAGTGCCTCGCTGTTAGGGCTGCTGGAGAGCCCTGGAGACCAAGCTGCTGTGTTTTAAAAGACTGAACAGGCTGAAAGCATGGTGTCGCTTGGTGGCTGGGATCCCCGATGATTGTGCACTCCCTGTGAGGGACTGTCTCCACTGTCCAGGAAACTAGACAGACAGCCCATCTTGATCTAGCACCTCGGAACTCCCATGTTCTTCAACTACCCTTCTTCCTCCTCTCCAACTTCTTCTTTTTTTTTTTTTGGTACCGGGGATCCAACTCGGGGGACCTTGCTCTTGCGAGGCAGGCGGTGGAACCACTGAGCTAAATCCCCAGCCCCCAACTTCTTACATTATCTAAATATGCCAGGTATTTTCATGCCTCCAACCTGTGGCTTGTGCTACTTTCTCTGCCTGAATTTCTCTTCCTCCTCTGTTCTTTATCTTGCAAACTCCTACTCACCCTTCAACGCCCAGTTTGGTCACCTCCTCCTAGAGTCTTTCTAGTTCTCTCTCACGTTGCCTCCTGCCATTCTGAGTCCAAAACTCCCACTCTAATCCAGCAAGTTGTACTACTTCCACAAGAGGCTGAGGAAAGGGTTGGCTATCCAGAGGGACCAGTCAAGATACCATTAGCACCCAAGGAAGCTGCTACATGTGTCCCAGCGTCTGAGAGGAGGGACTCGTGAATTCTGAGGGAATAGTTGAGAAATGGAAAGGCAGAATTAGGGGTCACTTTGGAAGGGGGGTGGACCTCAAGGATAAGCAAGACCCTGGGGCTGCGGTGGGACCAGGCTGTTCCGGGCAAAGCTTGGCCTTGGGAAATCAGTCGGGCACTGGTGCCAGATGGTTCCTGGGCTGGGAATGTCGCCAGGAATAACTGCTGCCTTGGAACAGTGATGCAATTGGGATCCCTGGGGTCTGATCCACCTGACAGCCTGGCTTGGCTCACAAGTTATGACCAGGCTGGCAGAGACCTTCAACCCTGAAGTGAGTGAATCCATGCAGTGTCATGGCTCCACCTCTGCTGCTGCGCTGCAGAAAAGCCCTCTCTTTCTAGGGGCTCGGGCCTGCACCTTCCCCGGGGCCTCCTGTGCTGCAGTGTCTGGGGGGCCACAGCCTGATGTTGACTAAATGAGAGGTGTCGTGGAGGTGCTCATCCCAAAGAACTATCTTCAACCAAGACTCTGGCAAGTTCCGTTGCTTGGACTTGTTTTGTTTTCTTTTTAATTGGAACTCGGAACTGTTTCATGATTATTTGTCAGTCAGGTCCCTTTATAAGGTAACTCGGCACACACCTTCAGCATATCTATCTTCTTGCAGAGCCCCTGAAGTGGGTGCCCCAGGCTCCTGCTGGGCAGGTGACCCCAGTCTGGTCCGGGAGGTGGTGGACACAGGCAGAAAGAGCCACGCAGCAGGGAGAAACAATGCAGGAAGACAGGAGGTGCTGCTGGAAGGTTGGATCAGAGTGCAAGGGGATAGGCCTCCCGCTGGGGACCTGAAGGAAAGCCTGGGTCTGAAGGGGGCGACGGAAGGACAGCATGGGGCCTTGGGGGTCACGTCTGAGAGGAAGGAGAAGGTGAGGAGTCTGAGGTCTCCCTGGGCTGGGGCAACTGGAACTCCTGGGGTGAAGGACCTGACCAAGTCCTGGAGCAGGAGATTTTCAACACATTCTTTATGCAGTGAATGAGTGAATGAACGGCAAGTATTTGGAGTGGACCCTAAACCCACACCGCCAGCCTTGCCGTTAAGCCCCAGCCCGACTTTCCCAAAGCCTCCCACCCGCCCCCCGCCCTGCCCTGCCCGCACGGTGGGTCCACAGCTTCCTGTGCTCGTCAGCATCCCTGCCAAGCCCAACCCTCTCCTCTCCCCATTCAGTGACTCCGCTGCGCACTGCCCCCACTGCCATGGGCACTGCGAGGCTCTGCCTGTCCTGTCCTGGGCCTCTCTCTGCAGACGTGGCAGCCCCGCTTCTGCCTTCCTCCTCACCCTGATCCTGTCCTGAGGATCAAAAACACAGCTCAGGCCATGCCAAGCCCTCTTGGGGTGCCATCTACCCGCTTCCCCGAGCCCCCTTCCTTGCTCAGGTCCCCAACCATCCAGTGCGCTGTCTCCTGGCCCATCCTCCCTCCCCTCATCACTCCAGACCCCTGGATGCACAGGTCAGGCCGCCCACTTGCTGCTGACCTGGGATGAGCTCCTGTCACTGGCCCTGCCTTCTGTGTGCAATGGAAGGATGGACACAAAGGTGACAGGCAAGGGAGATGTGCAGGCAAAACTTAGGAGTCGGGCAGGCTGGGCGTGGAATCCCCACCCGCACAGTTGGAATCACCCACGACACTGGCCACACACAGGTCTGGCCCTTGGAACCTGCCTCACCACAAAGGTGACCCTGATGCGTCTCAGGACATAGATGCAGCTCTCAGCACAGGGCCTGGTACACAGCGAGTGTGTCAGTCTGTGTCCTGCAGACACTACGCTGCCCCCTCCCCAAAGTGAGAAGAGAGGGCGCTACTCTTGCCTGGGCCGCCCTTCTTGGGAGGCTGCCTTGGGTTCATTTTTCCTGCAGAGCCTGGCACTTGGGAGTCATGAATGCCAGCACCTCTCACCATGCTGGGAAATGATTGCTTGACTGGGTCAGTTGCGCTGTCACCCTGGATGCCCTCGGCCCTGTCCACTGCCCCACGGCAAGCTCTGAGCTGGGGAGGCAGCCTCCTAGGTTGTCAGATTCACTTTGCCCAGCAGAGCTCGGGCCTTGGCTGAGATGTTCGCCTTACACTTCCTGGGCCCCATGGGGTGGGTGGAAGTCATCTGTCGTTCCCCTCTTCACCCTGCAGCTCAAAATCCTCCACCACCCCATCGTGGAATCCTGCATTTCCAAATGTCCGGCATTGAAGGGCTGGTTTTGGGGAGATGAGGGGCAGGAGGGAAAAATGGGAGCTCTAGGTAGGAAGAGGAGAAGCTGGGGACTTATGGGGTCAAGAGCTCACCCAAGAGGGCACAGCTGGCAGGGTAGCTCTGTTGGTGTCTGTCCCTGCAGATATCAGGAGTCAGAGCCTCCCCTGGGGGCTAGCCTGGCCTTGCCTAAAGAAGCTGTAGGAAGAAGCATCCAGAAAAGGAATGGTGGGTCAGGAAGGGCTGGTGGCTGGAGCCCCGTCCCTCTGTGGGTGTGGGGACGCAGCCAGCCCCGGCTGAGCAGAGTCAGGGCTAGAGCTGTGCTGAGTGGGGAACGCCAGGCCGAGGCCCTCCCTCCTCCTCAGGCTGCTCCAGGAATGTGGAATGCAAGCGAGCTGCTGGCAGTGAGGAGCCTGAGGTGCAGAGAGGGGAAGCGGTCTCCTCTGTGTCCACCTATCCGGTGGGAGAGAAGGCCTTCGTGCTTCATACACATGCGCCTTACTTCTGCCACTTTCCCATCTCTTCTGTGTTCTCTATTTGTCTTCTCCAGGATCCTTTTATTGCAATCATCAGAAGTAAGGACAGAGAGGATTTTGAACAGCAGTGTGTGCACAGGAGAAATAAATGGAAAGGGTGGGCACATTGGTGGAAAAATCCTAGATGGCAGAAGCCATCTCCTGCATGAGAAACAGAGGTGACATGAGTATGCCATGTCCCAGCTCTTCTGGTTCTCCCACAGCCTGAGTGACCACCCCTGGGAAGAGCCGGACAGGAAGGGAGTCTGGAAGAGGCTCAGCCCCGGGATCTTGTGGTAGCTGAGATCCCCTCTGTCCTTTTTGGAATCATGCTGGATACAAACAGTTAAGCAATGATGAGGATGGTGGAGGCGATGGGAGTTATGATGGTGGGGATCCTGATGATTGTAAGGGTGGTGATTATGGCAGTGGGGGTGGTGATGAAGTTGGTGATTGGAGATGATGATGGTGATGGTAATAATAGTTGGCCAGTATCTTGTTGAGGATTTTTTTTTTTTTTTTTTTGGTACCGGGGATTGAACTCAGGATCTTGTGCTTGCAAGGAGGGTGCCGGAAACACTAAGCTAAATCCCTGGCCTTTGTTGAGGATTTTTGCATCTATGTTCATTAGGGAGATTGGCCTGTAGTTCTCTTTTTGGGTTGGGTCTTTCCCTGGTTTTGGAATCAAAGTGACACTTGCTTCCAGGAATGAATTTGGAAGACTTGCTTCCCTTTCAATTTCCTTGGTGAGTTTAAAGAGTAATGGCATTAGTTCTTCTTTAAATGTCTTGTAGAATTCAGCAGTGAAGCCATCAGGACCTGGGCATTTCTTTGTTGGTAAACTTTTTTATCACATTTTCAATTTCACTCATTGTAATTGGGGTGTTTAAAATTTCTATATTTTCTTCATTTAACTTTGGCAATTCGTATGTATCTAGGAATCTGTCCTTTTCTTCTGTGTTTTCCATTTTATTAGAGTACAGATTTTTGAAGTAGGTATTGATGATGCTCTGGATTTCTTCTGGGTCTTTTGTGACATCTTTTGCATTCTTTTTCTTTTTGGTACTGGAGATCGAACTCGGGTCCTTGCACTTGTGAAGCAGGCGGCAGAACCACTGAGCTAAATCCCCGGCCCCAGCCTTTTTCATTCTTAATTGCATGGATTTGAGCCTTTTCTTTCCTTTTTTTGATAAGGTTGGGTAAAGGTTTATCAATTTTATTTATTCTTTTGAAAAACTCACTCTTTGATTCATTGTTTTTTTGTATCGTTCTCTTAGTCTCCATTGCACTGATTTCTGCTCTGATCTTTCTAATTTCCTCTCTTGTACGAGCTTTGGGATTGTTATGCTCTTCCTTTTCTAGGAGCTTGAGGTTCTGCATTTGGTTATTTATTTGAATTCTCTCTGTTTTCCTAATGTGGGCATTCGCTGCTATGAATTTCCCTCATAGAACTGCTTTCATTGTGTCCCATAGAATCCTGTATGTTGTACTGGCATCATTTACTTATGGAAGCTGTCTAATTTCTTCTTTAATTTCCTCTGTGACCCATTGGTTGTTCAGGAGGGTGTTATTTAATTTCCATATGTTTGTGGGAGTTTTGCAGTTTCTTATATCATTGATCTCCAATTTTATTGCACTATGGTCTGATAATATATAAGGGGTAACTTCAATTCTTTTACATTTACTTAGACATGTCCTATGAGGTAGCATGTGGTCTATTTTGGAGAATGACCCATGTGCAGCTGAAAAGAATGTATATTCTGATTTTGTGTGGTGGAACACTATAAACATCTATTAAGTCCATTTGTTCAATAACTTGGTTCAGTTGTAGAATTTCGTTGTTCATTTTTTGTCTACATGATCTGTCTATATGTGATAGTGGGGTATTGAGGTTCCCCACTACTATTGTATTAGTGCTTATTTGATTTTTCATGTCCATTAATATTTGTTATATAGTTGGGGGCATTCATATTTGGTGCATATATATTTATGATTGTCATCTCTTCCTCTTGGACGGTTCCCTTCACAAGGAGGTAGTGACCATTTTGTCTTTCTTAATTAGTTTTGGTTTAAAATCTACTTTATCTGAAAATAAGATTGCTACCCCTGCTTTTTTCTGGGTTCCTGCCCCGTGGAGAACTGTTTTCCATCCTTTTACTTTCAGTCTATGAATTTCTTTTTGAGTTAGACGTGTTTCTTGTATCCAGTATATCATTGGATTTTGCTTCTTAATCCATTCTGTCAGTCTATTTCTTTGATTGGTGAATTGAGACCATTGACATTGATAGTTATAACTGATAGATGTTGACTCATACTTGTCATGATGTTTTACTATCATTGGCTCTTTTATTTCTTATTTTTTTCCTCCCTTTCCCTTTAGTTTCTTACCTTGCCTGGTGGCTTCCCTCTGTTGGGCCTCATGGAGTTGTGACCTTCATTGTCTTTTTCTAGGATATTGCTTAGGATTGTTTGGAGTGCTGGTTTGGTGTTCATGAAATTTCTCAGGTGTTCTTTGTCATGGAAGTATCTAATTTCCCCATCAATTTTGAAAGATAATTTTGCAGGATACAACAGTCTAGGTTGGAAGTTATTTTCTTTTAGGGCTTGAAATACTTCACTCCAGGCTTTCCTTGATTTGAGGGTTTGTGTTGGAAAATCTGCTGTGATTGTAATCAGCTTTCCTTTGTAGGTGATTTGTTTCTTTTCTCTAACTGCCTGTAGGATTTTGTTCTTTTGTTGGGTTTCTGGGATCTTGACTATTATATGTCTAGGTTTGGATTTTTTTTTGATCATGGCTAGTTGGAGTTCTATATGCCTCACTTGTCTGTATGTCCAATTCTCCACCTCTGTCTGGGAAGTTTTCTACTATTACATCTGTGAACAGGTTTTTTTATGTCAATTGTACTTTCTCCTGATTTTTTGTGGACTCCTATCAGTCTTATGTTATTCTTCTTTGCATCATCTAGCAGCTGCTGGATTGATTTCTCATGTTCCCTTACTATTTTTAAGAAATCTCTGTTTTCGGGGCCGGGGATTTAGCTCAGTGGTTTCACCACCTGCTGCACAAGCGCAAAGACCCGAGTTTGATCCCTGGTACCAAAAAAAAAAGAAAAAAAAGAAAAAAGAAAAGAAAAGAAAAATAAATCTCTGTTTTCATGGTCCTTAACTGCAATCCTGTCTTCTATATCTGATATTCTATCTTCAGATTCCCTTAATCTACTATGCATGCTTTCAATAGAGGTTTTAATCTTCTGAATATCTGTTTGAACCTGTTTCATGGATTCCATTTCTTTCTTATGCTGGGCATTGATGACTTCCAGCATGTTTCTGAGCTTATCTATTTTTTATCTGTTTCTTTTCTAGAGCCTCTAATCATGTCTTTCACTCTGCTCACCATCTCTGTAGTTACCTGGGAGATTATTTCTACTTTGAATTTTTCTAGAGCCTCATTCATCTGTTTTGTTCCTTCTTGTGCTATCAGTTCAGGGTGTCCGGGTGGTTGATTATCAGACTTTTCCACCTCATTTTCCCAAGAATTTGCCTTTTTTGTGGTGGAAATCTGAATTTGTGACTTGCTTAAATGTCTTCTCATTTTTGTTTTTGTTATTGTCCTTGCTTTAATTCCTGGGTTGATACTTTGAAGTTGCTTATTGTAAGTATCTTTGTTGATGTATTAAGAACACTTATGGAATGATTGCTTCTCAGAGGTGTCTTCCAGGTATAGCTGGTTTTTAGGTTTTGAGTCTCTAATGGCTCTGAGGCTATCTCATTTTCATTATACCAGGAAGGACAACTGATTAGCTCAATCACAACACCTTAGGCCAAGTGATACAATCATCAGCACAATAGCATCAAGCACCCTTTAGAAAATGATAATTTGTGGTGGTTATTAACCTATCACCTTTAACTGTGTGAATTAAATCAAGATCAAGGACCAATCCAACATATGTTTATAGTGAATAAACTCTTCACTATAGCAACTTTACCCTTCGGGATGGGGAGTTAGAAGGAATTGGGGAGGGAGGAATAGGTAGGTAAAGGGTTAGGGGAAGGTTAGTAGTGAGGCCAGAGGGCACAGGTGAGAGAAGGAGAGAGAAGAAAAGAAAAATAAATAAGAAATATGAATTAGGGCCAGAACACGAACACAAAGGGAGATAAAGAACAATGTGGGACAGCAAGGGAGTGAGGGAGAGAGAAAGAGAAAGAAAAGAGAAAAAGAAAAAAAAGAAAAGTAAAAATTTTAAAAGACTAGAAAAAAGAAAAAAATCAAAAATAAGAGCAAAAAAAATAGTGGTAATTTTGAAAATAACAAATAACAAATAAAAATGAAAGGCCTCCTTCAGGGTATGTCTCTGCTGTCACAATAAACAATGCAGGCAGTAGTGAGCAGTTATAAGTCAACAAGTCTCAGTAAGCCAGTCACAGATCCGTGAGATTCAGGCAGATTTCTGGCTACAAGTCCCAAGTTGAGCTCCCTGTCCTCCTGCAGGGTTGAACTGTGCAAGGTTCTACTGCAGGTTCCAGCTGCCCTTCCCCTGAAGATAGTCCAGGTTCCAATAGGAGGCGATGATCCCTCCAACTTACCAAGCACAGTGGTCTGGTGTGCCTTTATTGCAGATTCTCTTCACCTTTCCAGTGGGTTTCAGTTTTCATCTGGGAGCCTGAGAGAGGCCCTCTCTCTGTTGTTCACTTCTGCAGCTCAGGACAATGGCCTTTATGTCCCCCTGTGCCTCTGTAGTGTGGAACCAGGTAGCTACACAGCCAAGAGGCCAGAGGCGGCACGGGTGGGGGGGGTGCTGTTGTTGCAGGCGCCCACACAGCTAAGCTGGTGGCTGGTGGGCGTGCCTGGGGGGGGGGTCCTCACAGTCTCCTGGATGCAAGTGGGCGGGGCAAGCCAGAAGGAGCAGGGCGCAGCCACCCACATCTGACTGCAAGGCCAAGCTGATGGTAATAATAGTAATGGGAATGGTGATGATGATGATGATAGTGAAGATGGTGAAGATGGTGGTGAATATCGTGTGACGATGGTGATGATCATGTTAACTCACTGTGACTTTGGATAAGTTCTTTATCTTCACTGGCTCTCAGTTTCTTCATTTGTAAAACAAAGAGGTGGAACTTGAGTTCTTTTCCTCTGAAATTATAAGAAAGGATTGGGAGGATGTAGAAAAGAAAGGAGCAATAGGTGAGTTGGGACAAAGAGGCAGAGGGAAAGGTTTATCCAGACAGACCTCCTGCCGTCTCTCTCATCTCTGGACTGGGAAGCCCGTGCCTCCGTCCACGCCTTGGGATAGAGTCTCCCTGCGCATTCCCAGCACAGCCCTGCCTTTGCTGTCCACTGTCCACTGTCCACTGGGTTCCCCACCCTCAGAGTGGGCACCTGCTAATCACATCCACCAGGCCCAGCTCCTCTGGGAATTGCACCCCACCACACACTGCCCCACCCCCAAAGGGTCTGGAGCAAATCATTAAATATCAGGTTTCCAGCCCCTGGGGGGGTGAGTAGGTGCTAAAAAGAGGCCAAGCTGGATTTGTCAAAAAACCATCAGCTCTCACGCACAAATGTCCCTCTTGGTGCGAGGTCTAGCCTGGTGTTCAGGGGTGTGAGAGGCAGTGGGAGGGGTGCAGAGCAGGGCTCTGGGAATGTGCTTGACCCCAGGGTGCCAATTAGTTGCCCTGTTTGGCCCTCAAGGCCAGACAGAGTGGTGGGGAGCCAGGGAAGGGCCCAACTGTTGGGCAGGGGGAGGGCTGGAGAAGTTACCCTGCAAGTCACCTACAAAGTTGTTCTCCACCCAGACTGTAAAGCTGCTGAAGCCCGTGGCTTCAGTCTGCCGCATCTACTAGGTTTTGTTCACCTCTTAGAAGGCCTAAAGGGCTCTTTGTTACCGCAGAACTTGGCAAGCTGCAAAGGACTAAGAAAGCAGCTCTTCCCCCGGCTGGCTTTCTTCCACCGAGACCTACTCTGAGAGCAAGCACCGAGTACCAGCCCCAGGGAGGCTCCTGGAGCAGAGTCAGCCTTCACTGCTGCAGCGTCCCTTGCTTTCTGGTTCTCCCTCGGCCTTGGCCATCACATCTTAGTCTTCCCTGGTGGGTCCACTTCGTCCTGGCTCGGGATGTGGGTTTCCCCGCCCCTCTCCTCTTCCTCATTTTCCCTGATGTCTCCTGCTCCTGTGGCCGTGATCACTACAGCGGCTGCCTCGGGCCTAACCCTGCAGCCCTGAGCCATCTTTCTCACTTCCGGACCCCATATCTGCTGTCACCTGGACGCCTCCCCTGCAGGGGCCACAGCATCAGCGTGGAGGACTGATCGCCCCGAAGCCCTTTGAAGCTGCTGCTCCTCCTCTGCTTCCTGCCCAAGGACAGGGCACCATGCATCCACCTGCCTGGAGTGGGAGCCTGAGAGCCATGCCTGTCACAGCCTCCTTCCTCTCCTTGGTGCCCGCTCACTGGAGCTCCTGGTCTGGTCCTGCTCTCCCAGCCCAGCAGAGCACAACCCGGGTGGTCCCCTCTGTCCTGGGCCCAGAAGCAGACTCCCCACCGCTCCCCTTCCCTGCACTGTCACCACGAAGTGCAAGTTCTACTACAGCCCTCAGCCTTCCCAGAGAGCCCTGACCCCTTGGGCTACTTCCCTGAATAGGATTCTCAGGGGTCAGGAAGATGGCCAGGGCCTGTGTGGTCTTTGCTGCTGAAGAGCCACCACCCGGTACCTGTCACCCCTTTACCACCTTAGGCAAGTTGCATAATACCTGGGCCTCAGTTTGCTCATCTGTGCAATGGGGATGGTGTGCATGTAATGCACATGATTGGTGGAGGTCCGGATGAGGCGGAGTGCCCGGTTTTCACTCTTGGGTGTGTATTTGTGCACGCAGGTTTCAGGAATTACAGGGTGACACAGGGTGAACATGAGGTCCTTCCAGTATTAGCACTTTATTCAATTCATGGGGGAAGGGGGGCCTGATTTAGTTTATATTAAACTAAATGTGGGCGTGAGGAATGGGGTGTGAATCTCGAGCCTGTATGAGCACAAGCGTGTTTCCAGCAGACATCCTTGATGCCACGCCCACAGCATTTTGGGGTGCAGCACCAGCATTTCCATACCTGGGGGCTTTCTGTGGCTGCAGAAGCCCACTGTGCCCAGCCCACATTGGCAAGAAGGGCTGGGGGTCAGGGCTGGATGCTGCCTGGGCTCCAGGGCTCTCCAGCAGCTGAGTGTCAGTTGTGCGTAGTGGTGACAATCGTGGCTGTGACTTGTTTCCTGGGATCCCGTCTCCCCCGAACAGATCTGCACAATCCTGTCTGCAGCACCTGTCTCTGGGAGATGGGAACGGAGACAGAAGCCACCCATGGCTGGCAGCAACAAGCAGAGCAGCATAAGACCATGGAAAGGCTGCATCTGGCACGCTGATCATTTTGCATGCATCTTCTTCTCCTAATTCACTTGCATCCCTGTGCAAGGCACTGATCACAGCTGATGGAGTGGAGGCTGAGCCAGGCTGAACAGCCTCCCTGAGGCCTCATTGCAGGGACCTCGGCCGGGTCCAGCTCCTCGGGGACCTTGAGGCCGACGACCACTCTGATGAGTGCCCTTGGGTTTGGGAGCTGTGGAAGCACAAGGCTGAGGAAGGCACCGTAACCCAGGGGCCACTTGCAAAGCTAGACAGTGGTGGGTGACACAGAGCCCTTGTCCAGCCCATTCCTCCCTTGTCACTCTTTCGAAGCACTCTGCCTTCAGGCTGATCTCTCTTCCCCATTGGATGTGACGCGGGACATGGGGACCACTCTGTCTCGAACTGGCAAGAAGGACAAAGCAGCAGCGGAAGGGCCAGGATGAGCACCAGGGGCCCTCGGCCCAGGACCAGGCGGGCCTGGAGAAGGGGACTCAGCACTCATCCACCAAAGAAGGTCCTGACCCAGCCTAGCTTCAGGTGGCCTTCCAGAGACAATGCCTGTTCCCCACTGCTGGACAGGATTTCTCGAGGAAAGCTTGCAATTCAGAGGAAGTATACCAATTTTTAAATCTTGGCCACTACCTAAAAGAATGTAAAGTCATCTTTAGGCGACCCGAAGATCCTATTTCAGGACTGAATTATCCCTACAGGCTGCCAGCTTGTGATCATAGCTGTAAAGTGAGATCAGCCAGAAGTGGCAAGGGATAAACGGGCACCTGTTGCTCTGACAGGGAAACCTAGGCACACTGACTTCCACTGGGACAAGAAAAGCACCTGGGCTCAGTCTGCCTGAGGGGTGAAATCTCTTTACTAACTATCCCATTACAGTTGGAGCTCCCTATGTAACATAGGGAGGGAAACTGAGGCAGGCAAAGGGAAGATCCCAATGTCTCTCCTCCAGGCAGCTTCTGAACCTGAAGGCGGAAGCAATGCCCCCGGTTTCCTCCAAATGTCCTCATGCCCCGTCCGGCTCTGGTCGGGTCATGGCAGTGGCTTGACACAGGGTGCCACTGCAGGCCTCTTGTCGCTGGCCGCTGTGGGTGGCTGTGTTCACTGCTTTGTTTTCAGGGTCTGGGGCTGTGGGATTTGCTGAGCACTGCCAAAGCCCTGGGTGAGTGGTAAGTCTCCAGACTTCAGAAGGCTGGTGTGTTTATTTAAAACTTTACAAACAGTTTACAGGCAATGGACCATAGTTTACAGGCAAGGAGCTCGCTGTTGTGGCCCTGGTGGCTGGGGCGGGCCGGCCCGCTGGTCCAGAGGTGTGAGGGGCTGCCTCAAGAGTAGCACTGGCTCCTCCTTGCTTGGGGCTCCCCCACTGCGGGCTGGGTTGTGTCCCTGCAAAAGACAGGGAGAGGGCCGGGGATTTAGCTCAATGATTCTGGTGCCAGCTTCGCAAGTGCAAGGTCCCGAGCTCGATCCCTGGTACCAAAATAAAATAAAATAAAAAGACAGGGAGGAGTCCTAACCCAGCTACCTGTGTTGCCACCTTATTTAGCACAGGGTCATGGCTGAGGCAATCATGTGGAGACAAGGTCATACAGATGAGGGTGAGCCCCAAAGCCAGCACCTGGCGTCCTCAGTAGAGGCCATGCGAAGACAGAGGCACGCAATGAGGAGAAGGCCATGCCAAGCTGGTGACAGAGCTTGGAGCTGGACTGCCACGCGCAAGAAGTGCCACCCTTTTCTAGGAGCCTCTGGAATCTGGGAGAGTGAGGAAGGGTTCTTCCCTAAGACCTTGGAGGGAACAGGCTCCTGCCAACGCCTTGACTTTGGACTTCCGGGCTCCAAGGGTATGCGAGAATAGATTGCACTGTTTTAAGCCTTGTGGTTTGTGCCTCTTTATTCCTGCAGCCCCCAAAGCAAACACCCGCCCACCTCCAGGGTCTCTGCCGGGATCCACTCACAGAGCACCTGGCCTCCTACTCCTTGTCCTGACCCACACAGCTCCCATCCTGCATGGCCTCCTGCCCAAGTGCTCCTTGGAGACTCCAGCACAGTCTCTGGTGCAGGGCCCAGGAGTCCTCTGGGGTGGCGTCCCTGGCCTCAGAGCCCTCCATGTCCTCAAATGTCCCCAAACCATAGGACTCCAAACAGGTGGGCAAGAAAACAGCAGTTACACCTGGTGGCCCGGAGACATGGTCACAGGCATGGGAATGACCACCTACCAAGAGAGGGGTGGCTGGGACGGGGCCAGGAGAGGTGTGCAGAGTTCCTGCCCATGGATGAGCATGGACTTTGCCCCAGGAGGGAAGCAGGAGCTCAGGTCTCTAGCTCGAGGCTGGGGAGGAGTCTGTACCAGCCCTTGCTGCTCCAGGTGTGGGCTAGGACCCATAGCGGTGACCTCCCCGGACCTGCACCCTGACACCCTGCATGGGGTCTCAATGCTCAGCCCTGCCCCAGGCGGGCAGCAGGGTGCCACCCTGGGCCCTCTTCTCCAGCACCTCTGGGCTCAGCTGGGACCTCGACAGGAGCTGAGGCGACTGCCCAGTGGTTCTGCAGATGCGGGTGCTGTGTCTGCAGGAGGAGAGGACACCGGGAATTCGTTCTCCTCCATGCTTCCCATCTTCGCTCAGGGCCTCCATGCAGAAGCCCAGGTGTCATCCTGAATCTCCCTCTCCCACGCTCCACGCTGCTGGTCACCAAGCCCCGGGGACTGTCCCTCCTAGCTCCTTGCTCTGGCTCCCGCCAGCTCTGCGTCTGCCCCCTCTAAGCAGGTGGCCAGGACGACGCAGCAAAAGCCCTATTGTCACTGATGGGCTCCTGCCCCATGCTCCGCAGGGCCTAATCTCTGCTGTGCTGCACCCCAGCCCCCTAGCCCCAGCCCCTCTGCTGTCCATGCACTGAGCCCATCCGTCGGCAGGGCCTTGCCCTCGCCAGCCACCTGCCTGCACATCTCCTCCCCTCTGCTGCCTGGTCAACAGTGACTTTGTCCAGGAGATGCCCCCTCCTCCGGGAAGGCCTTCCACAGTCCAGATGAGGCCAGGCCTCCTGACATCTCCACCTGCACCTGTTTCTGGGCACTGGCTATGGAGGTGATTATAGATCTAGTGCTGTGTGCTTGAGGGGTACTCTCGGCACCCCCAGACACACATGCAGGAAAGGGACGGGCCAGGTGTATCCTTCCATTAACGAGAAGGACAGTGGCAGGCTGGCTGGTGTTTTGTACACACGGGGCCTCGCATTGCCCGTTCTCCCTCTGGGCCGGCCGTGCTGGCTCTGGCCGGAGGCTGCAGGAGTGGCTCTGGGCGGAGATCAGCTCTTTCTCCAGGATGAGTGATCCATGGGGTCCACCCAGATGTTCATGCATCTGAGGCACATGAGGGAGGCTTCTAGCTGGGAGGAAGTGAGGACAGCGGTCTCACATGGCCCCTCTGCCTGAGTGGCCCTCCCTGAGCACCTTGGGGGCTGCACAGTGACCAGGGCAGCCTCCTGCTGCCTGCACCTCCTGTTCTCATCAAGTATGTCACCTGACTGAGCAAGACACGGGCCGAGAATTCTCGCATGCCCAGCCCACCCCATCTCCTGGGTCCTGGCCCAGGCTTTCTCCTGTCCTCCAGCCTCCCTCCCCACCCCACGCTGGCCAGGATGTTACGGCAGAAAGCACCCCACCCCCACCCCAGTCATGGTCCTGCCTGGACTGACGGATGAGTGACCGAGTCACAAGCGAATCTTCACGGTTATCAGTCAGTTGGGCGGCAAATGAGCAAAGTGTGCGATTCCACAAACTGACCAAGATGACAACAGAGCCAGGACCGCCTTCTCAGGCCAGCGGGTCCACAGCACCACTCACCTCTGGGAATCCGGGACTCTGGTCACTGGCATTTCTTTGTTTTCATGATTTCTATTGAAGGCTAGTTTCCAGTTACTAAAGGGCGCGAAGCTTCGAGGGACTGCTGGTGCATTTGTGCATCTGCAGACATCAGGTGACACCACCCAGACCAAGGTATAGGTTGTTTCTGGCCCCCTGTGGCTCCTGCGTGCCACCCTCAGGCCCTGTCCATGCACAGGTGATCACTGTCCTGGCCTCTGTCACCCCGGGGGTTCTGTCTGTTCTTGAATGTCACACAAGTGGGGTCGGCAGTGGCACTTTTCTGCCTGGTGTCTTCACTGCATGTGACATCTGTGGGAACAGCGGGCTGGTGCATGTGCTGGTCCCCATTGTCCCTCACATGCGCCTGGCATCTCCCAGGGGACAGCAGAATGGGGAGACAGAGGCGTGTCCGTGGTTGTATACCGTCAGCTTGGGGATGAGGAGCTGGCCTCCTTGGTGAGCAGCGGGTGCCCAGTAAACAGCCTCAGGTATCAAAGCCGAACAGTGAGCAAGCAAAGTCTTGCTGTGTGACCTCAAGAACGTCCCCAGCCTGCTCTGGGCTTTGTCACCTTCTCTGAGGACAGAGCAGTGAAAGGACACCCTGGAGCCTGGCTCTGTAGTCCGTACCTCCCGTGACCCGAGGCTATTTAGTCTGCTGGGTTGGCAACCTGGCCTGAGGTTCTGCTGCCTGGTGGGCCGCGGAGCAGCGTGTCTGTCTGATTGGAGTCCATCCCCTGGCGTCCACAGACTCACTTTGGTTTATTTTCCTGAGAAGCTAAACATGCCAGCAAGACTGAGCAGCTCCAAGCCAGACGTCTATCCATTTGTACCGTAAAAATATTTTGGTGGGTCAGAAAATTGCACCAAAATGTTTTTGCAGGCAAAATGCTGCTGTGTGCTGTGCACTTCGCAGCTGCCAATGCAGCTCAACAACAGCACAGCACCAGCCAGGGTGAAGAGCTTACAGGGCACCCTGCCCTTAGCCAGGTAGCTGCAGTGGCCGCAGCATGGGGAGGGGGCGAGAGGGAGCAGCGTCTGATCGGCTCCCTGGGAGGGCAGCAGAGGACAGAGCTAAAGCCCCAGCAAGGGCTGGGCACAGGATAGATGCAGAGATGACCAGCAGCCCAGGCATGAGGTGGGAGGGGGCAGGCCCTCCACTGGGCAGCCCTGGGGCTGTGCTGCTGCTGCTGTGGAATTCCATTTCCTGGACATCTCTGCATGCTGCCCACTCTGCTGAGCTCCCAGACATACAAGACGATTCATCCAAGATCCCCATCTGCCGAGAGGTAGTGTGGCCACAGACCCAGAGCTCAGGCCCCTCTGTGATTAGTCAGACTTTATTCTGGGTTTTTCTGGCTGAGACTGACAGGTAAATCAGTGGACTTTGAGTAGAGCAGACTGCCCTGCACAGAGCAGGTGGGCCTCATCTACTTGGTGGAAGGCCTGGATAGAATGAGCACTGGCCTCTCCTGAGTGAGAGGGACTCTGCAGCAGGTGGCCCCAACTGCATGTCGGCTCTTCCAGGTCTCCAGCGGGATGTGTGCCCACCCTGCAGGTCCTGCTGTCTGAGAACATTAATCCACCCCTTAGAGCAGACTGCAGGAGTGAGGGCCTGGGACTGACTCATATGGACCCTCCTGGCCAGGCAGTGTGGCCCAGAGGGGAGTCAAGCCAGGGAGAAACGAGGGGTGAAGAGGGATCCAGGAAAGGCAGGAGCAGAGTAGCAGATGGGTGGGGTGGAGGGGGTAGGATACCAGGCCCGGGCCCTCTGCCCCACTCTATTTGTGACCATGGTTGAGACATTCTCCTGCCACATGACTCGGTTTCTCCCTCTGCAAAGGTCTCTCTCTGTGCCAGAGGTAGCCAAGGACTCCGTGCGTTGGATACTCCATAACCTCCAGAGGGATAGAGAAGGAAGGACAGTCATCCTGCCGCCATCCCATACCGGTCACACTAAGGCCTCACTCCTGCCTTCTGCCTGCTGTGGAGGTGTGGAGAGAGCCAGGCAGGAGACCCGGGCTTGTGTCCTGCCCTACCATGCATGGGCGACACGGCTAAGGGCAAACCCGGGACAGCTTGGCTTGCTCTCAGAGGGAAGTACAGCAGGAGAAAATGTGAGCCTGCCGCTTACTGCGTGCCTTAAAAACCATGCTGCTTCCTTCTGCTGAGCTCCTCCTGCAACGCACAGATGCAGTGCGACCTTAGCTTCACTCTAAGGAGTGCACAAATGCCCTCTCCTCATGCTCACCTCAGGGTGCTTCCGGAAGGGAGGGACCATTGGCTAAAGCAAGGATGGGACGATGCTGTCCTCTGTGACCCCAGCCTGCCTCCAGCTGCTGTTCCCCAGTGTCCTGGAAACTGAGACCCGGTGGTGGTGTAGGGAAAATGGCCCCACGAGGCCACCACCCAGTAGGCAAGAGCTCCCGTGCAGGGCTCAAGTGCAGCCCAGCACAGGGGGCACCGACAAATCTCGTCACTCTTCTCTTCTCCTACAAAACTGTAGAAAATGAAACAAAGGCTATTCTTCTGTCACAGCAGGAAATGGACTCCAGCATAGCTCAAGGAAGGGCTCTGTGTCTAGCAGTCCTCTTCAAAGGCCACAGCCTGCCTTGGAAGAGATGGAGCTCCTGTTTCTGGTTTTCATCCATGCATTGACCTATTTACCTGTCAATCAACCCATCCATCTTTCCATCCATCCATCCATCATCCATCCATTTTTCCTTCTACTCATATACCCTTCCACCCTCTATCCCTCCATCTAGCCAACTCTCAAGCACTAACTGAGAGCCCAATATATATCAGACCCTTGACTAGAATCCTGGAAGATGAAGATGGGGTCCTTGACTCACCAAGAGTGAGGGAAGCTCAACTTTTCTGCCTAAAGACAGGTGGGCCATCTTCCAGGCAGAGATTTTGGGGTTTCTTCCATGGTAAGTGGGGCAAGGAGGCCCTGTGGCCTTCTTACTCAAATGTTCTCTGGCTCAAGAACCACTGCAGATTCTTTTCTCAGGTTTCATCCTCAAAGTGCATACCTGCCAGTCCCATCCTGACTTTGAGTGTCTGTCCCTCGTGCCACTCAGAGCAGAAGATGCAGTGAGGAGAAGGAAGACCATTTCCTGTCCTGTGGAGTTTCCACCTTCACCGGGAGATGGACAGTTGACAAAGGAGTATGGTCAGATGGTGCTGAAGCCCAGGGAGGAGGGTGGAGAGATTTGGGGAAGGGAGGCGCTGGGGATTGGGTTGTAATCTAAACTATCAATAGTAAGTAGGAGGGCTCTAAGAAAGGGGCATTTTGGCAGTCTCCTGTGGGCAGCAAGGGTCTCTGGGAGAAGGGGAAGGGCGGAGGGACAGTAGGGACCCAGGCCCCGAGGGTGGCACATGTCTGGTGTGTTGCAAAGAACCAGAAGGCCAAAGTGAGAAGAGGGTTTGAGAGGTGTGCTTGGCAGGAACAGAAGGAAAAGACTTTATTCCAGCCCTGTGCTGTCCGTGGAGCCTCAGAGCTAAGGCCGCAGGAGCAGCCCGGGGCCACAGGGAGGTCTCTGTTCTCTGAGTGACACAAGGAGCCACCAAGAGGCAGGGAGGAGTGACACGACCCAGTTTTCATCTGAGACCACTTAGGCTGCTCAGTGGAGTCAGTGGAAAGAGGTGTGATGATGTGAGGGGGGAGAGAGAGAGAGAGAGAGAGAGAGTCTGGAAAGTGCTGTGCTACAGGTGATCGTGGGCAGCCTCTGGAAGCTGGAAAGAGCCAGGAAAGAGTCCTTCCATCCTTGAGCCTCCAGAAGGAGCCAATAGCTGACATCTTGACTTCTGGCCTCAGTCCCATCTCAGGCTTCCCCTCCAGAGCTCTCGGTGGTCTAAGCCCACCTGTCACAGCAGCCGCAGGAAATGAACACAGTCCAGTGAGGGGGCAGGAGGTGGCAGGCGATGGTGGCTCTGCCGGGTTGGGGACTCGGAGGGAGCAGAGAGCAGCTGGATTCCAGACAGAGGAGGCGGTGGGCAGGGATAGGCAGCCAAACAGGGTGTGGGGGGCAAAGGAGGAGCTGAAGACTCCGAGGTGTTGGGCCCGAGCCCTGAAATGCATCACTCCTGAGATGGTGCCACTCAAGGAAGTGATGTGCAGGAGTGAGTGACGGAGCTTGGGCTGGGGGCTCGCAGGGGGCTGAGAGCCAGTAAGGCAGAGGAAGGCTTGCTCTGAGGCTCGGGGGACAGTGCAGGGCTGGAGGGAAGTACCTTGGAGTCCTCGGGAGGCATGGAGGTCAGGGGATGGGACTGTCACTGGGGGGAAGGAGGACAGCAGGCTCGGGGGGATGAAGCACCTTACACCCAGGGTCTCCTGAGCAGGATGGGGAACTTCCTGCTGCAAGTGCTGCTGGGAGTGACAAGGGCAGACTTTGCCAGGCGAGCACAGCCTCCCGAGGGCCTGCACACACTGGCCACCATGCTGAGCTGTTATTTTCTTGCACTTCTGGAAGCTGGAAGTCTAAGCCCAAGGGGTCAACAAGGGTGGCATCCCTGAGGCCGCCCTCCTTGGCTTGTCGATGCCACCTTCTCTCTGTCCACATGCAATCGTGTGTGTGCCTGTGTCCAGTTGCCTCTTCTCAGAAAGTTCCAGTCCTGTGGATCAGGGTCCAGCTGAAGGACCTTATTTTACCTTCATCCCCTCTTTAAAAGTTCTCTTTCCAAGTAGAGTCGCCTTCTGAGGAAGCAGGGGTTAAGACTTTGCCATGCAAATATTGGGGGTCACAATTCAGCCCATATCCCAACACCTTGCACCTTGTGCAAGGCTTCTTCTCCACTCAAGAGTTGGGAAACGGAGGCTTCGAGAGGCAGATGAAGTCTCACAGCTGTCACTTAGCACATGGCTGAGCCACATCCCGTTCCTCCAGGGCAGAAGTTCCCCAGCCACCCGCCCACACAGCCCAGAAAACCGAATGTCCCTGTCTGGTGTCGCATCCCATCGCCAGCGAGCGGCAGCGCCTGCTTCCCAGCCTCACACCAGCCCCTTCACGTGTCACCCGTTGGTGGCGGCCTCGTGTAATCCAACACCCCTGAGTCAGACATTGCAGAATTAACAGTCCTCCACATGGTGTAAACACAGTCTCCGTCAAGTGGCAGCCAAAGGAGATTGCCTTTTAAATAGGTCCTGACAGTGGTGGAAAATATTACGCCCAAATAGAATCCTTACAGATGACAGACATTAATTCTTAAAGAACCCCTAAACGGGTCCTCAGCATTGTTTGTAAGATTTTATTTTATTACGGCCTAGATGTATTGAAATAAGACTATAATCTTATTGTGCTCTGACCTCTGCTTTTATAGCTCTGTATAAACAGCAGTTACCGTATTAGATGGAGAGATGTTTACGGATGGAGAAATAAAAATACGCTGATTTACTGTGTTGTGGAAACTTGAAACCAGCCTGAAGCAGGGCCTGGGTTTTGTACGTCAGAGGCTCTGTCCTGATAGAAGCAGACAGCTCGAATGGGCAGAACAGAGCTAGGGCCCAGGCGCTGGGTTCCCATCAGTGGGGAACCAGGCCTGCGACTCCAGCATGCCTGGACCTCCATCCAGCGCCTCCAGACGCTGGCCTTTGGGATACCAGAGTCAGACATGGCTGGAAAGCTCTCAGCCCAGCAGGTCTGGTTTTCTGTCCAATCTTCCAGACAGCGGCATGGCTGTGGAGCCCGGCTGACTTAACCCTCTCTTTACCAGTTCTGTGACCTTAGCTTCAGCCTTCTGTGTTTTGGATTCCTCCTCTGAGACGGGGAGCACAGGGCCTGTCTTGGTTCCTCTGAGGAACTGATGAGGTATAGACAAAGGGTCAGGCTCTCAGAAAAGTTCTTTTCCTGTGTCCTATCATGCTTTTTCAGGACTGGAGATTGAACCTGTACCTTTTCTCAGTACTGGAGAATGGACCTTCACACTGAGCTACACCTGCAGCCATTTTTCTTTTTCTCTTTTCCTTTGAGACAGTCTCACCCAGATGTGACGTGGCCCAACCTGGGCTTGAACTCACAATACCCAGGGTGTTGGGATTACAGGCATGCCCCACCATGCCCGGTCTTTTTCTTCTTTGATAAGATTTTCCTTGTGGGGAACTTCTTAGTGCTTCACCTCTCATGCTGTGGGAAGAGTTGGCCAAGGAAGGTTTAATGGACAATTGAACCTTTGAGTGGGAATTCAAATCAGCCGGGAGCCATCTGTGTAAACTTGGGGCGGGTACTCCAGTTGGAGCCTGCTGGGAGGGGCATTTGGGGGCTGAGTGAGGGGACACCGTGGGGTAGGACAATCTCGCAACAGTGTCCAGGTGAAACATGGCTGACCACAGCTTGGGGCCAGGGCCCAGGCAGGCAGGGAGTTCCCATGTCAGATCAGGGCTCCGACTGGGGCGTCATTTAGTGTGTAACAGCCATGTCAAAGGGTCAACCAGTAATTACAAAAGCCAGCCATCTCCGGGTACTTGTTGGAGAACTTATGGAGCAATTTCTACCACAATTGAGAGCATCTGGTTCGCACACACAAGTATTGGAATGCATCAGTTTTCCAGTTTGCCTTTGTGTGTTTGATGAGCGTATTCATTTATGGCGCCACAGCCATTGATAAACACGTTGATGATCGCTCCTGAGCCAAGGTGGCCAGGGGCCAGACTAAGAAGTAGAGATAGGTAAAGGAGGCTGGAGATACTACTTGTGACGGTAAATGCCATGAAGGAAGGTGGAGGGGAGCACTGTGTCCTTGCTGGCAGCTTAGAAGGGCACAGATTAATAAGGATCCCTCCTGCTGATAGTGCACTTCAGCCCAATGTCCTGGGTAGTTTGTGACTCCTTCTTTTTTTCTTGCAGTTTTTCTTTTTTTATTTTTTGAGACAAGGTCTAGCTGTCAGTTCAGGATGGTCTTGAACGCAGTATGGAGCCAGGCTGGCCTCAAACTCATGATCCTCCTGCCTCGGCCACTGAGTGCTGAGAGTACAGGCAAAGAGACCTTTGGAATGAAGAGTGCTGTTCTAGAGAGAAAGACCCTGCCAGGGGCACCCAGCCCGGGATGAGTCGGAGCGCACTGGGACCCAGACTACAGGAAGAGCACTGCCGCTTGGATGAGAGCCCGTGCATCCAGCACTGGCAAGTAACCCACCAGGGGACGTTTGGCAACGTCTGGAAATGTTTCTGATTACAGCACTGTGGGTGGGGAGGGGCACTGCTCATGGCATTTGGTGGGCAGAGGCCAGGGCTGCTACTGACAGTACTGTAGCACACAGGAGAGTCCCTTAGCTTCGAGTCTACAGGACCGTGGCTGAGGAACATTGCTGTAGATCATTGTGGAGATCAGACAAGGACCTCAGAAGCCAGTGCACTTTAAAGTCAGAGAAACTGAGGCCCAAGGAGAGCAGGGATCTTAGCCAGGACCACACTGGGAATCCAGGGCAGAGCCAAGACCAGGGCCCTGCTGGCTCCTCAACTGGTGCTGGTTGTACATGGGGCCAAGCCAGTTAAGGGATCCACTTCAGACCCTCCTGGTCTTGCCAGCGCTTTGCCTGTGTGGACACCCATACACAGGGTCGAGCCAAGGGTTAAGACAACACAGTGCCCACACAGTCTCGTGTTAGTGTAGACACAGTTGTTGCTTGCTGTGTGGCCACACACTGGGAATTCTTTTCTTCTTTTGAATACCCCACCAGGATCTGGACCGACACCAAACCAGATCTGCCATCTCATCCTGGAGCCGCAAACCCAAGCAGGCTTCCTTGGGCATCATTCTGACGGTCTGAAGCAGCGAGCCCTGGCTAGGTTTCTGCCCTTAACTTAAACCAGGGTCCTTTCTGCCTGTGGCCTATGGCACAGTTGATGGGTGAAATTTTCCGCTTCTTTTGGACAAAATAGTTCAAATTAAAGATCTTTCATCCTTGGATCCTTACAGAAGGGGCCACAAAGAGGGGTTCCTAGTTGTGGTCCTATCTGGCTGTTGACCCCAGTGTCTCTTCGAATGCTTGGAGCCAGGGCGCCAGGCCTGGCCTCTGAGTCACATCTGATCAGAGAGAATTTTCTTACTTTACTCGTACTCCATTGGAAACTGACCAGCTCCTCCCTCGGATCTGGTACAAAACAAGGTCCTGGTGTGGCTACCTGACTTCTACACATCAGTGCAAACCATGCAGGAGAGACAGCAGCTGTGGGCACCAGGCCCCTCTGTACAGGGGATCCTGTGGGTCTCCTGATCAAGAAGCAGCCCCTCGTGACAGCTGCTGAGAGGGACACTGCAGTGGGAGGAGCAGAAGTCACCTGGTGTCCCCAGGGTGGTGGTAGGGAAGGTGGGGAGAGAGGGTGAGCCTGGGGCGGCAGGCACATGGATTCTGTTTGTTTTTCTTTTGAAATAATGATAGACTCACAAGAAGTTGCAAAAATAGTACAAAGCGGTCGTGTGTGTCCTTCAGCCGGCTTCCCTCAGGGGTGACATCTTACATAAGCTCAATGCATCTCTCAAACCAGGGCATTGTCTGTCACAATATACTGTAATTAACTCCACTGCAGACTTTTCTTGGATTTCACTGGTTTTTACACGCATTCATGTGGTTTCGTTTTTTGTACATCTTTGTGTACAGTTCCATGACATTTTATCCCATGTATATAAAGCCCTGTGACCACCACCGTAACCAACGTGCAGATGGCCCCGCCAGGATGAAGGGTTGGCCTGGCCCTTCCCGGTGTAGTCACACCATCCTCCCCAAGCCTGGTCCCTGGAACGGCTTGTCTTCTCTCTGCCTCTGTAATTCGGTCACTTCGAAGGTGTTCAGTGGACTCACACAATGTGCCATGCCTGGACTTTGTAGTTTTGTCACTGAGTGTAAGTCCCTTGTGATCTGTCCAAGTTGAGGGATCGATGGCTACTTTGTGCTTTTTTATTACCAAGTAGTAGCCCAGGGAATGGATATACCACAGTTTAAACAAACCCCATCAAAATGGGCAGCTTTGCTCGGTGGGGTCAGGGCTGGCATCCAACCTTGTCCATGAGCAGGGGAAGCACTCCGCATGTGCTGTGTGGCAGTGCTCTCCGTATGCATTCACTTAGCACATTTACATGGCACCACCTGTGCAGTGAGAGCCACACATCAGTGAACACACTGGGCCACCCCAGACTCCATGAGCACAGGGCTCAGTGGAGAAGATGAACATCTAACAAATTAGAACTTCTCTCAAAGGCTGGAAGGACAAGGAGCAGGGTTCTGGAAATGGATGTAATTTGGCATTTTGGTTGCTGCTGGCAGTGAACAGATGGGGTGCTGGCTCTTGGTGTGCCAGGGCTGGGAGCAGCATGTGCAAAGGCTCTGAGTCTGGAACAGGCACATGTCTTGGAAGGGTGGACAGGAAGCAGGAGGTCTGAGGCCAGCCAGGGTGGCGAGGAGAGCACGTGGGTCCTGTGGGAGGAGCATTTGATCTCCAAGGATGGAAGCCACTGGGGCATCTTAAGTCGGGGAAGGGCATTTTCTGGTTTGTGTTTTATAAAGTTCACCCCGGCTGCTGTGTAGACCATCAGGGGAGTCTGCCAGGAAGTAGTGGTGACCGTGGTGGTCTCCTCTAAGGGGTTGGTGCTGGAAGATAGGGCAGACAGAGGGCCGGCATCCAGGAAGCGGAAGTGATGTAGAGCAGGTGCAGGTGCAGGTGCAGGCCGGACCACGTCTGGGCCTGAGCTGTGGTGAGGACCCCACGGAGCACCACCTGGAGGGCACTTCACCGTGGCTACTGCAGAGGCTCCCAGCTCATTCTCACTCTTCTCGTCTCCCCCAGGGAGTGGGCTCTCCTTTTGCTTCGCTGTGCCAGCCTCTACTGAGGTGCCTGCTGCAGAGTCCGGGCTCCAAGGAGGCCTTGGGCTTCTTCCCTTTTCTCGAATTTCCTCAAGAGTTTCCTGTCCGGGGACAGTGTGTTGGGCTGGGTGGCGGAGGGGATGCTCTGTAAGGGCATGGGGTGGCCAGGAGAGACTCTGGGGACAGCGTGTAGCAGAGGCTGGCAGTCCATGATAAGACAGCTGTTGGGGCACTTGGGTTACTTGGAACTTGGATGTGAAAAGTAAGTCGCAGGTCTCAGTGATAGAGACTTCCTGCATCTTCGCTGGAGATGGAGGCTCTTCCTCTTTCCCTCCTGCTTTTGACCACTTTTGAAGTCAGGCTGCACCTCTCCTCTGCATGTGCCTTTGGCATTGTGGGTCCGTTGCCCTGTCCCTGCTCCAAAAGCTGCTGTTAAATCTCTCGGTCGCTGGTGCTTTGTACCGAGGAGATCTGGCTTCCATGTGGCTTCTGTCAGGCCCTTTGCTCTGATGTATGGAGTTGCTGTGGATGAAGCTGTACAAGCCCAGTAGAGCCTGTCTGAAGGTTGTCGGGGTCCCCTGGGGTCTCTCTGGGCCATCCAAAGCTGCTAAATGTAGATGGAGATATTTTATTTATTATTTGGTAACATACAACTTCCTCAGTGGGGCCTCTTGGGAGGTTATCACTGGGGAACTTAGAGACATTTGCTACACATCAAATTTTACCCCTGACAATTCAAACTCACCTCAGGGACTCTGCTTGTGTGCCATGGAAGGGACACTGGAGCAGGATGTCCAGTGCAAGGCAACAAGCCAAAGGAAAACAGCACCCCTGTGCCCTTGCTCTTCTGCAGAGCTACTGCCATGTCTGTGAGTGGTGGCTGGCCTGGGAGTTGTCAGAGAAAGGGGTGGCACAGCACTGGAGGGAGGAGCCCTTTGGACTCTGAATGCAGGGGTCGGAGAGCCCTCCTCACCCGTGCTCCCCAGGCCAGCCCTGCTGGACGCCCACATGATCATGAGTTCGCCACCAGCAGAGGTTCTGAAGCGTGGACACAGCTACGGTGTGGAGGGCTCCCCTGGTCTTAAATCAGTGGCTGGGGACGCACCAGACCTGCACTTCCTGTACCCTAAGGACAGCCCTTCAGGGAGGCGAGAGGCAGTGTGATAGTGTGACACTGTCCAGTATGTCTCTGAGTCCCAGCCTGTCACTCCTTGAGTCCTCACTGTGTCATGTGGGCGAGCCCAGGGCCAGTCTCTTGGAGTGGAGGCGGCGGGTGAGACAGCGCGGGGTGCTGCTGGGTGCCTGGCACAGGGGGGACCTCTCCCTATGCAGGGGTCAGCATATCACGAGGACCCTGTTTGAGGCACCACGGGGTGGCCTGTGAGGACCCAGGGTGGGCTGCTTCAGCCTGACCAGGCTGTGGTCACCTGTAGGGACCCAAACCATGTGTCACAGAGGTTTCCAAGCCACGGAGCCTGTAGCCTGGTGTCCGAGAGGGTGGCTCAGGACTATGAGATGCAGGGCAAGGTGGATGTAGGGCAGGGGTGGTCCCCAGCATCCCTGCAGACCCTAGATGCCTTGCCAAATGTCCCCCCCATACCCCACCCCACAGGCGCACCCTGTTCCTAGACTGCTCTGGAGGCCGAAAGTTCCTAGACCCCTGCCCCAGCCTGAGCCAAATTCCTTCTCTCCAATGTGTGCTTGATTTTCCTCTGCCCTGTAAACACTTGCACGCCCCGAGGACACTGAAGGCGCCGTTTAAAGAGCAGCAAAGGATGAACTTCAGCTCGGCGTGGATTTGGGCTGGAGGGGCTGGGAGCTCTGGGGAAGGGAAGGGCCGGGCTCGGAGCCCCAGGGTCCTCTTTGGTATATGTGGCACCTGGGGCTCCGCCTGGGTGCTGTCCGAGGTCATGGAGCACAGGGCTGGCAGACAGGGGCTTCCCTGAACAGGGTCCTGGGCGTGTCCTGTCCTGGAGGCTGGACCCCTTGCTGGCTCAAGGAGCAGGCATTTCAGGGGCTCACTGGTCCCCACGCTGCTCCACTTGCTGTTCTCCCTCCCAGGGCCCGTGGATGCCTACCTCGGCTTGTGTGCACCCTCCTCGTGGGCTGGACCCGCTCACCAGGCTGCCCCAGACCCTCTCGGCCCTTCTTCCAAGTACTCACACATCCTCACTAGCCCTGGGCTCCCACAAGTGTGCACACACACACCCTCACACTCTCTCTCACAATACTCTTTTCCTCCTGGGAAGCGTGAGTGTGCGTGTCTGTGATGAGTAATCTTTTTTTTTTTTTGGTACTGGGGATCGAACTTGGGACCTTGCGCTTTGGAGGCAGGCACCAGGACCACTGAGCTAAATCCCCAGCCCTGTGATGATTAATCTTACTGGCACTATGAGTGGCTCAGCTGCCCAGGCGGCTGGTAAGACAGTAGCTCCGGGTCGGCCCATGAGGCTCTGTCTGATGAGTAAGGAAGACCCACCCTCCCCGAGGGATGGTCACCGTCCAACGCAGATGGAACAACAAGGCTCTCCTGAGCTGCCAGCTTGCAGACAGCAAATAGTGGGGCTTCCTGCTGACACCGGAAGCAAGACAGCCCTGTGGCTGACGTGGAGAAAGTTTTAGTTTCCAGCAAGGAGACCAACCAGCCACAACCTTCCCTTTGGCCAAAGTCTAATACAGAGCAAAAGAAATCAAAGCTGCAAAGGACAAGAGGAACGCAGCTGGGGACTTGAGGGGGAAGTCAGTCTCTGAGTGCCCAGGCCCGTAAGGCCTGTCCAAGGTCCACTCTGCCTGTGCTCTCTGAATGGGACAGCAAGGCTGGACGACAGCACATCTGCTTACAATGTGGCTTCTGAATATTTTAAGCCCATGGTTGAGGCCAACTGCTTAGAAAAAAAGATTCCTTTCAAACTATTCCCACTCACTGTCAAGGTAACCTGCTCACCCAAGAGTCTGGATGGAGATTTCATGCATCCATTTGGCAGGTCGTGTGTGGATCAAGGATTAATTTGGACTTTCAGGTCTTAAGAAATCTATTATTTTATAATATAGATTTTGTAATATTTTATAATAGAGTGATTCCTCTGATGAACCCAGGCCAAGTAACTTGAGAACATCCCGGAAAGGATTCACTACCCTAGACCCAGTCAAGACATTTAGGGGAGAAGAACAAAATGTCATCATTCCCAGGAGCTTGGAGAAGTTGATTCCAACCCTCAAGGATGATTCTAAAAGTTTCAAGACTTTGGTGGCAGAAGGAATAGCAGCTGTGAGGTGAGGGGGAAGCAGGAGAACTAGAAGGAGAGGTGGGGCCCACAGATGCAGCTGAGTGGTGCCAGATCATGATTGAATGTCACCTGATAAGAAGTTGATTGTATGGATGAGCAAAGAGAAAGGTTTCTTGAGGGGGGACCACTCCGGGTGAAAATGTTGCGAACATCACTGAAAAGACAACAAAGGATTCTCATATCGCATAACTTAGTTGATAAAGCACAGTGGGATTTGGTAGGACTGACTCCAAGTTTGAAGGAAGTTCTACTATGGGTAAAATGCTATCTGACCCCTTTGTATGCTGCAGAGAAATGGTTCATTACAGGAGTAGCCCATCAAAGTGGACAACTTCGTTGCTGTCTTAAGAAATTGCCAGGTACTTCAGCCTTTAGCAACCACTGCCCTGATCATTTAGCAGCTTTCAGGGCCAAGCCAATACCCTCGCCAGCAAAAGGATTACAGCTTGCTGAAGGCTCAGATGATCAGTAGCATTTTCTTTTTGTTTATTTTTTTGAGACAAGGTCTTGCTATGTAGCTCAGGCTGGCCTTTAACTCATGGGAATCCTCCTGCCTCAGCCTCCTGAATGCTGGAATTACAGATGTGCACTACTACCCACGGCCAGATTAATAGCACTTTCTAGCAACCAAGTGCTTTTTAAATTAAGATATGCACATTTTGGGCCGGGGATTTAGCTCAGTGGTTCCGGTGCCTGCCTCACAAGCCCAAGGTCCTGAGTTCGATCTCCAGTACCAAAAAAAAAAAGATATGCATAGTGTAGTGCTATTGTACACTTAATAGATTGCAGTCTAGTGTAGACATAATTTCTTTGTAAAAGTCAGTAAACATAACTTTTCCTGAGCCTTTCTTTATTGCAATGTTTGCTTTATTGTGGCGTCTGGAGCCAATTACACAATGTCTCCAAAGTACCCTTGCATAGCCTAGTGTTGCTCTGAGACCTCTGACTGATACAGTGACCCTCGTTGTGAGTGCTACATGCAGAGTGGCAGCTTCCCCCTCTCTAAGTCAGCAATCCCCAGTTTCTTTAGGGGACCTGCCATCCTCAGCCACAGGCAGTGACCCAGAGGGCAGCCTCCTCTTGGCCATGTCCAGGATAGAGGTGGACGTGAGACATGGCTTGGTCTGTGGGAGCTCTGCTTTGCCCTTGACTGGGTCTTTCTAGAAGGAGGCTGTGTGGGTGGGCTGTAAATCCAGAGCTGTCGGGGACCCCACTTGAGCCTACACAGAGAGGCAGGGTCCAGAGAGGGCCACGTTCCTTGGACACCCTGGTTCTCCTGGGTCAAGCTGAGCCTAGAGGCAGAGCCTCCTTGGGTGCTCTCCCTCCTGAACGACCCTCTTTTTGCCCAAATCAGTCTGAATGGGGCTTCTGTCCTGTGCACCCAAACGTGTTTGTAGCAGCTGGGACTTGAGATGGGGCACTGGAGGGAGCACTGTGGGGGAGGAGTGAGGCCCAGGTGGGAAGGCTTGGGGAGGAGAGAGTGAGGTGCTGGCTAAGTGGAGAAGCAGGGAGGGAAGCCAGAGCCCCATGCTCCAGTCCCCCACTTCCTTCCCTGCAGGCTCCAGGAGAACCCCCTTCACAGGTAGCGTTGGAGGGGAGCCACGGCCCTCTGCTGTCCACCTTCCCTGACATGCGGTAGAGCTGGGCCAGCTCCCTCAAGAGCAGCCTACCAGGCTGCAGGTGTCCTGAGAGTGACCTGTGCTCAGAGACGCGGGGAGGAGCCCGCTGGAGTGGAGGACGGGGGCTCCTTCTCCATCCCTGGCCGGCAGGTTCCTGTGGCCCGGGGCAGGAGGTGCAGGGAGGCTAAGCAGGGACCACGGACACCAAGTCTGGAGCTGCCTGATGCTGCACCAGTTTGCTAATACAGACGTTCTAATTTCTCCTCCACACACGGGGCGACTTTACTTACAAAGTGAGATAAAACCCCAAACAGATGTCACTTCTTCCAGAAAGCTCTTCCTCTCCTCTGAGTGGGGGCGGGAGTCTCCTTCCCCCTTGTTCCTTCCCTGCTTCCATCTAGTGACATTTACTGCTCAGGACTGGGGGTGAGTCTGCCTACATCCAGCAGAACTCCCATGGGGACAAGGACTGTGTCCTTATTATATCTGTCCGCTGCGTGGGACACCATGGCAGGAATAGCACAGGTGGTGAGCAAACATTGGCTGGGGTTTACGGACATCCCCTGGCTAGGCAAAGGTCCAGCCCTGTCCCTAAGCCCGTGTGTCATTTGTAGCAGACGGGCTTAATAAAAGTATGGATCCCACAGTGGTTGAGCGGATTCTATTGCTGTCCAGCCTGTATCTCCTTGGCGGTCTCCAAAGTCGCCTGCAGCTGCGCTGCCCACTCCAGCTCCAGTGGGCCTGGGTCACTCTGTGGCTCTGCCTGAGGTGTTTCCTGGCCCCCAGGTGACTGTGGCGGTTTTGTCCCTTGTTGCAGGGAATTGTCGCTTAGGATTGCTGAGAGTTCCTGCCCCAGGGGCACGGGCAATTCTGGGCTGCATTCCAAGTGTTCCAGGGAGTCCCCCTAGCAGAAGGCCTGCCCTCTCCTGGCCCTCTCGTCTCTGCTTCCCAGGCCTTTCTATTTTGTCCTGAGACCACCTAAACAGCTCCCCCACACCCTGCGCCTGGAGGCTGCTTCGGGGAGCTCAGCACTGTGCTTGACAGTCAGGGCTTCACCGATGCAGGCCATCAGGGTGATCAGCAGCATCCTCACTGCATCCCTGGCATTGCATTGTCACTTGCCATGACCCCTGAGGTCGAGTCTGCTTTTCAGGACCAAGGCTGCTGAGCTCAGTGACAGATTTTGCCCACATGTCACCCCACTTTCCCTTTCAGAACAGGGCAGTGGGTACTCTGGACATTCGAGGTCCAGATCAGCTGCCTATTGGAAGTCCCGGGGACTCCTTGCTGGTCCTGGCACCTGCTGAGGGTCTCACAGCTGCACTCTCTGCTCCTCTGCCTTTGAACTCTAAGGTAGAGGCTCAAGTGTCTTCTTTGGAGCAAGGCAGCGGCATCCGCCCCTCCCCGGGGGCCTGGCGATGCCTCCAGTCGGGTTCCAGCAGGAAGATCTGGGACTCGTGGGAGGCAGGCATTTTCTGGGCCCAGATGGCTGCACCCCAGCCCCTCCTCAGCAAGATGCATGTCCCTCCTGCTCCATGGTCCAGTGATTAAAGCAAACCTATTCAAAGCAGCAAGTGGAGCCAAATCAAAGGAAAGACGAAGAATGCATAAAACCCCAGCAGTTTAAGTTTCATATTGGAATATCAAAGGAATATTGAAATATAGGAATATCAAATACCAATTCATTATTTTTTTTAATGTTTTGCATTTACAGACTCAATTTCAATGGGATAAATCCTGCTGTCTGTGAAGCTCCCGTATAACATAAACTTCACTGGTTTTAAAGGAAACAGATTGGAAACCTGGGGCACGGATAGGTTCCTTTTCCCTGTTGTGCACAGGGACCAAGATCTGGGGAGACCAGAGATACTCGAGGACGTAGGGCTGCAGTCACCAGGACCCGGGGCCTCCTAACACCCAGCGTCACAGGGTGTTGGAAGCAGACAGGGCGGCTTGGGGCAACTCCTACCTTCGAGGAACCTCTGTCCTCCTGAAGTGAGAAGGGCACTTCACGGATCAGTCAAAGCTTTCCAGAACCAGTTGGATCTCTGTCTCTCTCTAGCTCTGTCATCTCAAATCTATCTGCAGTTGGCCTTCCCTACCCATGGATTCTGCACCCACAGATTCAACCAACTGCAGATTGAAAATATTTTTTAAAATGGCATCTTCACTGAACATGCAGACTTTTTCCTTGTTATTATTCCCCACGCAATACAGTGCACCAACTATTTCTATAGCATTTACAGCCTGTTAGGTATTATTAGTAAGATAGAAATGACTTGAAGTATATGAGAGACTGTGCTCATAATAAGTCAGCTCAATAGGGAGAAGACAAAGAACTCAATTGAAAGCAAATGGAAAATTCTCCAGGGAAGAGGCATGAATGGCCAGTAACAGGAAAAGTACTCAGCGTTGTTATTCTTCAGAGAACTGCAAGTCAAAACCAAATGAGGTACTGACTACTTCGAACCTGGAAGGGCAGGGCCTTCCTCATACTGTGCTGGTGGGAATGCAGAATGGTATAATTGCTTTGGAAACAGTCCGGCAAATCTTCAAGTGGTTAAACGTGGAGTTACCCTGCAACCCAGGAATTCTGTCCCTAGGTCTATACCCAAGAGAGGTAAAAGCACATGCCCACCCAAAAACTTGTATGGGAGTATCAACGGTTTCATTGTTTCCAACAGACGATAAAGTGGGAGACAACTCGATGGCCATCCATTCATGAGTGAATAAACAAAATATGGTTTATCCAAACAATGGAATATTACCAGGCCATAAAAAGGAAGAAAGTACCAATGTATGCTACAACATGGGGGAACCTATGTTAACTATGAGACCATTCATATAAAATGTTCAGAACAATCCCACCTAAGGTGACAGGAAATAGATTAGCCACTGCCTGCAGCTGGTGGAGGGGGAAGAAGTAGGGAAGTTACTGCTAATGTTTTGAAAAATTTTTGGGGGGGGCGCTGATGAAAAACTTCTAAACTTAGATCACAGTAACTAATGTTCACACTCTCTATGAAAATACTAGAAACTGTAAAACTATATTCTTTGAGTGAACTCTGAATAATATCTCAATGTTATGGCTTATATGTAGATGTTTCCCCAAAGCCTCATATGCTCATAGGTGGGGCTCTGGGGAGGTTACTGGATCATCATGGGCATATGATACTAGATTATGGATGTGTGATACTAGATTGGTCCACTGATTGGTTCAGCATAGTTCTGAGTGTGGATAATGGGAGGACCCACTCTGGGTGTGGTGACACCCATCAATAGGCTTGTAGCTTGAATGGAATGAAAAGGGAAAGGAAGGGTCACTGCTTCACTGCTTCCCATTTGCCACACCATGAACGGTTTCTCCTCTGCCATGCCTCTCTGCATGATGCCCTGCCTTGGAGCCAGCAGACCACGGACTGAAACCTCTACTAACTGTGAGCTAAAATAAACCTTTCCTCATTTAACTTTTGGGTGTCAGGTATTTTGTCCCCTAAGACACTCAATAAAACTATAAGGAAAAAAAGATCCCAGAGTGTATTAGCTTTTCATTACTATGATCAAATACCCAAGGAAAGCATTGGAAAGGAGAAAAGGTTTATTTTGGCTCATGGTTTCAGAGGTTCCAGTCCATGGCACTATTGCCTTCAGGGCTATAGCAAGGAAGAAGCAGCATGGTGGAAGGGTGCAGTGGAGGAAAGCTGCTTACCTCCTGGAAGCAGAGAGAGACAGAGGAATAGCCAGAGAGAAAGGGAACTGGGACAAGACATAGTCCCTAGGGTCACAATTTCATAGTCTCCTTTCTCCAACTAGAACACACTTCCTAAATTTCCATCACCTCCAATAATGCCATAAAATTAAGATCTCATCAGTCAATCTCTCCACGGGTGAAGTTAAATCCCTCATGAGCCAGTCACTTCTCTAGGCCCCGCATCTGAACCAGGCTCAACCAGTGATCAAGCCCTCAGTACAACAGTCTGAGGGGCATTTCATATTTACACCACGACAGGGCAGAAAGGTGACAGCTTGGACCTCAGCCCTGGTGAGGAGGAAGAGATGGGAGGAAGGGGACTGTTTACATAGACATGACCAAGGTTTGGAGGGTAGGCTGGTTGTGGATCAGGAGAGATAGGGTGGAAGTCAAAGTAACTCCCAGTTTTGGCCTGAGAAATTCATGCTGTGTGTGGAGATGGAGAAGCTGCAGGAGGATGTATTTTGAGGAGGACCCTAGGCTTTCCAGGTGGCCATGCACGAGCACTCTGGATGCATCCCAGTGCAGACCCGGACCCATGCAGGCATAGCATAGGTGCATCACTCTACAGCTTAGAAAGCACTCTCGTTCCCATCTTCTGATCCTTTCCCCACAGCAGGGTGGGAGCATGCATTCCTGCTCTTCCTTCTGGTCTACCAGGGAGAGACCCAAGCTCGAAAAGGCATTGGGCCCCTCTCAGAGAGAGCCCTGTTGGTGAGAGGTGGGGCCAGAAGCCCTCCCATGTCCCTCTGGCTTCAGTAGCAGTTGGCAAGACTTGGGTGGACACCCAGTGCTGACTCCCCTTGGCTGGGCATCCTCAGCGATTTCTTCCCTTAGCCTGAAGTTCTGTGTAGCAGGCTGACGTCTCAGGGTGTGATGGACTTTGAAAACCCTATAGCAGCCCCCGTCTCGGTCAGATCCTTCTGGGTGCTCCAGGGGCCTGGGGTAGAAAGATGTTCAGGCCATAGCTGGAGTCTCTGAGAGCGTGGATGAAGCTGTGCAGAGCCATCTCCATCCAGTGACCCCTAAAGCTTACATCCTGTGGGACACTGAAGACAGCAAGGGGCTGCCTTGGTGTGGTTTCCACTTCTCTGTGAAGCACTGAACCTCAGGCATGGTGCCATCATGGCCACGCCTGAGCCCTTGGTGGACAAGGGCCAAAGAGTTTGTGACAATGAAATCGTTGCGCATGTGTGTAATGGGATTTACTGTTGCCCATTCTCTTCCTTCATTGATCCCACCAGGGTTCATTGTGCATCTCTGCTGGCATCGTCTCTGGAGGGGGTGTGTGGGTCGGGCCTCATTCTGCCCACTTCACAGATGAGGACACTGAGGCTCAGTGCAGCAGGTGACTGATCAACATCTTCCCCTGGAAGAGGGGGAGATCGGAGTGCAGGGACCAAGCCTTCAGCCTCAGTAGCTCCACATGGCCACAGTGGGTGCCCAGGATGAGGTGAGGGAGGGGCAAAGGGTCCTGACCTGAGCGGGCATCTCAAGCTCTGGAGCTGCCGGGGGTGAGCATGTGTCCCCAGCAGGCCCTGGGTCCTCACGAGCTGCTGGGCCAAGGATGCTCAGGGCTATGTCTGCAGGGGCACCTTCCTTCTGAGGGGGGGGGGGAGACAGGAGAGAGAGGGAGGAGGGGAAAGAGGGAGAGAAAAGAGAGAATTCAAATGTGTGTTCTACAGTTTACTATGGTAGGTAGCTGTATGACCTCAGGCAAAGTTCTTTATTAAATTACCAAATTGCCAACTTTAATATTATTGGCCTAACAAATGCTTCCAAAGCCAGTGCCCCTGGCCACCTTCTGGGTCTGTCGCGAGCAGAGCCACTGTCCCCACCTTGGACCTTGCAGTCCTGTGGAGAGGCGAGCGCCCAGATGTTCATCTCAAAGCATGTGGGTCCGTCTGTCCCACCTTGGTCTCCTGTAGGAAGTTTCTGGGAGGTAGGACAGGCTCCTCGGCATGGCCAGTGGGGTCTGGGCTGCTCCTGGCCTTTCCGGCAGCCCCTGCGTGTGCCGGGAGTGACAAGCGCTGGGTGTGTGGATCGTTTCAGCTCTGTGTAGATTGAGTTCTGTGGGAACGGCTCTCCTATTCCTGCTCCTCTGTCCCCCAGGGCGTCTGAAAGCAGGCTCTGGTGGGCTGGTCCCTGCCAGCACCTCCCGATGGTGCAGATCTCAGTGACATGTGGAGCCCAGCAGCCTACCTCAGTTTTCCCAGCGAGGCTGGGGCATGGTGGCCACGGGAAAGCAGGAGAAAATGCCGAGCAGCCTGGCCTTCCCTGAGCCCAGCACTTGCCTGGTGCCTGAGCAGGGCAGCCATGTGCTCGGGAACCCACACTGGTGGCTTTGGGGGTGTGCGCTGCACCCTGGGCCCTGTGTGTCTGGGCTGCTTTTTCAGGGTCTGCCTGGCTGCTGGGTGCCCCTTCCCCGGGGCCTTCATCCCCCAGACTCTGTTACCTGGAAGACCCATTGCTTGGCCCTTTCTCCAAAGTGACTCTGGCTGGGGACACGGGGCAGCTGGGTGGCTCTGCTGAGTCAGGAGGCTGAAAACTGCAGCTCGGGTCTCCGCTGGGTGACTGTACAGGTCCCTTGGAGTTGCAGCCTGTCCTTCTGCCAGCTGGGAATAACTTGCTCTGCCTCAGGCCCTTTGCTGAGGCGCTCTGCAAACTCGGGTGTGTGGCACAAATGCACACGGACTATCCCCGAGTGGGCTTCGTTCCTTAGAAGGAGTGGTGGAGAGAGCGGCATCCAACAAACGGTTACTGACCGGGAAACCTAGCCTGCTCTCTTTCAAGAGGCTCTGCTCACCCACTCCCCTCTCCCGCCTTACCTGGGCCACCTTGCAGTGCTCACCTCTGGCTTCCTGCCTTTGCTTGCCCCAGTCTGGGATTTCTCTGGTCCTGCCGCCTGGCTTTAAAGTCCTCCTCACACTTCACAGCCTGGCAAATATGCCACTCGTGGCCACAAAACATCTCTGACACCTCCTGCTCCCTGGAGAAATGAGCTCCTTCTCTGATTCCTCTCTTCTGAATTGAATCCTTGTGGGATCTGTGTCCCCAGGATGACGCCCCTCTCCCTGATCTCCTCGAAGGGCCCTGCCTGTCTGGCTGTCCTGCCTCCTGCCACTGCCTGTTCACGATTTGTTCTCTCTTCCCTCCCCCTGTGCCTTCACATGCGCTGTCCTCTCTGCTTCCCTGATGGGCCCTTCCACTTCCTTCATCCTCTTTGTTCTTAGGTCTCCATCTGGGGATGGCTTTGTCCAGGAAGCCCCTTGGGGTTGCTGCTTAATATCCTGTGGATCTGGGTCTTTGGAGGAGGCTTGTGGGGAGACTGGCCTACACAATGCTGCTCCAACACTGTGTGTGCTCACATTTGCAGATCCAGCAAGGTTGTGGAGCCGGAGGGAAAAATAAAAGGTCCTGGGCTGGAAGGGCCAGTTGGTGGATGACCAGTCTGCCCCCAGGAACTCATGGAGGAACAGCTGTGGCCTGCTGTGGGAGAGGTGAGTGTCACCCAGCAATGGCCACCATGACCCAGCGTGGATGGCAGAAATGGGGTTACCCATGTCCCATCCAAAACATTCCCAGGCAATGACGTCAGAAACAGCTCCTGCTCAACTCCTGTCATCCGGAGTGTAGAACGCGAGGGAACGAAGCAGAACATCGCACTCACAGTTGTAGCCACACTGTACGTGTCCCCGGGCGCAAAGCAAAGTATATGCATGTGCATGTTCCAGATTTGTTTCGTGCGAATGGAAAAAGCACCGCGTTGGTTGTAACTTCTTAGGGCTGGGGCTTGGGCTACAGACCCAGTCTTGAGATAAAACGGCACAGTTCCCAGGCGGCCCATCTCCTGGAACAGCTTCCCAGAAGCCCCGGAGCCCTAATTGCAGACTCCGATGGAACAGAGATGTTCCAAGAATGTTCCCAACCACGCGACTGCATGTCTTTCTCCGGTATCCCCAGACTGAGGCTTTCTGCCACCAGGGCTGCTTCCCTCCGAGAGCACGTGGGGGATTCCAGGGCTTCGCCTGTGGGCCCTAACATGGGTGTCTCTGCACCCCTCAACAGCCGCCAACCCAGTTGACTTCAGTCCCAGAGGAAGGGAGAAGTGGCTCCCAGGACTGTTCATAACACCAAGCCTGGAAGAGAGGAGAGAAGACTCCAGGAGCAACTGGAAGCCCTGGCAACTGGAAGGCTCTGTGTCTCTTGCAGGAAGGCTTCTCAGGGACTTCTAGGGCTCTGAACCCTCCTTCTCCAGGAGAAGGGGGCATCTTAATACACACTGAGACGCAGATCCTTCCTTTCTTGCCTCAGAAAGGCTGAAGAAGGAATAAGCTGAAGAGTCATTGTCCACACGTGCACACACAGCTCACACATGCATAGTCCCTCTTTAGTGTGTGTCAGATTTGATCAAACAGCACATATTTATGTAGCAAAGAGCATAAAATAAAATATCAGATGTTTGTGTTTATGAGGCTCCTCCACTTCCTCCTTCTTCCTGAGGGAAAATCTTAGACTCATTTTTTGTTTTTTGTTTTTTTTTTTGGTAGCAGGGATCAAACTTGGGTCCTTGCACTTGCAAGACAGGCGGTGGAACCACTGAGCTAAATCCCCAGCCCCTCAACTCATTTCTTTACACAGAGTCATGTCACCATCCCTTTGTTCTGTTTGCCCTTTGTTTTTGGACCTACTGCCAGTTTGGATGTTGTGGTTTCCCTCTAAATCCATGCATGTGTTAAAGGCTTGGCTCCAGGTGGTGCCCTTGTGAGGTTGGAGACTTTGGGTGGTGGCCTTGGGGGAGGTCCTAGGTCAGGGGGGCAGAGCCCTGGAAGGTGCCTGGGGACTGATCTCTCTCTCTCTCTCTCTCTCTCTCTCTCTCTCTCTGCCTCCTGGCTCATGAGGCAAGAGGTCTGGTCTACCAGATGCTCTGCAGCATTGTCATCTGGTCCTCTTACTACAGACTTCAAACAAAGGGGCCACCCAGTCTTGCACTGGAACCTCCAGAATGATGAGCCAGATAAGTCTTTTCTCTTTATAAACTGATTGCCTCAGGTATTTTGTTATAGGGGCAGAAAACTTATTAACACAGCCACTCTGAGGCTGATCTGTCACATTCAAGGATTCCTTTCTTTCAAACAGCAAAGGCATCCCCACCTAGGAAAGAATGAGTTTCAGTGATGTCCCAGAGTCACGTGGCTTGTGAATGCTGTCTAGTACTAAAACCCAGGTTTCCTGCCTCATGGCTGTGAGCAAGGGAGGGAGCGGAGGGGTGGGGAGCTTGCTCAATGGGAGAGGACTGGATGTTGGTGATGATTCTCTTTCTGTTCCGTGATCCCACTTAGTGGAATTCCTGCTCTGGCCGATTCCCTGGGCCTTGAGTGTGGACTGGGTCTAATGACTCACATCTCCCCAACAGTGCCAAAGTGTCACCAAAATGAAGTTACAAAAGGGCTGCAGCTTCCATCTTGGGCATGCATTCTCTCGCTCTCCGGGCTCCCTTGCTGTGGAGGAACCAGGTACTGCCACACTAAGCAGCCCCAGTGCAGAGATGGGACAGAGCATGGCCTGCAGGACACAGGGGAGGGGTCCCAAGATCCCAGCCAATGCACTGGGAAGTGGATCAGCCCCACTTGAGCCTCCAGATGAAACAGCAGCGTGACCATGCTCAGAAAATGGCAGGTAATGAATCTTTACTGTTCCAAGCTGCTAAGTTTTAGAAAATTACAGGTCAATATCACTCATGAACTGAAATGCAAAAATCTTAAACAAAATATTAGTGCTCTGGATCCAGGAACATACAAAAAAGAAAACAAGTCATGCTTAGAGTAGACACATTCCAGATATGCAAGGCAGAATCCATTTTAGAAAACGTATCAGGAAAATTCACTGTATTAATAGCTGAAAGGAGACAAATAATACAGTGATCGAAATACAGCAGCCCCCCCAATTCATGGTTTTGCTTTCTAATGTTTCAATTACCTGCAGTCCTGGTTCAAAAATACTAAGTGGAAACTTCCTGAAATGAACAATCCATCATTTTCCATCGCATGCCGCCTGAGTAGCCTGATGAAGTTTTATGTTGTCCTGCTCCATCCCACCTGGGAAGCAAACCATCCCTTTGCCCAGTATTTCCATGCCGTACACACTGCCCACCCTTTAACCACTTAGGTATCAGACCAATTGTCACAGTACACAGTACTCCTGTCCAAGCAACCCTTATTTTACTTCACAATGACCCCAAAGCACAAGACTGGTGATCCCAGAAGCCGGGAAGCAGATACGCCTTCTGCTGACACCTTTCTCAGAATGTCAACAGTAGCCTAAGGCTGCTGCTCCACAATGCCTGTCATTCCATCTCTTTGTCTTGTCACATAGGTGTAGTACCATCTCAGCCCCTCACAAGAAGGTGAATATGAGACAATAAGATACAGAGAGAGAGAGAGGGAGGGAGGGAGGGAGGGAGGGAGAGAACGTGTAATACAGGATATTGTTATAATTGTTCTAGTTTAACATTAGTTGTTATTAATCTCTTACTGTTCCTACTTAGAAATTAAATTTTATCATAGATAAGTGGGAAAACTGTAAATCTAGGATTCAGTACTATCCACAGTTTTGGGCACCCACTTAGGGACTTACAGTGAGTGTATATCCTTTGGGAAGGGGGACTACTATATTTACCAAAAACAACCAAACCAACAAAAAAACAAACCAAACCTTTTGATTACATACAAATCATGGTAGAAGCCCTTAACAATTATAAGGAATGTTCTTATGTTGATAAGGAGGACCTGCCAGACCTTGAGCCATGTATCCTACTCATCAGTGAAATGTTAAAATATTTCCTTTTAAAGTCAACAAGTTACTGCTATCATTGCTTCTAACATTTAACCACATTTTCAATGCAAAAAGTAAGAAATGTAAATAAAATTTATAAATAATGGAAAGGAGGTAACAGGAGTGTCATTCATAGATGATATTCTTGTCTGCATGGAAAGCCTAAAAGAATCTAAGCACAAATTTATCAGAATTAATGAGGCAGTTTAGGATGTTTGTTGATGTTTGGGCAAAGCTGTGCATCCCCCATACATTTGTTGAACTCCTAATTTCTGATGCCACTGTATTTGGAGATGAGCCCTTAAAGGAGATAAATAAAGTTAAACAGTGTTACAAGGCTGGAGCCCAAGTCTGATAGAATGAGCGTCATTAGAGGAATAGGAAAAGATGCTAGAGATCCGTCTGTCTTTCTGTATGTGTGCACAAGAAAGGCCACAGGAGCACCCAGCAAGAAGCCACCTGCTTGCAATTGGAGCAAGACCTCACTGGAAACCCACGTGGCAGTCACCTCGATCCTGGACTTTGAGTCTCCAGAACTGTGAGAAAGTCAGTTTCTGTTGTTGACCACCCAGTCTATGGCCTTCTGTGATGGCAGCCCTGGCCACCCAATCCACTAGATGTAAAATCAACACAGGCAATATGTATCCATTACATTTCTATATAGCAACAAAGAGCAGAAAGTGAAATAAGAATGTACCATTTGCAACCGTGACAAAAATTAAAGTATCTGAAAGTAGAGTAAGGACACTTTAGTTTAAGACTAAATAGGAAACTATAAAAATGTACTGAAAAGCATTAAAAATACAAAACATCAGAAGGACAAAACATCTGTATAGAAAGGAAGATGTAATATTTCATGGTCTCAGTTCTTTCCAAATTAGTTTGTTGATTAAAGTCCATTTCTATCAAACTCCTGAAGATTTTCTTGTTTGTTCTTTTTTTTCCTTTTGAAAGAAATCTGGCAACTGATTATAAAATTTATACAAAATATTCTGGTTAAGAATAGCTAAGACTTCCCCAAAAAGGAAACTACAAGCCCGATGATCATCCCATGCTCTTAACACCTGACGATGATTTCCGGCAGGTGTTAAGAGCATGGGATGATTGTAATTAAGACAGCATGGTGTATAGGCAAGGACAGAAACATAGACCAAAGGAACAAAAAAGATACCCAGAAGCAGACTAATGTTGTGCAGATCTTGTATGTGAAAAATCGGCAGGCACAGCAAGAACAAGAAAGGCTGAACTGGTCAACACATGGAGCTAGACCAAGTGACAATTTATACCAGGATAAAAGAAATAGATCCCTACCTCACACCATAAAAAAAAAATTCAGACAGAACTAAGACTTGAATATGAAAGACAAACATTCTAGAGTTATGGAATAATTTTTAAGATAAAATTTTGATGAAGCCAAGATTATCACTCTTTTAAGTCTTGTGATTCTGAGGATCATCTTTAAGAAATCTATCCTCACCCAAATGTCATGAAGATACAGAAGTTCTAACTATTAAAAGATTTCATGGAAAGTGAAAGTATAAGGCCTAAACTAGAAAAGATTTTTGTAAAACATGATTGACAAAAACTTAATATCTCAATAGAAACATAATGGATAGCACATATGTAGTTTTATAATTTGTAGTAGTTATAACAGAAAAGGAAAAAACACACAGGTATGATGGGTGTGGTGGCGAATGCCTATAATCCCAGCCTTTGGGAGGCTGAGGCAGCAGGATTCCTGCAAGTTTGAGGCCAGCTTGAACTACATAGTGAGTTCAAGGGCAGCCTAAACTATATAGAGAGACTTTGTCTCAAAAAAAAAAAAAACCCAGAAAAAAAAAAAGGTACAACTGATGTTAATATTAATTAATGTTAATGACATATAATGCATGTAATCGAGTGCTTAGTGGAAAATATTTTACACTGCTTCAGTTTTTTAATTTAATAAAAATTAAATACACTTAAAACTCACTGCTTCAGTAACACTAGTCATATTTTCCACACAGTTGTGGCAAGGCCTTGCTAGCAACTTAGGGAATGAACAATCATTTTTCAATGATGTAGACACATACCTTTTCTCAGATTCCTGTGCACAGAGACTAAGACCAGAGCTATTTCATTCTGGAACAATCTTACGTTTAAAGCAATAGAACCCCTTTCAGAACACTTTGAACATAGAAGAATGGCCCACAATCTCACAGCGGACATTTCCATGTGGTCCTGAGCACACACTGCACGTCACACACGCAACACCGCTGTGCCCGGCCCCACGTTCATACACACGCAGAGTGACACGGCTGTGTGTTTTGCGAGGTTAAGTCCAGCACTGCCCCTCCCAGAACCTTGCATTTGTCCTTCACCCACACAGATCCCACCGTCTCCCGCAGTCCACAGAAGGCTCTCAGTAAGTCCTTGTTGAGCAACTAGGCTTCGTGACCCTGTTCAAGCTGCTTCGTAAGCATTTGTTGTTAAGTCAAAGCTCATTTCCGATTTGTAGCACTGTCTTCCTCATAATCTTCCCCAAAGGCTGCATAGCATCCCAGGGAGCACTGAGCATGCACTGAGCCATGGGTACCAATGAGGAGCTTTACAGGAACTGCCTTTATAAACAACACTGAGCGGGACATCTCCGCGTGCACGCTATGTCTTCCACTGAATCAGTCTCTAGCACTTGGTCTCAGGGTGATAAGCCGAGCCCAAAGCCTGCGATTATTTTCACAGCTCTTGAGATGTGTTGCCAAATTGTCTTCCCCAAATGTCTTGCCAGTTCCCCCTGCCAGCTGGCCCTGGGTCACAACGCAGCATTACCACCAGCTTTGCCAGCGGTTTGTCTACTGTTAAAACAATCCCTTTTGCTAAATAAAATGGATTGGTTAAGGATTGCTTTTGGCTGCCTGTTAATGTTTTGTTTCATCAGACTTGCATGTCTTTTCTTTTGAAATTTTCTCTTTGGCTTCAAAGCTTAGAAAATAACGGCTCCTTCAGGACTTTGACAAATATTTGGTTCGATTTTCTGCTAGATGTTGGGGAATAATTCAATTTCTTAGGTATAGCTTTAGTTGGAATAAAATAGCCTGACAGCATTGCAGAAAATTTTGAAATAAAGAAAAAATGTTCATAAACACCGCTGACAACCTGTCAGGACTACTATTTTTTGTTAGCCCTGTTCCTTATTTTCCACATGCATAAATATTTTCATGTTTTATTCATGAGCAGAAATGACTGCATATTCTGCTTTTTCACTTAGCATAATAGCATAAGCATTTTTTTCCATGTTGCTTCGTAGTCTTCTTATGAATAGCTTCAATGGCTGCATAATATTTCACAGAGTGAATGAATGTACCATGTACTCTATAACTCGATTTCACCCTCTTTATTTTTGGATACTTAGGTTGCTTTCAACTTTTTACTATTAGAAATAATTCAGCTAAACACTTTTTAAGACATAAAGTCATCTTCGGATCATTTCTTTCTAACAGAGCCCCACAGCCACATTCCTGGCCAGCACAAAGTACCACCCTCTTTTCCTCCTCAGCAGCAGATCCCAGATTCCGTCCAGGGCAGCAGCATCCTCCCCTTCAAATGACTTTCCCAGATTCCTTTGTGGTTGGCATTGCCCTTTGACTCAACAAGGAGCAAATAGCCGCCTGTAACTCTAAAGTACTGGGAAAATGAGTTCTTTCTGCTTGAAAAGAGTGATTTAGATACCAGGAGGCTGGAAGCCACGCCCTAAGCTGGAAAAGTAGACAGAGAGAGGGAAGACCTTGGCCATTGATGACATCATGGAATGGATGCCAGCCCAGACCCCTGGAATATTTCTAATTAGTTAATCACTCTTAAAGCTATTTTAGAATACTGTAAAATACATCCTTGGACTTCCCAGAGGGAGTGGAGGATGGAGGATGTTTAAGGGAGTAACATAAAATATGTGAAACATCTAGACATACACCAGTTGCCTGTTGTACAATGTATCCTTCAATGGTTGCTCTGGCTGCATGTTTTTGTCTTCCCTCACATTCCTGGGTTGAAATCTAATCCCCCTATGGTACTGCTCTGAAGTGGTGTCTTCAGGAGGTGATTAGAAGGGAACTTTTGGAGGGTGAAACCCTCATGCATCCGTTGGTGCTTTTTTAAGGGTTCAGAGGGGTCATTTGTCCCTTCTACCACGGGAGGGCATAGAAAGAAGGTGCCCTCTATGGAGCAGAGAGTGAGCCCTCCCCAGACCCTAGCTCTGCCAGGGCCTTGATTTTGGAGTTCTGGGCTTCCAGAACTGCAGGCAATAAATGTGTGTTGCTGATAAACTGTCCCGTCTGGGGTATTTTGGTATAGCAGCACAATGGACTGAGACACCTGCCGGGAATATCTAACAAGGTATACATTCTCCCCATTAAGAGGTCAAGGAGTAGGGCCTTACACAGTATTTTCAGGCCCCATGACTATTGAGTGGCAGAGCCTGGGTTCAAATCCAAACCTGCTTCACTAGAAGTTCCATGATCATTCTGTTTTGACCAGAAACCTGGCTACAGTGTGGGGAGCTCAGTTCCTTCAGTTAACAAATGCTGTAGGTTCAGAGGCAGAAGCAGAGATGAGCAGGGACTTGTATTTCAGCCACGGGAAGTGTTCACATCTGAGTTCACTGTCCCTGCAGTAGATTCTCCATTCACATTCACAATGGTGCCCCACCTCCGGCTTTAACATTCTCCTTCCATTCAACATTTTTAAAAAACTTCAAAAGCAATAAACATCCACTATAGAAAATTTGGACCATATAAAGAACAAGCTCAGCCGGTGTGGTGGTGCATGTTCATAATCCCAGCACTTGGGAGGCTGAGGGAGGAGGATCACCCAGAGTTTGAGACCAGCCTGACCTACATAGCAAGACCTTGTCACAAAACAAAACAAACAAAATAAAAATCATCCAGAGTCCTATACCCAGAGTCAATTGCCATAAACATGTTTAGTATTTTCTTCCACCCTTTTTCCCACATTGCTATTATTTTACATCCTTATATACTATTTTGTTGCCTAGTCCTAGCTAGTTAAGTGCTCAACAAACACATATCTTATGAATGGATAAGTGGATGGCTTTGTATCCCATATCTTGGACTTTGACAAATCCTTGCTGAATGAATGCATAAGACAATGAATGAATACTTTTACCCCAGTGCATGGCCCAACTCATAGACTCTTCCTGTTAAAGAAGTAATTAAATGCTGCTTCTTTATAAGATTTTTCAGAAACGTATTCTCATTTCCTTAAAAACTTATTGGTGCTCTTTTTAATGGATGCGTAATACTCTACCACTTCGGCTTCTATGTTCAAGCTCCCATTGTATATTTAAATTTTTTTAAACTTTTCACTGTTACATACAAGGTTATGGTTAACAACTGTGTGTGTAACTTTTTGCATATATTTCAGTAGAGTCCCCAATATGGAATTCTTATGTCCAAATTTCCTGATATATTGATGCTGATATGACTCTATTCTGAAATACTCTTCTGCTATGTGATCAGTCCTGCAAGGCCTACACATGCCTGTATCATCTTCAGCCCAAAAGCCCTGAAGACCATGGATGTGCGTGGATGTGCTTTTCACAAAAATCATATTTTTTTCATAACTAAGCTCACAAGGCACTCCAGGACAAACACAATGGGAAAAGCCCAGAATGATTGTTTTTAAAATGGGGTTCATTAGGTGCTTCCTGCTTCTAGTGACAGGGTTTTGATCACGGCACCCATCTCTTCTGTACCAGGGGCCCGGCGGGTAGGGGGTGACACATCTTCGCATCTTTTGACTGAGGGGCTCTGAGTGGCTGCAACCTGGGCTGTCCCAGGTGTCCACAGGGATGGAGGCTTCGCTCCTGCTTAGTGCTGGCCCATTTTGTCAGGGAGACCCTGGGGAGTCAACTGTATGGTTTTACTGGGCTTTGCAGCCCTCTGCACAGCTCTGACAAAGGCCTAAGTTTTGGGTAGCAATGCACATCAGTACAATTTGTGGACTGCATTATAATTTTCCAATCAAATTCATGGGCCTCAGTTTTGAACTTCAGAGAACTCCTGAGAGAGAGGGTTACTGTCACACCCCTGTCACATGGTCACACACTGGCATAACCAGGACCCAAACTCAAGTTTCCTGAGTCCAAGTCTAGGATTTTTCTGCTTTTCTCAGGACTGATGACCCTGCAGGCTGGTCAGCAGGCACCATGTCTTTTCTCTGTCCTGGGCAGAGGGAGGCCCCCTCACAGGACCCATGCAGTAAGGAGGTCACATCACTGGCTCTGGTGATGACAGTGGGTGGCAGTAATGTGGGGGTCATGTCCAGGCTGAGGCAATGAAGATTTGGTGTGTTGATTCTCCTGTGCCTCCTTCCCCAGACAGAGGTGATCATGGAGGAGGGACTGCTTCTGGGACGGCAGAGCCACACAAAAGGAGTGCCCTGAAGCTTATGTCACCCCACGGTGCATGGCTGCCTGGGAAAACTTCCCAGAGCTGCATTGGAGCTGGTGTGGGTAAGCAATCAACCCTGTATCAAGCTACAAGATTTGGGAGCATGTTTGTTACTAAAGCTTAGCCTTCCCTAAACTGACCGATACAAGCAATGAATATGTATGTAAATGGATGTGTCACATGGGTGTGGTGGGACCTTCTGTGGTGTGGTGGGGCCTGGTTTCTAGGCCTATCTGTCCCCTTTCTCATTTGTGACTTGGCTAAGTCACATTTTGAATTTGTTTTCTTCTCTCCAATAGTAAGTGATTGAATACCAATGGTGTTAAACTGTGTGTTTTATTCTTCTCATTTTTTAAGACAAGGAGTTTTTCTTTGGTGGACAGTATCTATGCTGACCTTCCTTTGAATAATCTAAGAAGTGTACCGCTCTGCTGCCTGCCTGGGGGAGGATGTGGAATCTAGCTTTATCTGCTTGGCCTCCTCGTGCTTGGCCTGTTCCCAGCATCCACCCGGGGCCCTGGGGAGGTCCTGGGCTCTCTGCAGCCCATGATGGAAAGCTGTGGCCCACGGGGGCATCAGAGTTATCTTCTGGTGCTGGTGTTAGAGATGGTGCACACGTATTCCAGACTGGGGGCTCTGTAGCTTTCCTCCCATCAGGGTGGTGGCTCTCCTAAGAAGGCAGGCAACAGTCTTCATTGAATCTGTGCTCATTTTCTTTTATGCTTTGGAAAAATGTTTCTTAATGCTCCTAGGACATACTAAGATCTAAGTGCGGGGGCCCAGAGATGACGGAAATAGCTTCTGTCCTTACCAGTCACACAGAGTGAGAAGCAGGGGCAGGTACTGAAGGCTCAAACAGCACATTTCAGCCACGGCACTCGCACCCAAGACATTACCATTTAGTGAGCAATTATGTTGCCGACACTTCATACAAATTGCCCCCACTTTTTCTGAGCATTAGCCTCCTAGATGTCCCCAGAACCACCTTCAGGGCCACCCTTCCTCTTATCAGGCTGGGGCCCCCCCGCAGCACCCTCTTGGTGGCCCTGCACAAATCTCTTCACCTCTGACCAAGCTCTGTCTCCACTCCGTTCACCAAGTGAGCCACAGCTCCTTTTCTGTGTTTGGGTCATTGTCCCACTCACCCCTCCATCTGGACAAGCCCAAGAAAGGCAGGGACGGAAGATGGAGCACCGGAGGTTGCAACACTGGGAGCGCAATGGTGCGCACTGCTGAAGCTGCACGTGGGACTCCCGCCATGGAAGCGGCACGTGGGATGCAGGTGGCCCAAGCAGCACGTGGGACATGCGCATGGAGGGCCTCCCTGCCGGGTGCCGCCTTTCCAAGGCTCCCCTTGCAGTACTCCTCCTGGCTCTCCTCCCTTCCCTTGCTGCTCTTTCATTGTACCCCAGAACCCCCCAACTAGCTTTGCTTCATTCTCTTTCTAGAACTTCTTCCCACCTTTTGGATGAAGCTTTGGCTCATCAACATGCCGTGCTGAGAAAACTGTTAAAGACAGATTGTTAGAGAACTGCGTCTTCAGATTTGACTTTCCTTTGATCAAATACCCTTCTGTCTCTGTGAGTACCAGGAAGCAGGCACCCGTTTATTCTTCCCTGATGTGAGTCTGACCTCCCTTACTTGAGCCCCGCTTGGAAGGCATAGTGGCTTTTCTCTTCAGGGCTGGCCCCAAACTCCTCCCTTTCTGTGCCTACAACGTGCAGCTGACTCTCCCCCTCTATTGCTTCTGGATTTGTGAATTCATCTTCTGGATAAGATGTATTTGGAGTCTTGGTGGTCTTTTTGCAATCACTGGGGGACATGAAGGGTAGTGAACAATTCCTTACCCATTCCTAGCTGAAGTGGGACAAGATGACACTGCTTCCTTGTCTCATTGCTCATTCTGCAAACAAACGCCCTTGTCCAGTCTGTTTACTGCCTTCATTTGCACCCATTTTTGCACATTCTGTCGATGATTTGATAGTTGTAAAATACCCCTGTGTGCAGGGCCGAAGCGCTGGTTGGGTTCCCATGCTCATGGAGGCTGTGATGTGCCTTGTGGGGAAACACAAGGGTTAAACAGATCAAGCCTGAGTTTCGGTGCCTTTGGCCCTGAGCTCAGTGTTAATAAACCAACAGTGGATATTCAGAAGGTGACTTTAAACAGAATCACCTAAAACTAGGTGGTGTGTTGACCAGGTGACAAGAGCGTGGTCAGCAGCTCTCAGAAACCTCGCCCTGTGTTTCTCCTGGGAGCAGTGCCTTAGTAGTTGTTCATTTGATGTTGGGCCAACTTTAGAGAGCGTGGCTGCCACAGACAGTGAGCTGCCACTGCCCTTATTTATCCCTCCTATTTTGTGTATGAGGGCAGCGGGCACAGGGAAGCCAGGTCTCGAGTTCAAGCCCAGTGTGGCTCGCTGCAAGGTCCCTGCTCTCTTCATGAATTCAGCAGCCTCCTCGCCTGCCCAGACCTTTGAGACAGGAGGTTTATTTCTGTCTCTCAAGGGGTGGTGGAGAAATCACCCATCCCCTCTTGTCCGCTGCATTTTGATCATCCCAGAGGGATCTAGGGCTTGGGAGTACTCACCCCCTCCAGCCCTAACCTGGGCAAGGGTCCCCATTTCAAGGGCTCGCACCCCCCAACTTTGAAGCTTAATAGCTTTAAAATCTTACAAGTTGTAAAAACAATTAAAGCAATAATCTTAAAAAGAAGCAGAATACGGCCTTCAAAGGAATGCACGCCGTTCACACTTCGTGGTTAAATGGGGCCTGTAGCTGGCCCGGCCCTGAGAAAATGCAGAGGCGCCCTGCGAATTTGTTGATGCCAGTTTGGACAGACTGTTTATTTTCATGATTTCATGGAAGAATTTTAATTTAATGAGTGTTTTATACTCTAATGTAAAGCATCATTCGAGCCCTGTAATTACTGTGTCAAAATAGGCTTCCTTAAGCGGCAGCAGCTTGAACTCCAAGGCTGTGCCCTGCATCTGAATCAGGCTGGGCAGGGGGAGGAGGGGCAGCTGGGAGCCTGGGCGGCTTTAGCGGAATTGGAAATTAAGGCCACGAAGGGGGTGAAGGCGCGTTGCCGCGTTGAGCTAATTCCCCCCAGTCTGTGGCTTGGATGTTGGCGCTGATGAGCCAGGAGACAAGTGTCCCAGAGTCTTCGACCCGAGGAATAATTTACCTTCATAAAGCCCTGTTTGTCTGACTGCCGCGCCAGTAGGTAATTTCAGACACATACTTCATCATTTCAGCTTTTTTTTTTTCAAAAGGGGGACATTCTGCGCTTGGTTTAATACATGACCCATAAAAATTATTATTTTTCCTCTCTTGTATTTCTTTGGGAGTGTGGAAGAGGTTTTGTGTGGCTAGCTTCCGGACCTGCAGGCCCAAGTAGATGGCCGGGCAGAGGCTCGCTTTGGTGACTTCGCCCCACCCTGGCCCCTGCCTCTGCTCCTGCTCCCTCTCTGGCCTAGCCGCACATTCCTCAGGCTCCTCGGCTGCTCCCCTATGGGTCTCCGGATGGCCTTTCCAGATGTGGGCTTGCTCCATCGCGCCCCCTCGGCCCTGGACGGGGATCCCCCAAACAAGCCACAGGAGCGTCTTCTCTGGGGTATTTATTTTCATGTTAAACCGCCCAGATTTGTCCTCATTGTTCCAAGCCCAGGAATCCACGGTGCAATTTGATAACTTGCTATTTCTATCCCCGCTCAGAAGTACATGTGGAGCTGAGACTCTGCATACTTTTCTAGCACAGGGAGCGATGGGCATTCCACTTGGGTACTGGGCCAGCCTCTTGCTCTGCATTTTCATGGCACTTGCTGGCTCTGGAGTGAGAGCTGCAGGGGCCATGAGCAGGGCCTGTCACGCGTTGCATGTGGCAACTGTCAGGATTCTTCATTGCCTCCTGCCACTGGGACAAGGGCTGATGTCATCATTTATTACATGGGCACCTGAGGCTCAAGGAGGTGAAATGCATCTTTAGGTGGAACAAGGCTTCACCCGGTGTCTTTTCTGCACCCCTAGTTCGAGGTGCTTTCTAATGAGGACTGTCAGGTGTAGCAGAGGGGGGAAAAGACACTTCGCTAAATTTAAATTCAGATAAACAAGTGATTTTTAAATATACCCATGCAATATTTGGGATGTGCATACACTACAAATGTATTTGTTTACCTGAAACTCACATGGAACTGGGCATGCTGCTTTTTATCTGGCTACTCGATTTCCAATTCACCAGCTGCCTTCCCTTAGATGCATTGAGGTGTAAATCCACTAGTTGTGAACTGCTGGCCCCTCCGGCAGCAAAGTTTGTTTTGGACGGTGTATTTGAAATTTGAATTTGGGGATTTTTTTTAGATGGAGCAGGCGCTGTGCAGCCACCATGACCCCCCGGCTCCTGATGTCACCATGGTGGTTTCCGACGGGGACAGGCTGCTTGGTCTCCCGGGCTTCCGGGCTGGGCATCCTCCGCCAGCCTTCCTAAGCCTCACTCCTTGTGTACTCTCCTTGGAAGTTCCCATGGCAGGTTCATGCAGCCTTGATGTGTGCAGGCTCCAGAAGAAGGAAAGAAAATGTGCATACTGACCGTAATGTGCAGTGTTGCTTTAACAGCCGCTGTCCGGATCAACACCCTCACAAATGGGTGTGGTCGCCATCAAGTTTACAGATGAGCCAGGAGGCTCAGGAAAGCTCAGAATGTCTGACTGTAAAAACTGATTCAAGCCAGGGTGCCTGGCTTCTCCAACATCTCATCTTTGTGCCCTCCGACGATCTGTCAGTTTGTATTAAGATTCACTTGTTCATCTCCGTGACTGACATTTTTTGAGTGACTGCCATGTCCTGCACTGTTTGGGGGTCTATTGTCTAGCTGCTCATTTTTACTTCTCTCACTGGGGAAGGACCGAGTCCAAAACTGAAGGGCATACGAAAAGATCTTTGTCGATTCTAGTTCTGAACTACAGGGCTGGGTGTCGGATTTTGACTTTTTAAGAACCTCACATGTTGGTGGAAAATGCCCTTCTCATTTTCTGCTGCTATGATGCCGCTAACTTCTCCACTGGATTTATTTCAAAGTAAAAAGAAGCAACAAAGATTGCGATTCTTATGCTGTAGTTGCTCTTTTTAACTCAATTACGTTTTGACAATTCGGAATGAAACTTGGGGGCATGTCTTTGTTTAAGCCCTCGGCCGCGCATAGAAACAGTCAGCCCAAGGTATATGGCTAGTGTCAGGGCTAACAATCTTTGACAAGGGCATTTAGCGGTTGTAATTCAAATCTAATTCAGAACATCTTAGCGCCGGACCTGTCAGGCCCTTGAAATGCACTGTAACTAAAAAACCAAGGGCAACAGTCCCAAAGTCAGCTCTGTGCGGCCTCAAGTTGATATGTCAACAAGAATAGTTACAATTAGGGATTCTTTCAAGCATACTAAACTAATTTACAGTACTCTGGAAAAGTGGGAAAAGGACCTGAGGCTTAAAATCCCAGGACTTCTAGATTTCAAATCCACAGCACATAAAAATACAATTAGAGTTCGGCACAAAATAGCACAGGCTTGTGTCTGCCCTTTTGGTCGTGTGAGTACTTTTTGCCCTTAAAAATAGATATGCTTAAAAATGCACGCATGTATGTAGTTAAAACACAGTAATAACAGTTGACTCCCAACCACTAAAAAAAAAACCCTTGTCAGGTCTTATTAAGATCATGTTGTGGGTTTGTTGAACCCTAAATCGGCAACACACCTATTTATTATTTGTGGATGCTGCTTGTAATCGAATCTGTCTTAATTGGGGAGTGTTTCTTCTTGAGAGGGTTCCACATTTAGCCGCAAAAGCACCCAAAAGCCATGTGGCCTGGTCAGTTTGAGTTGGAATGAGGAATGTGGCTGGAGAAAAAGGACGTGGACATGGCTGGCCATCGGACACAGACAGGATTATAGCAACCAACATGTAATTTTACCATCAATATAAAACAGGGCTCGATTTTAAAGTGCTCTGGTGATTTGAGGCAGCTGTGCATTTTTAAAAGGCACTGCCTTACTTAGTGCGAGGACAAAGGCTAATGGGAATGTTTGCAGATTTTGCTTTTATGATTTATCTACTTTTTATGCACAACAATATAGACCCTCCACTCGGGGGACTCATAAATGTGATTTTACTTCCCAAATTACAAAGCTAGTCAATTATTTGGGAATGAGTCATTCGTTCAAAAGTGTCGGTAATGTGATGTGTTAACCATCAGGAAATTTTACACCAATTGGAATTATAAACACCAGATTTAAAAAAAGAAAAAGGAAAAGTGAAAAGAAAAAGAAAATCTTAGCGGGCAGTTAGTTCTATTCGTTAATGGGAGCTCTATTTGGGGAAGGCAGATGGAAGAACATGTGAGTTGGGCTTTTTTTTCCTTTCCTGTCTTCCCCCTCCCATCCCAAAGCTGAAGTTCTTTGAGTATGGTTCTCTGCAAGGTGGGGGTGGCTGATGAGCTACCTAGGTCAGTGGGATGCTAACTGAGATGAGGTCCCTTGTCAGCTGGGATGGGCTGGGAATCTGATCATTGGGCAAACAGTGTTGTTCCAGTGGGCCTGAGTATTGAGGACCCTTTTGTGCGATTTTTGCTCCATCTGCAGAAAGCTGACCATACACTTCCTGACCCTGGTGCTTTGACTTGATCCCAACATCATACACTGTCTCTTGTGGGCAAGACTCTTATTAAAGTGTAGTGTGGTAGCGGGGAGAGCATGTCATTGGAAAGGTTTAGTTACGATTGATCACAGTGGAAAGCAGAACGGAAAACCATGGTGGCCCTGTCCTGAAGCTGTTTCCAGAACACCAGGGTAAATCAGGATCAGGCAACCACAGCGTCAGAGCTGGGCAGGGCCCTGGAGACCTTCTTGCCCCTGCATCCTGGAAGCCCACACCCTGGTCTGCTTGGAGGTTTGGTGAGTAACTTGTTTTGATCTCTTTCTGCCAGGCATGGGTAGGTATGGATTCCAGCAGACAGACGGCAGACTCCACAGTGACCTGGATGCCCAGGGGAGGCTAGCCTTTCCCAGAAAGCAGCATCACAGAAACCTAGATCCTTTAGAAACCCTTTATTGAGAGGGCTGTATTTGCAAGCAAGTCAAGTTTCTTCAACTGCTGTGCATCAGTAGAATTTGGAGGCATATATAGTTATTGGACTGACATAATTACTGCTGAGTGACTAGAGTAGGGTCCCTCTACCAGACCATCACTCCCATGAAACAGGAACCACATGGCTGTGCTCCTCAGACTCCTGGGGAGTGGCACTGGGCCTATTGCTGTGAAAAGAATAGCTCCAAGTGTAGAGCTGGAGGTGACTGTGGAGAGATGGCTTGCTACCTGCTGTGTGTGGGCGTGGCCAGCAGATTTTAAAATGGTATGCATACCTTCACAGTCACCAGAAACAAAATCAAAACAAAAGAAAGCAGAGTACATAATTTTAAAAGCTATTTTGAAATAAATGATAAAAGTAAGGGTAGAGGAGGCTTCCAGGTAGGTGTGCCCGTGGCTCCCAGCACAGAGACTTCCAGGTCAGTGAGCCACAGCTCCCAGCCTGAAGGAGGCTTCTGGGTAGGCGTGCCACAGCTCCCAGCCCAGAGGAGACTTCCAGGTCAGCGTACCACAGCTCCTAGGCAGGAGGAGGCTTCCAGGTAGGTGTGCCATGGCTCCCAGCACAGAGGAGGTGAGCCACATGGGTGCCAGGAACACCATTCCCCCACCCCCCCATCAAAATGAGAAAACAGGTAAACAAGCCTCAGAACCAGACTTCCAGATCACCTACAGCAACCCCAAAGGGAAATGACATGGAACACTGATACTCAACCACCTGGACTCCCTGAACTAGCAAAGAAAGAGGATCTGGAAAAAATGAAATCAGAAATAATTTCTCACATAATAGCAAAGATTGTGTCCATAGTGCAAGACATGATTTTATTTTATTTTTTGGTACCGGGCATCGAACTCCGGTCCTTCTGCTTGCACAGCAGGCGGCAAAACCACTGAGCTAAATCCCTGGCCCCAAGACATGATTAATAAATCTAGAGAGGATACAGATAAAAAAAATAGAGGAGCTGAGGAACATGATGGAAAGCCAACATAGGAAACAAATTGAATCCATAAAACAGATGCAAACAGATTTCCAGGAGATTAAAAACTCCATCGAAAGTCTATGCAGCAGAATGAGCCAATGTGAAGACAGAATTTCAGATATAGAAGATAAGATTGCAATTAGTGACCAGGGAAAGAAAAAATTCTTTAAAATTTTAAGGGACCATGAGAAATCAATCCAGCAGTTGCTAGACAATGCAAAGAAGAATAATACAAGACTGATTGGAGTCAACGAAGAAACAGGAGAGAGTGCAGATGACATAAAAAAACTGTTCACAGAAGTGATGGCAGCAAACTTTCCAAGCAGGGGAAAAGAATTTGACATACAGATAAGTGAGACATATAGGACTCTAACTAGCCTTGATCAAAAAAAATCTACACATAGGCATATAATTGTTAAGATTCCAGAAATCCAACAGAAGAACAAAATTCTACAAGCAGTTAGAGAAAAGAAACAAATCACATACAAAGGAAAGCCCATCAGAATCAAAGCAGACTTCTCAATACAAACCCTCAAGTCAACAAGAGCTTGGAGTAATGTGTTTCAAGCGCTAAAGGAAAACAACCTCAACCCAGATTGATGTACCCTACAAAACTATCTTTCAACATTGATGGTGAAATAAGATACTTTCATGACAAAGAGCACCTTAGGAACTTCATAAATACCAAACCAGCACTCCAAATAATTTTAGACAATATCCTAGGAACAGACAATGAGGATCAAAACCCCAGGAAGCACAGCAGAATGAACCCATCGGGCATGACAAGAAATTAACCGCAAAGGGGGAGAATCCAACAAACAAAAAGTCAAGACAATGATAACTCGATATGTATCAGTTATAACCATCAATGTTAATGGTCTGAATTTACCAATCAAAAGAAATAGACTGGCAGAATGGGTCAAGAAGCAAGATCCAACACTATGATGCATACAAGAAACACACTTAATTCAAAAAGAAACTCATAGACTGAAAGTTAAGGGGTGGAAAACAATACTCCATGTGACAGGAACCCGAAAAAAAGCAGGAGTAGCTATCTTCTTTGCAGACCAAGTGGATTTCAAACCCACACTGATTAAGAGAGACAAAGAAGGACACTACATCCTTGTAAAGGGAGCTATCCAAGAGGAAGAGATGACAATCATAAATATCTGTGTACCAAACACTAGTGCACCCAACTATATAAAACAAATACTAACGAACATGAAAAACCATATAAGCACTAATACAATAGTAGTGGGAGACCTCAATACCCCATTGTCACAAATAGATAGATCAACTAGACAAAAAACAAGCAATGAAATATTAGAACTCAATCAAACTCTTGAACATATGAACTTAACAGATGTTTACAGAGTGTTTCACCCCACAAAATCAGAATACACATTCTTTTCAGCTGCACACAGGTCGTTCTCCAAAATAGACCACATACTCGCTCATAGAACATATTTAGGTAAGTGCAAAGGAATTGAAGTTATCCCCTGTATATTATCAGACCATAGCACGATGAAATTGGAGATCAACAGCAAAAGAAACTGCAAAAACTTCATAAACACATAGAAATTGAACAACACAGTTCTGAATAACCAATGGGTCACAGAGGAAATTAAAGAAGAAATCAGACAGTTCCTTAAAATAAATGACAATGACAATATGACATATTGGAATCTATGGGACACAGTGAAAGCAGTCTTACAAGGGAAATTCATATTAGGAAAACAGGGTGAGCCCAATTAAACAACCTGATGCTGAACCTCAAGCTTCTAGAAAGAGCAGAGAAAGACAAACCCAAAGCTCATACAAGGGAGGAAATTATAAAGATCAGGGCAGAAATCAATGAAATGGAGACTAAGAAAACAATACAAAAAAATCAATGAAGCCAAGAGTTGGTTCTTCGAAAGAATAAACAAAATTGACAAACCCAGAGCCAACCTTATCAGAAAAAAGAAAGAAAAGGCCCAAATCCATGCAATTAGGAATGAAAAGGGTGAAGTTAGAACAGACCCACCAGAAATCCAGAGGATCATCAATACCTACTTCAAGAACCTATACATCAATAAGATGGAAAACTCAGAAGAAATAGACAGATTCCTAGACACGTATGAATTACAAAGTTGAATGAAGAAGACCTAAAAATTCTAAACAACCCAATATCAATCAATGAAATTTAAAACATAATTAAAAACTTACCAATGAAGAAAAACCCAGGTCCTGATAGCTTCACCTCTGAATTCTACAAGACATTTAGAGAGTAACTACTGCCATTACTGTTTAAGCTCTTCAACGAAATTGAAAGGGAAGCAACATTCCCGAAATCATTCCTGGAAACAAGCATCACCTTGATCCCCAAAGCAGAGAAAGACCCAACTGAAAAAGAGAACTATAGGCCCATCCCACTCATGAACGTAGATGCAAAAATCCTTAATAAGATACTGGCAAACAGAATGCAGAAGATCATCAAGAAGATCATACACCCTGACCAAGTTGGATTTATCCCAGGGATGCAGGGATAGTTCAACATATGCAAATCAATCAGTGTAATACACTATATCAATAGAGCCAAGGATAAAAACCATATGATCATCTCAATAGATGCAGAAAAAGCATTTGACAAAATCCGACATGCATTTATGACAAAAACCCTACAAAAAATTGGAATAGACGGTCTCTACCTCAATCTGATAAAAGCCATCTATGAAAAACCAACAGCCAATATTATACTAAATGGTCAAAAACTGAAAGCCTTCTCACTAAAATTAGAAACAAAACAAGGATGTCCACTATCACCACTCCTGTTCAATATAGTTTTGGAAACATTAGCCATGACAATTAGACAAGAGAAAGAAATAAGAGGAATAAGCATAGGAAATGAAGAAGTAAAATTGTCATTATTTGCAGATGACATGATACTCTATATAGAAGACCCCAAGAACTCCACCAAAAGTCTTCTAGACTTAATAACCAAATTTAGTAAAGTAGCTGGATACAAGGTCAACACACAAAAATCAATAGCTTTCCTCTACCCAAATAACAGACTCACTGAGAGAGAAATAGGGCAAACAATTCCTTTCACAATAGTATCCAAAAAACTGAAATACCTATGAATCAACCTAACAAAAGAAATCAAAGACCTCTTCTCTGAAAACTATAGCACTTTGAAAAAAGAGATTGAAGGGGTTATCAGAAAATGGAAAGACATCCCCTGCTCCTGGGTAGGAAGGATCAACATAGTGAAAATGGCCATACTTCCAAAATTGCTATATGGATTCAATGCAATCCCAATTGAAATCCCAGGATTATACTTCACGGACCTTGAGAAAACAATCCAAAAAGTTATTTGGAGCCAGAATAGACCCAGAATAGCAAAAGCAATTCTAGGTAACAGAGACATGGCAGGGGGTATCACAACCCCCAATTTGAAACTATACTACAAAGCTACTGTGATAAAAACAGGATGGTACTGGCAAAGAAACAGACCTGAGGACCAGTGGAACAGATTAGAAGATTCAGAAACAATGCCAGACACACTCAGGCACCTCCTCTTTGACAAAGGAGCCAAACACCCTCACTGGAGGAAAGATAGCCTCTTTCATAAATGGTGCTGGAGAAATTGGGTTTTGACTTGCCAAAGATTAAAACTAGACCTATATCTCGCACCATGAACTCAACTAAAATTGAAATGGATTAAAGATTTAAATATTAAAACAGAAACATTAAACCGCCTGGAACAGAGGTTAGGTAGAACTCTTGAAGACATTGGTGTAGGAAAAGATTTTATGAACAAAACCTCAGTTGCCCATGAACTAGCACAAACAATCAACAAGTGGGATATGTTCTTATTAAAAAGCTTCTGCACAGCAAGAGCAACCACCAGGAGTGTGCAGAGACAACCCACAATGTGGGAAAAAATCTTCACCTGCTCTTCCTCAGACAAAGGTCTATTATCTCGAACCTATAAAGAACTTAAAAAAATCAGACCTCCCAGATTTAAAGACCTAGTCCAAAAATGGGCATCTGAAATGAACAGACATTTCTCACACAAAGAAGTAGATATGGCAAATAAACATGAAAAAATGTTCAACATCACTGGTCATTCAAGAGATGCAAATGAAAGCAAAGCTGACATTCCCCCTCACTCCAGAAAGAATGGCTGCTATCATGAAATCAACCAACAACAATTGCTGGCAGGGCTGTGAGGAAAGAGGAACCCTGCTCCACTGCTGGTGGGAGTGTAGACTGGTGCAAGCACTGTGGAAATCAGTATGGAGATACCTCAAAGAACTAGGACTGGAAGTCCCATTTCACTCAGCTATTCCCCTATTGGATATCTTCCCCAAAGAATTAAAAGAATCATACCACAGTGATATATGTGCACCCATGTTCACAGTAGCATAGTTCGTAATAGCTAAAACTTGGAAACAGTGCAAATGCCCATCAACTGGAGACTGAATCAAGAAAATGTGGTTTTTTAATAAATTGGAGTGCTACTTAGCCATCAAAAGTGAGAAATTAGAGACTTTTATTGCTAAATGGATGAACATTGAGGTGATACTCTTAAGTAAAATAAATAGGACACACGTGTGTAAATACCAAATAGTTTGTCTAGTGTGAGAAAGAGAAAGTGTAAATAAGGACTAAAAGGTATAATAGATAATGTGAAATAGGAAGAAAAGGGGCAAAGGGGAGGGGGAAGTGGGAGGGGTAGGGGAAAGGAAAGAAGGGAATGGAATTAATATGAGAAAATGAAAAAATGGAAACAAAGTCTTTGTCAATAGAGAGGGATGGAGGGGTTGAAGGGAGGGCAGGGGAAGGGGGAAAAAATAAGAACCAAGAGAGACTATGTAAAGGTGCAAATTTCCAATGATGAATGTCATTATATTGTACACCTAAAATGTACCAATAAAAGGATATACAAAAAAGTAAGAACAAAGAAATCAATTATAATAACTAAAAAGGGATTAAACCTCATGTTATTCTTAAATTGGATGCAAAAATATAAAACCCCAAACTAAGCTCTCGGCTTAACCCCATGACACATGGATAAAGCAAAGTGGCTCAGAAAATTTAAAGGAAACTTTTTTTTCTTTTCAAAAAATTTTAAAGAAGAAAAAAATGAAGAACCACAAAAAATTATAGAGGGTAAATTTCAGCTGATAAAATCTGCAAAGAACAAAATTCCTAAGTGTTACGGGATGAACTTGACTATTATTAAAATTTTGAAAACAAAAACTCTTCATAAAACAGAGAAATTACCACAAACATAATAACAGTAGGAAAATGTAATATATGTCTCAGTCATTTAAGACCAAGGAGGCAAAACCAGGAATCAGGATAATAAAAATCATATATGGAAAAATGGCGGGATGAAGACTGGCAGCCAATCATAGCCTCTCTAGGACCTGGAATCCAGACACCTGGAAAACAACAACTTAGCAAAGAGAAAGGGAAGAAGAGCTCTGGAAATCAATAAAGAGCCAACAAGAAAACTAGAACTCACAGAAACTGAAGACAAGCCAGAGAAAAGAACGAAGCCGTCTAGACCAAGAACCTCAGCTCCTGGCGAGGGGGACCTGTCTCCCTAAACACAAGGTAAACCCTGGAGAGAAACAACTATCCCAGAAGCTCTAGCCCCAAGAAAAGCCCATGGCTGTTGTAAACTCCACAGTGTTTGATTTTACTCTGAAAGCAACCCCAGCCTGGAGAAGAAACCCACTACAGCACCTGCCATATTAGGAATGATTAATTGGGAGCCATTTCGGAAAGGGATTAATTCTTCAAAACTGAGCTACTCTGGAAATCAGAAGGCCCAGAACAACTTTACTTCAGAGTTTCTGGGGTCGCCTTATCACAGGGTTGGGTGGTAGAGGGCCAGAAGAACAGATGTGGAGAGGGGGAGGGTAGTTAGAGACCCCCTGAGGAGTTTAAGCCATGGTGAGCTCAGTCGGGGAAGGACATGAGGACACGGTTGTTCTGCCTTGTGTGGTAGGAATCCAGGCCAGTTGAGGTTTTCTGAGGGGGCTGGGTGGGTAGGTGCTCGCACTAAGCCCAGCAGACTGCTTGACAAGGGCCCCAAACTCGTACCCCGCCTGTATCCAGCACAGAGCTCAGTGGTCTTCGCTTTCCCCATGTGACAACATGATCAAGCCTACACCTTGGCTTGGACGGTCACCACATCCTGGGCTGTGTGGACAGTGGGGCATCTGGCGCCAAGTGGACACCGCAGGCCCTAAAGCTAGCTTGAGCTAGCAGTGGCTCGGGGTGCACAGACAGGGTCCACACCAAAAACACTGGAGTGAATGCGGCTGTAACCCAGAAACCCCCCCACCCCACAGGAGAGGTGGCGCTGGGTTCAAACATAGGCACAAGAAAGTGGGATGGAATCAAAATGGGTCCTTGTCGTGGTTCACTATTCTCCCCCATACCTGGTGGATTCCCAAACTACAGGCCCTGGAAAGAAACCACCCACCCTAACTCAAAGGAATGCTTGAGACTTTTTCTTTGTTTTTTATGTTTTTCCTATTTTCCCCCCTTTTTTCCCCTTTCTTTTGTTCTTTGTTTTATTCTTTTGTATTTATTTTTCTGTACTTTTACCTAATTCTATTAACTCTCTTTTATTCTTTAATTGGATTCTTTCTCTCATTGTACTCCTTCTCATATTTTTTCTTTCTTTTACAAATTTTATTTTCATTTTTTCCTCTCCTTACCCTCTCCATTTTTTATTATTACAACTAAGCTTTACTAATTTTTAAAAAACATTTAATTGACTAAATGCTATTGTTGCTGAATTCTTTTGTACTGTTAATAGTTGTACAGTTGTTGCAGTTAGTAGGTATTTACTATATCAATATCAATATCAATATTTGGCTTATCTTTGTGTCTATGTTATTATTCTATTGTTAAGGGTAGCAGAGTTGCAGCTTTTATTGTTTCTTATGGCATGACAATATCCACTTTGTTTTTGGCTCTATTATTTTTGCTGGTTTCTTTGCTATTGCCAGTGGTGGCATAGTTGTTGGGTTTTTTGGGGGTTTTTTTGTATGCTAACATCTGTTCTGTCTTTGGGTCATCAACATCCTTGCAGTTCATTCTCTCTTCTCTGTATGATGATGGGGATGACCTTTTCCATAGAAGAAGGCTGGACACTGAGAAGACCCTCAAATATTACGCTGAGTCAGTAGTCGAGAGGTAAAAGCACCAAAATAAAACCAAACATAAAAACACATCCCAGGGACACAGACTGTAACCAAAGAGATCTACAGAGTAGGGTCAAAATGTTTCTATCCTAAGTGATCTTCTACCTGCAGCACAAAAACAATAGAAATACAGTGGTACCTCAGTTCATTTGTTAATTTGTTCTACAATTTTGGAAAAGATGGCCATGTTTGTGTTTGTGCAGGGAAAGATGGCCGTGGTCATCTTTGTCACCTGATGCAGAGTTTGCAAACAAAACCAAATTTTGCCAAATGTTTCTGTTTGTTAAGCAAATTGTTTCCGAGTAAAAGTGTATGTGAACCGAGGTACCACTGCACAAGAAAGCAGGGCAGCAAGATGCCTCCCAAACCCTTAGCTTTTCAAAAGCTGACCTCATACAGAGTGAATGTATAGGCAAAGAACTCAAAAAATCAAATGGTCAAAACATTTGAAAAGCTCAAAGAAGAAACATGTAAACAATTTCATTAGACATTTAGAGAGCTTAAAGATGCTTTTATTAAACAGATAAAAGATTTTACTAATAAAATGTTTGACGAGCAAGAAGAAACAAACAATAAACTAACTGAGTTAAACAAGACAAGATATGAATGACCAGTTTGGTAAAGAATTAGAAATTATGAAAAAAGCAATCAGAAATACAACATATAGGGCTGGGGATTTAGCTCAGTGGTTCCACCGCCTGCCTCTCAAGCACAAGGTACTGAGTTTGATTCCTGGTACCAAAAAAAAAAAATACAACATATAAAAAAATTAAATGGAACACATGGATAGCAGATTTGACCAATATGAAGATGAAGTGTTAGAAACTGAACACAAGGTAAATGTAATAGATCATAAATTCAGTGATACTCTAAAAACAAGACACCATGCAAGCTGGATCAAATAGCTGCTAGATGACTCAAAAAATATCACCAGAGTCATAGAAATAAAGGAAAAATTAGAAGATGACTCAAAAGGTATGAATTTTTTATTCACTGAAATTATGGCAGAAAACTTTCCAAATATAGGGAAAGAATTACATATTAAAGATACATATAAAACCCCAAATAGCTAGGCAGAAAAGAACTACACAACAGATCATAATCAAAATTTCAGAAGTTCAACAAAACAAGAGAATTCTAAAAACTGTTAGAGAAAAGCAGCAAGTTACTTATAAATGCAAGCCCATCAGAATTATAGCAGATTTTTCAGCACAAACCTTAAAGCCCGGGAGAGCTTGGAGAAAAGTTTTTTAAACCTTGAAAGAAAACAGTTGTCAATTCAGACTTTTATATACTGCAAAATGAGTCTTCAAAATTGACAGAGGTGACTTTCATGGCAAAGAAATCCTAAAGAAAGGCAATACTGCTGTACCAGCATTATAGAAAATATTCAAGGGAATCCTAGACAGACACAAGGAGACCACCTAGCACCAAAGAGCCCAAAGGAGGAATGTATAGATCTAACTGGGAGAATAGTTAAACAAAAGGAAAAAACAACACTGGAAAAATAATGCAGTAATAGGATTCAGTGATCACTTTACAATAATAACTCTTAATAGCAAAGGTCTTAACTTCCCAATCAAAGGACACAGATTGGCAGATTGGATCAAAAAACAAAATGCCTATATGAGAGGCTCCTCATCCAAAAGGAAGCTCACAGCCTGAAGGTGAAAGGATGGAAAATGATACTACTTGCAACTGGAGCCTGAAAACAAACAGGAGTAGCTATCTTATTTCCAGACCCAGTGGACTTCAAGCTCAAACTGGTCAGACTGGACAAAGATGGCCGCTACATATTGGTAAAGGGAACAATTCAACAGGAAGAGATAACAATTATAAACATCTGTGCACTGAATGTTGGCACATCCAACTTCGTAAAACCAAAACTATTGGACATGAAAGACACCATTACATTGGATACCATTATGATCACAGTGGGGAACTTCAACACCCTACTCTCAGAATTAGATCAACCACACAAAAATTTAACAGAAATATTAGAGTTAAACCACACCACTGAACAGATGGACTTAACAGATATCTACAGAGTGTTTCATTCAACAACAGAATGTACATTTTTCTCAGAAGCACGTGGACCTTTTTCCAAAATAGATCATCTCTTGGACTATAAACACGCTTAAGTGAATACCAAAGAATTGAAAGAAACCCCTGCATACTTCTAGATCATAGTGGAATGGAGCTAGACATCAACAGCAAAAGAAATAACAGAAATTACACAAACATATGGAGATTAAACAATATGTTACTAAATAATCAATGGATCACAGAAGAAATCAGGGAAGAATTAAAAAATTCCAAATGACAATGGAAGCACAATGTGCCAGAACCTATGAGACACAAAGAAAGCAGTTGTAAGGAAGTTGATATCTGTGAATGTACACATTAAAGAATTGAGCAGTCCCAAATAAGTAGTCTAATGATCCAACTGAAGGTCCCAGAAAAAAAGAGCAATCCAAACTTAAAATTCATAAAAGGAAAGAAATTATAAAGCTTAGAGTAGAAATTATGAAAGTGAGACTAAAAAATAATACAAAGGATCAATGAATCAAAGAGTTATTTTTTCAAAGGATAAACAAGATTGATACACCCTCAGCCAAACTTACCAAAAAAATGAGAAGGAAAAAAAAAGAAAAGAAAAAACATATCAGTTCAATTAGAAATGAATAAAGGCAAAATCACAAGGGACACAAAATCCAGCCAAAATCCGGAGGATTAAAAAAAACTACTTTGAAAATGCTACTCCAAGAAATTGGAGAACTCAGAAGAAATGGGGAAATTTCTAGATGCATATGATTTACCAAAATTGAACTAAGAAAATATAAAAATTTTGAATAGAACATTGACAATGAAACAGAGACAGTAATAAAGATTCAACCAACAAAGAAAAGCCCAGGACCCAGTGCATTCCACACAGAGTTCTACGGGAACGTCACGGAATATTTAATGCCCATAATCCTCGATCTCTTCAATGAAATTGAAAGGGTAGGAGTACTGCCAAGCTCACTTCTGGAAGCTAACATTTCCCTGATACCAAAATCAAAGAAAGACTTAAAGAAAAAAAAAAAAAAAAAGAAGAAGACTCGGGCCAATACCTTAATGAATATAGATGCAAAAATCCTTAATAAGATACTGGCAAGGGCTGGGGATTTAGCTCAGTGGTTCTGGCTCCTGCCTTGGCAGCACAAGGTCCTGAGTTCAATCCCAGGGCCAAAAAAAAAAAGTAGTGGAAAGATACTGGCAAACACAATGGAAAGACATCCCCTGTTCCTGGGTAGGCAGAACCAATACTGTCAAAATGGCCATGTTACCAAAAACTGATATACAAATAAAATGTAATCCTAATCAAAATACCAACAGCATTCTTCACAAAAGTAAAAAAAAAAAAAAAAAAAAAAAATCTTAAAATGTATATGGAACCAGAAGAGACTCAGAATAGTAAAAGCAATCCTGGGCAACTAGAGCAAAGTAGGCATCACAATCCCAGATTTCAAGTTATATTACAAAGCTACAGCAGTAAAAACAGCACAGTACTGATATGAGGCTCAGTGGGACCAAACAGAGGACACAGAGACAACTCCAGGAACATTCAGCTATCTGATCTTCAGCAAAGGGGCCAAAAACATACTGGAGGAAAGGCAGCCTCTTTAACAAATGGTGCTGGGAAAACTGGCTATCCACACTCAGGAAATGGAATCTAGACCCATATCTCTTACCATATACTAAAATAAAATCAAAATGGGTCGAAGACCTAGGTATTAAAACATATACACTGAGTCTACTAGAAGATAAATTAGATAAAACTCTTGAAGACATAGGCGCAGGAAATAACTTTCTGAACAGAGCCCCAGTTGCACAGGCAATAAAACCAATCAGTGGAATTATCAAACTAAAAAGCTTCTGCACAGAAAGGAAACTTCTGAGTAAAGAGACAACCTACAAAATGGAAACATAATTTGGGGGACCTAAGGATGGAGGGAGACAGAAGAGAGGGCGAAGGGAGAGAGAAAGACTATAAGATGCGATACATATGCATAGCAATTCCTCACAATGAATACATCCATTATGTATTCTAAACGTGTACTAATAAAAAAACTAAAACCATAATCATGTATGTATATAAGTATGTGTTTACATATGTACATACGTATGTATGTATATAGTTTTTCTTTTGAGTTGCTTTACAACTTTTCCAATCCCATGGAACCTAAAAAAAAGATAATAAATTTTATTGCAATAAAAATAGAGATAAATCCCCCCAAAGCACAATCCCAATTTCGAGAGCCTCCTCCTAGCACTCTAACAGCATCAACAGCAGCCCCTAAGGGGACCCACTTGCAAAGAATGGGAGGAGTCCTTCTCCTAAATACATCTGGGGTCAAAGAGGAGCTCAAAACTGCCGTTGGAGACTGTCAGGAAAGACCAGAGGTGACATGCAATACACCCACAGGTGTAAAACTTGCTGGATCCATGTCACAGGATCTGGATTTGTTTCCTGTGGAAGTTGTCACAAGTGTTACAAGCTTGTGTGATTAGACAACACAAATGCAATGTTCTTGTGGCCCAGGGGCTCGCTGGGTTGAAATCAAGGTGACAGGAATGGTCACGAATTTCCTGGGCTCCAGGGAATGGTCCCTTCTGGCTGCCCCGAAGTCCTGAGTTTGAAGCTGTATCTCCCCCTACCTCCCTGTGTCTCTAGGCCACCTGTGACCCTGTGGGTCTGTTTCAGGTCCCTCTGAGTCCCCAGAGGTTGCTAGGGACAGCTGTGTAAAGGAGCTCAAGCCTTCAACTGACCAACCTGATTTACAACCAGCCCTCGGGAATGAATTGAGTTCGTAAGTCAAGGGTCCCCTGTGTTTTGTTTTCTTCTGTAGACCTCAGAGCCCTCCTCAATGCACTGTCATGAATTGGCCCAAAAGAAGTACGGTGTGCGGTGTTTCCCAAACTTGTTCACAGGACCCCTTCTTTCTGCCTTCCCTAGGGAGTAGCTGGAGGGACTGGGGTTCCCTGTGGTACATCATGGGAAAAACGTATTGTAATTCCTAGCAAGAGAGATAGATACAGGAGCATCTTATCAGAGCCCTTTATTTCGGAGATACTGGTGGCTGGGTCTCATGTGTGAGGGAGAACTGGAGGGCCGTCCCTACCTGCCTGCTCCTCCCCCTGGCTATGGTGTTGTAATGGGGGCTTAAGAACTTGGTGCCCACCTAGGTACATGTTTAGTTTTGTTTCATGTGTTGGCAGGGGGATGGAACCCAGGGCCTCAGGCACACCAGGTGAATGCTGAGCCGCAGCCTCTCCTGTTGTCCCCCACCTCTGAGGAGGAGTGGCCCACTCCCACAAGGCGGCTGCACAGGGAGCGAAGGATAAAACAGTGGGCAAGAGCATGAACCCAGAAAGAACTGAGTTCAAGCCTGGCTTCAGCCTTCTGATCCAGCGGTGTGACTCTGAACTTGGCATTGGACTTCTCAGAGCTTCCACGGTCACCTCTGGGAACCGGGAATTAGAAGACCCATCTTGTTGGCTGTGGTTGGAATCTCAGTGGTCCTATCTTGTGGCCCATGGGTTCTTTCTGCATCTCTGGCTCCTTTACTAATGAAGGTCAGCAAGGTTCGGTGACTTATCCAAGCACACACAGCTAGGGAGTGCTGGGACCGGGAGACCAGTCTTCACCTTGGTGTCTCCTTTCCCCTTCCATCTCTACTACTGTTCTTTTCCCCCTCTGTCCCCACCCACTGCCTAGGCTCAGGGTTGAATCACCTCCAGGTTGACTAGCAACACCAAATCCAGGCTCTGAGCCCTGGTTCTCCCTTCCCCTGACTGACTGACAGCATGGTCTTTCTTTTTTCCTTTTTCTTTTTTATTGGGGGGGAGTTAAGACAGGGTTTCACTATGCACTTCAGGCTGGCCTTGAACTCACTATGTATGTAGCAGAGGCTGCCCTCAAACTCACAGTGATTCTCCTGCCTCAGCCTCCTGAGTGTTGGGATTACAGGCATGTGCCACCATGCCTGGTAAGCATGTCTTTGTTTTCAGGTATTCATTCCTTTAACCTAAATACAACCTGATGAAATGCGTTGTATTGTTTGCATTTTAAAGACAAGAATACAAAGGTCCCCAGAAATCTGGAAGCGAAGGCTCCTGGTCAGTGGCAGAGCAGGTGACTGGGCAAAGGTGGTTTCCTGGGGCTGCAGGAGGGAGGACCACAGGCAGTGATGCTCCTGTGGCTCTGGAAGCTGGATGTCCAAGATCAGGAGAAGATTCCTCTGAGCCGTTAGAGGGACTCCATGCTTCTGGGGGCAGCTGGAGGTTGCTGAGGCCCTTTAGTTTGTAGCCGCGTCACACTGAGGTCTGGCTCTGCAGTCACAGACCCACTGTTTCATTTGGGCTTCTCGAAAGGAACAGATTTAATATAATGATATAACACAATATGTATTATGATATATAAAAGACTAAATAGGCTTACAACGGCTGCCTTCAGAATCAGGGGCGAAAGAATGCTAAATTGTTGCCTGTACCTTGGAGAGCAGGAGGAGCCAGCGGAAGGCTGAAGAGCCTGTGCTGGGAGCCTGCAGGAACTGGAGATGAACATCCTAAGGCAACAATGAAGACCAGAGCTCCTCTCCAGATGCAAAGGCCACTTCTATGTTCTGTCTCTTTTTATTCTGTCCAGGCTACGAGCCTATTGGTGGGCGCTGCCCACATCTGGGGAGGGTCTTCCCTCCTCAGTTTGCAGCCTACATGTCAATCATCCCAGACCTGTGCTCCACCACCTGCTAAGCATTTCTTAATGGATTCAAGTGGACGTCACCCTTAACTGTCACAGCCACCTTCTCACCCAGTACCCGGGTCACCGCATGGCATTCTCCCAAGTGTCACTGACCCTCTTCTTGGAAGGACCACAGTCATATTGGATTAAGGACCCACTCTGCCCCATCTGATCTTTTTTTTTTCAGTACCGGGAATTGAACTCCTGGACCCTGTGTGGGACTGCATAAGCTTTGTTCCTTTTCTCCAGCCCCATTGTGATTAAATGTGAGTTAATGGATAAAGATGCTTGTTAGTTTTGGGACACTAGATAAAAGTCTGTAACAGACCTAAAGTCCCAAAGTAAACTACTCAACTCCTTGTTTGCCCGGAACATCAGTTCCGGGCACCACAATTGTTAGAACAAGCTGCAAATGTCTGCTGACCATCAATACGTGACAGTCGACCACTAACCTTTGTCCCTTTTTCTTTAATTCTATATGTTAACTTCCCCCTCAACCCCCTATAAAAACAGCCTCGGACTCTGAGCTAGCTGCCCCTCTAAGCTATTTTGCTTTGGGAGTGCCGTCTGGCCAGACTAATAAAGGTCTGTTTTCCAACTTGTCCGGTGTGTTCCTTCCCGGGTGTTCTTCGCTGTAGTCAGCTCCTTGGAGCGTTTGGTAAGGCTCTTGGTCTTACATTCTGAAGGCACCGCTGGGATTCCTGGGTGTGCTTCACTATAGTCAGCTCCTCGGAGCGTTTGGTAAGGCCCTCGGTCTTACACCTGCGCTTTTGAGTCAGGCACCCGGAACCACTGCGCTAAATCCCTGGCCTGCCCCATCTGATCTTAATGCCATCCATTTCATCTATTTCTGAGTGAGGTGACATTCTGAAGTTCTGGGATTAGGACTTCAACTTACCATTTGGTGGGACATATTCCAAACCATAACCATGTTCTTTATCCATCACCTCATTGTTAGTGGGCTTCCTGCTGCTTCCAAGCTTTCTCTGTTACATAGGAAAACCCATGTCCACAAGTGTAGCTCCAGGACAAGTTCCCAGCAGGGAGTTCCTGTCCCGAGTGTGTGCCTTGAACCTCGAATTTTGCTCTTCACAATGGTCACCCTCTTTCTTTATGCACCTACCATGTATAAGAACAGAGTTTTTGGCCTTTGCATACTCAATAGATAAAGATACAATCTCATACTTTTAAGTGTATTTCTGTTATCAAGACTGCATTTGGGCCTCTTTTAATATATTTAAAACCTATTTTTATTCTCTTATTGTGAACTAATTGTTCACCTCTTTTGTTCAATTTTCCATTCAGCATTCAGTCTTAATGGGTTTATAGGAGCTCTCTGGAAACATCCTTTCTCTGTGACATGAGTGGCACATTTTCCCCAACTTCATAATTTCTCCGAAGTTATTCTTGTTTTTAAAAACTTTTTCCCATGCACAAATTTTTCTTTCTACGCTATGAAATTTATCAGTTTTTTCTGCTTCCACATTATGTGTCATGGAGTCTTGCCAGAGCATCTACCTGGTTATGTCACTAAGGTCCCTAAGAGGCTTTTCCCTGCCCTTAGCATACCATGCACACAGCTTCCAATAGCCCTGAGACCCCTACCTTGGACCCCACCCTGCCCTGCACGGACCCTGCCCAGTGAGTTCTTTGTACCAGAATCTCCTGATCCTGGCTCACCTGTCCTTTCTGCCTGCCCTGGTCTCGATGGTGAAATCCATCTTCCCAGCTCCACTTGCAAGACAAGGGTGTCAGCCTGGCATTGGGCAGGCATTGAATACTCCCAGCCACTGAGCCCCAGGATCCGAGGACATGGATTTCCAGCCAGTGGCAGCCTGATGGGACACTGTACGTGGCTGGGGACTGGCATGGCCACTTCCTCCCGACATGGCGTAGCCTTCGTTTTAGGATTTACTGAAACAGCATCGTTGTAGCTTTAAATACTCACTAATTTAGGACTGCATGTCAGATTTATGGGGCCTTTGTTTGCTTATTTAAAGAAGAAGCAAAGAGCCCCAGGAGGGTGTGAGGTAGTTTCCTCAGCTTTTTTCACAGACCACCCAAGTTGATTGTATGGTCCTAGAAGAGACCAATGATCTTCAACAATCTTGCAAAATCTCAGGGAATATTTCTGTGGAATGACTGACACCTTCTACCTTCAGCCTTACGGCAGAATGGCTTTGCTGACTCCTGCACCCCCATTCGCCTGCTTCCTCCTCCTCCAGCTAACCTGGAGACTCAGGGGTGGGAACAACCAACTTACCCTCCCTAGAAGGCCAGAGTGTCTCCCCCTCAGCTACCCAGGCACTTTGGGAGTTGGTTCTGAGGTGGGACCCATGTGGCTTCTGGCCTGGCCCCCTTCTGCTCTCCTCCTGCCTTGCATTTCATCTGTCTGGCTCTCCATAATCCACTCCAACAAGGATGCGACCGAAATCTGACACATCGGGTGGTAAGAAAGAGTGGGAATATGGAGCAGGCCATTCCTGTGCAGAGGCCGTGGGTAGGCAGTGTGATAACAGGTAGGCTGGGCCTTCCACTCCAAATATGTGTCCAGGTTTCTGTGAAGGAGACGCTCTTCAGCAAAAGGGCCTTTGCTGCTGTGACTGAACTAAGAGTAATTCAGGAGCCTGAGTGGCTCCTGAACTCAGTGACAAGTGTCCTTACCAAACGCAGACGAGAAGCCCGGCACAGAGGAGGTCCTGTGACCATGCAGGCAGGGCAGGGATGATGTAGCCACAAGCCACAGCCTGCCCAAAGCCACTAGAGGCCAGCAGAGGTGAGGAAGCACCCCCTCCCCCAGGGCACCCTCAGAGGAAGTGCGGCCCTGCTGGCACCTTGAGTTTGAACTTCTGTGCTCCAGGGCTGGGAGAGCACATGTCTGTTGTCTGAAGATGTCAGGTTTGTGGTCATGTGCTACCCTGAGGCACACATCCAGGACTCCAGAGTCTTAGTCTTGCATCTGCTACTCCCAAACCTGCTGTTTCACACTGCGAAAGTCACTGCCACATGGGGCTTCCCATGAGAGTGCTTCCCAGCCCAGCCCAGCACCCTCCAGAACAGCAGGCAGCCTGGGCTCTGTTTTCTCCTCTCCCTTCCTGCACAGTTATGCCCGCCACATTGACCTGCACAAACCTATCATCAAAGAATTACCAGGAAACACTGGTGTAATTTCAGGGAAATCAAGACTTCCTCAGATGCCAGGGACTGCGGGGGGAAGCCTGCCACCTATCCCCAAATACAGCAGAGCACAATCTGCTGTAGACTCGAGGCGGGAAATGCACCTTAGGGACTCTGTCAGGCAGAGAAGACAGGAGGCGCACTGTGGGACTACCCTTCACACAGCAGTCGCAGCCCTTAGAAGCACCTTAGGGTCACCTGGGCAGACTTTTAAGTCAGAAATCCTTGAGGTTAGAGTCAGGCATGAGTGAGTATTTTTAAAGTTGCATCCAAAAATTTTAACATGAAGGCAAGACCACTGATAGAAAGGGGATTTCGAAGTATGGTCCTTGGATGTCATCAGGGAGCTGGTAGCAAGGCATATTCTCAGGCCCTATTCAAATTTCCCCGGGCCAGAAACCCAGGGGTGGCTGAAAGAGCACCCCAGGGGCCTCTGGGTGGCCTCCGCTTGAGCTCCACTGTGAGATGTGATCAGAAGATATGGTGAAAGTTTAAATTTAAAAAATAATTACAGTGAAAAACACATTGCCATTACTGTAATCTCCCTCAAAATCCTCTCCCTCCCTTCAAACACACTTATCCCATTGTTCTTGCCACTTTCTGAAGCAGTTCTGGAAGTCTTGTTTCATGAAGGCTGCCTCGTTATCCTGAATTGATTCAAAATATTTATGGAAACTTCTGTCAAATAAAAATTATATTACAGTCCTTATCCACCTTATTCGTCAGATCTGGCACTGTGAGACTTCCTGCTCTTCTCCAAAGTCAAGATGACCGCTACAGGTAACTATTTTGAATCAACATCAAGGCAGCCATGACAGTGTAACTAAAGACACCCACAAAAGAGGACCCCAGAACTGCTGCCAAAGAAAGTGCTAAGGCAATGAGATTAGTGTGTTCAAAGCTGCGGGCAGGTATTTTGAGGGGGCTTGATGGCAATGTTTCTTGTCCTGTAACAAATTTTAAATATTTACCACGTGATTCGATCACACCTCGTATTGTAGGGAACCCCACATAGCCGCCCTTTTTCACTAAGAGGTTAGTTTTTGCAGTTTTGAGGGTCGTCAAGTTTTCCGAGTCTCCTTTAAGGGGACACAGACTTGTCCACGATAATACGAATACCTAACATTGTTTCAACCGCTGCTTCCGGTTCTCGGGACAACCTCCCCCCTGTATGTCCACTGAGGCCAGGGGGTAGCTGTCCCTTCAAGGGGTGATCAGTGCCCCAAGCCTTGACAGCAGATGCTTGCTGTGCCACAGATCTCTCCCCAAGTTGCTTCTTGTCTCAGAGAAGGGAACGATGATGCTCAAGAATCCTCAGCTAGCAGCCCGGCCAGGGGTCCCTGAGGCTTTGAGTCTGATTGGTGTGGAGGAGGCGGAAATCGCGTGCGTGTGCATGTGCTCAGGTTGGGGTTCGGGGGCGGGGTGTTCGGCACAGGAAGGAGGAGCTGGGGAGAATCTCCATGGGGTTCGAGTGCCTCCCTGGAGAGGAGGCAAGTGCAAAGTGCAGAGTTCAGAAAGGGAGCTCCCAAGTGCGAAGTTCAGAAAGCCAGCAGAGGTGGCGGCCTGAAGATGGCGGTGAAGAGTGAACGGGGCTGGCCATTTTGCTCCCACAGATACCTGAAAGTTGAAAGCTTAATTCAAAAACGCCCTAAACTTCTCTTTTGCAGGGCAGTTGTTTTAAGCAGACGGGCTCCAGCTCGCCCCTAGATTAGAAATACTTTGGTGGTAAAGGAAATCTCGCTCCCTTTAATTTAATGTCTTTCAAAGTGTTAGGAATGACTCCGTTAGGAAGCCCTTTGAGCTCCTTCGTTAACTGGGACCTTAGCAATATCAAGGCTTTGATGTCTCTGGGGCAGACTGTCCCCTCTGTTCACTGGGAAGGTCTGCTACTCGCTCCTTACCTCATTAGGATGTGGGAACATGGGTCTAATTTACAGAGATGTAATAAATGTCTGGTGGATGTCGCGACCCCTCTCTGTAAGGTCGCATATGTGTTTATCTTGGGAAATGTACAAAGAATTCTGACTTTTGCAAACAGATTTAGAAGTTATGTAAGAGAAAAATACAACGATGGGGCCATGATGCAGACACAGGGCCCAGACCCCTCCCACAAGAGTCAGTGTCAGGTTCTGGTCCTGGCCCTGTCCTGGACTTGCTCTACGATGTGCCAAAGTTTGAATTTCCTATCTTTGAAATAAAGGCATTACTCTGGGCCAGCATCCCCCCCCACCCCACCCCAGTATAGAGGATTGAACTCAGGACCTTGCACTTTTGAGGCAGGTGCGATGCCACTGAACTAAATCCCTGGCCCTGGGTCAGCATTTTTTAAAGTTTAGTTGATGCTACCTTGGTGTGTGAGCTATTTTCAGTTCAGGGATAGTATTTGAAAATTGTAATAATCACATATTTAATCTAATATGTAAGCAAACAACATACATAGCATATCAAACCTTTAATTTTGTGCAGATTCCTAAATAATTTTTATTTCTCTTAAAATTAATGAAAAAATTTTAAAAGGAGCCAATTTGAAGGAAAATAGGTAAATAATAAAAGTTCTTTCTGGATGTTGCAAAGTTGTGAAAGTTTAAAGAACAAGGTAAACATCAAAGATTAAAACAATGAAAAATTTTAGAGAAAGTTCAAGAAAAATAGGGTGCAAAAATTGTAGCAGTGCAAAGGTTCCTCGCTGAAGTTGGACCAGAAACGCTCTGATGATCAGTGTCTGCTTGGTCTCTAACCCTATTGGATCCTCTGGCAGGAAATGAATCCAGATTGGACCATTTCTACCATTGTGATTCAGCATAGTATTTTAAAACAGCATCTTCAGATTATTTGGATTATTGCCTGCTTTGGTTCTTGCGGTGCTGATTTTCTTGCTTACTCTCCAGGTGGCTCATCTGTTCACGTGGCTTGTAACTTTTGGTCACAACCTCATGTCTCCTAGGAGTTGTTTCAGTGGGGCTCCTATGCCCTGAGGCTTATGAAGCTGTTGCTGCAGAATGGTCTTTGACCTTGTCCTGCTCTAGATTTTACGTTAATGCATTTGAGTAGGATTTCCGTGCCTTGTGAGGATCAAAAAAATTTGGTACAGGCTAATAATTCCTAGAAAGTGGTGATGATGATGATCATGATGATGATGATGACGATGATGATTTTTGGCTCCTGCCAGTGCTATGGATTGGTGGCAAGCTCCCGTGTCATTTTTCTGCTGGTGGCTTTATGCAAGAGCCTCCACCTCCTACCTCTTTACACAGATCTGAGCTCTGGGCCTTTGCTTTAACAAGAGGCAACACAGAGCATTGGATGTACAGAGACTGATGGGATTCCTGGATGGACGTTTGAGAGTTCTCTTCTGATTGGTTCACGTTTGTTCTAGTAAAATAAAATAAATGCAAGCAGAGAGCCAGCTGGGGAGAGAGGACACTCAGGCTGGTCCTCCGGGAAAGGAGGGATTAGGGAAGCAGGAAGGGTGGCTGGGTGGCCCCCAGAGTCTGCCTAACTTGGGGTTGCAAGTTCCCAGAGAGATTAACCAGCTTGGTTTTGTGCCTCTGCCTGGCCACACCCAGCTGCATGGGTGCCAGTGTGGGGCAGGCAGTTGTATTTGGTGCGATTTTAATTTGCATTATGTTGTCCATCCTCGTGACACAACTTAGAACTCTTTTGTACTCATTTTACAGGCGAGTCAACTGAGGCCTCTAGAGGTCAGATGACATCCAAGATCACGGTTAGGAAGCAGGAGAGCCAGAGAGAGAAGCCAGATGGGTTCCAAAGCTCACACTTAATCCTTCCAGGACGCTCTCACAGCTGCTGCACTGCCGCTTAGGGAGCTCTAAGTGCTTCTGATTATTTAATCAGCTGCAAACTGCTATGTGGTATCCAAAGTGGGCTGTCGGATTCTAGCTCGGATTCTACCACAGTTTCCACAGTAGCTTCAGCCACACTAATTCCTCCTTGGGCCTTAATTCTCTCCTCTAAATAAGGTTAATCCGGGGCCCCCTCTCGTTCCTTCCTGCTCTTAGTAAGAGTTTTCCTCTGTCTTAGAATAGGGTGTGATAGAAGAGACTGCAGCTGTCCCACTCTGTGGGACACCAGGAGCTGCTTGGAGGACCTGAACACATCTGGGCACTGGGTCTTCCCACCACAGTCTCCAAAATCTGGAGCTGATCGACAGGCAAGACCATCAAGAGAGGAAATCGAGGTGCACTGGAAGGGCGGTAGGTCGGGAGCTCTCGAGCCCCACAGATGAGGGCACTGCTTTGTCACCAAGCTGCCCGTGTAACTGCAACAGGCTCTTCTGTTATTAAACAGACCCCTGCACAAACAAAAGGGATACTGTTTCTTTTATGAGTAATGTGCTAACTCACCCTTGGAAAAAACAAAAAGTTCAAGTCCACCGTGGAGACTGAGACAGCGTAAGATTTATTACAGAGGCTACAGAAATTATTCCTCTTTCACAGCACTTAAATTGTTTAATTATTTGCAGCTGTTTTCAATTTGGCTCTGGCTGTTAATGAAGGGAGTGCATCTTCCCCTCTCCTGGGGCAGCCACCTGAGCATCAGCAGCACCAAGCACACAGAGGAGTCGGCACAAGAGCACATCCCAGGTGTGGCTATGGGAATCCACGGTGCAGCTGCCTCTCTGCCTTTGTCACCTGTCCCTGAGGTGGAAGGACAGCTTGGAAGACACAAACTGCCTTCTCATGACCGAGCAATGCTGACTCGAGGGGGTCGCTGTGGGTGGGGGGACTAGAGTCCTTGACCTCCTCTGGTAACCCCCGGCATCTCTGGTCCTCTTGGGTCCCCTTGGGAGCCACAGCCAGGGCATCCCTGTTGAGGCAAGGTGAGCCAATGGGTGTCCCCATCTGTCCTTGTCCAAGCCTGACCCACGGAAGTGGCAGGGGGACCCTGCTCAGTCTGCACACCTCCACTCCAGAGCTTATTCCCTTCTGGATCTCTCCTCTGAAGCCCCGTTCCCTGTGTCTCCTTGCCTTGGGCATCGCTTCTGCTTTGATTTGGAGCCAGGTGACTATAGTTGTCATTTGCTCAACACATGTGGAATGGGCACCTGCTGTGTTTGGGGCACTGAGTCACGGAAGAAGGGTTTAGAAATGAGTAAGATGGGCTTTATTGCCCTCTAGATTATAAACTGTGAGGTTCAGCATCTTGATAACCTTTAACTTTTCCCTGATGCCTAGCAGAGGCGCTGGTGTGCAGTAGGTGCTCAATAAATCCATGCTGAATAAACCAATCAGAATGTTCTGGCTGGCAGGGACCTTGGCAACAAGTGTCCATCTCTTGATTAAAAATTTTTTTAAAAGTTTTTCCCTCTGAAATAAACATAAGATATTTTTATTTTAGAAAAATATGGCAAATAGAGAAGAAACTAGAAATTGCCTATAGTCCTCCCTTCAAAACATAAGTTATTAACAGTTGGTCATTTGTCTTTTTAGTCTTTTGTTAAATGATGTCCTACATATTCTTAAACATGACTGTGATTGTTTTAGTATATTTTCCTGTTTATAACTTGTTTTTAATTTATTTTAAATTTTTTGCAGTGCTGGGGATGAAACTCAGGGCCTTGAACATGCTAGGCAAGCACTGTACCATGGAGCTACAGCTCTGGGCCTATAACTTGTCTTTATAATACAATTTTGTTATATTAGCAATAAATTAACATTTCCCGTATTGTTCGCTTGAACTAAATCATTTTGACAAAGATGCTGTATTGTATTACATAGCTTTATGATAATTCTTTTCACCAGTTGTCAGACTGCTTAAAGTTGTTTTCCTTTTCTTCTTTTGATTTTGCATATAATGCTCAATTCAACATCCAAAGCTTTACAAGAGAGAATATTGGCCAGGTGTGGTGGTCTATGCCTATCATCCAAGCACTGTGGAAGCTGAGGCAGGAGGATCACAGGTCCAAGCCCTACCTGAGCAACTTACTCACTTGGTGAGACCTTGTCTTTAAATAACTAACTAAATAAAAACTTAAAAGGGTTGGACATACAGCTCAGCGCAAAGGTCATGGGTTCAGTTCCTAGTAGTGCAAAAGATAAAACAGACCCAGAGAAAGGAAGTGGCTACCGAGATCTGTCTCTCCACTCTGGACTTACCTGTCCGTGTGCTCTCTGTGATGCTGGGGCTGGAACTCTGCAAACCATGTATCTATTTTTCCGTCACAGAATGAATAAATGGGCAAATAAGTAAATGAATGTGAGAAGTCTCCATATCAGCTCAAATGTGTTTTTGAATGCACTGTTTTATGCCTGAGGACTGAGGGTAGACATATTTATTCGTGACTGTGAGATGGGGGGGCTCAGTTCCCCACATGGTGAGTCACGGGGGGCACTTTAGTCTAAGTGGCAGGGACACAAAGGTGGGCACCAGAGTGTGAGTGAAAGCAGGCAAATTCTGCAGGGACCGGACAGCGAAAGGAGAGGACAGCATGGCAGCCTGTGGGAGGGCTGCCCACCGCCAGCTCACTCAGGCGGCTAAAACACAGCAGAAAACCTGTGGTCCCTGACACGAAGACCCAGCCCAGGCTTTGCAGACACCTCAGTCCCTGGAAGTGAGGGAAGTGTCTTAGAATAAAGAGTCAGAGAAAAGAGGGGCCGCTCTGTAGCCGCCCAGCTTTGCGTAGTCCTGAATCTCCGATGCGCCCCTGAGCCAGGCCTGTGCTGGACAGACCACAAGACATCCAGCTAAGGACGAAAGGACTGGGTGAGACACCGGGCCACACGGCACCCCTGCCCCAGCCCCTCTGTGAGCCCCACAGTGTGTTCAGGGGGGACCATAGTGCGCCATGTCGTGCTGAGTGCTCTGTGCTCGATAAAGCCCCATTCCTCTGCGTGGTGTCAGTCCCTTCCGTGTCTCCATCTCCATCTTAATTTCCTGGCAGTCCCCAACGCCCTACCAAGGATTGCCCGTGCTGGGCCATGGGATGTGTCCCCCACCACAAGTCACCATACTCCTTTCTGCTGTGACCCCTCTACTCATGCCTGGGAGTCAGGGATGAGCCCGCCAGAGGGGGCCCAGGAAGGGGTGCCTTGAAGACATGGGCAGTTGTTCAGGGGAGCTCAGCTGGACACACACCCAGGTGGACACTGGCGGGGAGCAGGGATGAGAGCACGGGCATCCCCGAGATTTGTCTGGGATCCTGGGAGTGTGTGGCTTATTGGCCTCATCTGCTCGCCGCTGGCTTTTAATGCACCAGATCAGGGCTTATCCAAAAGGACTCTGCTCAACTTATTTTGAACAAGGCTGCATCCTATGTTCCCCTGCTGAGACTCATGGTAGCCTTTGGTGGAATAAATGCACTGAGAAGTCCTGCAGTGAAGGAACCCATTGAGCTTTAGTTTGAAGCAGCATTTTCTACACCTGTTTGGCAACAAAATCTTTGCCTCATGGGTGATCAATGATGTTCCCCAAAACTCAGCTGGGCTGGGCACCAAGGGGACCTTGGAGTTGGCATCAAGGGTACCCGTTAGTTGGAGTCAGTGGGGGATGATTGTTTGAATCCATACATTTATATTCCTTTACATTTTGACCTTTGTTGGAATCACCACCACAAAACAAAACGCACTCCTGGTACATACAGAGCGGCAGACAGGAATGCTCATTTTCGGCAGGACTGGTAACTCTGTGCAAGGGAAGCGTAAATGGTTAAATTGGGGCCTACCCTCCCCTTATGGTTTTCTTTTTCTTCTGTTACTGTTGCTGGGGAAAGCTCAGCTGGTTGTTCTGCTCGGTGACAAGCCAGCTCTACTGCTAACCTGGGGTGCCAGCCCTCTGCCAGCCCTGGCTGGGCCAGAACATGGCGGGGCTCCCTAAAGAGCAGCCCAGGGGGCCCAGGAATGGGCACGAGGGGCAAGATCTGCGCTTCTGCTTTTCTGCTTCTCCCTTGTGCTGCCCGGGGCCTAACACAGGGTCGGTGTGGGGCGTAGCTTTGCAGAGGGAATGAATAGTGAGCGAACAAATGGGTGATTCTCTCTCTGGCTTTCTGCACTCTTACTTCCTGAACATGTAGTTGTTCACTTACTGTGAATTATTCCAATGTGCCCACTGCGTGCCAGCCTCCGTGCTGGGGTGACCGATGCATAAGCCTTCCTTAGGGAGCTAATGGCTTCGTTATCTGTAATATTTCATTTTAGGGGTCCCAGCCTGTTCCGGATCCTGTAACCCCAAGATTCCATGATTCCATCATTCTCAAACCCTATGTTATTCTAAGATCCCACAACCTCCTCCCGAGCCCTAGGCATCTGCCTTTATTTTGGATCCTCTTCTGGACCAGTTATCTAAATAGGAATCTTCTCAGTTCATTTATTTGTGAACGTGTATCCAGCGTTGAGGAAGAGGTCACCTCTAAGAAATTTGTAGATTCAGTTCAAGGTCAATTGAAGCTAACTGTATTAAAGCAAGATCTTATCTCCCCCCACGAAATATTAGCCATTCTTTTTGGAAAAAAAAAAAAAAAGGATTAGGCCAAAATAGTTCACATAAAGAAAAAAAAAGACTCTGATGCAGCATAGATGTACGCATATGCTCATGTGGCGGCTTCTTAATTATGAGCGGCGGGGGGAGGGGAGGGAAGCTGGAGGATCACGCGGAGGGCATGTGGTATGGAGACGTGGCCACAGGAGAGCCCGGAGACAGCTGGAGACCACTGAGCTCACCCTGGGTGGCAAGGGTGGAGAGCAAGCCCATGCTGGTTCTGCCCCTGGTCCAGTGCTCTTCTCCCTGCACCCTGGGGCAGGCACCACCCCAACACTGTTGTCTGGGGGATTAAGTTTCCTGCGTGTGGGTTCTGGGGTCACATTCAAGTCAGAGCTACGATGCTGGGCTGGAAGTCCGTGGGGTCACAGGACAACTCCCTCCCTGTGCAGGTGTGGGCTGGCCACTTCTCCGAATCTCTCTTCAACCCTACATTGAAGATGTTGAAGTTCACGATCTCAATATTAAATTGCGTGTGATTGATGGTTAATTTTTTAACACTACTTCATACCTTCTATGGGGTATTGAAGCAAAGCCTCAGCAGCCTGAGTCAGAGATAGAACACAGTAGTCAAACTCTCTTATCTGTGAACAAAATACAGTTTCACAGTGGCCTCTCCAACAAGCCACAGTAGCCCCGGTTGACCAGGGCTATGCCAGGAATGCCAGTGGCGGAAACTGCCTGTGACCGCTGCTGGGCACTGCTGACCGTCAGGTGGGAGAGGAAGCCCTCCTTCCCCAAGACTGGAAGGCAGGCACTCTACCTGCAATCTCAGTCTAAGAGTCTGAAACTGCCTTAGTGGTGTTCATTATAACGGCATCTTCGGATAAAAAGTGACCACCAGCTACTTAACAGTATTCCTGGGATGCATAAACATGAGGTGCGATCAAGTATTCAGTGAATGTTTAATTAAAAATATTTTACAGTATAAAGCACATTGCCATGAGTCTCCCTCAAAATCCTCCCCCTTGCTTCAAACTCACTTACCTCATTATTCTTGCCATTTCCCGAAGCAGTTCTGAAATTCCTCTTTTATGAGTGTCAAAAATACAGTGAAGCGGGGCCGGGGATTTAGCTCAGTGGTTCTGCCGCCTGCCTCAAAGCATTAGGTCCCAAATTCGATCCCTGGTACCACACACACACACAAAAGATACAGTGAAGGCTGCTTTTGCTGAGTGCCATCCCATGGAAAGGCAGGGTTATAAAGAAGGTCACCTTATTCACCAGATCTGGCACTGTGTGACTTCTGGCTCTTCCTCCAATTAGAAATAACCATGGAAGTGTGTTTGAAATGATGGGAGGGCTGGGGATTTAGCTCAGTGGTTTCGCCGCCTGCTGCGCAAGCGCATGGACCCGAGTTCGATCCCTGGTACCAAAAAAATGAAATAACGGGGAGTGTTTTGAGGGGAATCGATGGCAATATCTCTAACACTATTTTCGAAGGTTTCAACATTCCCCATATTTTTGATCACACCTTGTATACCCTTAAGAATAAAAGACAGCTGCACATGAATTTGTACCTTTAGCATGTTGCTTGATTAAAATATTCCTCCCCTGTTGCCTGCACATTAGCATAGGTATGTTGAAAGCTTTGGATAATTTCAAATATTTTGGGAAGCTCTCTTATCACCCAGTATTGCAGCCAGACTGACAAAGTCACTGTCAAATCTGCCTGACAAACCCTGGCCACTTCCTTTTGGAGACCGTTTCTTATCTAAACACTGGGGCCAGGGTGCCTGACTGCCTACAATACCCTATTAACCTCGCTCCTTTCGGGAAGAGAGAATTGCTAGGACATTTGGAACTAGACAAGAACAAAGCAAAATCAGATCAAAGTAAGAGATTTCAGGATTGCAGGCACCAGTCTGAGTCTCCGATCTTTAAGCTAGGTAACTTGCAGCCATTACCCGGGCGTAATTACCAGCTAGGAGGCTGATGAAAGAGTAGGGACCACCAATGCCACGGCACTTCCCAGTGCTGCTAGGAGGACCAGGGAATTAGCTCTGATGACTTGGGTTGTGTTTGCCCTGTTTATTTTCCACTTCCCTTGATAATACGACAATGAGGAGCCTTGTTCTTATCTCCTGCAGCCAATGAGCCTGAGTCCCCTGGTGGAGGTGGCAAGTCAAGGGGAGGCAGTGGTGGGTGTGAGCTCCCATGCAGCACTGAGCAGGGCCAGTGGCCCAGGACTGAGCTCTTGGGCCCCTGTGTCCTCCCTCCCTCCCTCCGTGTGCTCCTCAGCCCCTCCTCCTCTTCCTCCCCCTCCCCCTCCCCATCTCTCTGTCCGGAAATCGGTACCAACCAGGACTCTTGCTGGCAAATGTCTGACGCCCAACCCACACTGCTCCGCAGAAAGGGCTTCATGGCTCCCTGGCTGGGGAAAGAACTGGTGATGACGGTGCTGCCCGCCGAACCTGTTGACTTGGCACAGCTGCGTGCAGCAGCCCATTCTGCAGGCGAGGATGCTGAGGACCAAAGGAGCTGGGTCAGGACGGATGACTGTCAGAGCGTGGGCCCAGCGCAGCGCTGGCCTCCTGCCCCTAGACTCCAGGTAGCAGGAGAGGAAGTCGCTGTTCTCCCATCATGGACTGATGAAGTCCTCGAGGCTGCTGGTCTCCAAATGGCCACGTGCAATTCCCTCCCTACCCCTCCGTGCGGGGATATCCCACTTGCAGGTGGCATCTCTTTCCCTCTCTGGTCATGGAGCCCGGCCCTGGGCTGCAGTTTGAGGGTGGCAGAGGAACAGTGCCCAGTCCCGGGCAGGGCACTTAAGATGCCAGCAGCTCTGGTCTTGGGTCCCAGGGGCAGGAGGCAGCTGCAGGCTCTAAAGGAGCTCAAGCTAAACAATGAAATGAGGTGAGTCAGAAAGAGACCGCATGGAGGACCCTCGGCAACAGACGCACAGGGTCGTGTGGACCTGGGCCCAGCCTGCCTGTTGACACCACTTGGGGGAGTGGAACCGCCCAGCCGGATTCCCGACTCCGGAGAACAGCAGACCAAGCCGGCTGGAGCCTGTATGCTTTGAGGAGGTTCACTGGGCAGCCACAGGCAACCGATAGGTAGGTCTCAGCGCGGGGCTTCCCTTTCCCTCTTCTGTGTGTTGTGCTTGGTGAGCTGGTTTTCTTGGAACCTGACTCCTTCGAGCTTTTTAAAAGGTGTTTTTTCTCTTTCTCTTTGAAGTGTCCCTGTCCCCCTTGACATGACTAACGTGCCACGGGGAAGCTCCGGGTCCCTGCCTGAACTTAGACCCTGCCCTCGGTGGGAGGCGGCGGAGGGAGCAGGGGGTTCGCACACCCTGAGTTTGTGGCCACCGCTTAATATTTATCGGCATTTTCTGAATGTAAGAGTAATGAGCGCGGGCCAGGAGCATTCACCAAGTGCAGAAAAGGGCAAACGAGAAAATGGATGGGAAGATCCCAATTGTACCGTGCATAGCGTCTCTGCCTTGGGATATTGTCCATCCACCATTCTCTCTAACTACACAAGTGTGCACACATGGACACACACACACACGTGCGCACATGCACAGATTTTCCATTCTGGGGACACACAGCTTTGTATCCTGTTGGTTGTATCCGTGTCCAGGTGTTTGGACGTTGTCTCTGGGGTGACCTAGAGACCCAGGGGATTCGGACTTAGCTCCCCCTACCTGTGTTGGCCACACCAGATGCTTTCCTCCTTCTTATTTCCAGGCCTCAGGAAGATCCAGTGCTGCTCTCAGATGAGGAAGTGAACTTGCAGAGACTCAAATAACAAGGTGTCACGGTGTGCATCCAAAATGTGTCCCCCAAAGGGTCCTCATGGACAGGGAAGCATCCCGGGACATGCTGGGGGCCATGACCTCTCCTCACCTGCCAGCCGGGACAGGAAGCCCACTCCTGACCTCTGCGCTCGGTGGGAACCACTTCCGGGTCACTGTGCCCCTGTCTGTTCCTGTCCTGGGCTGCCGCTCACTTCGTGTCTCCTGTGCTGGCTTCCTCCCATCCTGCACCGCCACCTGTCTGTCTGTCCCTGTCTGTGTGTCCCTGACTCTCTTGGGCACACCCATTCCCTTTCTGCTCCTCTTGCAAAATGCAAAAGCAGAACGGAGCTGAGCCCGAAAGGGCTCTTGGTCGTGATCTTGAATCCTAATTAAGCTCGCTGCTGGCAAGAGGGCAGGGGAATAGTTTCCATCACGCGGTGTTCACCGCAGCATCTCAAGTGGTATTAATACCAGTGAACCGTGCAAGACGCGGGCGGAGCGATCGGATTTGAAGAGAGAAAAGCAGGCGGAGCGGGCTGTGTTCGCAAGGCCGGTTCCCTGCAACGGGCTGTTAGCTGCGAAATCTGTCTGCGCTGTGTGACGCCAGGTATAATGAAATTACAAGACAAATTGGGAAGCTTGGGCCAAGGTGAAAATGCACAATTCCATACACACTCCGGGTGGAGCCCCTGGGCCCCCAGGGACTAGTGAACCGAGTGTTCCTCATGCAGAAGAGGAGGACTTTTGATGCAATTTCCAGTCAGTGCTGGAGCTGCCACATACTTAAGTCGATTCTGCGACTTCGAAGCCAGCTCAGCTGCTGGGCCTCTGGGGAAGGTGGCCATTTTGTTGAGAAGGAGAAAATAATGGTTTCTTGCCTTTCCTGCTTTATAAAATGTCCGTGTAGAGGCAAGGTGGGATGTCTGGAGCTGTGGCAGTCATCTTGTGACTATGAGTTGCTCCGTTTAACCTGTTTTATTTTTCTTTAGCTTTGTCAAGTGTTTCACAAATATTAGTCCATTTAATAATAGCTCATTTAATTGATATCTCAACCCTGAGGATGGCAGAACAAAGGACAGAATATAATCTGGGTCTGGATATTGCACCCAGCCATGTTTTCCCAGATGCTTTGTTAAGGAAGGGATAAAGACTGGATGTCAGGTGTTCTGTTTCTTGCAATCTAAAGCCTTTGTAGGCAGATGCCTGCCTGATTTCCATATCAGCCTTTTTCTTTAGTTACTGAGCTCTGATATGTAGAAGGGTAAATTATTGCTTAGAATAAAGACTACATTATCTATCCTTTTTGCCACTGAAGTGTCTAAAAGATTAAGTTCTAGCCAATAAGATGTAAGATAAAGTTCTATATTTCTGAGAAAGCTCTTTAAAAGGAATTGAATTTGTAGGAGGTAAAAACTTTTTGTCTGCTACCCTATTCTTTTGTCTTGTTGCCAGGAAGGCAAGTTTGAAGGCTGGAGCCCCAACAGCCATCTTGGGCCATGGCAGGTAATGGAGCCACACACAGGGATAGAGCCTGGTTTCTGAGGCCTCTGCCTATTGTACAGTCCCTGCTAACTGATTCTGGCCTTCTTTTCAGGGAGAAAATAAATTCTTGTATGTTTCAGCCACTTTTATTTTGAGTTTTCTATAAATCACAATGAGCCTAGTACTTAAATAAAAGGCAACTTCAGTCAGGTCAGACGGGGAGGTGAGAAGGGAGAATTGTGGAGTGCCTGGCTCCAAGTGAGGTTTCCCTCCTTGTGTGGAAAGCAGCACCCCAACTTGGAAGGTGGGGCTCCTGACTAAGCCATCCCGCCCCAATCCTGAGCACCAGGAAATGCCAAACGCCGTCCTGGGTCCCCGATACAGGAAGCCATGGGGTTAAAGCAGGAAACAAAACAGCATCAGCTTTTCCCTAGGAAGGCCCTAGTCTCCTGAGGGGAGGGCCCTAGCAAAGCTCGTAGACAAGAGCGTGTGTAACACGTCAGGCAAAATGAGAGTTGTGGAAAAGCCGCGCAAGGGAGGGTACAGTTTTGTTGAACAAGGGTTGGCCATGCACGGACCACACTGGGGTCTGTCCTGTCCTCTGCCCTTGGCCCTTGAGGGGAGCAGCCCAGGGCTGTTCCACGTGTGAGCTTTCCCTGAAGCTGGGGCCGGCACTGGCTAGGTTGGACTTCCGGAGTGACTTCCTGGATCCATCACTGGGGAATGAGGGGAGGGGAGGGTGCATTGCAACACTGGATGATCGGGCTTTGGGGCTGGTTGCCTGCAATCAGCGGTTCCCCAGGTTACCTGACAGGGAACCACTTTCAGCAGGATGGCTCAGGGGCGAGTGTCCCGAGGAACCCCTTGTGGTGGTTGATGTTGTAATTGGCTCAGGGATCGCCAATGGCTGGTGTCGTGGGTGAGTTTCTGAGGGTCTCTGTCAGAGACTGGCTTTGGATTCAGACTGAGTGAGGAAAGCCTCCCTCCTCGACAGGAGTGCCGTCCATTCCTTACTCACTTTTCCTGCAACTGTAATTATAAAATGTTATAAACTGTAAAGCAGCTACTATGAGCTAGATTCTGCTGCGGACCTGGGGGCCCCATGGAGAACAAGATGCTCAGAATTCTCTGCCTTTACTGAGTGAGGTTCTGCAGGGAAGGGACGCTCAGTGACGCCCATGAGCCTCAGTGCAGGGCGTCCGCCCGAGAGTCTGTTTGTGTGTGCGTGTGTGCTCATGGGCCTGTGTGTGGATGGGTGTGGTCCCTGGAGAGCTGGGGCAGGGATTCCCACTTCCTGTTCCTGGAGCTGGCTTGCGCCCCAAGGAAAGTCCAGTCCAGAAGGTGTGGGACCACCCTGAGGAGAACTGGGGACATCTGGGGACCCCGATGCTCAAGGAGCCTCCCCTGCATCTGCTCAGGAATCAGGTGTCCCTGAAGCAGAGGTGCGCGGACAGGTCCCTCCCGGAGCATGGAAGCGAGTGGGTTGCAAAGGGTGTCTGGGTTCCGCTCAAACACAGACGGTTGCAAAACCTCCCCAGCCGGGAGCCCTGGGACCAGGCCTGTGAATTCACCATCTCGTTCCCAGCCCTTGCAGCAGTGCACAGTGTAAATTAGGAGCTCAGAGAGCGTTCAGCTCCGTGGATCCACGGGTGAGCAAATCTTTTCTTCCTTCACAGCAACCATCAAGCAGAGAGGAAAGTCCTAATTTTCCAGCTGGAGAAACTGAGACTCCACAACATTCAATAATTTGCCCAAATTTTTGAGGCAAAATTAGAGAAGTGGGGAGGTTCGAGCCCTGGCCTGGCTCCAAGCTCTGGGATTCTTTTCCTGATGTCATGTGTCACAAAGGAATCACAGGAGCAAGGAAGCTTTTCCTGCCTTAGCAGCCTGAGATTCCCTGCAGAGCTAGGAAGACCTCGGACGGGGAAGCCAGTGCTCACACGTTCCTGAAGAGTTACCCACAGCAGCTGCTGCGCTCGGGCGACTGCCGCATGCTGCCTCTTGCACCGCTGGGCACTTGCCTCCTCCGCATGCAGCCCTGTGGCGTGGGTCCTATTAGCATAGCTCCCCTTTTACCAGACAAAAACCAGGAAGTTCAAGGGGTCGAGTAGTGGCCGGAAGTGGGGCAGGATCTGAACCCAGCCGCACCTCAAAGGACCCCTCACTTAGCCAGGACCAAGCAGGTGTGAAGGGATAATGGAAAGCCAGCTGTGCCCACCTGTGGCAGAGGCTCCCGGAGGAGGTGCTTGGGAGGGGGACCCCCAAGATGGGCTGCAGGGAGAGAGGGCACAGGGGACCATGAGCAGGAGTGGATGTTGGGGTCCTTTGGGGCCACAGGTTGAGAGGAGAACCAGAGATGAGAACCCCAGGCTCCATGTCCTACAGGGGCAGCAAGGGGCAGCTGGGGTCAGCCTTCCATGGGACTCATTTCCTTTCTGGCCCAGGTAAGCGCCAGTGTGCTGATGGGGGGATGCCGGTGCTGGCTGTGCCCACCTCTGAGGGCAGGAGAATCCCACATCTGAGGCAGCTCCAGCACCTGGTGTCAGGGTGGCCTTGGCAGGGCCCCCTCCCCTTGGAGCCTTGGGCCTTTCTCCTACACAATGGCAGGCAGAACCTCCACCTTCAAGGGTTGGCCAAGGAGGCATTGGCAAGGTCGTCATCTCTTCCCAAGACAGCACAAGGACAGAGCACTGTAGGTGCTGGAGCCAGATTGCTGGGTGCTCCTGGCGCCGTGTGCTCCGGCTGGTTGCCAGTCCTCCTTCCATCTCCTCACCTGTAAATGGGACAGTGGGCACATGCCCATCACTGGGCCGAGGTGAGGGTTCACTGCGTCTGTCTGTGGACCATGCAGCACAGTGCCAGATGCACAGCGGGTACTCACCTCACTTCAGCTGGCGCCTCCTCATCTGCATTGTTACTCTATTAGAAATAGTGGTGAGAATGAACGGCTTAACCCTGTAAAATGCCAGCTCCTGAGTGCTTCTGTGATTTTGCACTTGCTGATTGCCCTGCTCAGAACACACCTTCTCTCCAGCCCACCGTCTGGAAGACATGGCCCAAGTGCCATTTGCCCTGTAAGCTTCCTGAGTCAGGACCCCCGGAAGCAGAGCCCAGGGCCCCAATTGCTATGGACACCTGGCCAGCGCAGGACGTGCACATCATCTCTTAGCATCCCTGTGTCCTCTAGGTTGGTGGGGTTGACAGGGAGGGATGTGTCTGGGTGTCCCGGGCCCTCCTGTACTCTGTGGACCTGAAACATGCACCCCAGGGTCATCTGGACATGATGAGCCATGGTGACCTGTCGCCCTCCTGGCATGTAGGATATGTTCCAATGAGCCTTTCTGGAGGAAAAAAGCCTGAGACGTGTTAAGTACTATTTGCATTGAGATGATACAATGGCTGCAGTGTTTCACTCCCTTGGGAACCCGGGAGAGAAGGGAAGGGCTGTGAAGTTCGGGGAAGCCACTGCTCAATACCAAACATGGGCTGCGGAAGATTTGGGGAGGCACTGTTTTCCTGGGGGGAAAGAGGGTTTTATGTGAGGAACGATTCATTCCATAAAGCAATATTCATTTTACAAGAAGGACCCGGGTCTTGGGGAGGCTGAGAGAGAGCAGCAATCTGCTGTTTGTGGAGGTCCACACCCTGCCGCTGCCTGTCACAGAGCTGAGTCTGGACAGGCCCGGGGCTGGCCCGGGAGTTCTGCGTCTGTCTGTCTGTCTGTTTGCAGCCAGTGACTGCTGGGGAGGGAGAGGAGGACGCGTTATCTTCAGCTGCCCTCTCCTCCCTGACAGGCTGCCCCTCAGCGGCACTCGGCGACACCTGCAGCACATAAGCCACGCTGCCCACCCCGCTGAGCCTGCTGCCTGTCATCACCCCCGTCTCAAGACACGTCTGGACCTTTGTCTGGCAGGAAGCGTCTCCCTGTCACAGCCCCGTTTCCTCGCGCTCCAGTCAGGATCCCCGGCTAAATCTGGAGTTGACATGACACTGTTTATAATTCCTCACAGTTCCTCAGGGGGCCGTCGTCCCCAAACCCACCTCTGCCTCCAGGTTCAACTCTGTCCAAGGGGGGACCAGGACGGGGGTTCCTGCATGCACAGCCAGCTCGGGTCTGGGTGACACAGGTGAAGGGAGCTGGGGGATGGAGGCTCAAAGGGAGCTGGGAGCGAGTGATGGGTGAGGGTGGGTGGGGAGGGCTAGGGAGGAAGGCAGCCGCCAAGAGGCTCAGAGAACAAAGTGGCACCCAGTCCAGTTGCACAGGCTGGGCACTGTCACAGCCTGGGGCCTGCCCATGCCCATGCCCAGTGGCATGTGAAGGCCTTGCTGATCGAAGGATCTGCTGTTGCATCTGGCACCCAGTATGATTTGGCTGTTTGTTGGAGTGCTTGATAGCCACCAAGAGAGCAGACGGGACTTCCGGTCACTCAACCAATAAACGACATTCTGGCTGCAAAGTTCAGGCATCTGATGGGCTGGGGACAGGACAGACACTTCTGTCCGCCACCCTGATCCTCAAAGGTGCCCAGCGTAGGAAGGACCACGGGATAGGCTGAGGGTCAGAGAGGTCACCCCAGCTGCCTCCATTTCCTTCTTTTGCATTCTTTGTACAAGTTTTGTTTTTTTAACTTTGGATGTTTTGTTGATTTTCTTACTTGATTGTCTCCGTGGTTCCCCTAGAGTGCGCTGGACACCTACTATGTTCCGGGCCCTGTGCTGGGCTCTGGGCAGGCAGGGAGGGACAGAAATGGAGCAGATGACAAATCACTGAGCCGCCTGCTACCCTCCCAGGAGCCTGACTGAGGTGAAACTGGGCCGGTGCTCAGGGCCCCTCTGAAAACAGGGATTCACCAGGGGGCGATATTAGGCACTGCGCATGGTGCTGGATGCATGGAGATCTCGCCGTACCTGAGGGAGACAGTGCAGTGACTCCGTTACCCTTCCCAGAGAATGGAGACACCAAATGTTGATATGTTAAATGACTTATTATTTATATATTAAATATTAATGTCTGTACTCCAGGGGTAGAATCACAACAGGTTGGGACTAGAGAGGCCGAGAAAACACAAAAGACTATCTTGTCAACCTCTCTGCTCTGTTGCATACAATGGACTTCAAAATAATTGATACAGATATGGATTGGGTGAGTGCTTGTGGGTGTGTGTACTTCCTATCATGTGTTTTATTTACATTTTTGTTTCCTCTGTCTTATAGTAATAGCTTTAGTAACCCACATATGCTGTTGGAGGCAGTAAAAACCTCTGTAGGAAGCGATTCCACTATGTAAGTTAAGAGTCCATCATTTTTAGGAAGAAATAATTATAAATGTAAAAAATGCACGGAAATGTTCATCTAGCCTTCTCTATCAGAGCACACCTCAAGGGTTATGAAGCTAAAATCTTTCCACTCAATGGAATGTTCTGGGGACTGTAATGAAGAATGAAATGAATGAAAATGGACAGTCTGTAGAGCTTGATCACCATTTGATCAGGTTAACTGTCTTAATCTCCTCTAGGGCGTGACATCAGGAGCACGCTGTGTCAGAACTCCCTCCGCAGAGGTGGTGTCCAGCACCGGAAGTGACCACCACAGTCCCTCCCCCTTAGGCCGGCCTGAGGGGACTCCTGCAGCCAAAGCCAGAACTACCCGAGGGATGGAATAACGAATGTGCTGCTGGCTTATTGATCAAGAATAAAGGAAATACCCATGGGTCCATGCTGATATGAAAAAGTGGCTGGTTGTGCAAATAGCTGGGAGAGGGGATAAATCTTCCTTAGGAAAGAATGGACTGATCAGAAGACCTAAGTCCAGTCCGAACTTGAAGGAGAGGCTCAGCACCTCTTCCCTGAACATGGACTAAATGGACTGCCTCATTTCTAAACAGAGAACGTGAAAAGTGGAAAGGAAACCAGACGGATGAGGCCTTTGCGGCCAGTGTCAGCCACATCGGACCGTATTACAGCACAGGCCTTTGATGGGTCGCACGTAGAAGGGGCGTTGCCTCTGTGATCTTCTTCCCCACAGCTAATCTTCCCAGTGAACCATGAGAGAGACACGGGCCACAGCCAAACTGAGGAATGTTCTACAAGAAGCCCCATTGGTGCTCCCCAAAATGGTCAGGGACCAAGGAGAGTCTGAAAAACTGCTACAGACAGAAACACCGAAGGAGACGCAACCGACGAGTGTAATGTGGCTTCCTGGATGGGGTCCCAGGAGAGGAAGGGACCATATTGGAAAACGAGGAAATGCGGAGCGAGACCCAGTGCCCGTCTCTTTGTTGTGACTGGTGCGCCAGGGTCCTGTAAGGTCTAAGATGGGTTCACTCCTCAGTACTGGAAAAAAAGTTTATTTATACTTCAGCTTCTCTAGAAGCTCTTAGAAATTGGTATGATGTGGCCTGACTTTCCCAGGGTGAACTCGGGGTGCTGACAATGGTGGCTATCGCTCCTGGGCCCCCGTGTCACAGTGGGAGGAGCCAGCGTGAGTCCCTTCTTCTTGGGATGCTCTGAGCCGGAAGCGAGATGAACCCACACAGTCTGAGCTGTGCGGTGCAGTGCGGAGGGATAGCTCGCGTCTCCATCCCCAGTCCCCTCTCTCTGTCCCGCCAATGCCATCTCTGCTCTGGGCTGTCCTACACGGTCTTCCCCGTCACCTCCGCAGCCAGGCCTGTGCTGAGAACTGAACCCAGGGCCTGCACACTGAGCTGCATCCCAGCCCCTTTTTTATTTTTTGAGACAGGGTTGTGAAGTTGTGAAGTTGCCCGGGCTGGGCTGGAACCTGCGAGCCTCCTGCCTCGGCTGCCCAAGTGCTGGGGTTACAGGAATGCACCTCTGCATCCCACAAGGCCTTGGGTTTTCTCGGAGCCAAGGAGCCTATTCAGGACTGACAGGCCTTGGCAGGTTGTTTTCACCAGCAAACTGCCCTGGATCCAGAGCGGGACTGAGTGTGTGAAGCATCTCCTCAGAGGAGCGACATGGGGACAGAGCCAGCCAGCTGGGGCCCCCAGCCCCTGCTGCTCCACACCAGGAAGCGTAAACCCCGGAGCCTCGGTGTGTGGGGATGACCGTCTCCGACTGATGTGAGAAGCTGGGAAGGCATGAACAGACACCAGAGCCACTCAGGACTCAAGAGGGGCCCTGGTTTGTCATCCGACGAAATACAGACATGCCATTGATATGGTTCAGGTGGCAAGCTGAAATTTTAAAGAAATTAACATTTGCCAATGAGGTCCGGGATGCTAATCACAAACAAATAGTCACATTGTCTACAAAGACACCTAACCCACCCCTCTGTTTCCAGTCATTCAAGTGGTGATGCTGGGTCTCCATGTCTGTGGTGGGTTAACTAATGGTCAGCTTGGAACACCCAGGTGGGATGAATCAGCGTGGTCTGGGCATGGAAGACCCACCTGAGGACTGTTGCCAACAGCATAAAAAGAGAGCTGGAGGGGGAGATGGTTGGCTGTTGATTTTCTTGTAGAAGCTTGCCACGGGTGGTTTTCCTGATGAGAATGTGGCTCTTCTCTCGTCAGAGCAGCTGAGGACCTCGCTGTCGCTGGGAATGGCTGCTGTTCTCATCAGGGGAGCTCTGGTTTTCACTGTGAGCATCGCTTCCTGGCTCCAGTGTGGATCCTTCAGCCTGGTGCCACAAATCCTTCATCCCACCAGCACAGTTTTTCTGGCTTCCACCGCTTTCCCGTGCAGACTCTCGATAAGGACAACCGTGAGACATTGCCCTGGGCTCTAGGCCTTCAGCTGGTCATGTGCGGGACATTGCTGTGGGATCCAGGGCCTTGGCTGGATTCTTTGGGTCTCTAGTGTGTGGCTAATCTCTTGTGTTCCTTTGCATTTGACTTTTTGGGTGACTATTAAAACATAAGCCCATAAATTACGTGTCCTGCAATAAATCTATTCCCTTGCAAACCCTGACTGTAATAATGTCCTTTGGCCCAAGCACTGCCTGGCTGCAGAGCGAGCGGGGAAGCTGATGTGGACTTGCTCCTTCCCTTCAGCCAGGCGTTGGAGAGATTTGGAAACCCTGAGAGGCCCGGCCGCCAGCTCTTAGCTGAGGCCCTTCTCCCTGCCTCCTCTGCCCTCAGCTCCCAGGCACAGGCTGAGCCCCTCTTGGGGTCCCCCTCCCTCGAGCTCTCTTCTCCCCCTAGAGGTGGCCACCCCCTCTCAGCCCTTTCAGTCCAAAGCCTGCTTCCTGGTTTGAGATGTGACTGCTTCTATGACACAGGCCCTGTCATGGCCACCAGCTGTCTTCTCTAGACGCAAAGCCATCAGGCCACTTGAGCCTCCGAGCTCTGAGCCACGTAAACTTCGCTTCATAAGCAGCCTGCCTCGGGTCTTTCATTCTGGAAACACAGCACTGACTATGCCACCCTCTGCCCCTTCACAGCACGGCCTGGCCTCCCACGTCCCTGAGGTCTGTCTCCCTCTGTGGTCCTGTGGATGGAGGGAATGTATGAGCCCATAGACCTCTTTTTACCTGGATCTGACTACTCCTATACACTATCTTCTTCTGGCAAAGATGCGCCTGCTGTTAATTCAAAGCCGAATTAACACAGGCAAAGCCGTTCATTTCTTGTCATCTTCCCCGAAAGGACTGGCAGTGATGGATCAGGCTGAGACAACCAACCAGACACAGGTTTCCGCCTCTGGAAATGCAGAAGAAGGAAAGGGATCAGACTGCCCTGGATTCAGACCCCCACCTTCCCGCTTGCCTGGCACTGCTGGGTTTAGCCCTGGAGAATGCCTGTCCTGGGTGGCCCTGCCTTGGGTCCCAGGCCTGGTCCCAGGCCTTGTGCCCAGCCAGGGGCCACCAACCTCAGAGACAGGTGCAAGACTCTCGCTGGAGGGGGTGTCGAGGTGGTTCTGTCTGCTGGCCGAGAGAACCAGAGAAGCTCCTCCTCTTTGTCTGACAGTGTGGAAACTGAGACCCACAGCAGGGCAGGGCTTGCAGGGGGTTGTCAGGGGCACGGCAGCACCCTCGAACGCCTGCCCACCTTCATTCCTGTGAAGTGCAGATGGGGTGGTAATGTGCAGACGTCCAAAGAGCTGGGTGTCCCTGGGGGTAGGGGGGATGGTGGGGCACAATCAGAGGGTCCAGGATCCGTAAGGGGGACACAGGCTTGGGCACCCTGCCCAGAGCACCTTCAAGGAGCCCACTGTCCCCCAGAGTGGCCCAGCTGGGTTGTGCAGGTTCCTTGGGAGCCTCCTGGGGACGTGCCCCATGTCGAAGGCTGCCAGGGTCTTCTGTGGGGCCCCTGGGGCTGCCACAGCGTGAGTGCCAGCAGCATGTGGCAGCAATTCCGCCTGCACCTGTGAACTGAGCCGAGGCCGGGCTGCAGGAAGGAGCTGGCTGGTGTCTCCAGCCTGTCGGAAGGCCCTGTCCTCTCTCTCTGCCCAACCTTAGAGGGCATGGGGGCCCTGCCCTGTCTCATGGGACAGCCCTCCCTGGCCCAGGGCCTGCATTTCTGGGAAGCGGCCATTCCTTCAGGAATACAGTGAGTCTTGACATTGGCCACTGCTTCGTGGTCAACCTCACACAAAGCAGAAAACCAAAACTGCAGCTTGGAGTTTGGTCATCTTTCTCCTAGGGCTGAGCCCTAGAACACTGACGGTTTGGTTTCTGGTGAGTCGTTTAACCTTGCTCCACAATTTCACCTCTCGATAGTCAATCACCTCTCGCACTAAGTTGGATCACCCACAGCTGGCCAGAGTAAGGACAGCCACCCTCTTTGAGCACCTGCTGAATGCCTGGTGTGCAGGCTTTGCCAAGTGTGTATCGCTCCTCTGCCACAGAGTTGACAGACTGGGGAGAGTAGATGCGAGTCCGGAAATCCATTGACTTGAAATGTCACTTTGTTTGTTTTTTGAAGCAGGGTCTTGCTATGTAGTCCAGGCTGGCTTTGAACTCGTGGAGATCCTCCTGCCTCAGCCTTCCATGCACTAGGATTACAGGTGTGCACCACCACATCTGGCAGATGTTACTTTCATCTTCTCTGTCACCCAGCCTTTTCCTCCTCCCTCTCCTTTCAGTTCACTCTATCTGCTGGTACCTTCAGGACGCCCCTCTGTTCAGCCAAGAACCCTCCCAAGATGGACGGAGCCACGGGGCGGGAGCAAGGACACTTTCACCCCAACAGGGGGCCGTGAGGAAGTGAGTGAACCCTGTGGCCCTCCTCCCCTCTGTATGCCTAGGCGTCTCCCATGTGCTCCCCCACCCCAAGCTGCGTCCCCAGGGGCCTCAGCTCCTGCTCACTCACAGGTCTGGGCAGGACCAGGCTGGGGCTGCCCTGGGCCTTTGCCGAGCGGCTGCTTCTGCTGGAGTCTGACCCCAGCCCTGCCTGGCAGGCAGTAGCTTGGCTCTGGAAGCCTCGCCAGAGCTCCTCTCAAACCTTCCCTGATCCTCCCTGACTTCTAGCGAGGGCACCAAGATGGGTGCGCTGGTTTGTTCCACATCTGTTCCCTCACTGGGCTGCAAGTTCGAGGCCCGCGTGGGCTACATAGAGAAACCCTGTCTCAAAAAAACATGAAGAAAAATAAACGTTTTCTGAGCGACTGGCTTGACTGAGTGACACCACGCAGCCTGAGTCAGGCCAAGGCTTGTTCTGCATGGAGCTGTGTGTGTGCTTGCTGGAGGGGAGGAGGGTGCAGATGGGAGACTCGGGGTCACCCCAGCCACCACTGCTACCCAGTTCCAGCCCGGAGCCCACCTTGGGGCCCCCCAGTGCCGAGGGGCCATCTCTGTCCCCTCTGAGACGTGAGGTCCTGTGCCCCAGATGACGCAGCAGGGCCACCCCAGCCTCCCCAATCTCGTCAGCTGTGATGAACACAGCCAGCCTTCCCCAGAGACTCAGCGGCCACCGATCAGACAGCTTGCATCATCTGCATCATCGCCACCCCTCACTGCCAGGACAGTGCAGGCCTCCAGCTGGACCAATCAGCAGGCTCAAATTTGAGCCAATTGCAGGCCTGCACTTGGACCAATCACAGACCTGCAGCTACTATATATGGACCCCTCCCCACACACTTCCCAGGTAAGTCTGGGAGGGCGCCCTCCTGTGTACTGATCCCCCATGCTGCAGCCCTGTTAAAATAAAGACTTGCTTTGGTGGTCCTGTAAACCTGCTCATGATTTATTTCTCGGGTAGTGTGGGCTCCAAAAATCCTGTGAATCTACTCAGATTCTTATCATGGTGCAGACAGAATGGTCTTTTCAAAAGAAAGGGCAGTCAACACTAGGGACCATGTGGTTACTCCAGAGCCCAGCACCTTGCAGAGTCAACCTGTGGTGCCCAGTGCAAGTCGGCCTCAGATGGCGGAGGCCGGCAGAAGCCTTAACCAGCAGCCAGCTGTGTCAGCTGCTGGCATCCAGTATTATCTGTTGTCATCTGGTGACATGAGGGCTGCTGGCAGAGCTGCACTTTATCAACTCACGATTTCCACTTGAATTGAGCAAAAGGACCCTCAGCTGATTGGCAACACACTCACGAGCTTCCTATACACGCACTTCTGTCTCAGAGTTCACCTCACCATCATCCCCTCTCCACTAGCCTCATCACTCTCCAGGTGGTTTTCCTCAAACTTACCAGACACACTTTCAGCCTGGGGGCACCACAGGACCTTTGCATATGCTGTTCCCTTTGTGTCTGAACAGCTTACTCTTTTCATCTGCTTGGAGCCTTTGCCCACATATCACCTTTCTGGAGAGGCCTCCCTGGACCCCCAGTCTAAGTATACCTTTCCCAGTACCCCACAGCCCCCACTTTCTTTCTCCTCTTAGGGTTATGTATACTACACTGTAACACCCACCGTGGCTCCCAATATAACATACTGCTTTCCCTTTGTAACAGGCGCCTCGCCCGCAGCCCGCTGATCCTGCCTGCATGTCTGTTTGCTTTGGTGGCTCTGGGTTGGCCTGATTACTCACTCGCTCTGGCTCTGCTGCCTGCAGTGGTGCTTGGCCCATGGAAGGGGCTCAGGGAGTGTTTGTGGGGAGAATGGAAGGCCGGGTTTACATGAAGTCTTAGAGGTGCGTTGGGGGCTAGCACCCTGCTGTGGTGGGGAGGAGTGACCTGGGGGCCCTGGATCCTCCCCCCAGCACCATGCATGTTCTGAGCCCTAGGTTGCTGGGTGCCCTGCGCCCTGCCGATGGCCGCCAGTCCCCAAATCCAGGAGGGCGGCCACACCGGGCCAGTCCTCGTCTCCCTGGCAAGTGTGCTGGCAATCTGAGGAGACCCTGTGGGGCATCACTGGGTCACCGCAGGACACTGGCAGCTGATGGCTCCTTTGGCTCACAGAGACCAGTGCTCCCAGCCTGGGATCGCGTCCCTGGGAGGGCGGGGTTGGGGCGGGCAGAGGTGGGGACCTGCTAACCTCATCCAAATGCGGGCCAGGCCTGACTGAACTTCATCCTCCAGGGCAGCGGCAGGACTGCGCTGACCGGACTTGGTCTGAGGTGAGATGCTCTGGGGACCATAACCAGCAAACAGTGGTGTCCGAAGAAAGGTTCCGGGGACGACCCGTCCCTGGTCCTTGTGTCAGAATGTCACCGAAGCCATGGCCCTGCTGGGGTGAGCCAGGGCATGGGGAAAGGGACTCCGGGAGAGAGCTGAGCTTTTCTCAACCCAGGAAGCAAGTTTTCCAGATACAGCACCATGTGGCTCCACCCCTCTCTCAGGAGAGGAGGCCAAGGGTGGGAGCCCCACTTGGGCTGGCCTGGCTCAGGCAGCTGTGGGCCCCATGACTCAGTCCCGGACCCAGGGAGCCAGGAGGGAGTGGGCTGCTGGCAGGATCCCAAACACTCTCTTTGCTGAGCCGGGAGCTGGGGGGAAACTGGGCCAAGCTCACCCGGCCTCGGCCTTGAGAAACTTTGCCCTTTTTCCTTGAGGGGGCCTCAGGACCAATGCAAAATAAATCATGTCATGGAGCTGGATCAGACGGAGTTTGGCAGCGTCCCTGAAGTAAGGACGCATAGCTGGGCGTCCTGAGAGCCAGGCCCAACGGCCCTTGGTCAGGTCACGCCTGGGGCCCGGCGGGCCGGGGACCAAGGCCCAGTCTTGACTGCTGAGGGTCTGGAGGGGAGGGAGGCAGCCAGGCAGCGCAGACAGAGCCCAGGGTGGCCGGGACACTTGAAGTTATCAAGTTTTGCGTGCCGTTCACTGAGTCGCTTCCCCTGCACCCCTCTCTGGAACAGGGTGTTTGGACTCTCCAGGGGCTGTGGGATTCTCCCTGCTCCTCCCTCCCTGTCTCTTCCCTGTTCCCATCCCCATTCAACCCGAGGTGGTACCCAAGGGAAAAGCAGGGCAAAGGGCAGAATCTCGGGACAAACTGGGTACCTCCTGTGGGCAGCCTGGGCCAAGCTATGCCCACTGTGCCCGCTATGTTCCAAGACTGACCAATTCTTAGGCGGAAATTCTGCTCCCCGCCAAGTCACCTGGAGGCTTCCCTTACCATCCTCATGCCCCAGCGTCCTGGGTTACAAGAGGAGGGTGTCGGCCATGCCCCACCCCTGTGGGCAATGTGGGGATCCACCGGCAGATTCACGGCAAGAGCTGAGAAGTGTGCCTGGCCCGGGGTGGAGCTGCAGAGAGAGTTACCACCATCAGCGCTACCAGCACAGTTGTGTTACTGGCACAGCTGTGAAGTCAGTGTGTTTGAAACTTTTTGTTTAATGGCAGAACCTTTTTGTCAAACAGGCAGAGGCCCAGTGCTAAAAGCTGGAGTAGAAAAGAACGGCTTGGGTGGAAGAGGGCAGGGCTGAGGGCAGAACGAGCCTCCTCCGTGTCCTCTCATGACAGCCCTAGGGAGCTCCAAGGAACACTGCTGAAAATGCTCTTCCAAGCCCAGGGTGGCAGAGTACTGTAATCCCAGCCCTCTGGGAGGCTGAGGCAGAAGAACTGCAAGTTCAAGCCCTGGCTGGGCAATTTAGCAGCTTACCAAGACATTGTCTCAAAATGAAAAATGAAAAAGGCCGGGATGGGTGGGTGCTGAGGACCTAGCTCAGTGTGAAGGCCTTGGTTTCAAAAGAAAATAAAAAGTCTCCTCCGAGGGTACAAATCAAAAATGCCAGTGGACCCTTAAGAAGTGCCTACCTCTTTCATTTAGTCTGCTCAGGTTTCAGTCCACAGTTGGCCAGCTCCAAGGCAGGGTGGCAGGAGAGCTGCTCACAGTATGGTGAACAGGAAGCAGAGGGAGAAGGGAGGGCTGGGGAGGAACAGGCCCCCTTCTAAGCCATTCCCCCAGCCGCCCCTCTTCCTACCCGGCCCCACCTCCTAAGCCAGCTCTCCGCACCAGTAATCCAATCGCCTTTCAAAAGGCCCACCTACCTGCTCAGGAGGCCTTGGGGAGCCATCTAGAGATGGACCGTAACAGCTGTGGCCCTGTCTGCACCCTAGGCGGTCAGCTCCGAGCTGCAAAGGAGAGGCAGGAAGTTCGGCACAGGATGCAAGGACAGGGAAGGCAGGTTGTCCTGGAGATGGAGGACATAGATTAAGGAGCTCTGTCCGGAGTGGGCAGACAGCTGAGCCTGTCTGTCGAGGTACCACCAGCCTCCGGAGCAAGCCTGTCCTAACTGAAGGGGCTCTGGCAGCTCATTCCAGCGGCTGCTGAAGTAGGCTGTGCTCATGACTGAGCCCTGGGAACCCTGTGATGAATCCCACAGACTCTGTCCTTGCCTCTCAGAGCTTAATTCTGAGATGGGGTCAACACCAAGGAAATTAATGCCTGTGCACCAAATGGGCGATGCATGCTGGGAAGACTGGAAGAGGAAGCTGTGCCGGAATAAGTGACCAGGAGGCCCTCAGGGGCCATATCAGGCTGAGACCTGAGCCTGCTCCATGCTGGAGTCCCCAGGAGTGAAAAGCTCTGGACAGCTGGCAGACAGGAGGGAGCAGGAAGGGAGCAGCAGAGCCCAAAGCCTTGCTGGCCATGGGGCAGGAGCAGGGACTATTTTACGAGTAGTGGGAAGAGACTGACTTCCTTCCTTGCAGTGGGTGCCATGCATAGGGCTCACAAAAATGCTCTGATTGCAACTTATGTTTAAATACAAAAGGACATGGGACGCCAGGTATGGTGGTGCATGGTCTCACCAAGTTGCTTGGCCTGGGCTCCAGCTCCCAGCCCTCCACACCACCGCCCCCAGCGACACTGTGCCTTTCGCTGGTGGGAAAACCGAGGCTGCCAAGAGGAGAATGGCCTGCCGGGGGCCGGGTGCTGGTGCTCACAAGTAGGATGTGCCATGCTGTGGCACTTTCCGAGCTATGCTGGCCACTGTGTCCTCCTGTACAGGAAGCATAGAGGCCTCAGCCACAGACGGGAGCACTGTGACCAGCGGTGGCCTTGGTGCCTCGGAGAAAGCTCTCCCCGCCTCCACAGTGCTGGGCTGGGAGCGGGATGGGACAGGGACATCTCCGGGGACACCTGGACCCCTGCTTTGGAAGGAGCTGGGCCCTGCAGGGGGCTGCGAGGCATCTCCGTGGCCTCCTCTTGCTCTCAGAACAGCGGAACATCCCATCCTGTGTGCAGCTCAGGTTCTCCTTGTGGCCTTGGCTGGGCAGCATGGGGCCTCCTAATCTCCTACCACCAGGATGCTTATTTTTCCAGAAAAGCAACAAGTGGGTGCAGGGCCTGGCCTGCTGTATGGGCAAAGGAACTTCTTGTCACCCATGGTGAGCAGGCCTTGTGGGGACGGAGAGGACAGAGACGTGGGCCAGCCTGAACTCAGCATGAGAGGAAACAGGACAGAACCCAGCCCAGAGCAAGCGCGGCCCTGGCGAGGCTCAGCCAGGTCCATGGCTGGCAGTTTACACGCCATGCTGCTCAGTCTAAGAGCGACCCGGTCCGAGTGCCAGTAACCAGAGAACCCACCACTGCCCGGGCAGCAGCACAGAGAAAGAAAGAAAGAAAGAGAGAAAGAAAGAAAGAAAGAAAGAAAGAAAGAAAGAAAGAAAGAAAGAAAGAAAGAAAGAAAGAAAGAAAGAAAGAAAGAAAGAAGGAAGGAAGGAAGGAAGGAAGGAAGGAAGGAAGGAAGGAAGGAAGGAAGGAAGGAAGGAAAGAGAGAAAGAAAGACGCCTGATGAAACGTGTGCCCCAAATTGAGATGCACCCCATCTTAATGAAAAGTGCAGGTCTTGGATTGGGGGCTCCTATTTGCTGTTTGGCTGGGGGCAGCAGAGCTGTGTGATCCCCTGTCAGCTGGCCCCGGCTGTCACACACGTGCCCAGACGTACTCACAGACACGTGCGCACAGAGTCACACATACACACACAGCATAGACGCACGCACCCCACAGACATGCACAGACACAACACCACACACGGATCCGCCAGGCAGCCTCAGCCCGCAGTGGTCTCTAACGAGGGCAAATGCCGCAGCCCAGCACGCCCAGCCAGGGAAACCTGCTGCAGGCCCTCAGAGGAGGCGATGCTGCACACCGCCTTAAAGCCTTTGAACTCTACTCGAAGAGGAGCTGGAGCAAGGCGTCGCTGTCCACTCTGACGGCCAAGGACAAAGCCCTGGGGACCAAGGGCGGCCTGAGCAGGCCCGGCCCTCGTGCCCACCTGAGTGGCCTTCAGGAGCCTGGCTCGTTTCGGGGCCTGGACCTGGCCCCTCCAGCCCCGAGTAAATCAGAGCCGTCAGTGTGGTAGCACCTTGATTAAAGTTTAATAGATCATTTAAAAACCCCCAAAGAACTCCCACCCCAGCCCAGCCACCTGGCCCGCGGCCCCCAGAGCTCGGCAGGCAGCTCTGACCTGAACCAAGAGGCCCGGCCGGCCCGGGGTTCCTGCCTATTCCCGGAGGACGGCACGCCGAGCTGGCCCAGCATTCTCAGCTGCATTTAATCTGCCCTGAGACAGGCTGGCGAGGAGCACATGCAAGGGCATGGCGCACACGGCGAGGCGGGGAAGGAGTCGGACAGTCGGCCCGCTTTGTTCACTTGGTAACCTGGAGCCGGGCCAGCCCGGAGCAGCTCCCTGGCCGGCAGAAGTCTGTTCCAATTAATCGTGTTTAACCATTCTAATCACACTTTAGCACATTAATCCTATTTTCAATCCAAAACACATCTGAAACAGCGGCATGTGGGCCTTTTTATGGGAACCGCAAATCAGATGTAGCGGAGAGACACCGGGCCCTCGTTCGCGCTGCACTTTCACTGAACTTAAACTTAATAAAATACGGGACTGGCTTGTGGTTGGATTTACTGCACGATGCTGATGCTTTCACATATAAATAGATCCCCTAAGTGACTTAAAAACCTGTCAGAGAGCACAGTGAAAATTTGATTATAAGGTACCCTGTGCTGCGCCGTTGCCCGGCTCCTCACAGTGCGGTCGTGGGGCTGCCGGTGGCTCTGGGTGGTGGTGGAGGGGCCGTCTGGCCACTGAGCTTCTGGCGGCATCTTCCAGAGGTGGCAGTGATGTGCAGGCAGCACCGTGGGCTGCGGGGCGCCCGTGTATGGGGCTTATGGAGGTGTAATCCTGCAAATGTGATAAGCCCGGTGCACCTCATCTCTCACGCTCCTGTCCAGCTCTTCGGGCTGATTCCCGGCATGAGTGGCAGGCCGGCTGTGGCATTCAGAGGGCCTCTCCTGCAAAGGCAATGGCCAGGGAGAGCCACACGAGCCCATGGCAGAGGGTTCTCTGGGGATGGGGAGGGCTCTCACTGAAGCTGGAGCTGCCAGGAGCAGTCAGTGCCAGGTTTAGGACCAGGACCGTCCAGCCTCCTTCTCTGAGTGACCACACAGCCTTGCTGAGCTCCTGCAACTTACAAACCTCTCCCTGCTCCACTGCGCCTGGTGCAGCAGCCACCTCATTCCGCAGTGACATCTGCTTTGCTCTTCTCCTAAGCACATGGGCTGCTGGATCATTGCCACAGTGATTTGCTTCTGAGTGGAAACGCTGTTATATCAACCATTTTGCTTTGCACCTAGGAGTCATGTCCAGGGCGTTGGCCTGCAAGATTGGGGTCCTGGGTTCAAAGCCCGTTTTGGCCACTTCCCAGCCATGTGCCCTTCAGCCCCTCTAAGTCAGTTTCTTCATCCACAAAAATGGGGATGCAAGAGTACCTCTTCATATTCTGTGTTCTGTGTGAGGATTAAGTCAAATAACACAGTGTTACCTGATGCATAGTAAGCACTGTAAAAATATTAGCTACCAGCTTCCCCACACCTCTCAAAGAAATCAAGCGGAAAGTTGTGCAGGTCTGTGGCATCGACAGCTGATTCCCAGCACGTGGGGTTGATGAGCAGATTTATACGGTGACGTCTGAAAGACACGCTTAGTGAGTATGAGCTCAATTAGAGGGACTTTATCTTTAGAACTATGCATTAAGGCAGGAGGCGTCATCCAACTGTTTAGATAGAAATTTAATTTTTTCAAAGAGCGGAAGTCACTAGGTCAAATATCTGGGCTAATATATTCAATCACATTTGGGCATACTATTTGGCATGGGGTTTGTAGAAAAGGGCAAAGGGAATGAGGTAAGTCATCCTCACAATTCATTTATTCAGTTAATCCAGCTAGCGCTTGCTTAGGACATACTAGACTGCTTTTGACAAGGCTGAGTGAAGATTATTGGTCCCGTAGGCCTCGGACTCTGGCTCTAGAGTGACCTTCCAGGGGTGTGGCATCTTCCACATGGGCAGCTCCTTAAACGTACCCTTGATAATCCTGGACAGTTTCACTCTGCACTCAGTCAAGCCCTGTTTGCAAGCATATAGCTTTAAAATCAATTTGCAAATATGCAACTCTGGGCTCCTTTCTGTCTGAAACAGTATGAGTTTCAGGAGTGTGATGGAAAAAAACATATGCAGAGACGCAAATTCAATGCCTAAGTAAGTCTTAATTTGGAGCCAGGGTGGGAGTTATCAATTCATGGTAAATGAAACACGCAACGGTTCATAACGTGGTAGGAAATGCGAAAAAAAGATGTTGCAGTGAACTTGGATAAGAACCAGGATTAGGGTCCGAAGTTTGGCTTTCTAAGTAAACATGTCTAGCTTTTTATTTTACAAATAACAATCTGGAAAGATGCATTAGGGAATCTAAATGCAAAATAGAAATGAGTTTATCCAGGTAAGTAAGGTTTTATTAAACAATTTAATTCATTCCAGCTCCTTTGGAAGAAACTGTGGGTTATGGTTAATGTTCGGAGCCAGACAGAAAGCACATTCATGAAGCCACCTGCATTTAATATACAACTGTCAGAAAACTGCTCACCGGCCCCTTCCCGGAGAGGAACAAGCTGAAATGGATTTTATTTTGGTAAATGCAACAACAGAAATGGTCAATGAATATTCAAGGCAAGGTAAATCTCAAACCAGAATGTTAGCAGCTGAGAACATGAGCAGGATTTCGAGGCACCAAGGACAATTCTAGCCACTTCCAAATGTGGAGTACCGGAAAGAGACTTTTCAGATGTGATACAGGAAAAGGAAAATTCATGCATGCTTGCACACACACACACACACACACACACACACACACACACACACGCCAAATGGAATTAAGACACAGGTCCCTGCAGATACCGTTAAAAAAAAATCAACTTTTGAAATAAGTCTGTAACAGCCATGCACAACCCAGGAAATTCTCAGAACAAATATAATCTTTTTATGAGCATGTAAAAAAAAATCCTCTGTTCCTATAATGTTCTTTATTGGGAAAGTTAGACACAGTTAGACACATCTGTATTGGAGGCTTTGCTCTTCTCTTGGTATCCCTGGTATACATAGTTTCAGAATAGGTATTTTCCAAGTTCTCTGGCAAAAGAAAAATCATTGCTTTCTATGTGGAGGAGTTCACCAGGCATCTGGTGAAAAGCAAGAAGCTCACCTATGATTACGCGTAGCCTCGGAGCTCCATGACCAGCAAGCTCTGCACACCAGTTGGCTCCGACACACGAGCAGCCTTATTATCCCTCAAACGCCTCCTGCCTGCTGTTCTGGTACCTTCTGGAAGCTACTGCGTGGCTCCTCCTCTTGGTCTTTCATGTTAAATGCTACCTTCCATCTGGGATTTTGCCAATCACAGGAGAAGCGCTCAGTACACAGGGGCTGAGAGGAGCTGGTAAAATATAACCCTGAGGAAGGTAAGAAAGCAACATGGCAGCTTCGCAAATACTTACACATGGACCTACCATTTGATCCAGCCTTTCCACATCTGTATCTACCCCCCAAAAGCTTGGAAAGCAGAGACTTGAACTGGCACCCATGTTTGTTCATGGCAGCACTGTTCAGAGTGGACAAAAGGTGGAAGCAACCCAAACATTCGCAGATGGACGAGTGGATAAACACGATGTAGTCCATCCAGAGTTGGAATGTTATTCAGCCTTGAAAAGACAGGAAGTTTGGACACACGATCCAACATGAACAAACCTTGAAGACATTATGCTCAGTGACAGAAGCCAGACACCAAAGGACAGAGCGTGTGATTCCACTGAAGAGGGCTTCCTGGAATCATCAAATTCATAGAAGCAGAGAGTGGGGTGGTGGCTCCCATCCCACTCCACGGGGGAGGTTGAGGAGGAGTGTCTAGGGGCACAGAGTCTCAGCTGGGGAGACGAAAGGATGACGATGACAATTGTGCTGATAATAGGAATGCACTTAAGGCCAGTGAATTGTATGCTTGTGAAAGGTTACAATGGTGCATTTTATGGTATGTATAGTTTACCACACAGGCAAAGTCACCCTGAGAAAAGGAACTGTTTCCCAGCATCCTTCAGGCAGTCCCACTGGAAGGGGACAGGAGGAAGTCGTGGGGAACGGCCAGAGCTCAGGCCCTCCTGAGCAGGATACCTGTACCCCAGTGCCGGCTCCAGCAAAAGAGCCAGATTCGGGCCCCAGAGGGGGAACTGCCACAGGAAGAGGGCCGGGCCACCGAGTGGGTGTAAGAACTCTGACATGGATGGAGGGTGACAGCTCACAAGGCAGTTTCATTTCCATCATTTTATCATTGCCTTGCAATGATCCTGTGTTGCCCCTGTTTGCAGGTGAGAGAGCCAATCAGGGCAGCATGCAGGGACTAAGCCTAGAGAGGTAGAGAGAAGGACCGGGAATTCAGCTCAGTGGTTTCGCCGCCTGCTGCGCAAGCGCAAGGACCCGAGTTCGATCCCCAGTAGCAAAAAAAAAAAAAAGAGGAGAAATAAATTCTCTCCACTTCTCAACCTCTTCCTCCTCCAGGGAGGCCTCCTGCAGTGCACACTGGCCAAAGAGCACACCTGGCTCTGGAGGGAGGGGATGAAGCTGGCTAGCAGGAAGATCCCCCTGCAGAGGCGTGGAGGGCCTGGCCTGGCTGCTGGCTGATTTGGGTGGGCTTCTGGCTCTCCGATATGGCGTCTGGGAGCTGGAGACAGCACCTGGCTGCTAACCTGTGCTCAGTCTATGATGAACAAGATGTTAGAGATCATCTCAGTCCAGTGAGAGTTTTCTGAGACTGCACCATGTGCTGGGGACTGGGGACGTAGCTAGGAGGAGGGCTGGGCCCACCGTCACAGCTGAGTCCTGTGGACCAGGACCTCTCTAGTTCTCTCGGCTTCTTCATCTCTGTAAAGTAGGGACCTGAATAAAGTCTCTTCCATCACTCAGTTAAGAGCATCAAGTGAGGAGATGGGCATAGAGCTCTGAGCATAAAATAGGCAATCGATGATGACTGTGATGGCTTAGAGCCCTGACTTAGACCTTGAGGAGGTTGTCAAGGCAGCACAGAGGAGAGAGACTCATGTTTGGCCTGTGGGTGTCCAGGAAGGAGACTCCCCAGGAGGAGGTGGCCCTGGGCCGAGCCTCGGAGGGTAAAGATTGGCCTGGTGATGAGGCATGTAGAGTTCAGTTCAAAGCAGAAGTGGAGGTGGCCATCCAGGGTCAGGATGGAGCGAGACACAAGTCCCCATCAAACCTCCACTTCCTGATGGAGACACAGGTGGATCAGGATGCTGACAAGGCCCCTGTTGTTTTGAACAAAGGAGCCTCTGCGCCAAGTCCTTTGGCACATTCCTGCCGAGGGACCTGTCTCCCTTGTGTGCAGCAATGCAGGGAGTGGAGGCCCAGGCCCAGCCAGGTGCATGTGGGGCTGAAGGCGGGGTCTGCCTGCTCTGGTGCACCTCTGACAGATGTCCCTTCCTTGCTGCTAGGACAGGGGACACAGCAGTGGACGTCGGTGTGCCGGGTGGGAAAGGAGGGTGGCAGCGTGCAGCATGAGGCTGATGGAGACTCCTTCCTGCCTGTGATGCCTTCCTAGGGCCAGAGTGGGGATATGGTGGCCAGAAGGTCCCACTGGGCCCTCGGCATGCCCGAAGAACTGGGCTCTCGTCTCGGAGTGTGTCCAAACAGTCAAGTGACATTGGGTTCAAAGTAACCCAGTTTCCTCCTCTGTAAAAGAGGGCTTAATATCAAATATCTTCTTTTGGAAGAAGGTAAAACTAGGATCTATACAACTCCTCCACGGACCTTAAGATGCCACCCAAGTCACAAGGCTGGGGGCTGCATGGCACATGCTCAGCAAGAGTTTGCCAAATGACCGGTCAACAGCCGAGCAGCCATGTAAAAGTGACTCTTGGAGCCTGGATCTAGGGTACTATCCAGTCACAAGATCACTCCTTCATAAGGACGTGGACTTCATTAGCATTTGGTGATTTGCTTCCTAGATACCTAGGGAGTGGGCGGAAAATCACTTTCCACTTTGCAAGGGAGGAAACTGAAGCTCTGAAAGGCAGAAGGGCTGCATGCCTGGAGACGGGGTGCTCCTGGTGAGAGTGGAGAGAGCCCTAGGCCCCCTTGCCCTGCAAAGTTGCTGGCCATGGCATCAGGGTCATGCAGCTGGGAAGAATGGAAGGGAGTGGTCCATTGCCACCTCTCCTTTCCAGCAGGTCGGTTCGCCCCTGTGCTCTGAGTCCTGTCCTGAGAAGACACCTGCAGCGCAGTCATCTTTCCACCCCCTCACCTGGGTCCCCAGAATCCTCTGCCACAGGACTTTTAGGCTGCTCTTCGCTGGATCTGGGGAGCTCAGCTCAGCACCTGGCACACACATACTCGGTCATGCTTCGTGAATGAATAAACACACCGATGAATGAGTGAAGGACCCTAGGAGAGGGGATTTCCAGTGCTAAGATGCATTTTGCCTAGAAACAGAGGCCCCACTGTGTGCTGCAGCCTCAGCCAAATGAAGCAAAGAGCGAGCCACAGGTCGACGTGGCTTCCAGTGGAGGGACTTGGCACTGCATGTTTTGTAGGAGGTGTGGGGGGCTGGTTAGATCTGCAGAGAGTGGGGCTGAGAGCAGAGCCAGCTACGTGGTGCTAATAAGGCCCCACCATGGTCGAAAGCCTCATGTGCTGCTGCTGCCATCTTGAAATTCTTTGTAAGCATTGCACAAGGGTCCAGCATCCTCCTTTCACACAGGTCCTGCAACCACAGAGCTGTCCTGGGCGAGGGGAGGGAGGGGCACTGTGCTGGAACCTTCCGTCCCCCTCACCCACACACTGCAGGGCCTGTGCGGGCCAAGCCTGCCTTCCCAAGGGGACTCTCTGGAGTACAGTCCCGTCCACAGTTCGGGGAAGCCCCGGAGCAGCGCCAGGAAGAGAGTGTGGCAGATGAGGTCTTGGCCCCCAGCACATCCATTAAAGGGACACCAAAGGACACAGCCATCAGCATGAATAACATTTACATGAATTATTTTAAAAGGAAAATTAACACCGAAACTCCAATTTAAAAAATTTTGGGTCAGGGATGTAGCTCAGTGGCATTGCACCTGCCTGCCATGCAGAAGGCCCTGAGTTCAATTCCCAGTACAAAAAAAAATTGTATTTACTGTACAAGGTAACACTGCTGTGCTGGGCCATGCAGGAGCCCAGGGCAGAAGAACCAATGTGTGTTTCTCTGTGCATTGTTGAACGGAGTTGTTAACAGTTATTTTTCCCCCAGAACATTGAAGCAGTTAAAATTGAAAAGTAGGTATAATAAAACATGATAGGATTTTTCAGTCTGAATATTTAACTTTATTAATATCACAAACATCATGTGATATAATTTTAATGCAATATATTATGTTAATATATGTTTATAACTAATATTATTTTAATTTAATTAATATAATTTTAATAGAAGCAAAGTTATCAATGATACTTTCAAAAACTCTAGTGATTTGCTGACATTATTTTCAGTGGAGAGGCGCTCCATGTTTGATCATTTCTCTTGACCATGTGACGAGCTTGAAGAATTTTAAATTAACCTCAACTTACTGATCCTGTCTTTCTTTAACATTTTAATATTTCATTCATTAACATGTTTTACATTCCTTTTGAGTTTTTAAGACTAGCACATTAAAATATTATTTCTTAGGTATTGCCGTTGAACGGGTACAGAATCTCTGTTTGGAATCGTGGAAAGGTTCTGGAGGATTTCCATGGCGGCTGCAGGATGCTGACGTATACATGAAAAGCGGTTAAAAGGACACCATTTTCCCATGCACATTGTGCGGCTCCAGGCTGACCGGGCCACAGAGGCCCGGGATCAAGCTTGGGAGTCAGCCAGTGCACACCACTCGCTTTGCAGAAGATAAAGGAGGGAGAGGGTTCTGGGTTTGAGCTAGAAGGTGGGTAATGCCTTAAGAAAGATTAAGAGGAGAGGGCCTAGGTTTAACCAGTGCCCAGGCTTCAGATGAAAAACAGAAAAAAATATTAATAGAAGATGGTCCTTGTTCCACAGAGCAGGAACATACGTGCATGAGGAGGGCACCCTTTCAGCGTCCAGTCACCCCTGGTTCATGACAAGGGTCCACTAGGCACTTACTGTGTGCTATGAGCTCTGCTAAGGCTTTGCCTGCGTTCTCGCACTTAATTCCCCAGCAGCACCATGGAGCGAGACTCCTGTCATCCTCCTTTGCAGATGGGTAAACGGAGGCACAGGGAGATCATGGCCCTCTCCGGGGGCACAGCAGGAGTTAGACCCCAGTTCCTGGAAACTCAGGAACCCACTCCACTCCCGTACTGCGAATGTCACCGCTACCGCCATCGCTGGCTACCGACTGCGAAGCTAGCAGCTGCCTGCTTTCCAAGAGTCACCGCTCTGCTCGTTCTTTGGATATCTATTCACTCATCTGTCCCGCACAGGCATCTTGCTGAGCCAGTCTGGACCCCGGGTGGCTGGGCATCTCGCAGGGCCTGGGCAGTCAGCTGACTGCTACTGTAACACAGCTAGGAGATTAGGGCTGGGCCAACTGACAACCAACAGGGCAGAATGAGTCCAAGGTCATAAGAACCCATGGCTAGCAGGCGAGACAAAATGTTTTCCCAAGAGAGAGGACGTGCCCAGGACACAGGACCTGAACTAACTCCACTGCTCCTGTACACAGAACTGATCAGAAAGCTGTATTTTCAACACTTCATTTGAATCTGACACTATTTGCAGAACCAATCAGAGATGCTCTTTTCAATCCCTCATTTGTATGTGGGCACAACCAATCAAAAGACACTATTCCTGACCCTTCATTTGCATATGGCAGGAAGCCAAGTGAGTTTCTCCATAGGACAGTTTATACCTGGCTTGGCACTAAAGAGTTTTTGATAAGATAAATGTCCCAATTCCTTATATGCCTGAGGGAGAAGCCAATCTGGGAATTATGGATACAAAAGACCCCTTGCCCTTATCCTCAGGCTGCTAAGAGTCTGTTCAGCACCTCTCTCTCCCTAGAGAGCTCCCCCTTTCCATCTTCTGCTGCCTTTCCTGTGTGTCCTGTCCAGTTCGTGGTTCAGGACTCCAAGGACCTGGGAAGAGCACTCACCATCCAGAAACATAACCAATGCCTGACTCGTTAACTTACTGACAGGGAAGGTGTGTTCTGGCTCACAGCTGAGGTTCCAGGTCTGTAATCATGCAGCCCCTTCCCTCCGGGGCTGTCACAGCAGGAGCTGTGGTGCGGTGAAACCTCTCTCCTCGGCACCAGGAGGCACAGGAGAGAAAGACACAGGGGCTGGGGCCCTGCGATTCCCTTCAAGGGCAGGGCCCCAGGGACCTAAGTCCTCACCCTGGGCCCCATGGTCTCCCAGTAGCACCACCCTGGGGACCAAGGCTTCAATGCATGAGCCTCATTGTACATCCAGACTATGGCAGGAGGGGACCAATCTGAAGGTGACTGGCTATGCTAAAGGAAAAGCACTAAGGGAGGCACAGATGAGGCACTGGGCAAGTCCAGTTCTCCAGGGGTCGTCAGGAGGGGCATCCAGGAAGCTGTGGCTGGCAGCCGGAAGCTGGGCAGGTGCAAGATGCCCCCAATCCTGTTGGCCCAGGGAGCTGAGGATGTGTGACCTGCAGGTAAAGAGTATCGTGTAGGACATCAGTGGGAGTCCTGGCCTGAACTTCCGGTCTCTTTCCTGCCTCTGACTCTGAGGCTCCACTTCCTCATCATAGCAAGAAAGAACAGGCTGACTCCATGTGACTGCCTTCTTTCTGCTCAGAAAGAGAAAGGAGAAAACATACATCAAATGTCCAACAGATGTGTCAGAGAAGAAACTATTTTGGATATGGAGATGAAAACAATTGTAGCTAATTATAACAAGGTAGGGAAAATTGTCTGGTGAGGGTGAATGAGTCTGTTTGGGCTGGTGACATGGCCTATTCCTCCCCTACGGCTCAGTGTGGCTTAAATATTTGTTCAATATTTATTTTGAATGAATTCCTTTAACATATTAGTGGGCCCCCTTGATTATAAAAATAACAAACGAAGTAACTGCATAATCAAAAGAGGTCCTTACATATTTGGAAGGGCCTCAGCTCCAGCCCCCCTCCCCCGGGTTCTGACAAGCCCGAGAAGGGTGTGTTCTTCAGCACCATCCTTCTGCATTTTTTACTCTTCTCAGGAGTGCACATGCCAGGCCCCCTGCCACCTGGCCCTGAGCTCCAACTTGACAATGTCCCTGAGAAGAGTTTCGGTGTCCCTGTCCACATGACGTGTTAGCCCAGGCCTTCGAAGTTGCAGCAAGCCGGGCCAAGCTCACTAGGAGGCGGGCCGCCGGGTGAGGATGAGGAAATGGAGGTGCCCTCTCCAGACCCCAGAATCAGCTCGGGTTACATCAGTGGCTCTGTCCCTCAGCATCCACAACTCTCAGGACACTGTCTCCACTGGGCTACCCTGCATCGCACCCTGCAGCTCTGCAGCTGCTCGCTGGGGAGTGGCCATTCACCCCCCAAGAGCCTCCCCCACACCTGTCCGGGGCACATTGGCTGAGGCCAGGGTGCAAAGGCCGAACAGTTCTCTGAAGAGGATGAGGAAGTGGCAGGCATTCCTCAATAATTCCAAAGGGCAGTGTGTCTGGTACCTTCTTCCGGGGAGAGCTAGGATTGGTGAAAGAAGAGTCGGTAAAAGCTGGGAGTGGTGGCACACGCCTTTAATCTCAGCATTCTTGGAGACTGGAGGCAGGAAGATCGCAAGTTTGAGCCCCGCTTGGAAAACTTGGCGACTTAGCAAAACTCTGTCTCTAAATAAATAAATAAATAAATAGGCCGAGGAGTGTAGTTCATTGCAAAAGATCTGGGTTCAATCCCTAGTCTCAAAAAGGAAGGAAGGAAGATGAGTAGACCATGAACCGTATCTGGCTTTATCTAAGTAATGAGGAGGAGGCAAGGAAAGTTTCCCAACACAGTCATTGAACTCTTAGTGCATGCAGGGTTCTGGCTGTTACGTGACTTATTCTGATTTACAAAACTTTGATGATGCATCATTTGCTCTTCCAAATGCTCTTTTTTATGCCCTGGCCCCAATCTCGGGGTCTGCTGGGGAGGCCAACCCTCCAGGGACATGTGGCCAGGGCTCCCTTGTCCCTAGCGCCAGTGGGTTTGGGCAATGAGAAGCATCCGCAGACGGATGGGAGGAGAGTGAGGCCAGGAGTTTCTCCCTGGGTCCTGCCCTGCAGCCCTGGCTGTGGCTGTAGATTGGGTGTCTCTTGTCTCAGGCAGCTGGCTCTATGGGGACTCTCTTCCTTGGGAGTCTAGTGACTTCCTCCCACCTCTTCCTATGACCTCGGCTTCTTAGAGCCTGGGATGGTTGCTGCCAGCTGCAGTCCACCACTTCGTAGTAGACTTATTGCATGCAAACTCTTCTGGAATAACCCTAGGACTGTCCTATTTCAAAATTGCCACCTGTCTCATGGGGAGACCTGGTGTTCTCTCACCTCAATGAGGTAGATGCTGTCTCTGTCCCTTGGCGTAGTTGAGGAAGTCAACACTTGAGTCGAGACACTTGCCAACATCACACAGCATAAATGACAGTGAGAATCCAGACCCTGGTCCATGTGATGACGAAGCCAAGCCCTTTGTCACTGAAGAGGACCATGCCAAGTGGGCAGCACCGAACTCCCACCCAGGTCTCTGGGGCCAATGGGCCAGGCACTTTCTACTAGAGAAAGACACACTTCCTGCCATGGTGGAGTGACTTTGCAGAGCATGAGTGACACACAAGTCATGTCCAAGAGGAACACTGACTTCCGGAACCCTGACCAGAAATTTGCGCAGGAAGAAGAATACGGGGGAGAATGTTATGTAGATTCCAGACCCAGCAGTAAAGGACAAAGGCTGAAGAGCGCCCAGGGAAAGGGGAAGCAGAGGAGAAATAACGGCTTTAACTGCAGACACTCAGGAATGTGCCAGGAGACAGATGCAGGAGGAGCCAGGATCCTGGGGAGGGCAGAGTCCCACAAGTGAAGAAGGGATTTTCCTTGGATTATCTCAGAGAGAAAGGAAGAGGACAGAGGCTGTGGGAACTCCCCCCCCATTACCTCTGCAAGGCTGCTAGTGATGGGGGTGGGAGGGATGGTGCAGGATTTAGGGCCCAATGGGATTGCCCCCCAGGTGCAGGCCACTGCTTCTGCAGCAGATGGTGCTGTGAGCGAATAAAGACCCAAAGGATGTAGGAGTGTCGATTGCAGTCCAGTGAGAGAGAAAAGCTGCAGGGATGAGGAGGGACAGCGGGTGAGATACCCACACGTCCAGGTGCCTAAGGGTCATGTGGATGGGGAGGACGGAGGATGTTGAAGAAGACTCAGAATTTAGGAGGATTAGAAGAATAAATTAATTGCTTACAGGAGGATGGGGAAATTTGGGAAAAGGAAAGAAATGAGAATAGAAATGGGCTGTCCTTCAACCTTTAGCATTGTTATGGGTTGAATTGTGTGCCCCTAAAAGATGTGGTAAAGTCCTAACTTGAGAATATGATCTTATTTGGACTAAGGATCTTTACAGAGGGAATTAAGTTAAAACGAGGTCATTAGAATGGGCCCTAACCCAATATACTCATGTCTTTACAAAACAGGGAAACTTGGACACCAAGACAGAGTCTGTGGCCTTACTGCCCTCAATGCACCCCATCTCATCTGTTCTTAGAAGCTAAGCAGGCTTGGGCCTGGTTAGTATTTGTATGGGAGACCCAGGGAGGTTATTTGCACAGGGAGAAGGTAACTATGTGAACTGGGAACACTGACATGGTGCAGACACAAACCCAGGAAAGTCAGATGGCTGGCCAACCAGGAAGGGGCATGAAGGACTCCTTGCAGATTGCAGAGGAAGTGTGAACCTGCCAACACCTTAGTCATGGACATCCAGCTTCCAGAACCATGAGAGAATAAATCCCCATTGTTTCAAGCCTTACAATGCGTGCACCATGTTATACTTTAAAGCAAATCCAAACATCTTGAGAGTAGAGGTCGAAGGGGAGGAAAAGGAAATCCCACTTGGCCACCTGAGAGGAGGATGACCGCGAAGACATCTCCATCCCTGGCCGAAGGGCACCAGGAAGCTCTGCAGTGCATCCCGTTCCTCTGCGGCAGCCACCAAAGCCTCGTGCTGTTCCCATTGCATCAGCGAGCTTTCCCCTGCTGCTCCACAGTGGGAACTGTCCCCGACTTCAAGGCAGAGACCAAAGCTGTGACACTTTCCTCCCAGCCTACCTGGACCCCACCAGAGCTAACCATCTGTCCTCCAGCCTCCCAGCCCAGGATGGACAGACACATCCTTAGAAAAGTACCCCTCTGTGGCCTGCCCTAACACCGATGTCCCTGTGTCCCTTTGCCTGTGTTCCTTACTGCTTCCCACCAGAGCACCAGCCCTGTGCCCCATCCTCTCCCAGCACCCAGCTAATCTTCAGGGGCTGGACTGGGCTGCAGTCTTCTTCCATCCCTTACGGAGCATCAGCAGCAGGAAGCTCGGACAAGGATGTTTTTATCCTGCTCGAAACTGCTGTAAGTGTCTCATTAAGTAATTGCATGCTTCACATTGCCGGGAAACGGTCTCTGAATGCCAGAGTGGGAGAAAGCATTTTTCAGAGTACAGGAAATGATACAATCTTTGCTTAAGTCTCCAGCTCAGTTCTAAATGGAGAAACAGAATATTCCCAAATCCATTAAAAAAATTTGATAGATAATACAGATGTTCCTTGCTTTACAAAATAGATTGTCCCAGCAATATTGGGTGTAAATCAAATTCCTTAAAATCGAATTACATTGAAAATGCACCATGGGAATGTGCTTTAAAAAGGAATCCTGCAATGAATTCTTTCGTAAATCAAAGAGACGCTCATTCACTTGGTCATTCAGTCATTTATTTATTCCAGCGGTTCTCAGCCCTGGCTAAACATCAGAAACACCTGGGGAGCTTTTAAGAAATATACTATCCTGAAGTCCCACCCCTAGAGATTCCTTTTTTAATTGGTCTCGGGTGGGTCCTAAGCCTCAATATTTAAAAAAACTCCCAGAAGATTCTAATATGCAGCCAGGCTTAAGAACCACTGGTTTATTCAATAAACATTTATTAAGAATGCTGCAAGTCAGACCTGGGCTAAATGTCTCCTAATGAGACCCAGCTTATACCGTCCCAGGGGCTTAAAGTCTGGTGGCCAATACTAGATATCAACAGACAACTGTCCTTGTAATGGGAAACCTGGGGCCAATGCACTGGTGTTCTTCTATTTTATAAGTTTCAGTTTTTTGTTTTCATACAGCTGATAGGGGTTCTTAGTGTTAACTGAGACATGGATGAATAACACCTTTAAGGTTACTTTATCTACTATGTGCACTAGGGCCCAAGATCTCCTTTAGTTACTATTTATTTGCTGGGGTGTATTGCTCTCTAGCATTCTAGTTTAGATATACCTCCTAGACATCATACATTAGCTTCCTAAAACTCCAGTCTGCAAAAAACCTTAGTCTTTTGATGAATGAGTTTGATCCATTTATATTTGCTGTGTATATTATGGCTGACGTCTGCCATCTGGCTCTGTACTTTGTATTTACCATTGTTTTCCACTTTGTCTCTCTTTTCTCTTCCTGCTTCAAAACATTAAATCAAGTCTTGGTTAGTTCCTCCCCTTTAACTGTTTAGAAGTTATATATAGCATGCTAAAAATAATTGTAGTGTTCAATCTCCTATTTCTCAACTTCAGTGTTTAACTTTAATTTAAAAGGTATTTGTCACCCTCCAAGACAGGAAAATGTTAGAATGTTTTAACTTTGATCCTTCCTCCAATTTAAATAGAATAGTTGCCATGCAGTTTAGTTCTCTCTGGCATTTAACACTCCCAAAGCATGGTTTTTTAGTTTTATATAAACAATGCATATTTAGATTTAGCAACATGTTTACTGATCTCATTTCTTCAGGACTAGGACTCCTTCTTACTGGATTTAGTATTTTTTTTTGTTTGGGTAAATCTTTTATTAAGGCCCACAATTCAGTCTATGCATTTCTGAAATTCAAGAGCTGTGATTACCAAAATTTACTAACACCTTTTTGGGAGAAATATTAATGTGTGTGGTTGGGGCAGGCTGCCTCAGATTACATTGAAATGTTATGTGTGATGTCTTTCTAAAATCCAGACAATTTGGGGTGCTGTTCTGAGCCAGCTGCCGCTGCTGAGTTACGAAACCATAATTCCACGTCCATGGGAGCCCAGGCAGGGCCCCTGTCCCCATTCTCAGGGGAGCGGTGGCGCATCACAACCCGGCTTTCCAGATGCTCCCGTTCAGAACTATCCCTCCTTCCTCTTGCTTTGTAACAGCATTGGCACTGTCATTCAGGCCTTAGACTCCTACCCACCCACAAGGCTTCTCTGCCACACGTGTGTCCCCTGCTCTGGGGGCCTCTGTGACAGTCGCATGCCCCTTGTTCAATCACCTTTAGGCCTTATTTCCAGCAATGCTGGATTATCCGTCTGAGACGCAGGTCTGTCTAGGTCTTAAGAAGCCTCAGGGGTGGGAAACCTCTTCATCTATATTCTCTTCATGTATTGTCAATGGAAAAATAAACACAATGGCGAATGGTATGCGTAATCTCCTTCCAGATGTATGGGAAAGCAGATGTGTGTGTGTGTGTGGGTCAGAGGACAAGAAACTGGCACTGGAAGACCATTGCAGTGTATTCTTTTATAGGGCTGACCTTTCTTCTGCCATGAGCATCCATTATTTTCAATTTTAAAATCATTGAAAAACAAAAGCAACATCAAACCTCTCTTTGTTCTCTCTTGTATTCACCAGCCGCCTCTGCCTTGTTTTGTTATTTATTTCCAGGCACTTCCTGCATGAAGGAGGTCACAGACCATGTGGCCTGTCTTTTCCCAATTCCCTTTTGGTTTTACACACCCTCTGAAGAGACCATCCATTCAATGTCCAGCCTTAGGACAGTGACCCGTGTACTGGAAGATTCCCTGCCCCATCCAACAGTGCTGAGGTTCATGAGAGCCCAAAAGTGTCAGCCCTGGGCCTGCGGAGAGGTGGCGTTGGTATTGCAGGGCCTGGGTAACCCAGGGCACCGAAATGCCAGGTTCAGAGCTCTGGGTGACTCAGGACTGGGGGAGCTGCATCCTGAAGAGAGAGCCCAGTCCCCTTGGACCTGCTCAGGAGCCCTGGGAGCGGCCTTCGGGAGCTGGGCTGGGGACCCCAGACGAGCCAGGAGAGAGCACACATGGCGCATGGATCCCTGCTGCGACAGTGCCTCTACCCATCCTCCCCTCTTAGCTCTCCCTGGCTTCCCTGTAGCCCTCCTCTCCTCTCCCACTCTAGGTCTCTAATGGACTGGCCCCTGTCCACCTCGCTGCTGTCTTCCTGCTTTCAAAGTCTTTCATTCGAGGCGAGGAGCAGAGTGTGAGGCTACGGTATCAGAAAATCACCAGCAGCTTTCGGTGTGCATGGAGCGAGGTTCACCTAGGCAGACGTGACTTCTCTCTCTGCTTTTCCTTTCCTTTTCTGTGTGTGTGTGTGTGTGTGTGTGTGTGTGTGTGATTTTATTACTTCTGTAGTCCTTGAGAAACACATTAAGTGGATACATTCCCAACTCAAAAAACTCAAAAGTTAAAAGATTCCAGATAAAGCTGAAGCCCTGCTCTCCTCTCTCCCTATCCTATCACCCTCCTCGGAAGCAAACACAGAAAGTGGTTCAGTGGATCCGGTCTTCCGGACTTTTCCTGCATGTTACAGAGTTAAAGAAGATCCCACAGAAATTAGCATTGCTTTGTGTGTGTGCGTGGCAGGGGTTGCGTGTGCATTGTATGTTGCTGGGTTTTTATAAATGGTCACACATCAGGAGTCTTTTGTGCAGCACATTCTGCCTCAAGGGCACTTCCCCCTGGGCCCTCCGAGAGCTTCCCCTGCTCCCTGTCCCTGGCACTGCCTGGTCCCGTATGGCGCCCGCCTTGTGGGCCATGTGATACCTACTTTGCCAACACAGAACCTAATCATGTTGGTTGGTTCATCAGCTTGGGCTCCTAGATCGAAACCCTGCAAACTGACACTTACTGATTTTCTCAAACAACAGATGTTTATTTCCTCACAGCTCTGAAGGCTGACATCTAACCTGAAGGCAGATTCGGCTCCTGGTGAGGGCTGCCCCCCACCCTCCCTCTGCCTCTGTTCTTATGAGGCCACCAGTCCTACTGGATCACAGCTCCGATCTAAATACCTCATTTAACCAGTCACCTCCCAAATGCTGTCTAAGAACACGTGCACTTTGGAGGACACAAGCGAGCCTGTGGCAGTTGGGAGACAGGGAGTACCCTAAGTAGCATCCCCTCTGCATCCTGCCCTATCTGTTACACTGCTTGGTCCACAGCGTATGCTCAGCAATGGCTCATGACTTTGTCATTCGTGTCTCTGACAAACCCTGTCACTGAGGAGTTGGCCAACCTCTGCCCCATCACCTACGAAAGGTGGGCAGTGCTTCCAAGAGCGTCACGGACAGTCAGAGTTGTGACACCTTCTGTCTATCTTCTTAGGGACTTTTCTTGGATTTGGAGGTGCTGCAATTATTCACTCCGTTTTCCAGGCCAGGAAATGGTTGTGCAGGGAGGTGGAGATGCGTTACCCTGGGTTGCACAGCAAGAGAGAGCAGAGGGCTGGCTCTTACCTGGGCACCCGGTGAGTGGCTGGGAGCTTGGGGAGGGGCTGACAGGAGGCTTAGCACATGCTTCTGCCCCGTAGCTGTAGCTGCACCCCTTCATCTCATCACTGCCATCCTTGGCCGCGGCCTGGTGCTGAGTCTTCACTGGGCCAACACAGGCATTTCTTATGGTGAAAGAGCCCTACGCTTTGGGTCTGAAGTTTCCACCCCTGCCCTCTGTGTGACCTTAAACCTCTCAGCTTCCTAATTTCCTCTTCCTTAGGACAAAAATAGTGATCTTAATTCATAGGATCACAGGAAGAATGAAGTAAAATAAAATGTATGTAAACTAATATGTTTTCCCAATGCCAAACATGTAGAAAGGTTTGGTTTTAGGTGGCAAGGACATTGGAAGATGTAGCCAGGTGTGGTGGTGGCACACGCCTGTAATCGCAGCATTCTGGGAGGCTGAGGCAGGAGGACTCTAAGTTTGAGCCCAGCCCGGGCAACTTAGCAACTTAGCTAGACCTTATCTCAAAATAAAAAATACTGTAAAAAGGGCAGGTGGTATAGCTTAGTGAAAATGTCCTGGGTTTGATCCTCAGTGCTGGGAAGAAAAAAAAAAAGATTAAGAAAAAGAAACTAGAAGACGCCTGTCGCTCCAGGTAAGATGTTAGTTCTCACCTCAGGCCCGGCACCCCCTTTCACCCAGGATTGCGAGTCTTCCCGCCAGCCTCGAGAGGCTCCCCAGTTCAGGGAGAACCTGGCTCTCTCAGCCTCAGGCCTTGCTGGGGGTCCCGAGTCGGAGAGGGGAAGAATAAGGCCCCCAGCTCCGCCCATCTGGCGCCAGAGTTTTATTCCGTGTTTTATCTTGCAGAGAGAAATTAGCCTTGGATCTGCGGTTTCCCCTCCGTTACTGCTCACCGCCCCCCGGGGAAGCAGGGCACCTGCTCCCTCCCGGACCTGCGGAGGGCCCTGGGATCCCCAGCTGCAGCCCATATGAGCCGGAAACGGCAGCTAGCAGTGCGGCCGGCCGGGGTGGAGGGGTGGAGGTCCGGGAAAGACCCGTATGTGACAGCAGGCTCATGGCCCCCATGGCCAGGCGGGGCCCAGGGCAGGCACACCTGCAGCTGCGCCCCTCACACTCCAGACCTTGGACGACGTTATGACAGTTGTCTGTCGCCTGGCTTTCCTGTCTGGAAAGTGGGGTGTGTGCAGATTAAAGGGGCGGCGGTGCTGGGCTCTCTGCCCGAAGGCTCCCTCCTTTTCACACTTGCTCCCTGTTCCGACCCCCTGCTCCCAGCAGCCAGCGCCCCTGCCTCGCTCTGCTCCCCCCGGGCTCCGGAGGGCTTCCTGAGGGCCTGCGGGACCCAGTCTCCACCCTGCAAGGAGCGCCCCCCGGGAGATGCGCCAGGTGTTGGCAGGGCCGTGGAGGTCCCCGCTCCCTGGGCTCCTCACGACGTTAGGGTGGATTGGAGAGACGCACACCTTCTGAGGCCCTCAGGAACCAGAAACTGAGCTGGGCGTGGTGGTGCACACCTGTCATCCCAGCACTCGGGAGGCTGAGGCGGGAAGATCACTGCAAATTTGAGGCCAGCCTGAACTACACATGAGATCCTGTCTCAGAACAACAACCAAAAATCAACCAGAAACTGGCTGTCAGAGGAAACAGCTATACTCAAACCAGAATTCTAAACTGAGGCTTTTGGGCTCCAGATAAGAGAAAATCTGATGTCAAATAGAATCTCATGTGGATTGTTTTCATTCATTTATTCACTCACTCATTCCGGATACATCCAATAGATCTCTCTCTCTGCCACCATCTTGACTGAATTCTCAGCCACTGTTCTCCAGGTTGCTATAGTATTGTCTAATTGGTCCCTCTGTAGTCCTCAGTCAGGTCAGATGAGGTCCTTCCTCTGCTCAAGAGCCTTCAATGGCTCCCCTGTTTCCTCTAAATTAAAGTCTAAGCTCTTAACCCCATTGACCCTCACCTCTGTATTCTTATCCCTGTTCTCCTCACTCTACTCCAAGCCACTGGCCTCCTCTTGCTCGGAGCCCTTCCTTCTGCCTGCATGCTCCTCCTTCTGGAAGCAGTTCTGCTTTAAGTCTGTGTGCAGAGTTCACTGTGTTGCTTTGGGTTCTGCAGAGAAACAGAGCCAAGAGGACTCTGGTAGGAGGCATTGACACATGCGGTTGTGGGAGCAGAGAAGTCCCACCACCTGCTCTTCGAGAGTCGGAGACCCAAGGAAGCCAGTGATTCTGAAGGCTGAAACCAGAAGAAGAAGGCAGTGTGACAACAAGGCCAAGGGCAGGAGAAGCCCTAGCTGCAGCAGGCAGGCAGGAAGCAAAAGGACGAGCTCCTCCTTCCCCCTGATTTTGCTTTGTTCAGGGCAACAGGGAGGGTGGCGTCTCCCCACAGGAGGGAGAGGATCAGCTCCACGGGGTGCACAGGCATTTGTTGTTCTCCAGAAGCCACACCCAGGAGCAGTGTTTCAGCTGGGCACCTGGAGCCCCAAGGTGACCTTTTGAGGGAGCCATTGGGCACCCTCTCCCACCCTCTGCCTCTGTCCCCATGCTCCCGAGACAGCTGTGTTCTGAGAGCTGGGAGGGGTGGGACTAGGCGACACAGAGAACACTCTGTCTGGAGGACAGGAGGCGCTGCACAGGGCAAACCCTGCTGCTCTGACAGTTTTGTGATCTCTGGTGAAAGGTAGAATGCAGGAAAGGTCAACACAGGGCTCAATTATTGAAAAAGTCAGTCCTCAATTTTTACCATGTTACAATTATGAGCATTTTGTTCATGGCTAAACCACACACTATGCAGACTGAGTTTTCTTCTTTTGATTAATTATTGCTTATCATATAGCTAAAATATAGCCTTATTTTTAAAATGTATTTTTCTATGCACTTTGCCAGAAGCACGATCTTTCTATTCATATACTCAAACACAGTGAGTAATTGACCTGTTTCCTTATTAACTCAGGAGCCTTCTATCCTCAGCTCTTAAGCTATCACCTTGGAAGTTTCCTTGGTCTCTCTCATGCTAAATGATCTATTTCATGGACTCCATGTTGCTATGGACTGAATTGTGTTCCTGTAAAAATCATGTTGAAACCCAGACATTGGATGTGACTAAATTTTGGAGACAAAGCTTTTAGGAGGTAATTAAGGTAAAGATAGGACCCCAGAAAGAGCGGGTCCTAATTCACTGGAAGTGATGGCCTTTTAACAGGAAGATCTCCCTTTCTGTCTCTCTCCTTCTCTCTTCTCTTTCCCCACAAGCACATACCGATGGAAGGCCAGATGAGAACACAGAAAGAAGGTAACTGTCTGCAAATCAGGGAAAGAGCCCTCACCAGAAACTGAATTGGCTAGCACCTTACTCTTGGGCTTCTCAGCCCCTAGAACTTTGAGAAATAAATTTCTGTTGTTTAAGTCACCAGTTGATGGTGTTTATTATGGCAGTCTAGGATGATTAAGAAACAAATTGTCTTTTCTCATGGCTTACTCCCTTATTCTGGTGAAGCACATCCTCCAGTAACTTTCTCAGACATGGTTAGTGGGAGTAAAGTTTTTAACATCTCCCACATTGAAAAATATGTTTAGACTCCCCTCACACTCAATTGATACTTTGTCTAGCTATATCAGTTTTGGTTTGAAATAATTTCTCTTAAAATATTGAAATCATTATTATCTTTTATCTTTCAATTATTGAGAAATACAGTACCATTATGGGTCATGATTCTTTGTATATGACCTACTCCTACTTCCTCAGGAAACATGCAAAATCTCTTTATCCCTGATCTTCTGAAATTTCTGGAAGATGTGTCTTGGTGAGTGAGGGTCTTCTATTCCTACCTGAGCTAGGTCTTCAGTGTGTCATTTATTACATTCTGAAGAATTTAATTCTATTATTTGATTTTTTTTCTTTTCTCAATTCTCTCATTTTCTGGAAATCCTAATAATTTGACATTGGACCTCCTGGATTGATCCTCTAATTTCTTTGGCTCTTTTACTTTCCAGCCCTTTGTCTTTCTGTTATGTTTTCTGGAAAATTCCCTTAATTGTATCTTCCAAATGCTTATTAAATTTTTATTTGAAGTCTATTTTAGCTTCTTAGTACTCTGTAAGTGACATCTTGTTCTGGGATGGGGTGTTTTCTTTTCTCTCTCTGAGGATATTAGTTAGTGTTTGCAAAGTCTCTGTTTCCTACACATTCCTTTCTTCTGTTCATTGGCTGGTTAGCTGGCTCTAGTGCTTCCTTGGGTGTCTTGTATTTCTTAGCCACCTCTTCATATTTAAGAACAAACCCTAGAAAGATGATTGGAAATGTGTGGTGCAGGTGTGGAGCTCATTCACTGGTGGGTGTCTTTAGAGTTATGGCCATTTCTGGGAGACGCCCAAGTGTGAGTAGCTATAATGAATTTTTTCTCTGAGTAGTCAGTTTTCCAGAGGGGTCTCCTCCAAACTCATGCAGATAGAGGATAAACTTGGCTTCCTGGAGCCTAAATGGGGAAGGTCAGGAGGCTCATCATCTCAATGCCAGTTCTTATCCAATCCTCCATTTTCAACATGGCACCCACCTTGCCTTTGCCTGTGACTGGTGTCATTGGTACCTCCCTGGCTTGGTCTCTTCAGAGATTCCTCTGTGGCCCGCTTGGCAGAGCATGGGGGAAGGGAAACCAGGGCTCCAACTGCTCCGTACGTGGTCCTTGCTTCCTTCTGGCCCTCTGGGCAACTGTAAGTCTGGTTCTTGGATCTGCTTGATAGTAAGCTGTCTCCCTCCCCTCCGAACCCCAGCAGGCTCTACTGGCCAAGCCAGGTAAAGTTCTTCACCCAATAGTTTTGGGTCAATTTCATAATTAGATTAGTGTTTGTGGGTCCATACTTTCATTATTCCTTTACTGTAACTTCTGAAGGTGTGTGAGTGAGAGGAGATAAGCATTGTGTTAACCCTCCATGTGGATCACATCGCTTCCTTTCTCTGTAATACAGACGCGTGCACACACACACACACACACACACACACACACACGTGCGCTCATCCACAATTCAATTAAACTTCAAACTTGCCAATAGAGAACACATGGCCATGTGAATTAGTGAAGATTGGAATCAGCAAGCATAGCAGCACCTGGTGTCGTCATGGATTACAGCGTTTGTCATACAATTACAATGTGTTGTATTTTTATTTGCATTATTTGCATTTTATTTCAAGGTAGTGTGTTGAGCCGGGGATGTAGCTCAGTGATGGAGCACTTGATTAGCATATGCGAGGCCCTGGATTTAACCCCAGCACGGCAAAAATGAAAGAAGAAAGGAAAGAAGGAAAGAAAGAGAGAGAGAGAAAGAAAGAAAAAGAGAGGCTAAAAGGTAGCATATTTATGTGCATTGCAACACATGCACTACATATATGTATTATCATTTAAACAATAACATTAATAACAACAACAAATGCCAGGTGACCATAATCCTGTTTGGCTGTAAACAAAGCTTTCTTGTGACGCTGGGTCTGATAATCAGGGGGTCAGGGTTTGAGGTCAGACTCCCCTCGGTCCCTTGTGAGCCTCGTGTCTTGAGGGTCCTCCCAACCTGCAGACATGCATGTCTCAGTAGGTAGGGTCCAGTGGGCCTGCCACATTGGTCTGGGTCCCCAGTGAGACCCCCTGGAACTCAGAATGCTGTCCTGTGAGTCCTTCCCAGGAACTCTGGCCCTTCCCTGGGACCTTCGGCTGGGTCCTTGAGGCAGGACCTAGTCCTCCATCCCTGCTCCCCTGCTGGGCTGCAGCCCCCTGGTCTGGATATGGCTTGGACACAAGATCCAGCTGCCCTTCAAAACCTGGATCTGGGAGGTGCCCCATGTGCCCAAGGAGGGTTCAGAATCAAACATGGAGAGGAAGTGGGTGAGCTCCTGGTGGGAATGGGGGTGGCCTTGGAAAGGAAGGGAGCTCTTCATGGTCGCAGTGCCTTGCTGGAGGAGCCAGGCTTGGGGGACCCTCCTCCCTGCCATGCCCCTGCTAGCCTTAGAGAGCACCCAGAACTGGGGCTGAGGAGGGGGTGGCTGGCATCCTCAGGATGATCCACAGCCTGGCCCAGGACAGAGGTGGAAGACCAGGCCAGCACCCAGACCATGCAGGCTTGGATCCCTTGGCAGCTGTGTTGTGACCGGGTGTGGGGTGCACCAGTCACGGCTGACTTGCTGCCACCTCAGAGTATCTGGTAGGGTTCGCCTATTGCTCTGCTCTCCCTTGAATCGTGACAAAAGGAAAGTATTTATTACCAGGCAGACGGAGCCCTGGGGCGAGAGTCCGTCATCTCTGATTTGCCTGTTAGCCCAGGCTGTGGAATTAAGTGGAGTTTTGTTTTTATCTATTTGCATGGAGGCTTTCCAGAGAAAACAACAATTTTCATGACCTGCGCACTTTGTATCATGTTAATTAGGTTTGAAAACTCATATATTGTTTTCATAAGGGCTATTACATTTTCTCTAATTAAATTAAGGGAAAAATAAGGATGCACGGCAATAATATTTATTATTAATACCAGACTCCAGAGGCGCCCAGCAAGTTAAATCAGAGGTTAAAAAAAAAAATAACCTTGAAGACAGCCTGGACTTCAAAACAACGTGCTATATTCCAGGTTTTCAGCAGGTCGTTATTCTGAACACTTTGGAAAAATAGAAAGTGAAAAACGGACCCATTTGGAGGAAAACAGGCTTCTGGTCCCAGTTCATGAGGAGGGTTTCTGGGACGCGGACTACCGTCTCATTAGAGTGGTTTCAGCAGAACTGCAGCAACCGTGCTCTGAGGAGAGCGTTTGACAAGGGGCCGTGCGGATTCGAAGGGTACAGCCAGCTGGGATTTTCATCCAGCCCAAAGTGGCTTTCCTTCGCAAGAGGCCCCAGTTTGAGGAAGTTCATTCAGGCGAGGAGATGAAGACAAGTGGCCCCTGGGAGCAAAAGTGTCCTGTTGGAGAGGGAAGGTGCTGGCAGGGGAAGGAAACGGCCCCAAGGGTATGTGGTGGCCATGCGTGCCATCCCTCTGGCCCACCCCTTGTAGAAACCTGGTTGAGCTTAACTGGATTCCGATGCTCAGGCCTCGACCCTAGGGTGGATTTGGGGATGGGAAACCTTGAAACCTCAGTGTCACTGCTCTGTACTCCCTCCTGCCACTAGCACCCTTGGGGGCTGTCCAACCCTTCTGTCCCCAGTGGGGTCCTCCCATGAGATCCGGTGCTCTTCCCATGTACTCTTTCTTCCTGGTTAGCCAGAACCTGTTTCTGTGTCTTGCGGTCAAAGATCCCCATCTGTTGCTGTGGCTTCTGGACCAAATACAGGACAGGTGTGTGTCTGAGACAGTGGCTGGCAGCTCCAATGGAGCCCAGGACTCTGTGGGTCCCTCTGCTTTCAGGAAGAGCACGGGATCAGGAGTCCTGGATTTTCGACTCTGCCCCACAGGGAGGCCTTGACCAGCTGGTTTTCTTTCTGGGCTTCATGTGTAAGATGAGATATTTGGAATGTAATAGTAATGATGATAAGGACAATGACAATATAAGGACGGCTGCAATAACAGTCACAGCTGTAACACTGACTGCTTCATGGGGCGGCGTGCTGGGCAAGCATTGGCTCATTTAAGCCTCGTGACAACCTTGCAAGACTGACGGGCTCCCCATTTTAGACATAAGGATGGTGCCCTCGCCTGAAGCCACACTGACAGGAAGTGGAAGTTCTGAGGCAGGAAGCTGGCCTGCCTGATCCACTGATGGTCTCTAAGCTCTAGGGACAGCGCTTTCCTAGGACTGGGAGGATTCCAGAACCACGACTTTCAGGGCCAAGACCAGGACAATCCTGGGCAAACAAGCATGTTTGATCACCCTGCCTAAGACCCTTGGAGACTGGCTGTTCTGTTTCTGGAACAATGTGAAATTTGAGCATTTGTGCTGGGAGGGCCCTGGTGCCAATGGGCACATGCTAATGGTTTTCAAACCTCAGAGTAAAAGCAAAACCCAAACAGGGTTTCAGATGCCACCTCCAATTGCTGCTGAATTCCATTCTATGTAGCCTGCATCCTCCAGTGGGAGAAGAAGTCCAACAAACTCCTGGTTGAATCAGCCAAACCCTCAATCACTTTACAAGTGGCCTCCCCACCTATTTCCTGTCTCCAGACCACACCAGGAGAATCATCGCATTTATCCTCCACCTCACATCAGTATTTCCAACCTTGGAATACCTGGGGTCCAACCTAAAACTATTACGTGGAATTTGAATTTTTAAGAGGTTGAATTTTGTTTTTCAACTGGCTCACAGCAATAGCCCCCTCTGGGACCCACTTAGAGGTCTTAGATTCTGGTGCCACCACCTGCCCTAGTCTTGTCATTTGCTGTTGCTTTATCAACTCACCAAACATCTACTGAACACCTACTATGTGCAGGTCACTGGACTGAGGGTAAGGGGCCAGGGAGAAACCTGCTGATTAAAAATTTTTGATAGGGCTGGGGATTTAGCTCAGTGGTCTCACCGCTTGCTGCGCAAGCTCAAGGACCCGAGTTCGATCCCCAGTACCAAAAAAAAAAAAAAATCTTTGATGGGGGCTGGAGATTTAGCTCATTGGCACCACGCCTGCCTTGCAAGCACAAGGTCCTGAGTTCAATCTCAGTACTGAAAAACAAATCTTTGATGATCCCTTCCCAACCAATTCGCATTGGTAAGGTTTACCCTAGAGGCCACAGGGCTTGTGGAACAAAGAGAGGTCACTACTTGGGATTTAGGTCTCTTGAAGCAGTGGGTGATTACCTACTCTCCTGTGGCTTTCTCCTGTCCTTGCTGATGTCACACCACACTGTCACCACCCTGCTTCTCTTGGTGCCTCCTCCAGAGCTTGAAAATCGGTTGCTACAAGGTACTTACTTTGGTTGGCAAACACGTCCTGCGGCAGAGCAGGGCTCTAAAGGAGGGGAAAGCTTTGCCGAAGCACAGAGTCCTCTCTAATGTCATTAGTCATCCTCTCTCAGCCCTCAAGGATTTTGTTTTCTAAATTCCAATTTCTTCATTTCACTATGTCGGATTTTCTAAAATTGAACTTATCAGTTAAATCAGGTGCGGTCACCGGGTCAATCTGATAGAACCGCAGAAATTAAGCTAGTTTTCAAGCTAGGAAGTAAAGACAGGGTAAAAATATGTCAGAAATGTAAGTAAATGTTAGAAAAATGTCAGCCATTCCAATGATCATTGGCCCTTTTCTTGAAAAATAGAGAGGACTTTGGGGCTATTGCAGACTCTGGGGTGGAGTTTGGGGGATCTGGGTTCCAGGGAAAAGAGGAGCTGGGATTGATGACTGAGTTTTTGCAGCAAAGGAAATCACGAAGACTACACCCACTGAGCACTGAGCAATCCTCACTGAAACTGAGTCTGGAAAAAGCCAAAGTGTTGGCTCCTCAAAGACACCGTCCCGAAAGGGCCTCCAACCTGCCCCCATCAGTCAGCCAGAACGAATCTCACGGTCACACTCCCGGAGGGCACGGGCTCCCCAGATACCGCTTTAGCTTTAATTAAAACCCTTTGATGGATTCTCAAACTCTAGAAGAGACTAGTCACTCAGCATGTTGTACATTTGTCACCAGGCGGTCCTGCTCTGGTTGCGCCAGGCTCCTGAAGGTGAGGCTATTGTGAGTGTAAACCGGGATCCTCCCCTCCCTGGCCTGCGGGCACCTTTGGGGAACCAGCCAGGGAGCCCCCAGCAGCTGCTGTGAAGAGGGCACTGTCCACCCGAGACAGTGAAAAATTTCTAAACAGCTGGACTCTGTTAGGTTAATGGCATCAGATTGCTTAAAGCAGATGCCCAGCTGGTTGGTCGGTGCCCACATGGTTCTGTCCAGTAAATACTTTGACTGTCACCCTTGCTGTTACCCATGGCAGCCTCTTGCCCCCCTCTGCCCTTCACCACCCTGTCTGCTCCAGGGAGTAGGGTGGGCAGAGGGGACAGAGGCCCAGTAGTTCTTTCCTCCTGTCCCAGGCTTTCAGTGCCAGCAGCTGCCCTTGACTCAACAGAACGATGTCCAAACTCTGCGGCCAACCTGACCTGGCCCTTTTGTTGCAGATTTTGATCCCTTCACCTCCACCTGCCCTCCCTTCCCAGCCTCACCACTGTCTCACATCTCTTCCTCTGTGTCCTGCTTGTTATCGTTTGCATCTGGAGTGTCTCCAAAGGCTCACACATTGAAGGCCTGGCCCCAGCTGGTGATGCTGTCTGGAGGTGGTGAAAACTTTAGGAAGTGGGCCTGCCTACCGTTGAAAGCCACATTTTGTCCCTGGTCCCTTCCCCCACTACTTCTCTCTGCTTCCTGGCCACCATGAGGCAAGCAGCCTCCTCCTCCACTCACTTCCACTGCCATGATGCTCTACCTGGTCTCAGGCCCATGTAATGGAGCCAGTAGGCCATGGACTGGAACTGTAAGCCAAAACAACCTTCCTCCTTTAAGTTGTTTTTCTCAGGTATTTTGTTACAGTGATGGAAAGCTGACTAACACACAGCTCATATGAGTCCCCCTTCCTTCTCTGCTCAGTGTCACTGAAGCTTGCCGAGGCCTTGTCCACCCTTCCTCCAGTGACTTGCTAAACCCAGCTCCAACAAAAGCCAGCCATACATCCAGGCAGAATGGACCCCTTCTTTCTCTTCCCATCTTTCTTCACGCATGACTTTTGGTGATGGTCAAAGCTCTGTCCAGCTGTCTGATTCAAGTTACCAGTGAGCTGCTTTAGGTCAGAGAATGAGTTTACTGGTATCTGTTGCCCTGGGATGTATGGAAAGGTGCCCAGCATGGGGAGATCTTGATAATTTGTTGCATTGCTTTGGGTAGGCAGTGAGGGGTCTCTGCACACCAGAGTTCTAGAACTGAGTGATTGCTGAGTCCCAGTTCTGTGATGATTATGTCAAGACTTGAATCGTTCACACAGGTGACTTCAGGAGCAGCAGGAGGGCAGTCGCGGGCCTCAGAGTAAGACAGGCATAGGCTAGAATTTTACTTCACTAACTTGTGAGCTGTGTGGAACACACAACCCTTCTGGGCCCCAGCTTCTTCTTAGTAACATGGAAACCATCATATTACACCTTGTTGTTTGAGGGTTTAATGCAACAGTATCTGTAAAGTACCTTCCCAGGGTACGGCCTGGAAGGTGCTTCATAAATGCTGGTGGCAGAAACCTGAAGCTCTGGGTTTAGTGTGATCCTCTGTATCCTGATAAAGGCGCGATCAGTTCGAACTGCAGTTGTCATCTTCACCAAGTATCAGAGTTACCTGAAGAGCACAGATGGCTGCCCACCCTGCCCCTAGTTTCTGATTTGTTGGTCTAAGGTGGGATCTGAGAACCTGTATTTCTGAGTTCCCAGGTGATGCCGCTGGTGTTGCTGGTCCAAGGACCACAGTGTGAGAAACAGTGCCTTGGGTACTTACCCTGAGCATCCTTCTGGAGTCAGAACACAGCTAAGCATCCAGGTAGTTCTTCAAGAGTTTCCACAGGAGGCATGCTTTAGCCAATCCAAGCATGTTGGAATGCTGCCGAAATTCAGGGCATAAGCTTTATCCCGATCCACAATTTCTAGTTAGCAACAGAGTGCTTATTATCTTACCCATCCAAGGTTCAGTCATGATTGCAGATGCTGGTGCTCTGCACACGACCAAGCCAAAGGCTCCATGTTGCCAGCACAGGCTACAGATGGAATGCCTGCCACTCACCACCACTCTTTGGAAAAGAATGACTGACACTTTCCTCACTGGGTGGCCCTGGCCATGTTAATTTAACCTCCTTGAAATCATCTCCAAGTGGTGGGAAAAGATGGTTGCAGTACATAGAATGGAGACAGGGTTTGCAGATACGCTGTGTAAAGAACTCTTACAAACCAGAAGGAAAACAGCAAACGACCCAATAGGAAAGTGGGCAGGTGCTGTGGCCAATCAGTGTGTGAAAAAGGTGTTCTATTGAATAAATTATCAGGGAAAGACAAGATAAAGGCGAGATGTAGTCCTGCTACCTTCTCCCCACCCCCTCCACGGCTGTGACGTCAGGCTGACACCACCAAGGGTCGACTAAGTCATGGAGCTACAGGAACTCTCATCCCCTGCTGGTACTGTTTGCTTTGTGGCCATAGTTACTAAAGGTCGAGATGTGTGTGCAGTATGTGTCCCCTAACAGAAGTGCAGACGCATACTATTACGGCTTGACTGTGTCGAGAATCCATGTGTTGAAAACTTAACCCCAGGTTCCTATGCTGATGCTGTTTGTAGGTATGTGATGGACGTTACATGAAGTCCTGGGAGTGGGGGCCCTGTGATAGCCTTAGCGTCTTCATCAGAAGGGAGGGAGACCCGAGCTAGCGGCTTGCTGTGTCTCACATGGGGCACCTCCTGCCGCGTTGTGATGTGGGAAGGAGGACCTTGCCAGATGCCACCATCATGGCCTTGGTATCCTAGCCTCCAGAACTATGAGCTAAATAAACTACTACTCTTTATAAGCAGTCCAGTCTCAGGTATTGTATTGTAGCAACACAAAACGGACTGTCACATGCCCACCGGAGTCATATATTAAAAAGTTCAGAGCAGTGTTCTTCATAATAGTTTGAATTTGGAAATAACATATGGAAATGGATAAATAAAATGTACTATGTTTATACACTTTAAATGCTCTGTGTTTAATAGGTCACACTGTTTGTCTAGTGCATTTGCCCTGTTTCACATGCTGGGCTCATGGAATATGGAGTGTTATTTAATTTATATTTCCCAGCTCCCAGACAGATGGGCTCTTTCACACTGATCAGCTTTATGAAGTTTCCCAAGTAGCTGACTGAGGTCTGTGGCGTTCTTGCCATTTCTCAGCTGAGGCAGCTGAGGCCCTTGGGGGTGAGGTAACTTTCTCAGTCACCAAGCTGCTTACAGGTCTTTGCTCGCCAGCGATGGTGAGCCATTCCAGGTGGGGGACTCCTTCATTTCCAGGGCTACCTGCAGCCCATGTCCAGTGCCAGGCAGGCAGTAAGTCTGAGGGGAATGAAGCTGATTGTATGTTCTTTCCCTGAGTTGCTAGGGAGCCCCTGATCACATTGGTAAGTTCATTAGAAACATGTTTCAGACCCCTGGGAACGGCTGCCTCCTTCCATCCCTCCGGCTCTGAGAATCCCACTCCTGCAAATGGAGCACGGAGGAGGGAGCCTGGGTGGGTGGGAGGTTTATGGCAGCCTTTTAAGCCCCCGGATGCAGATGTCCACCCTCGAAAGGAATCACGTACCCAGATGACAGCCATCTGCACCACGCTGAGCAAAGCATGTTGGAGCACGCTTCTCACTTGCTCCCCTGGAGATAGCAGTGGACATCAATTCGCCTGTCTCACGAGGAGAGCAGGAAGGCGACTTGCCCGCCTTCCGGCTACTGTGGTGCATGGGTGATCCTGAGCTGTGGCCAGCCTCTGCCACCCTTCACACTGTCTGCTCCCTGCCCTGGCATGCACAGGTCCTCCTGCCTGGCATACGCCTTGCCCTGCCTCCTCCTCACTGGGCCTGCTGTCCCACACAGGAGCTGGTGGGCCCCTGAGAGCACTGGGCCCATGACCACTGTGCAGCCACTGCTGCCTCTTGGGTTGGGTCCCCGGATGCCCTGGACTCTGAGGTTTGGGCTGTTTGACATGGGAGCCCATTCCAGGAGGCACAGCTGAGGGGGAAGGAGACCAGTAGGGGGCGCTTTACCCATCGAGTTATGGCTGTGATTCTGGGGTTCAGCCCTACCAGGGAGAGTGGACATGGATGGGCCTCAGAGCAGCCCCATCTGAGAGGCAAGGACCTGGGACGTGTCCCCACCTCCTGGTATCCTCAGCGGAGGACTGCTGCTGGGGGCGTCCGCTCCCCAGTGCTGCCATCTGCTCCTCAGGTGGGCCATGAGGAAGCCCCAGGTGCAGCCCCACAGGTGTTCACAGCACCTGGAAACTGCTGGAACCCAGGGAGCTGAAAGGTGGGGATCTGGTGTCTGCTGTAGAGTGCCCTGCCCCATGTCAGCGGGGACTCATTCCAAGGCCCCCATTGGATGCCCCAACCATGGAAAGCACCAAAGCCTACCCACGCTGTATTCCCTCCTGCATATGCATAATTATGATAGGCTTCAATTTATAAATGAGGCACGGTAAGATATTAACAACAGCAACTAATAAAACAGGAAAACCAGACAGCATATATAGTAAGTCGTGTGGATGTGCCATCGCTCTTGAGAGAGTTGAGACAGTATGAATGCTTTCGGACCATGAGGGAACTGAAACTATGGGCAGTAAAATTGCACATAAGCGATACGCGTTGACTTGATGAACATACAGTTTCAGAAAGTCTTTACTGGATATATTAAATTTTCACTTAAAATTTTTTAATGCGGTAAAATATACACAAAACAAACTTTGCCGTTTTAACTGTTTGTAAGTATTCAACAGCGTGAAGTGTCTTCACTTTTTTGTGCAACCATCACTGCTATGTATCCAGAACATTTCGTCGCTCCAAACAGAAACTTTGGGCCCATCTGACACTAACTCCCTAACTCTTTGTCCCTGTAAGTTTGGCTACTCTGGGTGCCTCATATAAATGGAATCCTACAGCATTTGTGCTCTTGTGTCTAGCTTGAATAGGCTACATTTTAAAAGGCACATAGCCTTTGACCTAGAAGTTGCAATTCTGAAAATCTGCTTTGAAGAGAGAGAGACAGAGAAAGAGCAAGAGAGACAGAGAGAAAGAAAGGGAGTGAGGGAAGTACTAAATGACGTGTGTCAAAATTTTCATTGAAGTGTTGTGTGTCAAGGTGAAAAAAATTAAAAATCACCTCCATCAAAAGAGAGTCTGGTTGAATAACAATTTTATAGACACACTGTGGATATTTTACAACTATTAATCAGAACAAGTAGATTGATGTGTATCAGTCTAAGAAATGGCCAAGATATGAGGAGTCATAAATAATATTAGAGAATAATCTTTTATTTTTTTAAAAAAGAAAAAGAGACAAGAGAAGAACACAGAAAGGGGCTGCCTGTGTGCACCCAAGTACATAGTGTGAGCTTTTAGACAGCATGTTAGAAACATGCTAGGGAGGATGGGTCTTAATGGAAATGTTATTTAATATTTTACAATATTGTTTACCAGTACTGAAATACAAATAATAATCAAGGAAAATGACCTCTATTTCATGACTGCGACTCCACTCCCAGTTACACGCAAAAGTACATTGGATATTTACATCCATCAAAAGTCACATACACGAATGTCCATAGCAATGCAATATACTTTGGCTAAAAACTAGAAACAACCAAACGTAGTAGAGGAGAGGTCAGGGTGGCTGGATTGCATATGCAGATTCTTCACCCACCGAAAGAGGTTTCCACACCAGGGTACAGGGCCACTCTCACTAAAGAGTAAGTTTAATAATTGAGAGAAGCAACAAAGGAGCGAAGGATAGAGGAAGGGAGGGAGGGAGAAAGGAAGGCAGGCAGAGGGGAAAGGAGAGAGAGGAAGGAAGTTCATCAGAAAGGAACAGGGATTGACAGCCCTTTCTCGGGGAGCAACAGCACCTGCGGAAGCGGGAAGGAAGCCAGGAACTCACTGTGGGGAACCTGCTCCCAGCCCCAGCTCATTTCTCTGCGTTTCCGGGAGGCTGCTCAGAGGAACGCTGAGCTGTGCGGAGGGAGAGCAGGGCGTGGCTCTCGGCTCGGGTTGGCTGCCCGGCCCCGGCTGGTGCTCCTCGGCCAGGGCCGCTGCCTCTTTGAGCCTGAGAGCCCGTGGGTGCCCGCTGCCCTGGCAGCCCCTCGAGAGGCCCTCAGGAGATGCCAGATGCCACGCTAGACGCCGGGTCCACTCGGCTTCTTTCCCTGCGCTGTGCGGAAGGAGCGGAGTGATCTGTTTAGTTTCTGGACAGAGGGCTTTTGACAGGTGAAAGCATTTGAGAAAGAAAATCCTCCTGCAACAGAATGGATGCAGAGAGTTTCTTTTAGAAAAAAGATCAAGCTTCCAGCTCGACCAGGCCTTTGGTGAAATTTAAGCATTTCTCTGATTATGTATCTAATATTGACCAGAAAGGGAGGGAGGGTAGATAAAAGACGCTTCTCACCCGAACTAGCTCTTTCCTTTTTCCATATGCTGTGTTTATGATTATGGGTTTTAGAGCGTTTTTCTTCTTGTGTTTCATAAAGTACCGCATCTATTCACATAATTCACCCCACTGCCCTTTCCCAGAGATTTCATTGCAGAGAAGGGAGGGGAAGGACCCTAGGGGGTGGCGGGCCTGGCGGGGTGTCCAGGACTGACTCTCGGGCCCAGGGCCTCCCCGGGAGCCACCCAGCCTCCAGCGGCCAGGCCTGACAGGTCCTCAGGACTCCCTTCTGTGAAATCACTCCGTCCTGTGGGGTGGGCGATGAAAGAGGAGACATGTGCTCATGTGTGCCCGTGTGTTCGTGAGTGTGTATGGATGTATGTGTGTGCATGTGTGTGTGTGTATCCATGTGTGATGGCATGTGTGAGGACACATGCATGAGAGTGGTGTGCATGCGTGTGTGTTGTGGTTGCGTACGTGTGTCTATGTTTGTGAGTGCACCGTGAGAGTGTGTTTATGAGAGTATGTGTTTGGGAGAGATTGTGTATACACACATGTGTCCATGTAGGAGGACAAAAGGTGGAAGGCAGCAGGAAAGGGAGATTTGCTGGGGCCCTGCCCACAGGGGTCCCTTCCTTTTTAAGGGTGCCGGTAGGGGGCTCATCTGTGGGTCCCCACCAAGGTGACTGAGGGGGCTGCGGCCAGGAGTGGGCAGAACCAGACAGGCTCCTGTGACGAGTGTGTGTGTCACTGGGGCTCGGGTGGAGGCCAGAGCTCTTGGGGAACAGGATCACCGGGACGCACTGAGAGGGGCAGGGACAAGGTGGCGAGGACACTTCCACTTGTGTGGAGCAATGACTTAGAAAAGACCCCCAGCACGGAGCCGGAAGAACACCTCTTGGCTGCTGCTTCCCTCAGGCAGGAGGAAGGGGGCCCTGAGCTCCCAGATCCAGAGCCTCCAGGTCTCGGGCGCTGTGGGTCCCATCGTGTGCGTCCACCCCACCTCACCCCGACACAGTCACTTACACATCTCTCCCCCGGGGACACTGTGCACCCAGAAGCTGGAAGAGGGGCTCCTGGTCTCACTATCCATGCCTAAGGCCAGGCACTGGGCAGAGCTTGCAGTGAATGCTCCGCAATGGCCACTGGATGAAGGAAGAGGGCTGCATAACTCGCCGCCCAGTGTGGGTCCCAGCTAAGGAGATGGGGACTGCCCAGAGAAGGGCGCCGAGCGACAGCCCTTCTTTCTCTGTGTGCTGCACGCTACCGTGGTAGTTGCGATGCTGCCCAGCTAACAGAAGGGAAGACCGAGGCCAAGGGACCTAGGGCTGAGCCAAGGCCACGCACGATGAGTGAGGGGCACTGCTGGCACCTGAGCCGGCCCATCAGGCTGCAAACAGTCCCATGCAGTGCTCACCCTCCTGTGGAGTGGGGTCCAGGAATGCACCACAAAGCCGGCCCCTTCCAGCTTGGGAAGAGGAGGGCCAACTGCAGTCCTCACCTTGTCACCAGATGAGCTGCTTCCGGTGGCTCCAAGAGCTCCTTTCCCTCGGTCACTGGCCCAGTGCCATGGCCAGAGTCTACTTTCTGGAGAAATCCCCCTGTAAGTATGTTCTTGCACACACCCTGGGCAGAACGCCACAAATGAATGAGAACTGCAATGGACCAGTCTCATGCAGAGACCCACTGAGACCAGAGTCGTTCAAGCAGCTCATGGTGCCTGTGCAGACAGGGATTCCCAGGACACAGCCCGGCCACCTCAAAGACAGGCTCTCAGGACTGGACCATGCCACCAATGCCCCATCAGAAGAGGAGATGACAGCTGAGCTCACTGTGCAGCCCGGTGGCAGAGCCAACAGAGTCTGCTGCTCCATATGCCAACCTTGGTATCAGCACAAGTGCAGCACTCAAGCTAATCACACATTGGAGGCTTCTGTTTCCGCTGGGGGGACCGCACAGTCATCTGCTGCTGCCGCTGCCGATAATGACCTCAGGATCTCACCTGGCCACTCAATGCAGTGCTCAGGGCCTGTTGGCATGGAGGACATAGCAGAGAAGGTCATGTCTTGCCCAAGACCACAGAACAAGCCCCCGGGCAAGCCATAGGGGCTGGGTATCTTCCCAGGAAAATGTACATGGTGCAATCAAAACATACAGTGGATGTTTAAATTTCTAAAATTTGTTACAGCAAGACACGATACCATTAATCCCTCTCAAAATACTCCCCTCACTTGGAGCACATACTTATCTCATTGCTTTTGCCACTTTCTGAAGCAGCTCTGCATGCCCTCTCGCGCGAGTGTCTTTTAGTTTCACTGGATTGACTGCCTCACTGTCCTGACTTGTTTCCCAGCATTTACCTATCATGACCATTTTGACCTGTGGAAGAGCCAGGCGTCGCATGGTGCCGGACCCAGTGACTAAAGTGGAGGAGAACACCCCGCCGTGTTTCTGACAGGTACTGTCATAATAGTAACTGCTTCACAAAGTGGCAAGAATGGTGGGCTGAGTGTGTTCAAAGCCAGGGGGCCTGTGGAAAGGGATTAGTGGCAAGGTGACGTTTCCCATAATTCGTTCTTATTTAGGCACTTGTCCTCTGTTTTACCCACCTCCTGGTGTGAAGCCTTCGAAGACTCTTGCTAGCACTCAGTGCGTCTGTCACTGGTCCCAAGGTCAGGAAGCTATCTGGGAGGTGGACAGTGTCTCCATCAGGCAGGAAACCACCGTGCCTGGACCTTCCTGATTCATACCTTGCACAGCATCGGTTCCCCTCAACTCACAGCACAGGAAGAGAAACGCACGCACGACTCACCTCCACGTGTGGACAACGATGCACACGCAGCTCTGAGTGGCCCTTTGACATCCTTGGGTGGCAGACGATCACGTGTGTCACGGGCCAGGTCTGGGCAATGCCCCACTTGGGCCTCTGGCTCTGACCTCCAGCCTGTTGAGTTTACCTCCTCATGTCACAGCCCAGGGTCCACCGCCAGGCAGGCCGCAGGCATTCTGTTCCGTTGCATGAAAGGAAACAGCGGGAGAACTGCTGTCTCCAAACAATCCCTTCTGAGCACGGCATCGGCAGAGCCCAGACAGGAGTAGCCTCGGCAGCCCTGAGGACTGGCCCCAGAGGCCTCCCCAGCATGGACACACAGCAAGAGAGAGGCATCTTCGTGTGCCAACACATCTTCCTGCTGGGGCTTCCCTGGCCAGCCCAGGGCCCTCCTCCATGGTGGCCTTGCTATGTCCTCTCCTTCGGGGACAGGCATATACCAATGGGGATGGTCGGGCTGGGATTATATTAAAATCGTTTATAAGTTACCCAGCCTAGGGTTTGTCACCTGGGAAATGACCCACAAAGATGAATTGTGTCCCTGTCCCCAGCAGGACTTAGATCCAGGAATCTGGTCACATTGTGTGACCAGAGAAGCTGGGGCCTTGAGTGTGGGGCTGCCCCAGCGAGCCAGCTGTGCCCAGATGTTTAGGATGCACCTCGGCTTATTCAGCGCTAAATCCTGTGCTGTAAAGAGGCATTGTGTGGAGAGAGGACCCCAGCTGGAGTTATTAGCGGGCAGGGGGCGGGGCAATCCACTTAGCTGGTGGAGGCCAGTGTGCATTAGGGTCACACCCTGGGGTGCCTGTTAAGAGCCTCCCACTCTGCCTGAGGGTGGTCCGAGCCAGCTCCCACCCCTCCACCTGCAGAGACCTGAGCAGCACCCTCAGCTAATTACCTCCCTTCCAGGGGATCCCCCACTAGTGTGGGATTTGAGATTGCTGCTAATTGGTGTCTTCCCAATAACCCTCAGATTAAGGCCGGCCGGGAGGATTACTCAAAGGAGGCAAGAGGTAAGACCCAAAATAAACACAAGTGCCCTTCCTAAATGCATTCTTGCCAGCAAGTTAAATAATCCAGCCCCTGGAGCCTGTTCCTAAAAGATTTAAATGATAATTTGAGGGAGGCGGGTGGGTGGACGCTTAGTGGATTTCTACCGGTTCTGACTTCTTCTGACGTCTTTTAGAGGCTTCGTTTCTTCAATGTTTGATTCCCTTTGACGATTGTCAAGTTAAGTTTACTAAAAACTGGAGAAGACTTTGTTCCGGGGTGGGGGAGAAGGGGGGCTGCTGGATGGGAAACATGAGCCAGGCCCCGGCTTGTTCATCGGCCCTGGCATCGCTTTATTTCTGCGTTTCTGAAAGGCTCCGAGTAATCAATTCCAGAGAACAGGCTGGGGGAGGCTTGGCAAAGGGGCCTCCTCTTGGCCATCGCATCGAATATTTTATGCCGCTAATAGAGTTTTGATGGGGCCCAAACTGTGGGCACTTGGAAGTCCACCGGGTCCCCTGTGTGTTTGTGTTCTGATCGCTGTCACCCTGCCCTTTGGAGAAGGGTCCCCCGGAGGCCGCTGAGCAGGGTATTAATGTCCAGGGTTGGAAGCCAAGAGTTCCACATGGCTTGTCATGCTTCAAAGGAAGGTCTTGAGAATGGGCTGAGAATCAGAGCTCTCTCTCTGAACGTCAGTGGTGTGCGGGGGTGTGCTGAGTGAGTGAGCGTGTTCTCCCTGTCATGTAGCCTGACAACGGCCTGGTGAAAGGGGCAGAGCACTGTCCCTAATTCCCAGCGGAATGAGCCACAGCCCGAAGGTTGGCAGAGGTAGGGCAGGGTTTACACTCAGGCACGGCCCAGATGGAAGGCAAGTGGGGGAGATTGTCACTTGGTCTCCTGATGAGCCACAGGCTTCCCTCGGTTCCTGGAAGCAGCGTGGGTGACACACGCTAAGGGACGGAGTCACTGCAGCTCAGGATTCCCACCTAGGAGTCCTCACAAGCATCTCCCTCCAAGGGCAGTGCTGACGGAGGGCCCTTTCTGGAGCTGTGAGCTGAGTCTGGTAGGTGCCCCCTGCCTGGTGAAGGGACCCCTTCCTCATGCTACGATCCCCAGACTTCTGTCGGTCTCAGCACCCAGATGGTTCCCAAGCAAACTCTTCTCGTGGGCAAATATTTGTCCTGTTTTTCTTCAGCCCAATAAGCAGCACATGGCTGAGAAGAAAAGCGAGCTTTTTCCAGGTAACTCGATTGCAAAGCATCTTTAGGTGGATCCAAGTGACCCACGTCCCTCCTGGCCTCAGTGCGTAGCCTTGGCAGCCTGCTGTTTGCCCAACAATGGCAAGATGTGCTCAGGACCCAGGGGCTCTGAGCTCCAGCACTGCTCACTCGGTGACCCTGGATCCTCTAGGATCCTCCCCTCACCCCGGCTCCTGGGAAGGGCAGGGTGTTGGCCTTTCTCTCTCTCTCTCTCTCTCTCTCTCTCTCTCTCTCTCTCTCTCTCTCTCCTCTTCGGGCTGTGCTCCAGGTCACATGGAATCAGGAATCAGTAATCAAGCACATCACAGAAGGCTTGGTGAAGCTATCACCCGCACGTGTCCAGTTAGGGTTCCCAAGACCATCGGGGCACCTGGCACACGGTGGCATTCAGCTTGCTGTTGCATCCAATGAATGAAGGAAGTGATGCAGGCATTTCCGGCTCGAACAATGGCAAATTAGCATACTGGGCTTGACTAGCCCTGCTTCGACCTTAGCCGGCACTTCACCTTCTTAAGGCTCAGTTTGCCCTTCCTTTTGGTGGGTACATTCTAAAAGCAACCACATGTATCTGTCTTCGGTCCTCATTACCCTCCTTTTTGTCCCCTCTATTCGAAGATAGATGTATTGACACTGCTATGACAAAACCCAACTGGTTTTTTCAATACTATCAAAGCAGTAAGAAGTGGTCTTACAGAAACAGCATAATAGGACCTTGCGGCTCATATAGATTTGAAGCAACGTATGTGTCATTCTGCTCCTTGTGGAATTAATTGTTTTCCAAGTGGTTTGTTCCCTAGTAACCTGATGTTGATGGCAATAATGCAATTTTCATATCGAAATGTTGTTCTAGGGAGTGTGTCTATTTCACTTAGACTTGCTGAAACCCAATCTACAGGAAAGGACGTTCTAACAGAATTGGAGGTTAAATTTCATTTGCTGATTTAATAAAAACTAACAGGATGGATTTGGGGATATTTCATTAATCTTTCTTTCCTTTCAGTGCAAAGGAAATTAAGTTCACTCCAGTTCAAACTTTGTTTCACTCTCATACAATAAGCTGGCAGTGTCCACTTTCTCTCTGGCAAGTTCAAACCTAATTAGTCACAGAAAATTTCTCCCTGACCTTGTCACCGTTAGCAGGAAAACACTGTGAAGCAGGCATGGAAACACACAAGTGGGTGTGGGTGTGCACACACGCACAGCATACACATCACACATACATGTTACACACATGTGCATCACAAATATCACATATATACATCACACACATCACTTAAAGTACATACACAAATACACAACACACAGTATCTACATACACACATCACATAGGGAAACATAGCACACCACTTCATACTATCCCATATATACACCACACACACACAAATCAACAGATCACACACGCCACCCACCCACACCCTCCTTCCTCCGCTGGGCCTCGCTCTCCGGTCCGTGAGCTCGAGACTGCTGTGTGGTGACGACCCTACAGATCTGTTGACTGACACATGTTTGTGGGTGTTTCTGGCCGGAACTTCCCCGTGTGACCATCAGATCTTTCATGTCTTGCTTCTCTTACAGACTAGGCCGGGTCACTTCCAAGCTGGGAAAAGAGCATCTTTTCAGCTTCAGGCCCCATATTTGGCCTCAGGTTTTAAAGGTCAAGCCTGCATTTCTACCCTGCTGAGTCATTTTCAGGAGGAAGTACATAAGGCAGGAGCGTATAAGGGAAAGGGCTCTGGGCTGGGGGCCCAGAGAGCCCATGGCCAAGCCCCGCTGTGTGGACTTGGCTGAGTGACTTTGCACTAGTGACTCAACCTCTCTGAGGCTGTTTTTTCTCTTTTGTGGACTGAGAATAAATAATCCCTGGCCTAGTTGCCTCAGAGACATGTGAGGGTCAAAAACAGCCCTTTAGGATTTTGTCCAAGACAGGACAAAAGTACTTTAAAATTCTGCTGCCCAAGGCATGTAAGAGCTTCTGCTCTGAGGCTGGCGGGTAGCTCAGGGGTACAGTGCTTGCCTTGCATACACGAGGTTCTAGGATCAATTCCTAGCACCCCACCAGAGCCTCACTTCCTTGGCCGCCCTAGCAGCCTGGCGCTGTGCTCGAGCGGGGAAGGGCGGATGCAGCTGATGAGCTTCCCCGCAGGCAGGCACCGGCCAGGGCCTTTCCAGGACCTCCTTCGGGGAGGTGCAGACACTGCCATCCCCACTTTGAGGATCAGTAAGCTGAGGCCCCAGGGTCGGGGCTGGAGGTGGCAGACAGGGCTTGATCTCTGGCGTCTATCAAAGGGCCAGGTGGCCGGGTGGTGCCACCAGCAGAGGAGCTGTGAGGCCAACAGCAGGACAAGGAGAAGCCCCGGCAGGTCCAGGGCTTAGAATTGACTCTGAAAGCCGGGTGTGTTGAGCACACAACTGCAACCCCAGCACCCAGGAGGCTGAGGGAGAAAGATCACCCAGAGTTTGAGACCAGCACATAGTGAGGCCTGTCTCAAAAGAAGAAGAGGAGGAGGAGGAGGAGGAGGAGGAAGAATTGACCTTGAGGGGAGCCAGGGGTGGGGGCTGGCGGCTGGGGACCCTGGGGATGGCTGATTCCCTGCAGGAAGAAGGGAAGGGGTGGAAGGAGTGAAAGAGCAGAGGGAACCGGAGCACAGCCTGGGGTCCCCGGGCTCCTTGGGAGCTGGCCCCACTTGCCCCTGGCCACCTCTGTATCCCTGGCCTTGTCAGCACCCTGGGCCCTCTTGGAGACAGGAGGCCGAGGCTCTGAGAGGTCAAACGTTGGCCCAGGCCCCAGCTCAGGACGTGGACTCCCAGCAGCTGACTCTGGGTCCTCCTCCCCACCAAAGCTATGCTACCTGCTTCCTAGCCACACCCCTGCCCCGAGCTGGCACTCACTGTCCGCCAGGCCCTGCCCCACACCTTCCCCAGTGAGAGCAAGAAAGGGCCTGGAAACTCAGAGCCCAGCCCCAGACAAACAGCCACCTGGACCAACAGCTTCAGGACCGCCTCTGCCTTAGAAGTCTCCCGTGGCCTTGGCAGCCCCTTCCTGGACCTCAAGCCCCAGCCCGGGCAGGTCTAGTGCTGGCTTCCTGTCGGGGTCCCCTCTTTGCAGATGTGTGCCCCTCACTGTTCATCCAGGTGGCTGGGAAGCTCCAGGCAGCGGCTCTCCCGTCCCCTCCCCTCTGATCCCTGGCTTCGCCTGTCCCGACCTTACCGTGCCACCCATTGTGGCTCCAGGAAAGGACAAAGGGAAGAGATGAAGAGAGCGAGCGTGGGGACCTGGTCACAGCACAGCGAGGAGTGGACAGTTCCTACAGCAGGCAGCTCGGAGCTGAGGCGCTGGGGCTGGGCTGGGATAGCGACAGAGACAGCACTAACTGCGCTGGTCCTGTCCTCAGCAAGCTGCCATGCCCTCTGGGTGCTTCTCCCCGGGACAGCAGCAGCCTAGCACCTCGCACCTCGCACCTAGCACGTGGGACATTTAGCAGTGCAGGTGCTGCCTGGCGATCGCAGTGGTACAGGCACACACGTGTGTGCCAATCCTACAGATAGACACTGTGACTCCCTGTTTCCTAGATGGGGACGCAAGGCCATTGGCATGAGTGTCAGGGACAGGGCACTGATGGACTCAGGTCATGTCCTTCAGTTTCGACACAAGGCAGCCTCAATCGGAGCCAGCAGGTGCCAGGAAAGGCGCTGGCCAGACTTGGTCAGGGGACAGCACGCATGCCCAGTTCATCCTTTCCTCCACCACCCGCCTCTCAACCTCCCTGTGTGCTCCGTCGGTATCATCTTCATCCTTCTGCTGGGCTTCATGGCCTTTGGACATCTAAAACTCCATCTCACCTTGCTAGTGGCTCTGGCTCAGTGTTTCTTGCCTGCCTCCTCTGGTCCATGTGTGCCCTGCTGAGTCCCTGCATGCCCAGCAGGAAGTCCTTCTAAAGGTCCTTCACTCGGGCCTCTTGTGACAAAAGGTCCTGTTCCCCACGCCGCAAGTGGTTTATCAGATGCATCACTTTCTCCAGGAAGTCCCCTCTCATGCCCCCGGGGTGCTCTGGGTGTCTCACAGCACTTCTGCAGCATGTGTGTAGCACCATGCTGTGGGCATGTAGGATCCAGCACATCTGCTCTCATCGTCCCAGTAGACATGAGGCCTGGCAGTGGGATGGGCAGGGGTCTCTCCTGAGGAACAAACCAATGTCACCTGACAGCCTGCATTGGGGAAGCCACCTCGCTGAAATGAGCAAGGCCACTGTGCATCTGGGCCTCCACCATGCTCCCCAGGGGGAAGTGCTTGCCTGCGTCTGCCCGGGACACACTGCCGACAGCCACCCTCAGATTGGGCACAATGGGTGACAACCACAGAGGACCTGTTCTGCCCAGGTGGCCACGCCAGAGTGGCCTCGGTGGACAGTGTGAGCTAGAGCATTGCTTTTCTGCCTCAGGTGCTGTCACGGGCATGTGTGGCGAGGACCATGCTCTGGTGCTCAGAATGGACACTGTCCTTAGAGAAACCGCAAAGGCTGGCATGCAGGGCCTGGCACCACGGGAACAGTGCTTGCAGGCCATGGGCACTTCCTCTGCAGCCCTCTTGGGAAGGTCACTGGTGACCCCTGAGTGACCGCCCCAACCCACTCCCATTGCTAGAGCCCTCGGCCCGCTGTTTCCCTGCCTGTTGGAGGTCAGAGAGGAGATGGCCACGCTCACCTCTGCTGAGAGCCAGGTCCCAGCCCGGCGCCTGGGGGTAAGGAGCCCAGTGGCCAAGGGGCTGCTGAAAGGCACAGGTGCATGGCCCGTGCCCCCTCTAACGCCCCGAACGGTTTAGGTCGAGACTGTACCCCAGAGATGCATGTGCTGGGGGTGCCGGAAGGTGACTGGACCGGGGGTCTCTGTACTCATCAGTGGATTAATCAATCCTCTGATGGATCTGTGGCTGAATGTGCTGTTACAGGTGGGCCTGGTCTGAAGAGGGAGTGACCCGGAAGGGTGTGTCTCCCTCTGCGCCTCCTCCCTTCCTCTGCTCTGCTTCCTGCTCGCCGTGGGGCAAGTGCCTTTCCTCCACCCGGCCCTCACCATAGCCCTCCCACCTTGGAGCCAGCTGACTACAGACTGAATCCTCTAAACACAGACAGCCAAATAAAACTCTCCTCCTCTAAATTGTGGGTTTAGGGTTCTTTGTCCATGTGACAAAGAAGTGACTAAGACACTTATCTTCCAGGTTCATGCGAAAATGTGGCCCCCAGCAAAGCCCCCCCAACCCCCAGCAAGTGGCCCTTCCTGCTCGGTGCCCACTGCCCCCAGCCCTGCCACCAGTCCCTCATGGCTCAATGGCTCTGTCCTCTTCTGCTGGGTGGGACCGAAAACAGAGCCCACAGTCCCAGGGGTGGGATCCCAGTGTCCACATCGGAGAGGGGCCCAGGCTGCCCATGTGGAGCAGAGTCAGGAGAGCTCTTGGGGTGCTCCAGGTAGCCGAAGACACTGGCCCCACCACCCCCATGGAGGCCCACGTCTGACCCCCCACTGCAGTGTGCACCTTCCTGACCCAAGGGTCCCCACTATCCTGAGACACTGGAGGGAAGAGCACAGGGACAGGTGCAGCCAGAGCCACCTCCTCTGCACTGAGGATTGTCCTCTTTCCTCCGTGCTGCTTCAGTAGGCCGGCACCCACCAGGCTGGACCCAGGTCTGAAAGAAAACATCAGCCTTCATTAAGCACCCGGGTTCACTCTCCAGCCTATGACCAGGGACTTAGGGACACAGGGACACATGGGGACACACGCACAGGAGGACAAGCACATGCAGGTGTCAGAACTCAGTTGGTTCATTTCAAGGGCAGACATACAGGACTAAAATATAAGACTCAAAACATTTTAAAGGCAATGTTGCAAGGGTCAAGGCCAGAGTCTATGTCGTGTGCCAGTGACCTGACCTCTCTGCATGGCGTCTCAGCAGGTTTCTGGAAAATAAAACTAGCGAGAGAAGTACCCCTTCCTTTTTGGTAAGTTGATGACAAACACAGGAGGAAGAAATGCTACTTTATACATAAGATGGAAATACAGTCATGTATGAGTTGCTCAGATATATAATTTTCAGTGGATGAATTATGCATAAAAGTAATTGTGATGCATGCCCACATGCATACCTGTACATGATACATACATACATAGTGGTGTGTACGAAATATGCAAAAGGTTCTTTTAGAAGCCACATTCCCAGCTCCAAGGACTTGGAGTATTCCTCAAACACGCAAGCTAATGTCACAGAGCAAAGTGTAAGTGAGTAATGACAGCGAGTCATGAGAAAGACTGTCCTGAAAGCCGAGTGCTCCACTGCACATGCCTGCTGATGCCCACAGCGTGGGCCTCCTGCCCCACAGACCCGCACCACCTCAGTCCAGGTCACAGCCCCACCTGTGGGTGTCGCGTGCCCCTGGGTACCAAGGGAAGGCTGGAGCAGGCAGGTTCGGCTGGGTGTTCACAGCAGGAGGGAGCGGCTAGTCGCTGGAGCTGCCCCAAACACATCTCACCTATCTGGTGCTTAAACAGCAAGGACCAGTTTTCCTCACAGAGATGGAGGCTGGAGTCCAAGATCAGGATGTCAGCAGCTATAGCTCATCCGAGCCTCCCTCCCCCTCTCCGTGTCTTCTGTGGCTCCCCCGTGTGTGTCCGTGTCCTGATCTCTCTCTTATGAGGACACCAGTCTTGTTGGATTAGGACCCATCCACACAAGGTCCCTTTACCTGAATTACCCTGGAAAGGCCCTGTCTGCAAACACAGTCACACTGGAGATCTGGGGTTTCAGGCCTGGACGGACGGACGGGATGCGGTGAGGGCAATTCCCCCATGGGGCCTTGGAGGACACAGCCAGGCTCTGCCTCACAAGGTCCAGGTTCCCGTCCTGGGCAGCCCTCATTAGAGTGAAGTCAGTTTACTTCCCTGAAGCTCCAGTTTTTCCTCTGAAATCATCTCTCCCTGCCCCTCTCTCTCCCTCTCTCTCTCTCTTTCTGGGCTTGGGGAGGCTCTGGAGAGGTGAGGGTGTAAGCTGTCTTTGTGGCCTGTCTGCTCTGTGTGTGGGACACAAAATCATCCCTGGGCCGGGACAGCCAGGTGTGGGTGAGCCCAGGATGTCAGGCTGACAGGTAAGCTAGCCAGGGAGGGCCTGGGAGGGGTCTGATGAGGCCTGCGGTGTAGACAGTGGGTGCCCAGGACACCATGACAGGGAGTCAGGCAGGGTGGATGTTGGAGCCCAGGGAGCTGAGTGAGGCCTTGGTGGGAGGGGACAGAGGCCCGAAGGGAAGGCAGTCGCCCTGTAGGGGCTTGCTGGAGGCCCTACCTAGGATGCCCTGAAGGGGTGCATGGGGGCCTCAGTGATCTGGAGAAAGAGGCCCTTCCTCCAATGCACATGAAGTTTCTAGAAGGTTTGAGGACCATGGTTCTAGAAGGTTCTGAGAGCCCACCGGGACCTGTAGGGGACAGGAGGACCGAAAGGTGACCGTAGCCCAGCAATGGAACAGAGCCTCCCAGCCCTGCGGCCCCTCTTGTCCAGCACTTGGCCTTCCTCCCCACCGGGCACAGTTCCACTGCTCTGGCTACATCAGGAATTGCCTCTCCTTTGGGCCAAAGACAAAAAAGAATGCAGACTTGTTTCCAGGATTATTAAATTACACACAGCGTATTCTTCCCGAGCGCGTCCCGTCTTAGTGGGGTTTAGGGCTGCGCTCAGGCCCGCCAGGCTCCGGTTACCTCTAATGAGGATAATGATCAGGAGGCTTAACGATAATTCCACACTGATTCCCCGGCTGCGCAGCCGTGTTGGACAACTCGGACCATGGGGAAGAGCGACAGAAGGTGCCCGATCCACGTCACCGCTGCTCACCTCAGCCCACAAGGGCTACGGCCACCTTCCCATCCTGCTGAAGAGTGGCCAGGTAGTCTCAGGATGGATTAAACACCAGCTTACACCCCTGTGGAGAGGAATGAAAGTCAGAGCAGAAATAAAACCCCAAACAACAAAAAAAATGCAGCTAATTCCATCCTGTCAGCGGTGGATATTAAAGACTACACAGGGGCAGGACCGGCGATGTACAAGCCACAATGGCACTACTGTTGAATTTTAATTTAATTTTCAGAAAGGTAAGCGAAGCACCAAGTGCAGGAGAGGAGGCTGTTGGAGCTTTTCTCCCCTGCAGGCAGTCTGGAGTTTTCCTGGGGCCTAGCTGGACAGATTCCCTGCCACCATGAAGGGAAATCTGCAAACCACAACCCTCCCAGGGACCACTGTTTACTTAGCATCTACAATAGCTCAGAGGCAGAGGGAATTATCTCCATTTCATGAAAGACAAAGGCACAGCTCAGAGAGGCTGTGGAATTTTGCCGAGGGTTCCCAGCAAATAAGAGGCAAAGCTGAGACTCAAGCTCAGGCCTTTCCGGCTTCACTGCCTTTCCAAATAGGAGCTCAGCTCTGTTCATGCTTTGCTGCCATCCCAGCATTGGGGACCTGAGGCTGGAAGTTCACCTCTTTGGCTCTGTCTCCTGCCCTGGCTCCGTGTAGCAGCTGGCATTGTTTCTTAAATATTGAACATGCCAGCTGTGGTAGCACACATCTGTAACCCCAGCACTCAGGAGGCTGAAGCAGGAGGATTGCCCCAAATTCAAGACCAGACTGGGCTGCATAGTGAGCTCATGGCCAGCCTGAATTATACCATCTCAAAAACAAACAAACAAACAAAAAAGTTGAACAAAGCTACTGTCACTGTCCCCTACTGCACATATAGAGGGGAGTGCAATGGCTACCCACGCCACCCCTCAACACTTCCCATTCCTCAGCACTCCTGAGCTCATCCTCTTTCCTGATGCTGGGCTCTGTGCTACTCATGTGTTGCCCACGACTAATATTTTGTGCCCTTTTAGAGCCAGGCAGCAGTGAGGCCAGGAATTGAAGCCAGATTTCCAAGCTTTTGGGGCCAGATGTTAGGCACCTTCTGGGACAGCTGTCCTGGTGCTGCAGATGGAAGGTTGTGGGGGGTGGCAGGAGGAGGGGAGCAGGATCTTCACTATTCATCAAGGGCCGCACAGGGCACAACAACCTTTCCACGGTTCCCGAGGCCACGGTCGCTAAAGGACTGCAGCTTGCTGGCCTGTGAGGCCTGGCCCTGCCTTGGAGGTGGCAGATCAAAGAGAAGACACAGTGGGCTGGGGAAAGAGCCTCCTGACTTGGCTCTTGGGTGTTTCAGAGCCTCAGGGGCCTGTGATGACCGCAAGGACAGAGACCTGGGTAGAAATCCCAGTTCACCACAAGCATTTCAGGCGCCCGGAGCCCCAGCTTCCTGGTCCCCCAATACACACCCTCCCCACCACTGCCGGTGGTCAGAGTCCATCGGGAGCTGTACTTCACTCCTGACCCAAATGGTCACACTTTTAGCTCACACATTTTTTGCTTTGCTGCTTAGAAAGAATCTGCTCACTCATCAAGGGAAAATCGAGTCTCATTTTGCAGATGAAGAAGCTGAGGTTTAGAGAGAAGCAGTTTCCCATGTCTCTCTGCCCCCAGTGGAGTGAGCAGCTGGAAGCTGAGATCTGATGATGATGCTGGCCAGGGTGAAGATATAGCAAGTGTACATGTGTGTGTGTGACTGCTTGTGTGTGTACATGCCTCTGGATGTGTTCATGGGAGTGCTCATGTGTACACAAGCATGCACTGTGTACACAAGTGTATCCATGTGCATATATGTTCACATGTGTGGTTAGCACATGTAGACCCATGCTACGCTTCTCGTGCCTTTGTGTGTTCATGTGTTGTGCTGTGCACAGTTATAAATATCTGTGCAAATGTGTTCTTGCATGTGTGTGATTATGCATCCATCTGTGTTATATGGCCATGGGCATGCACATGTATGTGGGTGTGGTATGTGTGTGGGGGTCTGTGTGTGCATTTGTGTAAGACCTGGTTGACGCTCACCACTCCACCTGAATTCTCAGCATGCCCTCCTGGGGCTCTGCTCTCTGCTGCTTCAGGCAACATCATAGTTTGGGCTTCCTGGGTTCAAATTGTGACAGTCACCCTTCTGAGGTCTCAATGTATTTACTCAGTAGCATGTATTTTATGAGATTTGAATGCATTCACATGTGGAAAGTATGAAGAACAGTACACGAGATGCTGCAGGCGCTGCACAAGTGCTTGGTGAATGAGCAGCTAGGTTTTGGTTCCCGGGAAGGTTTTCTTATTTCAGGAACCACGGGGTTGCAGCCACAGTTTGCTTCCCATCATGGTGAGGCAAACTCTCTGTTCCAGAGTTGCCCAGCCATGTGGGCTGTATGATCCGCTGACCTGAACCTCAGCCCTCGACAGAGTTCTGGGGAATCAGAACACTCAGGAGGCGCCCTCCAGGCCCGGGGCTGTCTCTAACACAGCGTGCACAGCGTGCACAGTGGGGCAGTCTCTAACACAGCAGGCGGGTGTGCTGGGGGAGGGGCTGTAGCTCCTGAGAGACGCACAACACTCAAGAGCTTGAACTGAAGAACTTCAGGCTGTGCCTCTCCAATTAAGCGATTCCTTTTCAAGGTAAAATTGTCCTTGATTTTTATTGTAAGCCTTTTGGGGCTTCGACCTACAAACAGGAATGTGCTTACACAAACGGCTACACCTGGGAGGACGGGGCTTGGAGAAGCACCCTTGCTGCTGAGCCATGGGGTGCAGCTGCCCATGTGGGGCTCCTGAGCCTTGCACCTGTTTCCAAACCAGCCAGTCCTGACAGGCACCTGGTGGCTCACAGCTCTAGTGGCAGGGGACGAAGTCCTCCCTCCCCTGGGGAAGGACATAGGAGGCAGGACCCTGTCCAATGCAGTGACAAGGTGCTCTGAGTTCAGAGGTACCCAGAGCACTTCTAGCTCCACCTGAAGACATGAAGCTGCCCACAGTGAGCCCATGCCAGGGTGTGCTGGGGCCACAAGCACTGGCCCCTGAGGACCGACTGCTAAAAGTTCAGGAATTTTGTGAGCCAACTATTAAACAGAGGAATCATTAAATTAAATTATGCAAACTTACAATTTAATAATTATGTGGGAACAAAGGGAATAGCAACGTTTTTCTCTATGATGGTCCTACACGCGTCATCATTTGTCAAAAGTCAGCAAACATGACCACTGAGCATGAACCCCGGTGTGAACTGCGGGCATCGGGTGGTAATGCTGTGTCCATGCAGAGCCTCTGATTGCAAGCGCTGTACCACCCTGGTGTGGTATTAGATGAGTGTCAGTGGGGACAGGGACATCTGGGAACTCTCTATACTTTCTGCTCAATTTTGGTGTGAACTTAAAATTGTTCTGAAGTTTATTAAAAACCAAAGAAAAGAAATACTCAAAACTCATCACCTCCCGATTATTTTAACACTATCTATGCTTTTGAGGCTATTTATACATCTTGCATGGATAGGGTAGAAATCCCATGGTAAGATGTGCCACTCGGGTCTCTCCCCAGCTGTGTGTTCAAGTGCAGTAGCTGGGAAGAGCCCTGGGGTGATGTTTCTGCCATAGAAATCTATAAACACCACAAACTGCCAGACTCTACTTACTTCACATTGCTGTGTTGGATGTCCAGGCTTCCAAAACCAATGTGGGGTAAACTGGGTTGTGAATGGCCCATAAATGGAAGACATGCTCTCCCAGCATTTGAAAACTATTATCTAAGGGAGCAAAGGAGTTTTCTAATCATTAGTGAACTAGTGTTGTCATCATTTCCGTTTTGTTCTACTAACAGAGATGAAAACATCAACCAACATTCCTGTAAGTGGCCTAATTTTTGCATTGCAGCCAGAAGTTGGCTAAGGATATGAGAGGTCAATCACCATAACAAAAAAATCAATGAAAAGCCAGGCAGCGTGGTGCACCCCTGTATTTCCAGTTACCTGGGAGGCTGAGTCAGGAGAATCACTCACACACGGGACTTCAGGGCCAGCCTGGGTAACGTAATGAGATCTGGTCTCAAAGAAAGAAACAGAAGAAAAATAAAAGCGTTCTGTAAGAATCAACTGGTTGTATGCATTTGCAATCTAGAGTATTTTTACTATTTGTAAGTCATGTGCCATACATCTTTTGTGTCAGTAAAACTTATAATAAATATCACCTGTGCACCCGGCCTGTCAGGCAGCTTGAGAACGGCTTCCAGTTTATCCTTTAACGTGAAAAATGAATAAGCATGTTTTTCAGAATCAGAGGACTTGCAGCCTCTGTGTGGGCACCAGGCCAGGCACCCTGTACTCCACGCTCTCGCGACCCCTGACAGGGAAGCAGGGCCCTGAAACAAGGAGCCCTCCACGGGCTGTGGGTCTAGGAGGTGGCTGGGAGCACTCGGGGGACCAGGAGAGCGAGACTGGGAGGGGAGGTAGCCTATGAAGCAGTCTCACCAGGCGACTGCAGCTGCAGCGACTCTGGGGATGGAGTGGACCCGATGCCAGAAACTGTTCCAGAGGAGGGGAGCTGGAGTGCTCCCTGGGAAGGGATGGAAACCAAGCCAGGGTTCCTGACATGGAAAGTGAAAAGGCAAGGGCATCTCCTCTCTCTGGGACTCTGTCTCTCTCTTTCCTGTTCTCCCCCTCTGCCTGACTTGAGTCCAAGAGAAAAAGAAAAGGTTCTTTCCTGGGGGTGCAGTCAACGCCTGATTGGCCTAGCTGAGTCACATGCCCACTGCCATCAACCAACTGCATGACCTGAAGAAGGCGAAGCCCTGATTGGCCAGACTTGCAGCTGTGCCTCCTTCCTAAGCTGCCCACGGTGCATGAGGAGGGGGAGGCTTAGAGGATCTCACTGAGATGGGTGGGTGCCCTGACAATGTGGGAGCCCCACAGTCATTCACCAAGGCTCTGTAAATCTACTGCACTTATGCATAAAGTAGTGTGGAGACACTGACACAGATGGTAAGGCCTTACAACGACACGCAAAATACAACTGATGCAGAAGTGAAAAGTAGCCCCTTGAACATGCACTGAATTATCTCATATGCTTTTACCTTGGCTGCTGCCTCCCCGAATTGAGACTGTGAGGTTAGTGGAATCTGGGCAGGGATTCTGCCTTACTCATTGCTGCCAGTCAGGCCCTAGAATGATGCCTGGCATGTGGTAGCTGCTCAATAAATATCTGATGAATGCCTTCAGTGATGAAGAGCATGGGCATGGGGGAGGGAAGAATGGGCCTGAGGGACAATGTGCTGTTCGCCACAGCCCCCCCCCCCCAGTATTTCTAGCTGTATGCTGCCTCTCTGTAACACACACATAACTTCAAATAAAGAGAAGCCGTGCATGGCAACATCAGATCAAGCGCCTAACTGAAGCCAGAGCATGTGGCCAGGAAGGCTTGGAAGCAGGTCCTGATGCCTTCATGGGAACTACCACCCGTGCCCTATAAATCCACCCTCAGATAGAAGCTCATTTAATCCTCCCCACAACTTTCCGAGACACCAATTTTTATCACCGTCTCCATTTTATAGGTGAGGTCGTGAAGGCCCAGAGGATTTAAATGCCATCCTCAAGTCACACAGAGAGCTCTGGTGGCTTCCAGATTGCCCCGTGCATCGCAATCTTTAACCCACAGTCTGCAGATGAAACGGACACCCTTGCAGCCTCGTGGGCTCCAAATCTGGTGCACAGCTCTGCAGACAGAAATGTGCGTCTCGGGTCCCACCTTCTCCCGCGCCTGCCTGGCTCTTCACCCAGGGCAGCAGGCATGGTGTGGGCAAGGGGATTTTCTCTCACTTGACTGTTTTATCATCCTGAAAGGGAGGGAGCCAGGAACCTGGAGACGGAGCCACAGGAAGGCAGCTGAATGAAGATCTGGGATGATGAACCCTGACAGGAGGCACGGAGCCCTCGAGGATGCTGTCTTGAAATGGCGGAGAGCAGTGCATTGTTTCCAGCACCATCTGTGTCTCAAGACTCACAGTGAAATGCGAGTGCCATGTTGGTGGCGGTGGCGGGCATTGAACAGGTGGCAGGTCACTAAGAAGGTCCTGCCCTTCTCAAGGGAGGGAGGGAGTTGGTTGCACTAGGAGGCAGCTAGGCCTCTGCCCACTTCCATTCAGATCTGCTCGAGCACCCGGGCTCCACCACATTGTGATGCAGCTCGGCCCGCCAGGTGCTGAGCGGGTGGCACTGCCTTGCCCTGGAGTCAATCAGCCTTTTCCCTCCTAAGTCACCCAGGGGCCAGAATTCAGTCAGGACAGAAAACAGGCTCAGCTGGTCCTGAGAAGGCCAGACTAAGCAGCCAGCACAGCTAACCTGGTAGAAGTATGACCAAGTCATCTTTAGAGTTCATCGGGGAAAGCCAAGTTACCCCAGAGAGGAAGAAGCTGCCCCTAAGAGAGGGGCCTGGTCCAGAAGGATGAAGGTCAGAGGTCAGAGAAGAAGCAGCAGCTCGTAGGTCGCCGAGCCATCAGCCAAAGGCGCAGGAGACAGTCACACAGCCGGCTGTGCACAATAGTAAATGAGGACAACGACGAAAATCAGCGAGAGAGAAAACAGCAGCGACGAGAGGAAAGACTAAATCTAAAGCACTTGCCTCCAGAAAACGCAAATAACAAAATAAACAAGCAAAACCAGGGAAAACTATTAACACAACAGAAATTTAAAGAGAATTTAAGAAGTATTAGGATGGGGAGGAAATGTCCACACTTTTCACATCTCCTATTATGTTTCCTCTTTTGCTTACAGGGGGAATAGTTTCTCGTATGTACAGTGGGTGTCTACAAGAAGTGGTCTATTTTCAAACAATGCTTAGTAATTTCTTTCTTTCTTTTTTTTTTTTCCGGTACCAGGGATCAAACTCATGACCTTGTGCTTGTGAGGCAGGCATGGTGCCACTGAGCTAAATCCCGGCCCTTGGTTTTTGTTTTTTGTTTTATACCAGGGAAGTAATTTAACTATTTGCTTTTCTTATTCTTCAAAAAGCTTGTCCATTTTCCTAGATTTGTTTGATTGATTGATGGTTGGTTGGTTGGTTTTTTTGAGGCAGGTCTCCCTTTGTAGTTTAGGCTGGCTCTGAATTTATTATGTAGCTCAGGCTGGCATTGAACTCACGGTAATTCTCCTGCCTCAGCCTCCCAAGTGCTGGAATTACAGGCATGCGCCACCACGCCTGGCTCATTTTCCTAGGTTTTATAAAGTATTAGTAACTATAGCTGTTTTTATTTAACAATGCCTCATTGCTTTGTCTACCTTATTGATTGGGTGTAAAGACTGTGTGTCCATCTTACAGGGCCACGCTCCTAGTATGGACCCACATGATGTCACAGCTACTTTGAGGTGGCCAAATGGAAATGAAAAGCCTTAAAGTGGTGTGATTTTGTATAGCTTAGCATTGGTAGCTCATTAAATGAGGATCTCCATGCAAGGACTTGCATTATAATTACTGCTACTTGAATATAATGTTTTAACAGTGATAGCAAATAAACATGGGTTTACCTTCTTTTTAAAAAAGAATAGTAACAAGTATTATGAAAAACTGAGAGCTAATACATTTTAAGATCAAGAAAAAAATGGGCAAGTTTTTTTAAGAAAGAGTGGACAAGCTGGGAGTGGTGGCACATGCCTGTGATCCCAGCACTCAGCTGAGGCAGGAGGATTGTGAGTTCGAGGCCAGCCTGTGCTATACAGTAGGCTCAAGGCCAGCCTGGAATACAGAACAACACCTGGACTCAAAAACAACAACAACAAAAAACAAACAACAAAAGAACAAATAAATAAATACAGTGTTTAGGAAGTAAACTAAAGGTAATGACCACTGTGAAAAAAATTACTCCATTAAGACATTTTTAAAAAGCTATCAGTTCTTTCCAAAATGATCTACACATTCAATGCAATCCCAGTCTAAACTTCAGCAGGGTTTTTGAAGAAATCAATGAATTTATTGTAAGATATACTTTGAGGAATAAAGGTTTGTGACAGCAGAATCAACCAAGAGGAGAAGAGAGGGCATCTCACACTCTCAGCCATCGTGTCCCAAAGCAGATGGGTGCCCAGTTCCGGCACCACTGAGGTCAGGAGGAGCAGAGTGACGCGGGCGTGTACGGAAGCTGAGGGATGATCAAGTGCGGCGGGAATGGAGGAGCTGCATAGGAGACAGTATCGGGAAAACTTGTCCCCTACATGAGGAAGAGTAGGGTCAGATCCCTAGCAGGTGGTATGATCGAGATTGAACTTGGATTAAAACATCTAAGCATGAGTGACAAAGCATAATAAAAGAAATTATCAGAGAATATCTTGGTGACTTGGGCTGGGGAAGAACTTCCTAAAGGAACTGATCAATCAAGCCTGTCTAAAATTTTTAAAAGAGTGGGGCATGGTGGTGCATACCTGTAATCTCAGCACTCAGGAGGCTGAGGCAGGAGGAGTGCCCCAAAGTCCAGGCCAGCCTGGGCTACCCAGTGAGTTCAAGGCTAGCTTTGACTATATAGTGAGACCCTGTCTCAAAAACCAAAAATAAATAAATAAAATTTCAACAAACCAGCGTAAATCTATAAGAAAATCTGTAAGGATTCCAATAGGAAAGCAGATAAAGAACACGAGCCAGTAATTCAGAGGTAAAGAAGTCCTGAAGAGCAGCAAGCACTTGAAGAGATGCTCCGATTAGTACTCAGATGACTGCACACCAAATGCCAACACGATGTCACTTACGTCTGTCACATCAGAGAGAATCAGGAGGCAGGAATGGGCGCAGCGTCGGCTGCTGGTGAGCGTGGGAGGCAGGATCAGACATCTGGCCCGAGGAGTATCTCTGAGGGCTCTGATAAGACCCGGGAGCCCCAGAGAAATTCATACCCAGCTGGGGACATTTACTAGACGTTCGTCGCACTGATTTGGCTTAGGGGGCACTGGAGGCAACTTATGCGTCCATCCATGGGGGACAGACATGTAAAATGCACTGGATATGGACACTAGCATACCATGAGCGTTGCAGACAGACACATAGCAACACAGAACACGGCAGCATCACTGCATAGGGCTGAGAAAGAAAAGTGAACTAGCGTGATTGCTATCACATGGCCACATCTGCGTGCAGTCGGTCACAGGCACATAAAAAAGGAAGGTCAGGATGCAGTGTCACAGGGGTGGCAGAGATGGGCTGAAGGAAAGAGGATCACTCTTCTCAGTCCGTCCCTCCAGATGGAACCGAGTGTGGACCTGCAGGGACTTTAGGCCATGAACCAAGGAGCACGATTAACTGTCCTTGGCACCTGAGGTCTGACACAATGAAAAGCTGGCACCCTGGGCAGTCACAGGGCCCCGTGAAAAGCCATGTAAAGGACTCGGCCCATCCGTAGTCCAGCACACAGCAGTGGGACTTCAGTGGAATGGAGAAGGGGGTATCGTGGTGGCCATGCATGCACATGCACCAGAGAGAACTCCAGAGTGTCTGCTGCCGGGCCATGAGGAGACCCTGGCCCGTTCAGAACCTTCTGCAGCTCCCGTCATCATAGTTACAGGGCAGTCCCAAGCACTTCTGCCTCCCGGCGCTGACAGGACTCCAGAGGGTCATGTGTGATTCTGCAGGGTTTGGGGGCTCGGCTCCAGGACCCCCAAGGGCACCCACAGCTGCTGACGCTCAAGTCCCTAATATAAAATGGGATTTTCGTGTTACTGCATACATTCTCCGGTCTACTCTAGATGACTAATAATGCCCAATCCAACGGAAATGCTGTGTGGAATAGCTGTTACACTACCTTGCTTAGACAAGGAAGAAAGAGCTGTCTGTGTTCAGTACAATGCAATTTCTTTCCCAAATATTTTTGATCTAGTTGAATCCAAGGATGCAGAACCTCCAATTTCGAGAGCCAACTGGATATGCGAAGTTCTTGGAAGGGTGCCTGACAGTCTAAATCCTCAACAGTTGTTTGCTTTGTTTTCTTTTGTTGCATTATTATTCAACCCATTTAAAAGAAAGACCAGACCGGATCCTCTTCCCAAATGAGGACTCCACACTTTCATGAGAGGGTGAAATGCCTGTCACGGCTCATAGAGGGACAGAGGGGCGCAGCAGGATGGTGAGTTACTGAGTTACTCTGTCATTCCAGAAACCGAGGTGGGCAGTGCTTCTTGGACCCTCGGCTGTGTGGCCAGGGACAGACAGGCACTCGGGGCAGGGGCTGGCAGGTGAATGTGCACCTGACATGGGCCACCCTCGCCCCACCCTCCACCCATCTCAGCGCCTTGAGCTGCATGAGGCAAAACCCTGGGGTCTCCCCTGCAGGCCCCCAGAAAGGCCTCGGCCCCCATCGCCAGGGGCACCCCACACATCTCATGGTCATGTGGGAATGATTTGGGACTCGGGGCTGCAGGGTTCTTGGGGCAGGAGTGGGCTAAGATTTCCATAAACACAAGCACTGAGCCATTTATGGGTTTTACTAGAAGTTTTATTGGCGTTTGGTCGTGTTGGCATTGTGTGTGCCTTGAAATGTAAATTAGATTACTGGCAGTAGATTCAATTTAGCGGTAAAAATGTAAGGGAGTCAGATCAGGCTGTGGATGAAACAATGCAGGGCCTGTTCTTGGGTCAACGAAGGGTGAAATCGCCCAGTGCGTGTGTGCATGTGTGCCCCGGGAGGGAGCCAGGCCACGGGCCCTCGAGGAAGAGGCAGGGGCATCTCCTCCTTCCTTGGAAGTCGGATGAGCACCGTCCCAAGGGCTGCCTGAGTCTGCTGTTCCCCTGGAAAAGCCCAGCTCAGTGTAAAAGGCATCATTTCACCCCACAAGCCTGAAACGCATATCACACAGATCTTTGGTGAAACACAGTAACTGCAAATTTGAAAAGAAAGCCCACATTTCTGTGGGCTAAGAAGGCCTGGCCAGCAAACAGCACCACTAGCAGCTGACATGACCCAGCTAGTAGGTGACAGAGTAAGATTCAAACCCAGAGCCCATTCTAATAATTACATTCTAATTCTGACAAGAACTTTACACACATATTGCCTGTGTCATTCTCTTTTTTTGGTACCAGGGATCGAACTCGGGTCCTTGCGCTTGCGAGGCAGGCAGCAGAACCACTGAGCTAAACCCCCAGCCCACTGTCTGTGTCATTCTTATATGGGCTTGACTTGAGTGTGTACGTGCTCCTAGGAGTAGGGGTGCCTGTAAACTCCTGTATATGTGCACAGAAATGTATGGGGCGCGATTGGGTGTGTGTGTGTGTGCAGTTATGTGTGTCTGTGAATGCATGTATGTGAGCGCACGCAGATGTGTGAGTGTGCGTGGAGGATGTCTACTCGGCTCAGTGCCAGTGCGTGCGCTTGAATGTGCACACATGGGGGTGTGTGTGTGTGTGTGGTGAATGAGTGTCGTGATTGTGTGTGTGCAGGGACATGTGTGTGAGTGTGCGCGCATGCATGTGACGACAGTGGATGGTGACGAGGACGGCAGGGACTAGGGAGCTGCAGGGGGCACCCCTGGCGGGGGCAGGGGGCTCGCCTGTTGGGATCCGGGTTTCCGGCCCTGGGCCGTGGCTCTGGGTCCCGTCCGGGCCTAGGTTAGAAGACGCTCAGGAGTCACTGCCAGCGCCCTCGCCCTCGAAGGCCACAGGAGGGGGATTCTAGCATCAAGCCGGAGCGAGGGAAGAGTGGCGAGTAGCGTTGAGCCTGTCTGTGGAGAACAGAACGGGTGCTGTTAGTCCCTCAGCGGCGCCAGGCGCCCTCGCTGTCCCGTCTGTCTCTGCACGAGGACCCCGCCAGGCGCGACACAGAGGCTCGCAGCGCCCGCCCAGGATGGCGGGGGAGGCTGTCGGCCAGTGGGGCTCTGTCGCGCGCGTGCAGCGGCTTCCAGGCCAGGGCCACGAGGACAGCGGCTCCCTCAGTCTCTGGGGAACCGGCCGAGCAGAATTTCCCCCCGGCGGTGCCCTCAGCACCCCCTCTCCCTCATGCCCTGCGGGCTCCGCCTGGCGGGAGAGGCAGCCAGGCCTGGGGCAAAGGGCGGTGGCCCAAGAGGCCTCTGGAGTCCTTGGTCTGGGGGCCACCTGGAAACGCAGGGCTCGTCCCGCTCTGTGACCCTGAAGGAGCCGTTGCCCCGCGGGGGACTGAACTGACTTCCTGGTACCGAGGAGGTTTGCAGAAGCGACTTCTCCAGCTGAGGTGAGGCCAACAGGGAGGCAGAAGTGCGCAAAGCCCAGCACAGGCTCAGCTATGTCATTTTCAGGGCCCCCGGAGGTTGACGAAGTGAGGCCTCTTCTTCAAAACTCACTAGTCAGCTTGGCGTGGTGGCCCACACCTGTAATCCCAGTGCTCAGGAGGCTGAGGCAGGAGGATCATCATGAGTTTGAGGCCAACCTGGATTACACAGTGAGTTAAAAACCAACCTAAACTACATAGCAAGACTCTGTCTCAAAAACATCAAAAAAATGTAGGGATTTCACAATGGCAGTGCCTGTCACAGGCCTGAGGAGCCAGCCCTGCCAAGGAGACTCTCCTCAGAGAGCTCCCTGAATGTGCCCTTCCTGTGACAGGTAACACTTTTCAGCCAAGCAGCTGTCCTTCTTGCCTCCTCTCTGCTGGGGTAGGCTGAGTCATTCCAAAACCTCAACTCCAAAGACAAGGACTGGTCTTAATCCTCTCTTGTTTGGAAAAGAAAATCTTTCCCTTATTAAAGAAAAACATCATGTAACAGAGGGCAACGTCATGGACATTCTCCTCCAGGGCCACCTGTGGCCAAGGCAGCTGTCCCCAAATCCCCCTGAATGTGCCCTGGTTCAGGTCCTGCTTCAGGCATTTCCTTGCTCTGGGATGGTGAGTGAACTATGTACCTCTCTGAGGCTCCAGGCTCAGATGGTGACCTTGTCTATCCTCAATGTACCTGGCTCCACTGTACGACGTCCCTCGAAGGGCCAGGGCTTTAGCTCAGTGGTGCCGCTGCCTGCCTCGCAAGTGCAATGTCCCAAGTTTGATCCCTAGTACCAAAAAACAAAAAAACCAAAAAACTGTCCCTGGACATCCCTGGGAGTTGGGTCCAGGACCCCTCACAGATACCAAAATGTAAGGAAGCTCAAGCCCCTTGCATGAAACAGCATAGTGTTTGCATGTAACCTGCCTGTGTCCTCCTGCATACTTTAAGTCATCTCTAGGTGACTTACAATGCTAATGCAGTGTCTACAGTTGTGTTGTTGTGTTGTTTAGGAAGTAATAACAAGAAAAGGAGTCTGTATGTGTCCAGTACAAATGCAGTTTGTCTCAAATATTTGGGATCCTCAGTTGGTTGAGTTCCTGGGTGTAGAGCCGCAGATAAGAGGCCAAGGGCATGGTCTAGACTGATGATTTATCAACACACCCATTCCCTCAAAATTCTCATGTAACTCATTGAAGCTTGTTCTCTTTTTTTCTCCCTGAACTGATGCCCCAAGTGGCAGCTCATGACATCTGCAAGATTAACAGTGGAGCCAAGTGTGGGGGTGCACGCTTGTAATCTCAGCACTCAGGAGGCTAAGGCGGGAGGATCACCTTGAGTTTGAGGCCAGCCTGGGCTACACAGTGAGTCCAGGGGCAGGCTGGAGTACACAGCGGGACCTCATCTCAAAACACAAAAACATAAAAAACAAACAAAAGACTAAAAGTGGATCAAAGGAGTCATGAAGGGGAACGTGGAAAAACTCAAAAAGGCCGTCCAATCCAGAACCTGCCAAATCAACCAGGTTTCCACATGGCCCAAGACTATGGAGCTGCTGCAGGAGAATAACTCACAGTGCAGAAGATGCTGAAGACAAGTGGATGTGTAAACAGAGGAGGCTTAGAGTGGCGTCATTCTATTCGGAGAAGAAAGCATTTAAATAGCATTTATAAATTGCTACCTGTATAGCAATAAAAGATAATCCCCAAATATTAAACATGATCATTTTGGGTGAAGCGACTATATGATTTTTATTTTTCCCATAACTGTGCAGTGTCTGAATGTGACCCCATTTGTGCGTGTTGCTTTCAAATGAGTGAAACTTGTCACTGTTTGCTTATTTTATCTGAGGTCGGGTGCCGAGGGATTTGCTCAGTTCAGCTTCGGCGGCTCTTGTTCTCTCTGCCCACGTGGATTGGAGGTGTAAGGGGCTGGGAGCAGCTCTCCGTGGAGCAGGTGGGCTATTAAATGGCTTGATCTCTTTTATGGGGTTCCCGCACACCCTGGCCTGTCTTGCTGGTCTCGGCCTTGGCAGGCACCTGCCGCCTCAGACACGCAGGCCAGCCTCGCTGCAGCCACTGCCCACACCCGGCCCCCACCGGCCCTCCACCTGAAGGAGATTAGCCAGGACCACCAGAAGCCTGCAGCCCTAATCGCAGGGATTTTGTTTCTGGTTTCTTTCGCCAAGTTCCTCCAGGTGTTGTTAGTGATTAGCCAGGGCCGGGGCGGCTGGTCACTGTACCACCATTGTGTCCCTCGGCTCTGTTTCCTGGACACGTGGCCTTTGGGAACGACCCCAAATAAAAATGGTGAGAGCAGACTGCCAAGTGGCGGGACCATTTATGGGCAGGACGTGGATACATGCCCGGGGGAAGCAGAGTACCCTTCACGCCCCGGGAAGGAACCGATGGGGGTGCTGAGCACCTCGCTGTTTTCCTCTCTGCTGGGGGACCCCTCGGAGGCAGGCTTGGCTTCGCTGCACTGTTCCTCAGTGCGCTCCTGTGGGATGGCTCCTAACCCCCCTGATTGCCACCGAGTACAGGATGAGATGGTCCAGCGCACAGGCGGCCGCCCGCCAGCCCGGCAGACACAGCGGGCAGCCTTCCACAGCATCTTGGGTTTCCTGGCCGACTCGTCCTTGGGTCGGATTACGCTGCTCTCCCAAAGCCCCCATGACAAGGGAGGCCTCTTCTGAGCAATGGGAGAAACCAGAAAACCTCAAGCAGAAATGGGGTGGATGTTCGGGGTGCAGGTCTGGCCTAGGTCCCCTCTGCCCTGGGGGTTAGGCTTTTTCTAACCCAGTTGCAACAGGGTTTTAAAATCAGGAAGGAAAGAAAGGGAAGGAGAAAAGACAAAATGCAGGAGGGACGTGCGTGAGGTGCTTAGGGGTGTCCACGGGCTCCCCGTACCCACTCTCCCTTCCTGTGAACAGAGATGGAAGGCTGGGGAGGCCCCAAACCGAGACCCATGGGCAGCTGCAGGGAGCAGTTACAGAACCCATCCAGAGTGTTTACGGTTCCCACAGACTCTCAAAGACTCATGACACCCCTTCAAGGTTCACCCTCATCTTATATATGGGAAAGTGAGGCACGGGGCTGTGACTGTCTCCAGAGTCACACGGTGAATACACAGCAGGCCCATCGCTACCGTTCCCCACAGTCAGGCTGTGACATCACTGAAGCTTGGCCCCAGTCCTGCTCCACAAAACAGAACAAGCACAGCTGCTGCGCCCTAGGCACCTGGCATGCAGGCACTCTTCAGTTCTCAAAACTGCCCATGACTGTCCCCATAGAGAGGGGAGCCAAGACCTTGGCCAAAGCTGTAGAGATGGGGTCTGGGCCCTGTGTGCAAGGTGAGCGACAAGTGCGCCTGTGTGTGCTGTGCAGGCTCAAAGGCTGCTTCTGCAACTCACTTGGGAACATTTCTTCTCCTCTCTGAGCCTCCTGGGTTTACTGGAAGGATCAGGTGCAACAGAAAAAGCTGCTCTCCCGGTGATGGGCACATGGGCCATCTCCAAACACAGACCCTTGAGTTAAGTTAAAACGAAAGCAAAATTTCCAGCCATGCCCAAGAAGAGTTAGAGTCAGGCACTTAGTCTGACAGAGGTGACTGGAGGGTTATAAGGTAGGGCTGGTATCTCACCCTGGGGGCTGGCAGTGGTGGCAAACCTATGGCACGTGTGCCGCAGTGGGCTGTTTGTTATCATTGAAAGCGTTGAAAGATTTGCCATCACTGGTTAGGGTGTCCTGAACAGTTTTGAGCAGGGAAGTGCTAGGATTTGACCACAACTCTGTAGATATTGCTAACCAGGGACCTTGATTTGCATAGTCCCGCCCACAGGCCCACACCGCTTCCTGGATCCTTCCTGGAACTGTCCATCAATCAGGAGTCTTTGTTCTGAATCTCAGCTGCCCTTTGTTTCCTGCACTCTCAGACTGAGCTCCAAGGGGCAGAGCCCCTCTGGGTGGGTGGTGCTTCCCCTGGGCAGCCTTCCTCCTGCTAACCCACAGATACCAGCCTCTCAGTGACCCTGCTCCCTCAAGAAACCCGGAAGCAGGAAGTAGCAAGCTCGGTAAGAGCTGGACGAGGGGCAGGCAGAGGCCAGGTTTTGTGGGCACAGGGACGGAGGCAGCTCTCCTGGGGTCCAGGCAGCGCAGAGGTTTTGACAGTCGCTGGGTGGCTCTCCTCAGAGCTCTTAAGGTAAAAGCAGCATTGCCCTCCGAGACTCCCCAGCTCCCAATCAATGTCCAAAGCCCTTTGCAGGCATTCGAGCCCCTCTACCTGCACTCCAGCCTCAGTCCCGCATTCCAGGCCCATCAAAGGGATCTGTGCTCTGCAGTCCTCAAAGACCAAGTTTTCCCTGCTAGCCTGGAGCGTTTCCTCCGTGTCCCCAGAAGTCCAAGTCTCTGAGCCCGGAAGCAGTACTCATTCAGCACCTAACACGCCTGTGGCTTCCTCTGACTACAGAAATGCACACGTGCTGTTTATAAGCCTCCCTGTCTACGGTATTTTATGATAGCAGCCCGAGGGGACTAAGCTACCACTCTTTACAAGTCAGCTACTGAGCCCCAGAAAGCAGGTAGCTTTCCTGAGATCACACAGCTAGGGAGTGACAGGTAGAATTTGAGCCCTCGTGGCCTGGATCTTAACTACTTACTCCTCTGGCCATGCTAAGGTCCTCATTTCAGAAAAGTCCCCTGAACTCTCAGTGGTAAATTGCTGACTCCTTGCCTGGTACATTTTATCCAAGATCCCTAAGGAATAAATCTGATCCTGAGTTCATCTTCATGTCTCCTCTCATACAACCTAGCACAGAATTGGTGCACAATCGTTTTCATTGACTCCGTGATTCATTTCTTGAATTTTATTGCCTTAAATTCAAGGGAGTGCATCTACTTCCTCAACCACTAGGATCCTCCCCACTGTATAAGAGGAAGATGGATCCATGATTGGGGAAACTGAGGCTCAGGGGCACCGTGATTTGCCCAGTAAAGGAAGCTGGTGAGTGAAGGAACCAGGTAGCTGAAAAGCAGGGACCTGTTTGTTGTCTCACCGCTCTGGAGAACAGGTCGGGAATTGAGGTGTCAGCAGGACCAGGCTCCTTCGAAGGCTCTAGAGGAGCTTCCGCCCCATGTCTCCCAGCCTCTGTGGTTTACCAGAAGTCCCTGATAACGTCTGGCTGTGGCCACCCTCTCCAGCCTCTGCCTCTGTCTTTGCCTAGCCATCTTCTCCCTGGGTGTCTCTCTGTCCTCTAAAGACACTGGGCTCACTGGCTAAGGCTCCACCCTGCTCCAGTACAATCTTGTCTTAATTAATTACACCTGCAAAGACCCTTCTCTTTCCCAGAAGAGCTATCTCCTTGTTTCCTATTATGTATCTTTTATTTTGCTCTTTATTATATTTTGGGTTTCTCATATTGGAGAAATCATGTGATAGTTAAGCTTGTGTGTCTGATTTATTTCACTCAATGTTATCGTCTCAAGGTGCATCCATTTTCCTATGAATGTCTCAAATGTATCCTTCTTCATGACAGAGTAGTACTCCACGGTATATAAATACATTTTCTTCCTCCAAGGGCCACATTTTAAGTAGGCACACAGGCTGGTGCTTGTCTGCAGTGGCCCGGGGGAAGCCCATTGGCAAGGAGGGGTCAGTGTAACATTCTCCCACATCCCTTCCTGCCACTGACTCCTTGAAAAAGAAGCACATGCCCACACAGCAAAGGGGAAACAGAGGCAGGGCCATGTGAGAAACAGCCTGGGCGTGCAGGGCAGGATCTTGCAGTTCGTAGCCCTGTTGGGAGGCTGGGGTTGGGGACCGGTCTGACCCCAGGGAAGCCAGATGTGCAGTGTCCAGCTTCGCATCAGCCCTGTTCAAAACCGCTGAGCAGCCCGGCGGGGGGGGGGGGGGTTCCTGTTTACAGGATCGCGAGTGGTAAGGGGAGGAGCCAAGGTCACGTGGGCCCGCCCACCAGCGCTACACCAGCCTGGGTTTACCTCGGTCGGGCGAAGCGTGGCCGGCCCATTCTTCTCTGGCAGCTGCCCCGCACACCCAGCAGCGCCCTGACGGCAGGATCTTCTCCTCCAGGCCCGGCCTTGAGTGGATCTGGGGCTCAGTAGGGATGCGACAGCGCGGTCCCTGGAGGGGCGTCCACCGTCGGAGCAGTCTGCGTGGATGTGGCTATTTCATCCCAGCCCTGGCCACTTCTGGTTCCCTGCGGAGCAGGCGCTGGTCCCGGGAACAGGTCCAGAGAGCAACGGAGGGTTTCCGCGCATGCGTGCCGTGCTGAGCTTCCTCCGCAGCGGCCCGCGGAAGCGCCGGCTCAGGTGGCAGCTCGCTGCAAGCACAGGGGCCTTCAGTCACGCCGCGGAACGGTCACCACCGCGCGGCCCCTCCCGGAAAGGCCAAACGCTAAGCACAGGTGGGCCTTACAGGTCAATGTGAAGCTTGAAGAGGCATCAGAGCCAGGCGCGGTGGCGCACTCTGGGAGGCTGAGGCAGTAGGATCACAAGATTGAGCCCAGTTAGGGCAGCTTAGTGACTTAGCAAAAACTGTCTCAAAAAAAAAAAAAGGCATGAGAACTAATATTAAGGAAAAAATACAGTTCCAAGATTGCATAGTACGACGTCCTTTGAACACATACAAAAGCAAATAAAATCAATATGTTTATGGGAACTTGTAGAGATGCAGTGAAACTACGTGAAACAGAAGTACTGTACTGAGGGAGCCTGGGCGGGCAGGCGGGGATGCGCAGGCGCATTAAATTAGCGGACGTCGCTGGCTGCATGAGCGAGCGGATAAGCAGGAAGGGGGGAAGGGGACCTCAAGCCCCGGGGTGGGGTGGGGTTGGGGGTGAACGAGGAGAGGTTCTTTGAAGTGGACTCCGGCGCACCTGGCTGGCCACACAGGACAGGGAGGGGTAGCTGGGCGCACACCTGTAACCCCAGCAGTCGAGTGGCCGAGGCAGGAACATCTCCATGACTTTGAGGCCAGCCTGGGTTACATAGTGAGACCCTGTCTCAAAACACAACAAAAAGAACAGGGAGGGAGGGGCCAGGCAGCCCCCACAGGGGTGACGCTTCCGGACAGCTCAGCGCATGCCCATCTCCTAATCCTGCCCAAGTGCCCGCTTAGGAGAGGTGCAGATCGCTTTGTCCAGGCTCTGCCTTTGGGGACAGCACCAGCATGTGTGGTGGAGAAAGAGTTCTCAATTTATCAGACTCAACATGTCCCGCTCACAATTAGCTTAACTTATTATCCTGAAATATTTGGCGCCTCCTCTTTGCTCTTCTGAAATTTAAAAAAAATCTTTTTTCCTAGCCCTAGAGTACTACACACATAATTTGATTACACACATAACTTTTTATTTATTTTTTGAGTCAGGATCTCACTAAGTTCCCATACTGGCTTGGAACCTGAACTCCTCCTGCCTCAGCCTCCTGAGTAACTGGGGTTATACACGTGCACCCCCACACCCAGCAGGACGACAGCAATAAATAGGGAGAAGAAATACAAGGAGCTGGGGGTGTCGCTCAGTGGTAGAGCACTTTAGCTTTCCTGGGGCTTGGGTTCTGTCCCCAGTACTGACAGAAGAGGAAGAAAGAAAAAGAAAGTTGTGTGCTAAAAAAAAAATAAATAAATAAATTAAGAACTGGAGTGGGTGCATGTCTGTGTGTCGAGGCATCGTGGCCACAACTTCCAGGCCACAAACTGGGGTGCCCAGGTTAGGGGGAGATTTTTCCGATGAAGTCCCAATGACCTACTCGGAAATCGCATGCGGTGAAATGCAGCGCGGAGGGAGCGCACGGCAGAGAAGGGGGAAGGGAAGCGCGGCTGGGAGGCTCCGGCGCAGGCACGCTCTCTGCAGGGCCGTCCTGGGCACTGTGGTGTCGGGCCGCGTCCCCTCCCGCAGTGGGACGTCCCAAACTGTCCCCCAGGGGAAAGGGGCAAAGTTACCCTCCGTGGCAGGCCTGCGGGCTCAGCTGCACAAAGGCTGTATTTAAGGCTCATGAATGACAGGTTGGGCGCTACGCTGCCCTGTGCCTCATGGACGCGGACCCCACCCTCGAGATGCCCCTATTGTCTGGCCGGAAGCAAGATGGTGCCTTGCTTCGGTCTTGGGTCTGGCGTCTCAGGTGGGACGGCGACAGTGGGGCTGGTTGGGTCCCTCCCCCCGCTCGCCCTCCATGTGTGCAGCGCGGGCTTCTCCACAGCATCCTGTGCGTCCGTGACACGCTAGCTGGTGATGACAGAGTGGCTGCTTCCAAGGGGAGGACAGCGCAGTCCCCCAAAGGCTGGCCCGGAGCTGGCGCTGGTCACTCCACCCAGTTCTGCTGGCCAAAGCCTGGTGAGAAGGCGACCATGTCCCCGGAGGGAGAGCCGGGTGAGGCAGCAGACACTGGGGTGGGGTGGGGTGGGGTGGGGAGGGGGCAGTCGTCTTCGGAGACATCCCAAGTGGAGGCCTAGGCTCTGCTATGGAATAGGCTGCAGACTGTGTGTGATACATGCCAACAACACTTCCATTTAAAATATATTCTAGGGCCAGGTGTGATGCTGCACGCCTGCAATCCCTGCCCTTGGGAGGCTGAGGCAGGAGAATTGCAAGTTCAAGATCAGCCTTGGCAACTTGGCGACTGAGTGAGACCCTGTCTCAAAACTAAAAAATAAAAATAAAAAGGGCTGGGGATATAGCTCAGGGCGAAGGCCCTGGTGTTGACCCCTAGTACCGCAAAAACAAATAAATTAAAAAACTAAGCAAATAAATTTGAACAAGATAGTGCTTAACAATAACTTTTATAGGCCGGGGATGTAGCTCAGCAGTGCAGCACCTGCCTGGCAAGCGTGAGGCCCTGAGTTCAATTCCTGATACCAAAAAGAAAAATTCACTAAAAAAACCCCCAATAACATTTACTTTATGCAATTCAAGTTATCACTGTGGAATTTTCTTTCATTGCTCAGGATTGAACTCAGTGTCTTTGCAAAGAGCTTCATCCCCTGCCCTTTTGTGAGACAGGGTCTTGCCAAGTTGTCCAGGCTGGGCTCAAATGTGTGATCCTCCTGTCTCAGGCTCCCAGAGTGCTGTTATTACAGGCATGTGGTACCACCTTGAATTCCTAAAATAGCAACAGTAACCACACACAAATACACACACACACTCACACATTCACACACACACACGGTTTTCTGCTTAAATGAGAGAGCATCAGGTAGCAGGGCAGGTTAATGAACTGGAAATCATCCCAGGCAGCCTTCCCCTGTGATCTTTTTGACCAAATCCAAGTTCTCCTAAGGCAGCAAAGGCACAGGCCCTGGTGGCCACTCCGGGCTGGGTTCTCTGGCCCCACTGCCCTGCTGTAGGGGGACTGGGCCGTGGCTGTGGCCCGCAGCTCCCAGAAGGCCATGGGGCCTGCGGCTGGACCCTGCCTCTGCCTGGGGGTTGGTGGACACAGCCTTCCCCAGCGACTGTAACTGGTCCATTGAGATGATGGAAAATGTCAGAGCAAAGGTCATTTGTGGATGCTCTGGAGGTTTCCACTTGTGGTCCAGTGGCCCTGTGATGTCACACAGGGAGCAGGAGGTGGAGCAGAGCCGCTCCAGCAGGGAAGCTGGACAGGCAAAGGAGGGTCGGGCTCCATACCACCAACCTCCTCTTAAGGTTTCCACGTCTTCCCAGGCACCAGGCTGGCTGGGGACAGAGCCTTTGGCCCTTCTGGATCCAAGCTGGACAGCCTGGGCTACATTCAAGGCCAGCCTGAACTGCACAGTAAGGCCCTGTCTCAAAATAAAACACAAAAACAAACAACAGCATCAAAAACCAAGCCAGCACAGTGGTGCACACCGATAATCCCAGCATCTCGAGGGCTGAGGCAGGAGGATTACCACGAGTTCAAGGCGAGCCTGGGCTACATAAGGTGAAAACTATAGCTTTGACAGTTGTGTTTACAGATCTACTGTTCCCTCTACCACAGACCATACCAGGCAGCAGCCTGTTTAGAGCCTGGGCCAGTAGGCAATGCCTCCCTCTGTCTGTCTGCTTCTGACCTTCCCGGTCCTCTGGAGAGGCAGGCTCTGAAGAGAGTTCCCCAGATTCCTGGCCCCATATGAGGTGTACTCATGCTTCCCCAGGTTAATCCAACACAAACCTGGGGATTGCTGCAAAGGAAGGGGTTTTGCAGGTACAATGAAAGCCCAGGCCAGTGGGTCTTGAGAGAGAGAGAGAGAGAGAGAGAGAGAGAGAGAGAGAGAGTGATGCCATGGTGGGCCTGACCTAATCAGGGAGCTTGAGCATCTCCGGAAGAGGTTTAACACAGGAGGGTCAGAGATCCAGAGCACAGAGGCCGGATGTGGAAGCCAACATGTGAGAAGGACTCCCTCGCTGACTTACAGGCCCAAGGGCTGGTGGAAAGGAATGTGGTGGTCGAGAGTGGCCCTTGCTCAGCAGCCAGCGAGGAACAGAGAGCTTGGGTCTAGACTGTAGGAAGCAAAGTGACTTGGCACTGGCACTGAGCTGCACCCGAGACCTTAGCAGGGGACCCAGCCCCGCCCCAGCCCCGCACCCACGAATTTGTTTTGCCAGCTGATGGTGACCTGCAACGAGCTTCTCGTCTCTTCCTCCCTTTCTCCAGCCTTTGCTTTGTTGTCTTTTATTAGTGCACTGGCCATGCAGAATGAGCACATTCATTGTGGGGAGCTGGCATGTACATGGAGCGCATTGTCCTTCCTACTTACCACTCCCCTCCCGCCCTCCTGTCCCCCATCCCCACAAGCTGGCCTCCTATTTCCTGTCATCTCTCTCATCGCTCTTTAGATCACCAACACTTCAGTTTCTCCTACACGAGCGAGTGACCATACAATGTCTGACTCTGCTGGTCCGGGTGATCTCGGCTTCAGCAGAAATGACCCTCAGGCATGTGGCCCGCTGCATCCTCTGTCAGGCCTGGCACGGGAGCCGGGCAGGCGGAAGGCTGGCACTCGGGCCCATACAGTGTCCTTTGGGTCACCCTGAAATGCCTTTGCTCCTCCCAGCAGGGCTGGCTTGGCCACTTTCACATCCTCTGAGGGACAGTCAGAGAGGGGCTCCCTCCCTTGAGTCCCTGCCTCGTCACTAACACCATGGCCTTAGCATTCTGCCTCCTGTCCCTCCCGGTCGCTCTGTGGGTCATTAGCTTGGTGCAGGCACAGGGGACGTGACTTGAGACCTTTCTACTGCCAGCGCCTGGCACATAGTGAGCCCAGGTGGGCTGCATGGCCTGGAATCATTCAGCCCAGACTGAGGGGCCACATCCCAAATCCTCACTCCCCATTCCAGTCTTCTGTCCATCCCAGGGCCAGGGAGGAAGGAAGGAAAATTGGGGAGACAGACAAGTGTGGTCTGACTCCCAGCCTGGAAGTTGAAGGCTGAACATTCTTGGGCACATTTCTTCCCCTTCTGGCTTGAACTGCCCATCTGTAAAATGGGTACCAGAGATCTCTGGCACATGGCAGGCCTGTGGTGGCTGCTGAATTCGTTTCCCATTCTTCTGTCTTCTGCTCTTTGGTCTTGTTTCACTTTTTCCTTAAAAAATAAAAATTTTAAAAGCGAACAGGTTTTTGGCCTGCTGAGCAGATGCTTTGAGAAGGAATCCCCAACAGCAGTGTGAGGGTTGGGTTTGGCGCTGGCTGTGGCCACGGAGCAGCGTTTCCAGCTGTGGAAAGAGGCTCTGAGGATAGCTCTCGACACTGCCGGGCTGTGCAGAGACAAGGCTGAGACAATCCAGGGGCTCTGACGGGGGTGAGGGCAGCAGGGGAAGCTGGGCAGAGAGTGTGTCCCTCGGGCAGTTGTCCCAAAGGCCAGGCATCCATCAGAGCCAGGGCCTGAGGCCCCAGGGCAAGAACACAGCAGCCAGCACCCGGATGGGTCCCCCAGGGGAAGGACTGTCAGAGCAGGCAGAGGCTGGGGGGAACAGTGCCAGAGGCTCAGCTCTTCCCTGGACTTGGGCAGGTGCTCAGGAACCAGAAGGAGTGAAGTTCGCGATTAGTCACAGGAGTCCGGGAGACTCCTGGCTTTTCAGCCTCTTGGAGACACAAACCCTACCTGCTCATCTTCCTGTCAGCACCAGGCTTGGCCTGGCGGGCGCCCGGGTGCAGGATGGATGGATGGATGGATGGGTGGATGGACAAATGAGGGAGGAGACTAACCTTCCCATCTTGAGAAGGAGGACACAGCTCGCCTGCTCTTGGGAGCTCCCACCCCAGGGTCAGTCCCCAGAGAAGCAAGAGCCGCCTCTCCTGGGTTTTCCTCTGGTGCTGCTGGGGTTCTTGGAGAGGCGATGCCTGAGCACAAGTGGTCACACCCTTCAGAGGGGACAGAGGAAGAGAAGCATGGTGGAGCACACCTGTAATCCCAGGACTCTGGAAAGCTGAGGCAGGAGGATTGCAAGCTTGAGCCCAACCTGGGCAACTGAGTGACTCAGTAGGAACCTATCTCAAAGTAAAAAATACAAAGGGCTGGGGATGCAGCTCAGTGCAAAGGCCCTGGGTTCGATCCCCAGCACTGCAGCAACAGCAATGATGACAGAGGGGAGGGAGGGTCCCGGGGCTGCCTGGGACTCCTTGACTATGCTGAGATGGCTTCTGAGAAGGCCCGGGTGAAAGCTGACAGCGCTTTGTGTCCCCTGCTGCCTGCTGGGGGACTTGGAGGCCACTTCCTCCTGGCTTCCTGCTGTGGTCATGGTGGTTTCCGTGGACTACTGCACCATGCCCATCACTCACACTGCTGCTTCCTTCCCTTCCTCCACTGCCAAGCGGGAATGGGCACATGGACCTCCGTTCCCTTTGTTCCTTGCTGGGCCCCATCTCCTCGCCACTGCCCAGGGCTTCAGCCCATGGTGTCTTGGACAACGCATCTTTTTTTTTTGGTACCAGGGATCAAACTCGGGACCTTGTGCTTGCAAGGCAGGCGGCAGAACCACTGAGCTAAATCCCCCAGCCTAGCCCATGGCGTCTTCCACTCCGTTACAAGCTCCAAGCCCTCTCCCATCCCAAGGACATGCTGTATCCCGTCAGGAATGCTTTTCCTTCAGCTGTCACTTTCTCCTTCTCATCTTTCCAGTCTCGAGTTAAATGTCACCGTCCCCTCCCATGAGGCCATCCTGCCTACTTCTGTAAGGTAGATCCACACTTGACACAGGATTCTGTTTGCATCATTTATGGTGCATAGCACTGTTTGGTAATTATGTTATTTTGTTTGTCTATAGCAGTGATGTAGCTCCACCCCCAGGGAATAGGCTCCAAGAGGAAAGGAACTATATCTGTCTTGCCCAGCACTACGCCTGGCCTTATGCCTGGCACGTAGCAGGTGCTCATTAAATGTGCACTGAAAGAAAAACGAATGGATAAAAGGTGACCAAGCGCCTTCAGCCTCTGGTGGCAGACTTTAAGCTGAGAATATTCAAGGAGATGATGGGTTTTGGTAATACACCTGATAAGGTTAAAGTGACCTGAGGCAGAAACTACGAGTGATGATGCTAATAAAGGAAAGCAACCACCCCAGAGCAGCCCAGGGGAGAGGGGGATGCAGACTGTGAAAGTTGAGACATCCGGCTGAGCCAGCTCTGCAGCAGCCCTTGGTCACTTCCGTCTGAGAGCGGTCCTTGGTCCCACGGCAAAAAGGGAACCCGAAGCCCGTGCAGCAGCCCTGGGGCCCCCTGCGGGGTATGGAGCCATGCTCAGCTGCCCTAGCAATGTGTATCACCCTGCCGCAGGGCGTGGTGTCTCAGGAAGCCTGAAGACAGGCATGGGTGAGGCAGGGGGCTGGAGGGGCAACGGGTCCCTCGTGACCCAGGCTCCTCTTCCACACTGCTGCAGGCGTGGGCCCCGTTGCACCCTTCCAGAGAGGGAATCTGGGAGAGGGAGGAGGAGCCTCACCCAGCCCTGCCCTTTGGCTCCGTTACTCCAGGACGAAGAATCTCTCCGAAAGCCAGGGACAGGAGTGTGCACGGAGAAGCCAGGGCAGGTGTTCATGGTTGTGTAGCATGACAGGATTCCGTTTAATGCACACACGTTTGCGTGGAAACACCATCGATGCAGCACCTGAAAAGTACAAATGAGGGTATCACAGGCAAAGAAGTGCACCTACAGTTGTGTGCCTTTCTGGAGAAACTGCAAGACTCTACAAGGAGACTTTCGGGCTGTGTGCCTCCAGGAGACTTCTCCCAGCGGGTTCCTTCAGACATCAGTTGGCCCTTAACTAGAATTTTAAGTGTCTTTGTCAGGACAGTGGAATTTCTCTTTCCCTTTATTCCTTATATATCCTTATATAAAAGATATAGTTTTTTATATATATATATATATATGGAAGGAACAAAGGGAAAGAGAAAATGCAGTGTGCAATATATATATTAATATATACCTTTTCTTTTTACGATTTAACTCTTTATTTTCTGATATATATATTTATTTATATTTTCTGATATATATTATATGTGTTCCATATATAAGTATTCCATACATAATATATTCCACATATGTATTATATATATATTCCATAATGTAATATAAATGGAATATATATAATATATAGATAGGTCAGAAAATAAAGAGAGTTAAATCTTAAAAAGAAAAGATAACACGTGGGCTGCCATATTGTTTGGATCTAAGAATTTCTTCCATTATAAATTTCTAGTATTTAGGGCTGGGGATTTAGCTCAGTGGCGCTGTGCCTGCTTCACAAGCTGAAGGTCCTGGGTTCAATCCCTGATGCTGGAAAAAAATTTTCTAGTGTTTAAACTTTTTATTATGTTAAAAATGCAAAAGCGTCATATCTCCCCCGAAATCACACGGTATGAGCCCTTTCCAATGCTGTTACATTTTCCTTGGAAACATGATTTTTACCAGCTGAGTAATGCTCCATTACATGGTTAAACCATTCTTGGGCCGGGGATTTAGCTCAGTGGTTCTGCCGCTTGCCTCACAAGCAGAAGGTCCTGAGTTTGATCCCTGGTACCAAAAATACATACATACATACATACATACATACACACATACATACATACAATTCTTTAGGCCAGGCATGGTGGAATCGCCATGAGTTCAAGGCCAGCCTGAACGACATAGTGAGCCCCTGTCTCAAGAAGAAAACACAAAACAAAATTTCTTTACTCATCCAAGCTGTTGCTAGATATTTGATTCCTTCATTTTCCTATTCTTTTGCTATTAAAAATACGTTCGTGAGAAACCTTCTGTTGATCTCTTCGTGCAAACTTCTTTTTTTTTTTTTTGGAGACAGAGTCTCACTTTGTAGTTTAAGCTGGCCTTGAACTGACTATGCAGCCCAGGCTGGCCTTGAACTTGCAGCAGTCCTCTTGCCTCAGCCTCCTGAGTGCTGGGATTCCATGCCCAGCAAGAATAAAACAATAAATAATTTCTAGTACCTAGGAAAACGAGATGCCATTGTGCAGGTTTTGGGGGGGACAGCATATGAGGGAAACCACTCCCTCAATTTAGAAATGGGCTTAGCAAAAGTGTCCCCATTTGGCTGGGCTGCAATGTGCCTGTCTCTATGTATATATTAGCTGCTCACAGAAAGACTAAATTATAGGGGCTTAAATCAGAGAGAATTTTGTCTCTTTTTTATGTCAATGCAGAGGCAGATGAGTGACCAGGGCTGGAAGATGGTTTTGTTCTACCAGGCCATCACTAACCCTGCTGGCGGGCAGCTCTGCCATCCCCAACACTCGACTCCCAACTCCACCCATGGACGGCTGTTTCAGCTGCTGTCAGAGGGAAGGAAGAAGAGGCTCTGGGGATCGGCAACTTCCTTGGTAAGGATGCCCCTGGAAGTTGCATATTCTGCTTGTATTCCATTGGCCCAAATCTAATTGCATGGGCACATCTAGCTGCAAGGAAGGCTGGGATGTACAGGGTTGTATTAGTGCCTTTTTCATTGCTATAACAAAACAGCTGAGGCTGAATAATCTTTAAAAGAATGTACTCAGTTCACAGTTTTGGAGAAGGAAAGTTCAAGGTCAGTGGCCCAACTGGTTTGGCCTCTTGTGAGGGTCCCTTTGGTTGTGTCACATCACAGTGGGTGGCACTGTGGTGGGAATGTGTGACAGAGGGTGAGATTGCATGGTGAGAATAAGTCAGGCTCAGGCTCACTCCTTTATGATGACTCTCTCTTTTGGAAGCTAAGGTCCCATGAAAACTACTTCAATCCCTTCTTGGGATGGCACCCCATGATTTAACTGTTGTCCAGCAGGTCTCACCACTTAAAGGTTCCACCACCTCAAGAATCCCAACACATGAATCACAGCATGATCCTCATTGGGCAACAATGGCCCAGTGCCCATGAGTGGACATGTGGATGATGATGGTGAGTTTACAATGGCAAAAGAAAGGATGAACTGGATCCTGGGATGGAATTCACCATTTGAACAAAATAAGGATAACAACCATCCAATGGGTAGAGAACACTCAGTTGTCTTTTCTGTGCCTGCTTCAAGAGTACAGCATCCACCTATTCAGGTGTCCCCTCAATGGGCAGAGTTGGCCCTGAGCCTGTGGGCCTGTCTCTTCTGTCCTCATGACCACAGCAAGATTCACCAAAGGTGGCCTGCAAGAAGCCCTCCCATTGGCCACAGCTGCCATTTTGAATTCGAAGGTGTTCTGTGTTTTTTTCACAATCACAGAGCTAAGAACATTCCTGTCACTCACTGCATTTGTCTAATGGTTTTCAGTTCAACAAATGCTTTGGAAGCACCAATTCTCTCTTTGGGTACCCCATCTTACATATTATTCCCTCTAATCATCGCAGTAGCCTAGAAGCCAAGCATTATTATCTTCCGAGGAAACTGAGGTCAGGTAGCAAGAGGAAGTGCCAGGATCTGAAGCCAGGCTACTTAGCTACAGCACCAGCAAGCTTTCTACCTCACTACAGCTGCCTTTTCTTCCCATGCCTGGAAAAGATAATCCCCACAACCTTCTGTGAAGCCCTGCAGAAATGAATGCCCAGGCCTGCTTGTCTGAAACCCTCTCCCTCAAGTATTGACCAGGCATTATCCCATCCTTTATTTCATGCAAGGGAACTCCCCAGGACCCACAAATCATATTCCAGGCTTTCCCACCAGGCAACTTTACTTCAGAAACACAATGTCCCATGCAAGGTTCCTGTTTGGCCTTCTGGACTCCATAGTCAGGTGAAGCAAAACCAGAAATGTCATGTGGAGCTGCAAACCCAAAATAGATTACAACCAAGACCGGAACACACAATCTAAAGAGGAGAGGTGCAAGGACACAGCCTCAAATGCAGTTGTAAAGTTCCTAGGCCTTGCAAATCATGCTACCACCATCACCACAGCCTGCCATGGAGCTCCTAGCACCATAGAGCTGGTTCACAGCAGTAACTGTTTTTTAAAAACTTTTGATCAAGTTGGGTGTGGTGGTGCACACCTGTGATCCCAGCACTCAGGAGGCTGAGGAAGGAGGATCACTGACAGTTCAAGGCCAGCCTGAGCTCCACAGTGAGTTCCAGGCTAGCTAGAACTACAGAGCGAGACCTTGTCTCAAAAAACCAAATAATAAATAAGCAAACTTTTGATCAGATTCTGGATGGGGCATAAGATAGGTCCCCAGAAGAAAGTTCAGGTTGTAAGTTTATCCAGCCTCTTACTCAATGCCAAAGTAACCACAGAGGATCCCTCAACTTGACCCTTAATTACTCAGACACACAAGTGGAGAAGGGACATTTTATCACTGAAACCCAGCATCTCTTGTTCCCGGGAACAAACATTACAACAACAGGGCAGACAGAAATGACAATCTGCCATTCATCAGAGCTGCTCTGTGTCATGCACAGCACCAGTCACTTCCGGTGCACGCTTTTATTCATTCACTGGTAAGGTCATCTTTGCTTTACGTAAAGGAACCTGAGTGTTGGTGAAGTAAAACGCCAAGGTCATCTCCTACACCAACGGCAGAATACGGATTTTAACCCTGGGTTGTAATAAAAAGATTAGTTCTTATTAACTGGGGTTGCCTCAAGGCCAGCCACAAGCTATGCCTTGAATCTACCCCACTATGCTGCACCCCGGAACTTGGCCCAGGACCAGCTTCGGTGGCTCCTGCTGTCCCACACCATCCATCACTTCATGCCAGCAGAAAAACCACAGCAGCCAGTGCAAACCTTATGTGGGACTAAGGCAGAGGACAGGCACCTCTCTGCGTGGTGGCTTCCCATACCTCCAGGAGACCCCTGGAGCCCTTTGAAGAGTTGGGAGCCATGCAGCCTTCTTCCCAGAAAAATATTTAAGTGCTGGGCCGAGGACTGAGCTCAGTGGCACAGCGCCTGCCTAGAAAGCTCAAGGACCTGAGTTCAATCCCCGGTACCCCCAAAATAAATAAATTAATTAAAAATTCAGATGCAAATGCACACAGATTCCTGCTTACAATTCCAATTCCCAAATCCCCTCGGCACTTAGAAGCCCAGCCAAGGGCCAGTTCTGCAGATTCCACATGAGCACTGGCTCTCCAGCAGTTGTTTACAAAAAATGTGGGCAGTGCACTTTCCCCTCCTTTCCACATGAAACCTGGCTCGGAGGCTCTGGACATAAAATGTGCTAGCGTGAGCTGCTGAGGAGAAGCCCGGTCCGAGGAGCACTGCTTGCTCGCCTGGCGCACCTGTGGTATAAGCCAGGGGGCTAAGAGAACTAACAGGACTCACAGATTTAGTGCAGGAGCTGGCTTGTGCGATTGTGGCCCCACAGCCTGCTGTCGGCAAGTGGAGACTCAGAAAGCCAGGTCACCTCTTCTGGTCTGGTGACCCTACACCGGGTGAGACGAGGACCCCGGGGTGGAGGCGATGGGTCTTGGTCATCCACCCCTCCTCTCCCTGTGACCACGCAAGCTGCCACCAGCTCTCTGTACCGGCGGCCACGGGAGTCCCCAGGGAACACACGATGGAGCATCCCAGTTTCTTTCCCCTTGGTTTGCCACGGCCACTTCTCCGTCTGTTAGGGTTTGGAGTGAATGTCCCCAAGAGCCTCGCGCGGCCACAGGCAGGGCTTTTGGAAGGTGACTGGACTGTGAGGCTTACTTGCTGTTAGGAGATGTGGGATTGGTCACTGGGGGCGTGGCCAGAAGGGCGTGGCTTCCATCCTGGCTCCTCCCTTTGCCCTGCTGCTTCCTGGTTTTTGTGATGAGCAGCTCTCTGCTGTCCTGCCTTGGAGCCAGAGCACTGGAGGCTGAAACCTGCAAACCATGAGCAGAGTAAACCTCTCCTTTAAGCTGCCGGTGCTGGGTATTGTGTCCCAGCAACAAGGAAAGTGACTAAGACAACATCTCTGTCCCTGATGTCCAGGGGCCACACTTGCTTCTCTAACACCCAGCTGTGCATTGGAGGGGACTGGCCACAAAGCTAGTGACCTGTAAGCTCAGGGCCCCTCACGTGAATGGGACACTCACATGCCCCTAATTTCTTTCCTTTCTTTTTTTTTCCTTTTTGAGACACGTGCAGGATGGCCTTGAACTCACTATGTAGCCCAGGCTGGCCTTGAACTCTTGGGGATCCTCCTGCATCAGCCTCCCAAGTGCTGGAATTATAGGTGGGCACCACCACACCAGGCTTTGTATTCTTTCAAAGAGACTCCCCCAGAGCCAGCGTGGTGGTTCACGCCTGTGACCCCAGCACTTGGGAGGCTGAGGTAGAAAGATGGCCGTGAGTGTGAGGCCAGCCTGGGCTAGCTAGTCAGTTCAAGGCCAGCCTGAGTTAGAGTGAGACCTTGTCTTCACACACACAAAGACTCCCCCAAATAGTATGAACTTTGGAGCCTACCAAACCTACACTTCAACCACTGCTCAGACACTCTGAGGCCCCCGAGAGAGCTCAGGTCCCCAGTGCTGGCCTCCGCTGCCCTTGCCTGACCCCCGCACCCCCAATGCATGGGGTGGTGCTTTCCATCTCTGAGCATCATTGCCTCTTCTCTCTCCTCAGGCTCAGCCTCACCTGGGAGGCCTTCCTCCCTCCAGGTCCCACTGAAATCCCTCCATCCCCACTTGCCCTCAGGGGCTGCTCTGCCTCCTGCCTCTCCCTTGTTGCTGTGTCCAACTTCTGGGAAAAAGATTAATAAAGCTCTGGGAACAGAATCTAGCACAGAGAAAGAAAGCTGTGCTTGTTAAAGAAAATACAATTCAAATAAAACAGGCTGGGTGTGTTGGTGCACACCTGTAATCCCAGGAACTTGGGAGGCTGAGGCAGGAGGATCACACATTTAAGGCCAACCTGAACAATTTATGGAGATCATGTCTTTTGTTTGTTTTTTGAGACAGGGTCTGGCTATGTAGTTCAGGCTCAGCTTGAACTCACTAGGTAGCCCAGGGTAGCCTCGAACTTGCAGCGATTCTTCTGTGTCAGCCCCCCAGTGCAGAGTTCACAGGTTTGCACCACCATGTCTGGGTGGAACCACGTCTTAACATTTTTAAAAATTTAAAAAGCAAAACTGGGGATGTAGCTCAGTGCTCTCCCTGGCAATCAAGCCTTCAATACAAAGAGCCCCTGGGGAAAGATTTGGATCCCAACCATAACAGTGAAAGAAGCTAGTCTGAGAAAGGAAGGAAGGATGAGCGGGAGGGAAGGGGGGAGGGAAAAAGGAAGGGGGAGGGGAGGGGGAGGGAGGGTCCGTCCCCAGAGAACTCCAAGTGTCCATAATGGTGAAATTATTCATACAAGTTTTCACTGTAGCCTGTTTTCCCTAAATTAATTGCTATTGTCTCCGAGACATGGTTACAAACTGCTCGGCTTGAAGCTGTGATAAAGGACATTGCAAGCTCAAGCTCAACTTGCCAGCCTGTCAATAATTTTGACACTCTGATTCCCAGTCACCTGGTAACTACTAAAAGGTGTCATATTCCAAGGCCTTTAATTTCACCTTTCACGGGAGAGGGAAATTGATGGGGGAAAGGAAGGAGGCCACAGTCAGAGACATGTACAAATTACCTTTTGATTCCTATGAATATATGTGTCATTTGCATCGAATGCCTGCCTGGGTGAGAAGCTCTGTCCCCCAGACGTGTGAGCTGACGGCCATCAGTGCATAATTGTGGGGCCCCTCCTGTCTCCCCCACTGGGGACAGCGCAGTGCTCAAGGTCAGCACGGAGGTGTCCGCCCAGAAGTTTCCACCTTGGACCTCCTGCATCAGGAGCAGAAGGTGTGTGGGGGTCTCCCAGTGTGGGCGCTGTGTCCTGCATGAGCTCTGAAGATCAAGGAAGGCGAGAGGTAAAAAGTCATCCGTTGGGCTGTGGGTGTGGCTCCGTGGCAGAGCTCTTGGCTAGCATGTGTGAGGCCCAGGGCCCCATTCCCAGCCTGTGGGACACTTCCGGGACCCCAGCTGCCTGACGTCACACGATGAGGGATCACAGAGGAAGTGGGGGATAGCCCTGCTGCAGGCAGCCGAGAAGACAGGCGTTCTCAGCAGTTTGCTGGGATGGAGAAGAGGGGCAGCGCAAGAGAAACTCACAGATTTTGTTTTGAACACAGATCCTAGGGCCGGGAGGCAGCTTAGTGGCTGGCTTCCATCCCCAGATCTGGGGGGCGGGAGGAAATGTAAAGCTGGTTGTGGTGCCACACGCCTGTGATCCCAGCCCTCAGGAGGCTGAGGCAGGAGGATCACCGAGAGTTCAGGGCCAGCCTGGGCTACACAGCGAGATCCCGTCTCAAAAAAAAAATAGGAAAATGGATGCCCTTTGAGATCATAATGCCAAGTGAAATAAATCAGACATAGAAAGTTAAATATTGCATGGTTCTCTTATATGAGAAACCCAAAGTATAAATAATTTAAAGAGCAAAATACAAGATACATAATGAACAACAGGGAGATAGAGCTTTTATAAAAGGGGAGGGCCGGGGATGTAGCTCAGTGGTTTTGCCGCCTGCTGCGCAAGCACAAGGACCTGAGTTCAATCCCTGGTACCAAAAAAAGAGGGAAGGGAAAGAGACATAAAAGAAAAGAAAATGTGTTCTGTTCATGTACCCACTCCTTATGAGAATGTAATCATCACTATAAACATGGACTCCTAAAAATAAAAATTTGAAAGAGTAAAATAAAAGAAGACAGAAAAGAGGGAGATGGACTTTGTGGAGATGGGGAGGGGACTGGGGTGAGGGAGACAGGAGAAGAAGGAAAGTAGAAAGAATCAAGATGCACTCTGTATGTGTTCTAATTCCCCATGGCGAATGTATTTATTATGTATCACAGAAAAATGTATTTCTTATGTATCACAAAAAATACATACCCTTGAAGTCTTTTCTTTTTATCCAAAGAGTCTCTCCTCTGCCACATGGAGTGCCTGGCACACGCTTCCCGGGCACGGGCATAGGTGGTGGGGAGCAGGCCTGGTGCTGCCCCTTGGCACCGCACTCCTGGGCCTGGCAGGGGCTGGGAAAGAAGCCTGCACCCGGCCCCTGGCCTTGGTACTGGTCAGCGAGGGCTGGGATTTGCACACAGGGCTCTGACAGCTGCTGGAAGGAAGCAGGAAGGGAAGGATTCCGGATTTTGGGGTGAGGGTCCTGCAGGCTGAGCCCTGCAGCCTGAGTCCAGCTCTGGGGGAGTTGTTAGCCTCCCTGGCTTCCCTTCCTGGAAAGTGGGGGTACCTCTCAGCTGGAGTTCTTGCCAGTGCCGAGGAACAGCTGAGGTGGAGCCCTAGCCTGGTGCCCAAGGCTGGGCGGATGGCCCTCGGGTCACTAGGGAAAGCATTCTTTTAACCCCTCTGCCTGCAGGGTTGCCTACAGACTGGGGAGCAGCCCCCAACTTGCTCCCTCCCTGATCTGGGACCTCCCTCACCCAAAACCCTAAGAATCGCTGCAGTCTCTCCCAGAATTCCTGTGCTCAGCAAGCTCTGGGGTCACTGACTATAGTTATTCCCCAAGGCTGTCACAACAAAATGCCACCAGCCAGCCATCTCTAAACAGCACAATTACATTTTCTTGTCTGTTTGTCTTAAAATGGGATCTTGCTCTGTAGCCCAAGCTGCCCTCGGACTCACCATCCTCCTGCTTCAGCCTCCCGGATGCCGGGGTTACAGGCCTGCACCACCATTCTTGGGCAGAAATGTACAGTATTTCCTAACAGTTCTTGGGTGAGGAGCCCAACATCACAGTACCAGCTTGCCCTGATTGTATCTGCAAAGGCCCTGGTTCCAAACAGCACCACTTTACAGGGACCCAGGGTTAGGCTTCAACATAGCTTCTTGGGGAATGCAGTCCTTCAAGCAGGCATGGAATTGGGCTTTGTGAGGCACAGAGATTAGACAGCTTGGGGAGCCCTCTTTCAGTAAAAGAACACAAAAGTAAATTTAGGCATGGAGCAAGGGAGGCAGCTGGTAATTTAAGTTTCATGAAGATCTACCTCTGGATGAATCTCACTTACCCCAGTTCAGCATCTGGGTTCATCAGGGGTAGACGTGTGGCCCAGGGGTCCAGCACCTGCCTGGCATGCTCGAGGCCCTGCGGTCAACCCCCAGCACCAGCCTCTCACCCAACGGATTCATACATGGAGCTGAAAGAGTAAAGCAGTTAACAATGACACACTGTTAGAATGTAAATTTTACACACAGACACATCCATCAACACGCACATTACAACAGATCTGAAAGATACATCTATAAATTTCAGCTGATTACTTGGGACCGTGGGGTTGTGGGTGCTTGTTATTATTTTTCTTTCTCCTCTTTGCTTATCCAAATGTCCTAGCTTTCCTGCAATGAACACAGATTGCCTCTATAAAAGCTGTAACCGTCTCCTCGTTGCGGGCTCGATGTATCCCAGGCGCTCGTGGGGTGCGGCACTGCTGGCGGCTGTCACGGGCATCTTTCCTGGGAAATGCTACTCCTCAAGGGCTCCCCACGACCGCCCCTTTGGCCACCTCGGTGCCCCGCCCCCGCCCCTGAAGGCTGCCAGGCTCAGATTGGGAAAGGCACCCAGAGAGCCACGGGCCACCGTGCACAGGAGAGGGGCCGTGGCTGCTGATCTGTTTCCCTGATTTACATCAATTTACATTCAGCTCTGGGCAATCTACATGGAAATCAGGCGGCCCCCATCTATTGCAAGAAGTCGGAGGAGGCTGCTGGGCTGGGGCCTGGGGTGGTGGATGGAGATACTCCCCTCACTTCCCAAACCCTGGGCAGATTAATTTGTCAACCAAAACAGGAGCTGGTGCTGTAATCATGGCCACCCAGCACTCTGTTACTGTCCCAAATTGGATACATAAATGGCTATTTGTGGCTGATTAACCTGAGTGTTTTGTCTGGTTTCATTTTCCATCTCCCTCTCTGCCAGGAGGCGTCGAGGCGTCTGTCCTGGAGGTGACTGTGGCCACTCATTCCTTCCTTCCGCCAGCAGTAATTGTCTGAGGTCTGCTGTGTGCCAGGCCTCTGTCCCCTGGTCATGCCAGGATGTGATGTCCCCGCTCACCCACACCCTCCGCCCCTCCAGGGATAACCACTGAGCTCATTCTTTCCCCATGGTTAGTTCCACCGGTGATTGAATGTCCGCTCACAGAACTGTATGCTACGCAGAAAGGACAAACACACCCCACGATACTGTCCACAGCACATTCAAATGTTGCTGATCAGAACCTCGTGTGGTCGTCATTATGATTGTGGGGTTCATCTATGCTGCTGCGGGTGTCCACAGTTTGCTTTTTTTTATCACTGTGTAGTATTTAATTTCACATGTGTACCGCCACGTAACCAGCCCATGTCTGGTCCATGAGGCTTAGGCAGTTTCCATTTTAGGACAGCGTGCACAAAGGTGTGGTGACCTTTCTTCTCCTGGTGTCACAAGCCTGGGGTAGCTGCTGGGTCAAAGGTCACCCTGACTTCAGCCTCAGTAGATTCTGCCCTCCTGGTCTGCCTCATATTGCCCACCCCTTCTCCTCCATAATCAGAAGACAGTCTCTCACCTCCCTCGCTAGAAATTCTTCCAGGGCAGCATCCAGCCCCTCCGCTTTGCTACAGAATCAGCTCAGCCAGTCTGCAGCTTTTCCAGCCCTCAAAGATCCTGGGTCCCCAGGCTGGCTGCCCAGCACCTTCCTCAGAGTCTGGGGCCCTGATCCCCTGGGTCCTCCTCCCTGAAGCAACTCAGATATAATAAAGCCGCTTCCTGCACTGCTGCCTATGCCAGCCTTACAGTTCTTTTTACCTTGGCAGTAATGCAAGCAACAATGCTGTACACTGCTAACTGTCCTGTACGTACAATTCCTTGTCCACCTGACTGTGTGGTTCCTGTCTCTTGACAGAGCCCAGCTGGGGCCCCACTCAGGCCTTCTGCTCCTCTTTTTCCAGCTTGGTGGGGTCTGAATGTACTGAACCTCTGCTCTTGATTTGTCAGAGAGAACATGGGTGAGTGGGCCTTGTCGAATCAGTTGAAGGTAAGAACAAAACAAGTTTCCCAGAAGGAAAAGAAATTCTGCTTCAAGACTATGGTACCAGTTCCTGCCTCAGTTTACCACTTTCCTGTCTGTCCACCACACTGAAGCGCTTTTTAGATTCAGCCCAGTGATCTTTCCTTCTAGAAGCTTCTGTACCTTTGGGGTTGGTTGGGGGGCTCCTCCGAATAATGATCACACAGATGTGTACAATTTGCCCTTCTCATTCAGTAAGGGTTTGGTAAGCACCACAGTGGACTGAGTTGTGTCCTTGCTCCCAAGTGGCCCTGTGACTATGCCCACAGTTCAGATCCTGAGGAGGTCACTAAAGCCAAGTGAGGCCACAAGGCGGGCCCTGATCTGATCGGACTGGGGTCCTTGAAAGAGACAACAGAGGAGCAGAATTCCTTCTTCTAGGAAACCTCAGTTTTGTTCTTGGGCCTTGAACTGATTAGACAAGCCCCACCCATAGAATCAATCAGTTACAGTGAACTGATTGCAGGTATCAACCGCATCTGCAAAATACCTCCACGGTAGCACCCAATGTTGTTTGATTAAATAAGTGGGGGTACAGTGCAGCCAAGCTGGCCCCTGAAACCCCAGCACCAGGCCTGCAGAAGGCTCCATGCTGGTAACGTTCTCCCTCTTCCCCTACCTGGACCAGTTCCTGACCTGCCTTTACACAGCAAGGCCTGGCTGCCTTTGAAATGCATTTCTCTGGCTTCCTCCTGGAGAGCAGGCTTCAGGGGTTCAGCTGGTTGCCACCAGGGGCACCAAGCCAGGAGGCCACTGCTGGCACCAGGTGAGCCAGAGGGACAGGTCCTGGGCCTCGGAGGCAGCACGAGGGCTGCAAGCTCAGCAGCATGTGGCTCTGGTGGCAGGAAGACAGGCAGGTGGTGCTTGTTTCTGTCCTCCCAGAAGCCAGTCCACTGGGCATCGGGCTGCGTACACAGCAGGTGCTCAATCAGTGGTGGCTGACAGGGAGAGAAACAAGCAGCTTGGAGCATTTGCACAGGTAAAGGAGTGGCCACACGTTCCCTGTTGGCAGCCTTGGCTTCTCTGCCCCGCGCCCCATCCCAAACCCCACTTCCCTCCCGGAACAGGTTTACCCGCAGCTCCTCTGTTCTCTTGGCTTCCCTTGGCCTCCCTGGGGTGCACAGTGCAAAGGTCACCTCCTAGGGGACGGTCCTGCTGCCAAGGGCTGGGACTGGAGGTGACTGGCTTCTCCACTCTGCCCCGGCTTCCTGGTCCCCTCTAACCCAGAGAAGGTGTGAGAATGTCACCTGGCTGCTGCGCATCCCGAGTCTGGAGCAGGGTGGGATCCATCATCTACCTCTTAGGCATGAACTGGAGCCTGGGGGAGAGTAGAGGGGTCTGGCAGGGTCCCCGCGACCCCACCACCTAACCCGCTGGAGGGCTATTGACCCCTCACGTTCATGGCTAAGCATGTTTTCTTCAGAGTTCTACAAAACATCTTAAGACAGAGTCAAATCGGCTATGCCTCCACAAAAAGTGGTTCCACACTCTTGCCCTGCGGAACAGGGGATCCAAGAACCGGCAGCTACCTGGCCCCGTTCCCTGCCGTATTATAGAGCAAGGAAGCCAAATTTCCTTCTCATGTCTATAAATAAAGTGCTTCATCCACAAGCAATTGGGTGGAAGCATTTTTCCAACCAGTGAGCATATGTGTTTCATTTCTCCACAAGCGACACATCAGATCAGAGATGTTAGTTTCTGTCCGCTCTTATGTGTAATAATAATAATAATTCCTTCACAGCATCTATTTCCTTCCCTTCTAACCCTCTCCTCACCCTGCCTCAGTCTGGTTTCATGGAGAAATTCTACCTAGGAACTGGCAGGCACAGCATTCCAAAATTCTTTCAATTCAAGATGTTAAGAAAGCATAGGATTTAATTTCTTCTGTTTCATGCAGCACACTCCATTCCTGGCATCCTGAGTTGGCTTCCTCTCCTGATTATAAGTGCTATGCAACTGATTGCTTGCCCCTTCACCCGGGCTGCCAGGTGGCTCAGTACCTGAGCTGTATACGTCTTATGGTGAGACCCTGCAAGATCTCCATTTCCTAATCGTGAATGACTTCATTTTTATTTTCCTTAGTGAAACTAATGTCAATTAGGCTTCCCCATGCTGTCTTCTGAAAAAAGGCAGAAAGCAAAGAAATAATAGTCCTGGGCTGTGGATGTAGCTCAGTGGTAGAACATGTGTCTAGTATGCATGATACCCTGGGTTTGACCATTGGCACAACAACAACAAAAAATGATAGTTGCAAAATACTTTTCATTTTTAGTGGCTGCTCCTCCTCTCAGAGGAGAAGCTCTATTCAAGGTCAGCCTGAACTACAAAGCAAGGGCCTATCTCAACAAACAATAAAAACAAATAAACAGGGCTGGGGATTTAACTCAGGGGTGCCAATGCCTGCCTCGAAAGTGCAAGGTTCTGAGTTCAATCCCTGGTACCAAACAAACAAACAAACAAACAACAAACAAACAAATTTTTAAAAGTACAGCTCAGGGCAGAGAGTGGGTTTGGCTGAGGTTAGTGGGCTGCGCCGTCCAAAGAGAGTGAACTTCAGGTGAACAGGTTAAGCAGAGCTAGTCAAAGGTATCCATCCATCCATCCATCCATCCATCCATCTATACATCTAGATATTCATCCATCCCATCATTTATCCAACCATACATCCACCCATCCATCCACCCATCCATTTATCCATCCATCCATCCACCCACTCAACCATCCATCCATTCATCCAAATATTCACCTATCTCACCATTCATCCAACCATCCACAAGTAAAACAACACACAAAAAAATCCATCCATTCATCCATCTATCCATCCATTTAATATTCATTTACCCCCTCATCATCCAACCATTCCTCCATCCATCCATCCATCCATTATCCATCCACCTATTCATGCAACACTTTCTAATTCCACTACATGACAAAGGTCTCGTGCCTTCCTGTGGGGAGCTCTAGAACTGGACTAACCCTTCGGAATTAACTCAAATCGAAGTAAGGCCTTTATACCCCACATCAACCAGACCCTGGGTGCAGATGTCCCAGGGAAGTGAGAGCAGCTGCAGGAAGTTAGCAGAGAGACTTTGCTGAGTCCCTGGCAGCCAGAGTTCCCAGTGGACAGGGGAATAAGAGCTTCTGTCCTGCAGAACAGGCCTTGGTGGCTTAGCATCAACCCAGCCTACCCTGTTTGCTATTCTTCATTGGGTCATTTGTTCATTACATGTCCTTCTGCACTGAACACAACAGGGGCACACCTGTAATCCCAGCTGCTCAGAAGGCTGAGGGAGGCAGGAAGATCTCAAGTTCAAGGTCAGCCAAGCCAATTCAGTAAGACTCATTCTCAAAATATAGAGTAAAAAGACTTGGGGATGTAGCTCAGTGGTCTACGGGTTCAATCCCCAGTACTGATAAAAACAAAATCATGAATGGAATTGAGGATGGATGGTGTATTAGTTTGGCTGTCAGTACAGACTAGGCAGCTTAAACAACAGAAATTAATTCCACATAATTCAGGATGGTGGAGGTTCAAGATCAAGGTGCTGACAGGTTTGGCTTCTCCTGTGTCCTGTCCCCTCAGCTTTCCAATGGCTGTTGAGTCACTGTGTCCTTGTATGGTCATTTCTCTGTGCATGTACTTCCACGCACTAATCTGTGTATACCAATCTCCTCTCTTACGGGAACACCAGTCAGAAGAGCCCAGATGTATGACCCTGGATTTTACTCCACTTGCAGGCCAACAAATTGGCACCTCAGTTTCATGGATGCTGACAAAAGACAAGAGATCCTGAGGTCAGGGACAGAAGACTTTGTTACTCCAGCAAAAGCAACAGGCAGAGTGTCTGATGTCCTCCCAGCATCCTCAGCCCCTATTCCCACAAGGCAGTGTGGATTGGTCAGTTTCCACAGTGGGTCTACAGCACAGGTGAGGAACCCAGAGCTCCGGGAACCTGTTAGAGCAAGCAGGAGCCAACAACTGCCCTTGCCCCAGAGGGAGAGATCCTCATCGCTTAACCTGGCTCCTACAGACACAACCCTGAGAAATGGCCCTAGCCACAAGGCATGCATCTGTGACCCCAGGAAGATGAATACCTACTGGCCTCCAACAACATGCAAGCTACCAAACCCGGCTCTCGGGGTCCAGAGGCACCTGGCTCCCGCCTGCCCCTCTGACATAGCCCTAACCCCAGCCCCCATTCCCCCTGCTCTCAGAGCCTTTCACTTGCTGTGCACCTGCCTGGTTGTACCTTTGCACCCTCTGAATGCCACCTGCAACCACCTGGGCCAATGCTGCCTCTCACCCCCATCCGACCATGAAGGCTGTGTTCTGTTCAGGGCTAGCGCTCTCAGAAGCGGTCTTTTCTGTAGAGCTATTTCCTCCCACTTGTGGGTCAGCCCCAGCGGGGCCAGGACCTCAACCCCTATTCCTTGCTGTACCCTCAGAGCCTAGAGCAGGGTCTGGGTGCTAAATAAATATTTGGGGGAGGGCTGAGGTGTGGCTCAGTGGCAGAGCACTTGCTTAGCAAAAAGCTGGACATGGTAATGCATGCCTATAAACCCAGCACTCAGGAGGCTGAGGCAGGAGGATCACCATGAATTCATAGGGAGACCCTCTCTCAGACAACCAAAACATAAACAAACAAGCAAATATGGGGATAAATAAATGTGATGCAAAGCAGGGAGCACCCCAGCTTAAAAAGCCAGAGGGCCTACCTCTGACAGTCCCCGGGGATAGGAAAGGCCAACCCAGGTGCTTCTCATGCTCTGGAAACTTAAGACTTGGCACGACTCAGATTAATACCAGGGTTCAAGTGCTGCGTGACTCAGCGCTGCGCTTCAGACTCGAGGCCTCCCTTTGTAGTGGGCTCTGATGACCTCAACAGGCACCGCAGCCTGGCTATGGGGAAAGCCCCCGGTCTAAGCAACGGAGAGTATCAAGGTCAGATTTGGCATGTGGGTGCGCATACATATTTGTGGTTTAGAACAAACAGCCCACCAACATGCTCCCGATCACCTGGGTGTCCGGCCCACCAAGCATCGAAGAGCTGGAGGCCACCCGCCTGGGGACAGATGCCCTTAACTACGGACAGCTCCCAGCTCCCGGAAGTGGGGAATGAGTGGGTGTCAGGGGCAGCTGGGACGGGGTGTTAAAGTGGAGTCTGCACGCACGGCACCCTGGCCCAAGGTGTCTAGTCCAGGGCTTTGCCCGCAGCAGGGCGACCAAGATGGCAGGCAGCGTGGCAGGTGTCTCAGACGCCCCCTAGTGCTCACAGCTGGAGGCTCAGAACCCTGAGCCTGGAAGTTACAAGGAGGACGGAGAGGAAGAGAGTGAGAATTTGAAGACAGTGGGAAGATGCTGTCTTCTCACGCGATGCTAGAGGAGCCAGGGACAGAGGAGCTGGTGGTTGCGATGAGGTGGGGGCAGTCACAGGTGTCTAATGCAAACCTGCTCTGGTGGCTACACCTGCAATCCCAGCCACCTCAGAGGCGGAGGCAAGAGGATTCCCAGTTTGAGCCCAGCCTGGGAAACTTAGCAAGATGGTCTCAAAGTAAATAAAAAGGGCCAGGGGAGGACCTTGGGGTGTGGACTGGGGCTCCCTCCCACCTGCCCCCCCGCCCCAGCAACCAGGGCGCCTGTAAACCGCCCCCCATCCTCCTTGGCTGTGCGGTACCTGGTTCCACACTAAAGGGGGTCATAAAGGCCATTGTCCTGAGCTCCAGAAGTGAACAACAGAGAGAGGGCCTCTCAGGCTCCCTGGTGAAAACTGAAGCCCACTGGAAAGGTGAAGAGAATCTCTGCAATAAAGGCACAGCAGACCCCTGTGCTTGGTAAGTCGGAGGGATCATCACCTCCCATCGGAACCTGGGCTATCTTCAGGGGAAGGGCAGCTGGAACCTGCAGTAGAACCTTGCAGAGCTCAACCCTGCAGGAGGACAGGGAGCTCAACTTGGGACTGGCAGCCAGAAATCTGCCTGAATCTCATGGGTCTGTGACTGGCTTCTGAGACTCAGTGACTTATATGTGCACACTGCTGCCCACGTTGTCTATTGTGACAGCAGAGACATACCCCAAAGGAGGCCCCTCATTTTTATTTTTTATGTGATATTTTCAAAGTTATGTTTTTGCTCTTATTAATTTTTAATTTTTCTACTATTTTCAATTGTTTTTCTTTTCTCTTCTCTCTCTCTCTCTCTCTCTCTCTCTCTCTCTCTCTCTCTCTCTCTCTCTCTCTCTAATTCTCTCACTGTCCCACACTGTTCTTCATCTCCCTTTTTGTTCCTGTTCTGGCTCTAATTTGAATTTCTTCTTTATTTTTCTTTTCTTCTCTTTTTCCTTCTCTCCATTGTCATTAGTTTTAAAGGAAAGTGAATACAGTTTCTAGCCTCCCTATTACTGTTAGGTTGTTCTGTTCTCATCTTTGTTCTTTCATTCTGTCTTTTCCTCTTGACTTCAACAGTTTCTTAGAGTTTGCATGATCTTCCTGTGCCCCTCTGGCCTACCTCTAACCTTTCCCTATCCTTCTACCTATCTATCCCTCCCTCCCAACTCCTTCTAAATCCCCATCCTGAAGGGTAAAGTTGCTATATTGAAGAGTCTATTAACTATAAACATATGTTGGGTTGGTCCTCGATTTTGATTTAATTCACACAGTTAAAGGTGATAGGTTAATAACCACCACAAATTGTCGTTTTCTAAGCTGTGCTTGATGCTATGGTGTTGCTGACTGTATCACTTGGGCTAAGGTGTTGTGATTGATCTAATCACTTGTCCTTCCTGGTATAATGAAAATGAGATTGCCTAAGAGTCATTAGAGACTCAAAACCTAAAGACCAGCTATACCTGGAAGACACCTCTGAGAAGCAATCATTCCATGAGGGTTCTAAATACAAGCTACAAAGATACATACAATAAGCAACTTCAAAGTATCAACCCAGGAATTAAACCACAGACAGTACCAAAAACAAAAATGAGAAGACATTTAAGCAAGTCACAAACTCAGACTTCCACCACAAAAAAGGCAAATTCTGGGGGAAACGAGGTGGAAAAGTGTGATAATCAACCACCTGGACACCCTGAACTGATAGCACAAGAAGGAACAAAACAGATGAATGAAGCTCTAGAAAAATTCAAAGCAGAAATAATCTCCCAGGTAACTACAGAGATGGTGAGCAGAGTGAAAGACATGATTAAAGGCTCTAGAAAAGAAACAGATAAAAAACACAGATGAACTCAGAACCATGCTGGAAGCCATGAATGCCTAGCATAAGAAAGGAATGGAAACCATGATCACCCAACACAGGAAGAAATGGAATCCATGAAACAGATTCAGACAGATATCCAGGAGATTTAAAAACTCCACTGAAAGTATTCACAGCAGATTGACCAAATGTGAAGATAGAATATCAGATATAGAAGACAGGATTGTGGTTAGTGACCATGAAAACAGATTTCTTAAAAATAGTAAGGGACCACAAGAAATCAATCCAGCAGTTCCTAGAAGATGAAAAGAACAATAACATAAGACTGATAGGAGTCCATGAAAAAACAGGAGAAAGCACAATTGACATAAAAAAAACTGTTCACAGAAGTAATAGTGGAAAACTTCCCACACAGAGGTAGAGAATTGGACATACAGATAAGTGAGGCATATAGAACTCCATCTAGCCATGATCAAAAAACTCTATACCTAGACATAAAATAGTCAAGATCCCAGAAACTGAACACAAAAACAAAATCCTACAAGCAGTTAGGGAAGAGAAATAAATCACCTACAAAGGAAAGCCCATCAGAATCGCAGCAGACTTCTCAACACAAACCCTCAAATCAAGGAGAGCCTGGAGTGAAGTATTTCAAGCCCTAAAAGAAAATAACTTCCAACCTAGATGGTTGTATCCTACAAAATTGTTCTTCAAAATCGATGGGAAAATTAGATACTTCCACGACAAAGAACACCTGAGAAATTTCATGAACACCAAACCAGAACTCCAAACAATTCTAAACAATATCCTAGAAAAAGACAAAGAAGATCACAACTCCAGGAGGCCCAACAGAGTGAAACCACCAGGCAAGGCAAGAAACTAAAGGGAAAGGGAGAAAAATTAAAAATAAAAGAGCCAACAAGAGTAAAACATCATGACAAGGATGAGTCAGTATCTATCAATTATAACCATCAATGTTAATGACCTCAATTCACCATTCAAAAGAAACAGAATGGCAGAATGGATTAAGAAGCAAAATCCAACAATATACTGGATACAAGCAACACATCTAACTCAAAAAGAAATTCACAGACTGAAAGTAAAAGAATGGGAAATAGTTCTCCACACGACAGGAACACAGAAAAATGCAGGAGTAGCAATCTTATTTGCAGACAAAGTAGATTTCAAACCAAAACTAATTAAGAGAGACAAAGATGGTCACTACATCCTTGTGAAGGGAACAATCCAAGAGGAAGAGATGACAATCCTAAATATATATGTACCAAATATGAATGCCCCCCAAAATACAAAACAAATATTAATGGACATGAAAAACCAAATAAGCACTAACACAATTGTAGTGGGGGACCTCAATACCCCGTTATCACCAATAGACAGATCATCTAGACAAAAAATTAACAACAAAATTCTGGAACTGAACCAAGCTATTGAACAAATGGACTTCACAGATGTTTACAGAGTATTCCACCTCACAAAATCAGAATATACATTCTTTTCAGCTGCACACAGGTCATTCTCCAAAATAGACCACATGTTAGCACATAGGACATGTCTAAGTAAATGTAAACTGAAGTTACCCCCTGTATATTATCAGACCATAGTCCAATAAAATTGGAGATCAATGACATAAGAAACTGCAAAAGTCCCACAAACATATGGAAATTAAATAACACCCTCCTAAACAACCAACGGGTCACAGAGGAAATTAAAGAAGAAATCAGACAGTTTCTACAAGTAAATGATAATGCCAGTACAATATACAGGAATCTGTGGGACAGAATGAAAGCAGTTCTACAAAGGAAATCCTAGCAGTGAATGCCCACATTAGGAAAACAGAGAGCACAAATAAACAACCTAATGCTGAACCTCAAGTTCCGAGAAAAAGAAGAGCATAACAAACCCAAAGCTCTTACAAGAGAGGAAATTATAAAGATCAGAGCAGAAATCAATCCAATGGAGACTAAGAGAATGATACAAAAAATCAATGAATCGAAGAGCTGGTTTTTTGAAAGAATAAATAAAATCAATAAACCTTTAGGCAACCTTATCAAAAAAAGGAAAGAAAAGGCTCAAATCTGTGCAATTAAGAATGAAAAAGGTGAAGTCACAACAGATCCAACAGAAATCCAAAGGATCATCAATACCTACTTCAAGAATCTGTACTCTAATAAAATCGAAAACATAGAAGAAATGGATGGATTTCTAGATACATACGAATTGCCAAAGTTAAATGAAGAAGATATAAAAATTCTAAACACCCCAGTTACAATGAGTGAAATTGAAAACGTAATAAAAAATTTACCAACGAAGAAAAGCCCAGGTCCTGATGGCTTCACTGCTGAATTCTACAAGACATTTAGAGAAGAACTATTGCCATTACTCTTTAAACTTTTCAATGAAATTGAAAGGGAAGCAATACTTCCAAATTCATTCCTGGAAGCAAGTGTTACTTTGATTCCAAAACCAGGGAAAGACCCAACCCAAAAAGAGAACTACAGGCCAATCTCCCTAATGAATATAGATGTAAAAATCGTCAACAACATACTGGCAAACAGAATACAGAGGGTCATCAAGAAGATCATACACCCTGACCAAGTTGGATTTATCCCAGGGATGCAAGGATGGTTCAACATATGAAAATCAATAAATGTAATACACTATATTAACAGAGCCAAGGACAAAAACCACATGATCATCTCAATAGATGCAGACAAGGCATTTGACAAAATCCAGCACCCATTCATGATAAAAACCCTACAGAAAATTGGAATGGAAGGTCTTTATCTCAACCTCATTAAGGCTATCTATGAAAAATCAATAGCCAACATCATACCAAATGGTCAAAAACTGAAAACTTTCATGCTAAAATCAGGAAGAAGACAAGGATGCCCACTATCACCACTCCTGTTCAATATAGTTCTGGAAACATTAGCCACAGCAATTAGATAAGAGAAAGAAATAAAAGGAATAAAGATAGGAAAGGAAAAAGTTAAACTGTCATTATTTTCCGATGATATGATACTTTATATAGTAGACCAAAAAAACTCTGCCAAAAGACTTCTAGGCTTAATCGACAGATTCAGTAGAATAGCTGGATACAAGGACAACACTCAAAAAGCAATAGCCTTCTTGTACACAAATAACAGACTCACTGAGAGAGAAATTAGGGAAATAATTCCTTTCACAATTGCATCCAAAAAAAATGAAATATCTAGGAATCAATCTAACAAAGGAAGGAAAAGACCTCTATACTGAAAACTACAGCACTCTGAAAAAAGAGACCGAAGAGGATATAACAAAATGGAAAGACATCCCTTGTTCCTGAGTAGGAAGAACCAATATAGTGAAAACAGCCATACTTCCAAAACTGCTTTATAGATTTAATGCCATGCCGATTGAAATTCCAACAATATACTTCACAGAACTAGAGAAAACAATCCAAAAATTCATTTGGAACCAGAAGAGACCTAGAATAGCAAAAGCAATTCTAAGCAGCAGAGACATGGCAGGGGATATCACAATCTCCAACTTGAAACTATACTACAAAGCTACTGTAATAAAAACAGCATGGTCCTGGCAAAGAAACAGACCTGAGGATCAGTGGAATAGATTAGAAGGTGCAGAAACGACTCCAGACATACTCAGTCACCTCATCTTTGACAAAGGAGCCAACCACCCTCACTGGAGGAAAGATAGCCTCTTTAATCAGTGGTGTTGGAAAAACTGGATTTCAATCTGTCAAAGATTAAATCTTGACCCATATCTATCACTATGCACTAAACTAAGATCGAAGTGAATTAAAGATCTAAATATTAAGACAGAAACACTAAATTTGCTGGAAGATAAGTTAGGTAGTACTCTTGAAGACACTGGCATAGGAAAGGACTTTATGAACAAAACCTCAGTAGCATGGGAACTAGCACAAAAAGTCAACAACTGGGATCTCATCTTATTAAAAAGCTTCTGCACTGCAAGAGAAACCACCAAGAGAGCTAAGAGACAACCTACAATGTGGGGAAAAAATTTTACCAGGTGTACCTCAGACAAAGGACTACTATCTAGAATATAAAAAGAACTTAAAAAATCAGACTCCCCAAATTTAAATACCCAGTTCAAAAATGGGCATCTGAAATGAACAGACATTTCTCAGACAAAGAAGTAAAAGCAGCAAATAAACATATGAAAAAATGTTCAACATCACTGGTCATTTGAGAGATGCAGATGAAAACAACACAGATTCCACCTCACCCCAGAAAGAATGGCTGCTATCAAGAAATCAACCAATAACAAATGCTGGTGGGGGTGTGGGGGGAAAGAAGACTGCTCCACTGCTGGTGGGAGTGCAGGCTGGTGCGACCACTGTGGAAATCAGTATGGAGATACCTCAAAGAACTAGGGCTAGAGGTCCCATTTGACCCAGCTATTCCCCTGCTAGGGATCTTCTCCAAAGAATTAAAAGAATCATACTGCAGTGATATACGTGCACCCATGTTTATAGCAGCACAGTTTGTAATAGCCAAAGCTTGGAAACAGCCCAAATGCCCATCAACTGGAGACTGGATAAAGAAGATGTGGTTATTTTATAAAATGGAGTACTACTCAGCCATAAAGAATGACAAACTAGAATCATTTATAGCCAAATGGATGCATATTGAGGCCATACTGTTAAGTGAAATAAATAGGACACACATGTGTAAATATTGAATAGTTTCGCTGGTGTGAGAAAATGAAAGTGTAAATAAGGATTAAAATGATTAAATTGAATAATTGATAATTTGAAATAGGAAGAAAAGGTCCAAAGGGGGAAGGAAAGTGGAAGGGTAGGGGAAAGGAAAGAAGGGAAAGGAAAAATTATGAGAAAATGAAAAAATGGAAACAAAGTCTTTGTAAATAGGGAAGGGTAGAGGGGGTGAAGGAAGGACAGGAAATGGGGAAAAAATACGAACAAAGATACATATGTACAGGTACAAGCACCCAATGATCAAAGTAAATGTATTGTATACCTAAAACATACCAATGAAAGAATTTAAGGGGAAAAAATTTAAAAAATAAAAAGGGCTAGGATGTAGCTCAGTGGAAAGCCCTGGCTTTATTCCCCGGTCTGGTCTCTAGGAAGCTGCCAGGAAGGACAAGGCTGCTCAGGGCTGAGCAGGGAGGCAGGTGCCCCAGCCACCCTGAGCCTCCGAAGAGAACACTGATATCAGTGACCAGGACCAGGAGGGGCACTAAGCCCGGCCTTTCCTTAGGCCTGCTTCATCCAGGAGAGTTGCTTTTAACTCTCCTACTACCCTTTCTGTGTCCCTGATCAGCTACAAAACAGTGGCTGGATTTCCACTGGGTGGCTGGACAGGTGGGAGGAAGTTGATGCTAGTGGGGTTCAAAGTCAGGGAAATGACCCTTTCCTAGGTGCTGGGAATACCCAGGGCAGTGCAGGGAGACCTTGGCATTGTCTGTTTTGTTTCTTTTGAGACAAAGTCTTGCTATATAGCCCAGGTTGGCCTCGAACTCACAGTGATCGACCTGCCTCAGCCTCCTATGTGCTGGGATTACCAGTGTGCACCACGACACCCATCTGGTTTGTCTGTTTGCCAAGCAGATTCGTTACTGGGCTCCAGGCTGGTGCTGGGTGGTCAGGATAAAGCGGAAATGAGAAGCAGGGACAGCACATGAGGAGGAACATGACCACTGGGTGCTGCAGGCCCAGGGTTCGCAGGGGGGCGACAGGATGCCTCTGCCTGTGCTCACAGGGATGGTGCCAGGAGGGGGTCCTAGGTCTCTGCACCCTTCTGGTGTCACCTCTGGTGTCATCTACCTGGGTGTCCCCAGAGTGAGGGCTCAGGGAAGCCAGGCGAGGCTCTGGGTTGCGGCCTCCAGCTCCTGCTCTGCATCCCCTGTGCCACTGGGTACAGCATGAACCCAGAAAGGGCCCATCCCCCTCAGCCCCACATCCATGCTGGCTTCCCAGTGTCACTGCCAACTTCTGTGTAGGGACCACACACAGGTCCTGGAGTGACCCAGCAGGCAGCTGTGACCTCCTCTCAGGTGACAGGATCTGCTAGCTCTCGTCAACCACAGAGTGAGGCGTGTCAGAAGCTGGGGTGACAATCACCCCTGTAGCCACCACTGTCTGACCGCTACTGGCCCTGGGGCTTCGATAAGATGGGGGCTGTGCCTGTAATCCAACCACTGGGGAGGCTGAGGCAGGAGGATCACAAGTTTGCTATGCAGCCAGGTTTGGGGCCTGAATTTGTGATTCTCCTGCCTCAGCCTTGTAGTGCTGGCTGGAACTCAGGAGCCACCCTGGGCTCCTCCCCACTCTGGCAGTGCCCATGTCTCTGTTGTTTTGCTACACAGGAGCCCGGAATCACCACCCCACCCCTCCAGGAACCCCGACCTTGAAGACCTGGAGCTGTGCCAAAGCCCAGCCTCCCCGCGCCTTCCACCTGGGGGGAAGGACCTGGGACCTCGCTGCCATGGAGGACGGGGGACAGTCACTGCCACCAGCCTGGGGGGCAGGGTGCCCCAAGCTGGGCCTCACAGCAAGAGTCCTGGGAACCGCATAGGAAGAGCCACAGGCCACACAGTCTCCCAGGCCCCCAAGAGCCAGGCAGGAGCAGTCCTCCTGCCTCAGCCTCCTGAGCGCTAGGATTACCGAGAGGAGCGGGGAACCATTTGATTAGATTAGACTTCCCAGGCCAAGATGAGACACCTCCATCCACCACAGGAAGGGGGCGCTGGTGAGTAGACAGGCAGAGGGTGCCCTCCCTGGCGGCCAGCACTCTTTGGCTTCAGCTCTCTTGCCCTCAACCTGCAACCCAGGGGGGGACACCGCCTTCCCCCTTCCCAGGACTCTCAGGGAGGACTCGGGGAGGAGAAAGGGCTTTGTAAACAGCCAAGAACTGAACCTATGCCTGTAATCCCAGCACTCAGGAGGCTGAGGCGGGAGGATCACCATGAGTCTGAGGCCAGCCTGAGGCCAGCAAGACCCTGTTTCAAAAAAACAAAAAAACAAAACAAAAAAAAACCCCACACACATCAGAAAAAAACAGAGTTGGACTTGAGAACAACGGTGTCGGCTCTATAGAAAGTGACGGCCTCCCCAGCACCCTAAGCCAGTCTCCATTGCTGTGGAGTCCTGTGGGGAATCCTGAGGTGGAGCTGCCCCCAGGGACAGACAGACACCGGAAGTCTCTGACACCAGAAGCAGAAGGTGCTGAAATTTCTATTTTCAGGCTTTGAGTTAGGTGGCGACAGCTCTGGTTGTAGCCAATTAAATACCACAGATGTCAGACCCACAAGGCGTGTTTGTTTTAGGGAGACTCCCCTGGGCTTCTCTCTCCTCCCCATTTCCATTTCCGCCAGTGCCTGGGGGGTGTTGGAGCTTTGCCCGCTCTGGGCTGGATGCCTGCTGGGCCCTGGGGCCTCGGACAGAGCCTGAGCCCAGAGTTCCAAGTTTGGTGGGAGACAGAGCTGCCTGTGCAGTCCCCCACAGCATTCTTATGATTATTGTGAAGGTTTTCTTCAAGACAGCCTAGCCTTGAACTCACTGTGTGGCCCAGACTGGCCCAATCCCCAGAAGGGCAAAAGAAGGACAAAAGAAGGACACCTTGCCATGGGATCTGTGTTCACCTGGACAATCCAGGATCATTTCATCTCGAGGCCCATAACTTCTTACATCTACAAAGACCCCTTCCCAAAGAGGCCCCCAAAAGATTGCGACAGACCCTCCTTCCGGCCGTTCTCTCCCACTGTGCACGGAGGGGCAGGCGTGGGCTGCTCCCCTCCGAGGCCCAGCTCGGTGCACGCTGAAGGAGGCCGCACACAGAGGAAAGAAAGGGGCCTCTGTCTGGCCCTGCCACAGGTTTGGGGTCACTGCCTCCCAGGGCTCAGGCTCCCCATGGAGTCAGGAAGCCTCGGACACCTTGCTGAGCCCCATCTACTATAGCTATGAGGACAGCTTTGTTCCCAGCATACAGCCTCGGAAACTGAGGCTCGGAGAGAGAGACAAAGACACTGGCCAGAGCCGAGCCTCCCAGGGTCCGTCTGTCTGTCTGTCTGTCTGTTTGCTTCCGACAGCCTTGTCTGGGGGACAGGGTCCAGCTCTGCCCCAGGGACACTGGCACCAGGCAGGCACCTGGAGGCCCTG